>NC_135498.1:140078628-140678628 GCF_052857255.1 Amblyomma americanum
GCTCGCTTCAAATATAAGCTGACGAATACGACTATGTGTAATGCACAGCGAGCAATTGTTGCAGTTTAACACGAGGTGTGAATGGATGTGGCGATAGCATAGTGCTCTCGTGCAATGGCCAGCAAAGCTGATCTGAGTTCGCTGCAAATGGAAGCTGATGAAAACGACTATGTGTAATGCACAGCGAGCAAGTGTTGCAGTTTAACACGAGGCGTGAACGGCTGTGGTGATAGCATAGTGCTCTCGTGCAGTGGCCAGCAAAGCTGATCTGTGCTCGCTGCAAATGGAAGCTGACAAAAACGACTATGTGTAATGCACAGCGAGCAATTGTTGCAGTTTAACACGAGGTGTGAATGGCTGTGGCGATAGCATAGTGCTCTCGTGCAATGGCCAGCAAAGCTGATCTGAGTTCGCTGCAAATGGAAGCTGATGAAAACGACTATGTGTAATGCACAGCGAGCAAGTGTTGCAGTTTAACACGAGGCGTGAACGGCTGTGGTGATAGCATAGTGCTCTCGTGCAGTGGCCAGCAAAGCTGATCTGTGCTCGCTGCAAATGGAAGCTGACAAAAACGACTATGTGTAATGCACAGCGAGCAAGTGTTGCAGTTTAACACGAGGTGTGAATGGCTGTGGCGATAGCATAGTGCTCTCGTGCAATGGCCAGCAAAGCTGATCTGTGCTCGCTGCAAATGGAAGCTGACAAAAACGACTATGTGTAATGCACAGCGAGCAATTGTTGCAGTTTAACACGAGGCGTGAACGGCTGTGGCGATAGCATAGTGCTCTCGTGCAGTGGCCAGCAAAGCTGATCTGAGTTCGCTGCAAATGGAAGCTGATGAAAACGACTATGTGTAATGCACAGCGAGCAAGTGTTGCAGTTTAACACGAGGTGTGAACGGCTGTGGCGATAGCATAGTGCTCTCGTGCAGTGGCCAGCAAAGCTGATCTGTGCTCGCTGCAAATGGAAGCTGACAAAAACGACTATGTGTAATGCACAGCGAGCAAGTGTTGCAGTTTAACACGAGGTGTGAATGGCTGTGGCGATAGCATAGTGCTCTCGTGCAGTGGCCAGCAAAGCTGATCTGAGTTCGCTGCAAATGGAAGCTGATGAAAACGACTATGTGTAATGCACAGCGAGCAAGTGTTGCAGTTTAACACGAGGCGTGAACGGCTGTGGCGATAGCATAGTGCTCTCGTGCAGTGGCCAGCAAAGCTGATCTGAGTTCGCTGCAAATGGAAGCTGACAAAAACGACTATGTGTAATGCACAGCGAGCAATTGTTGCAGTTTAACACGAGGCGTGAACGGCTGTGGCGATAGCATAGTGCTCTCGTGCAGTGGCCAGCAAAGCTGATCTGAGTTCGCTGCAAATGGAAGCTGATGAAAACGACTATGTGTAATGCACAGCGAGCAAGTGTTGCAGTTTAACACGAGGCGTGAACGGCTGTGGCGATAGCATAGTGCTCTCGTGCAGTGGCCAGCAAAGCTGATCTGTGCTCGCTGCAAATGGAAGCTGACAAAAACGACTATGTGTAATGCACAGCGAGCAAGTGTTGCAGTTTAACACGAGGTGTGAATGGCTGTGGCGATAGCATAGTGCTCTCGTGCAGTGGCCAGCAAAGCTGATCTGTGCTCGCTGCAAATGGAAGCTGACAAAAACGACTATGTGTAATGCACAGCGAGCAATTGTTGCAGTTTAACACGAGGTGTGAATGGCTGTGGCGATAGCATAGTGCTCTCGTGCAATGGCCAGCAAAGCTGATCTGAGTTCGCTGCAAATGGAAGCTGATGAAAACGACTATGTGTAATGCACAGCGAGCAAGTGTTGCAGTTTAACACGAGGCGTGAACGGCTGTGGTGATAGCATAGTGCTCTCGTGCAGTGGCCAGCAAAGCTGATCTGTGCTCGCTGCAAATGGAAGCTGATGAAAACGACTATGTGTAATGCACAGCGAGCAAGTGTTGCAGTTTAACACGAGGTGTGAATGGCTGTGGCGATAGCATAGTGCTCTCGTGCAATGGCCAGCAAAGCTGATCTGAGTTCGCTGCAAATGGAAGCTGATGAAAACGACTATGTGTAATGCACAGCGAGCAAGTGTTGCAGTTTAACACGAGGCGTGAACGGCTGTGGTGATAGCATAGTGCTCTCGTGCAGTGGCCAGCAAAGCTGATCTGTGCTCGCTGCAAATGGAAGCTGATGAAAACGACGATGTGCAATGCACAGCGATAGAGCGTTGCAGTTTAACACGAGGTGTGAATGGCTGTGGCGATAGCATAGTGCTCTCGTGCAGTGGCCAGCAAAGCTGATCTGAGTTCGCTGCAAATGGAAGCTGATGAAAACGACTATGTGTAATGCACAGCGAGCAAGTGTTGCAGTTTAACACGAGGCGTGAACGGCTGTGCCGATAGCATAGTGCTCTCGTGCAGTGGCCAGCAAAGCTGATCTGAGTTCGCTGCAAATAAAAGCTGACAAAAACGACTATGTGTAATGCACAGCGAGCAATTGTTGCAGTTTAACACGAGGCGTGAACGGCTGTGGCGATAGCATAGTGCTCTCGTGCAGTGGCCAGCAAAGCTGATCTGAGTTCGCTGCAAATGGAAGCTGATGAAAACGACTATGTGTAATGCACAGCGAGCAAGTGTTGCAGTTTAACACGAGGCGTGAACGGCTGTGGCGATAGCATAGTGCTCTCGTGCAGTGGCCAGCAAAGCTGATCTGTGCTCGCTGCAAATGGAAGCTGACAAAAACGACTATGTGTAATGCACAGCGAGCAAGTGTTGCAGTTTAACACGAGGTGTGAATGGCTGTGGCGATAGCATAGTGCTCTCGTGCAGTGGCCAGCAAAGCTGATCTGTGCTCGCTGCAAATGGAAGCTGACAAAAACGACTATGTGTAATGCACAGCGAGCAATTGTTGCAGTTTAACACGAGGTGTGAATGGCTGTGGCGATAGCATAGTGCTCTCGTGCAATGGCCAGCAAAGCTGATCTGAGTTCGCTGCAAATGGAAGCTGATGAAAACGACTATGTGTAATGCACAGCGAGCAAGTGTTGCAGTTTAACACGAGGCGTGAACGGCTGTGGTGATAGCATAGTGCTCTCGTGCAGTGGCCAGCAAAGCTGATCTGTGCTCGCTGCAAATGGAAGCTGATGAAAACGACTATGTGTAATGCACAGCGAGCAAGTGTTGCAGTTTAACACGAGGTGTGAATGGCTGTGGCGATAGCATAGTGCTCTCGTGCAATGGCCAGCAAAGCTGATCTGAGTTCGCTGCAAATGGAAGCTGATGAAAACGACTATGTGTAATGCACAGCGAGCAAGTGTTGCAGTTTAACACGAGGCGTGAACGGCTGTGGTGATAGCATAGTGCTCTCGTGCAGTGGCCAGCAAAGCTGATCTGTGCTCGCTGCAAATGGAAGCTGATGAAAACGACGATGTGCAATGCACAGCGATAGAGCGTTGCAGTTTAACACGAAGCGTGATCGGCTGCAGCGCTACAGTGGTGCTCTAGTGTAATGCCAGCGGAGCTGTTCTGTTCGCGTCGCCGGGACAATATCTTATAGTTTCTGCTGACATCTCAGAGACTTCAAAGAGGCATCGCTTGCTTCAGGACTGCTGTTGAAGTAGTGGTTCCGCACTAAAAATAAAACTTCTTCCGCAGGTGCGGGGAACTCAGCCCGGGACTTTCAGCTTGCGAGTCTAGAACACAACCCATAAACTACAGAGCCGCGCTGTTTATGGATGAGCAAAGTTGAACATTGAATATCCGTTGACTTACGACTGCATGCATATCAGTAGGTGTGTCATTATAAAGGAAGAAGAAAAAATCAATGAAAATAAAAAGTAAATAGACGTAAAATAACAATGCTTTCCCATTCAAAGCACGTCCGTAGTCTAAAATGCCTACGTAATTTTTCACAAATACGGAAGGTATTACCCCGCAACAAATCTCACAAGTCAATAACAACCCCTTTCTCCTAGTGCGCAGAAAACCACATTTTCTTCATGAAATTTTCTGAAGTGAAGTTACGACTGCTGCTCCTTTAATTCCTTTGTAATCATCGCCCTCTTGGCTACCTATGTAAAAACTTGAGCCTATCCCCTGCCTCGGTTAAAACGTTAACTTATCTCTACATTTGTTGGACCTAAGCTAGAATTCTCATGCTCACTCTGGGACTCTCATCAGTCTAACCTTTGTAACATCCTCGAATCACTTCAAAAGTGCACAGTCTGATTGATTTTTCAGACCACTCTTATCTCTCCAGCGCCACTGCTCCTAAATCCAAGGCTCACGTTACTAATCTCGAATTGAGATGTTGCATTTTTAGGCTTTGTCTCTTTCGAAAATTTGATAATCACATGATGTTTCAGTCAACTTGACAGCTCATCGCTTAGTCAAGCCGCACCGGCCATCCCACTCCTTCTCCACGAACTACAGCTTATCTTCGCTCTCGCTTTGTCTTAACTTCTCAAACTTCAACAATCGGCCAATCGACTCTGCGCGCCACTCCAATCTATCTCACTTCAATGCTGCAATAAAATCGTTCTTCAAGTGAACAGTCAACCCATTCCTCATGTAATTAATACCCCATTCCAAGGCGATTTGAGATACTCACAATAATAAATAATAAACTCCACAGGCCTTTTACTGAAAGAAAGAACGGTCATTATAGGAAACACTCTTTGAAGGCTCTTTCTGGTAGTAGAAACGCATTTGAGCACAGTTTCTTCCCTGTTCGGAAACCCGATTGGAATTGGCTTCTTCAATCTATTTTTCACTCTCCTGACGTGGAACAGGCGCTACAAAATTTTCTGCTTCATCAGACACGCAATGACATTTCTACACTCAGAGATTCTGTATTTATTGGTTTTGTACTTTGCTCACTTTATTTTGTGTGACATGCAGCGTAACGTTTATTTTCATGCGGTACTGTGGAGTTTGTGTTTCATGTACTTCCTATTTGGGCCAATGTAGCCTGCAGCGTAATGAATAAATAACGGCAGCTGCAGTGTCGCCAACGTTCATCATAAAGTAGATTTTCCGATTCCGCTCGAAGCCCCAGCATGGTCATGATGGATATCGAGGCCGCAAGTTCGATTATGAGTTATTTCGTGTCCTCGCCTCTCTTCGTGGTGTGCGTCATGTTCTCACGGCTGCTTAGAATCAGCAAACTGCATGACTGAACATCTACATCAGCAGTCCAAGGCCGCCCTCGTCGTACGTAAAGCTTGTAGTTCTTGCACCGCGACCTCCTTCTTCCCCTCCTCGGCCTAACGATGCGCCTTCAAATAAGAACTAAAGTTCACTGCGGCTGAGATGGTCCACGGCTCCTGACTCCGTCCACCAGACGTGGTCTTCGCCACAGTACGCGATGAGGAGCTCTTGCCGCCCGTCTAAGTCGGGCAGCTACGGCTGCTCTTCCAGTTCGTGCGGCATGCCTCTACGCGCAGTACGGCCCACGATGTCTTCGTAAGCAAGGACTTTGCCACAGCTAGTCACGTTTTTGTGCGTCACGACGGCGTCAGAAATTCACCGACCCCGCTTCACGACGGTTCTTAAAGTGTTCTTCACTACCCCGAGGAAACGCTGCTGAAGGTTTCGACTAAATGAATTGAAGGCAACATAGAATGCCTTCACTGCTCAAAATCAGCCAACATGACGAAGTTTTCATGTTCACCCGACGACAGAACCGTAATCCCAGAGACCTTCCTTTGACTACGGTGCCCAGCTTTGCGGTAGGCTTGTCAACTGGGTACCACTTTTGAAGCGAAAAGCTTCACTACGCTAGTCAACACCGCGCTTCGCGCGAGCCGGCGTGTGTCGGAGCACGAGTGACGTCACGCACGGCGCAGGTGGCCACTGCCGCGCGCTATGCGTCATCGTTTGACGTTCGCCGCAAGCGCGTGTTCTGAAGCGAAAAGCTTCACTACACGGGTCAGAGCGGTCAGAGCCGAGCTTCGCGTGAGCAGAACTGGTTATGCGCATGCGCGAAAACGAGTGACGTCGCGCTCCGTCTCCTGATCGTTCGGCGCAACCGCGGGCTACTGCACATGTGCGTCATGTGCATGCGCAAGGAGGCTATAGTGTCACGAAGACGACTACGCTGGCAGTGGCGCGGGACGGAGCGCTCGCGCTAGGCCAGCCGCCGTTAAAAAAATCATCTCACTGCCATCGTACATCTCGCCTCATTCTTCGGCGGGTCACCACGTAACATTTGGTGGAGGTGCAGGGTATCATCCCCATCCTAGTTCTGGAGCTTCGGTGTCCTCCGCCAGCCGTGGTCGTCGGCCGTGAGTTCCTGATCCGCGCCGTCCGGCCGTGCCCCCGCCTGCCAAGCCCGAACCAACCTCGCCGCTCACCCCAGCCACGTCCCCCGCCTTGATCACAAGATACGACGACATGACGACGCCGCTGCGACCCGACCCCATCAAGATAACGCCCGCTCCGTCCAGGACAGGAGTGCCGCTGAGTGAAGGATTCGTTAGTGGAGGAAGAAGACTTGGTTTATTTTACATATTTACAAGCTTTTGAGTTCAGAAGTGAGCTGCTTCAACTGCATCTGCAGTCCAGTTTTATACACTGCGTCTTCCCTAGATTCCCCAGGTAGGGGACGCCCTCGCCGGGGTGGGTGTGGACAAAACTTTCGCTATCACACACAAACAGACACCTCCGCGCACATGGACACGCCCCTGGCATAAGTTGAGCTTGAGGGAAAGGGGTATGTGGCCAGGACCCCGTCGGGCTGGCAGGAGATGTCAGGTGGTCGGCCCGCTCTCCGCCGGTCGGTGAACTTCGAAGAAACCGAGGCGCAGCCCCGTCGGGAGATAATCCCCAGTGGTTCTGCCATTAAGCATGGCCGGCGAAGCCTGCAGACAAGCCACTGCGGCGATCTGTTCCCACGCTGGTCCGGTGCCCGGGAGGCCAGGGGTAGTCGGGTCGGTGGAGACGTCGGGGAAAATCGGTAGACAGCCGGAACCACTTCGCGGCCCGTGGCAGTGACTCCTTAAAGGGATTTTCGCAGAACCCTGCTTCCCGCTTGTCCCACGCAGCAACGACCGGGCGAGCGCGGTAAATGCATACCGCAGACACATGGCGAGAGATTCTGTCTTAGTGGCAATCCTCGAGACATACTGGCGCCAATCCTAATATCAGCTGGCGGCCATTCCTAATAACTCCTCCGCGGCCAGGAAAATCTCGTTCGGCCAGTGGTAACAATCCCTTGCCGATGAGAGATGGGCTGGTCTTGGGAATGGGATGACCGGTTATCTTCTGCGAGCACCAAAACAACCCCCAAACCTCCCACAATGGCAAACAGCGGCCGGTTCGGCCCCAGCAACAAGGCCCCACACGACGCGAAAGCACCCAGTCTGTGCCCCTGATCCACCAGGCTTATCCCAACAGATAAGGTAATAACATAACAAATTCCGACTCCGAGTGGTTCCGCCATTTACGTCAACGTATCATGGATATTTGGGCCACAACAAAGTCAGAGCCGTGCATGAAATGGATCGAAGTAGATAACTAAACTTGAAAACAAACATACATAGGTCCGCCAGTAATACACACACACACACACACACACACACACACACACACACACACACACACACACACACACACACACACACACACACACACACACACACACACACACACACACACACACACACACACACACACACACACACACACACACACACACACACACACACACACACACACACACACACACACACACACACACACACACACACACACACACACACACACACACACACACACACACACACACACACACACACACACACACACACACACACACACACACACACACACACACACACACACACACACACACACACACACACACACACACACACACACACACACACACACACACACACACACACACACACACACACACACACACACACACATAAAAGCTGGAGGACCCTTTTCACCTTAAGCACTTCAGAATAGCCTGCTTAAACCATCGGCTTTGCCATTCATTTTCCCTTATACCTCACAGAGAAGTTGTACTCCTGAAGGATGAGGCTCCACCGCAGCAAGCGTCCGTTCTTTTGCAACATCTGCCTCAGCCACGTGAGTGGGCAGTGATCCGTCTCAAAAACGAATTTTGATCAGTATAGGTAGCATGACAGTTTTTGTGCTGCCCAGACTAAGCATGCGCATTCTTTTTCTGAGGCGCTGTAAGCTTCCTCCCTTAGCGTCAGTTTCCGGCTTGCGTACAGGATGGGATGCTCTTCGTTGGCTTTTCCGACCTGACTCAATACAACGCCCATCCCCCTATCACTCGCATCGCACTGAACTACAAACTCTTTTGTGTAGTCAGGCGTCCGCAATACGGGCCGTGAAATGACCTACAATGTGTCCCAGGTAGGTCACTGGTGAACGACAAAAGTTACACTTTTCAGACTTCAGTGTGAGCCCAGCGTCCCGCAACCTTGCCAACACGCTTCTCAGATGCGCGATATGCTCCTCCCAGCTGTTCGAAAAAATGGCTATGTCTTCCAAGTAGGGGACTGCATAGCTCTGCATGTCTTTAAGTACAATATCCATTAATTTGGAGAAACTAGACGGTGCGTTCTTGAGGCCGAAGCTTAAAACTAGAGGTCTCAATGTCCCAATGGGTGAAATGAAGGCGGCATAGCGGCTCGAGGTGTCTGAGAGAGGAACCTGCCAATATCCCTTCACCAGATCTAACGTAGAGATGAACTGTGCCCCACTTACCCGCTCTACTCTCTCTTCAATATTGGTAATCGGATAGAACTGGTCTTTGGTGATTGCATTGAGTTTTCGATAGTCCACGCATGGACGAGGCTCTTTACCTGGCACTTCGACGAGAATCATAGGGAAAGTGCAATCACTTTCAGTTGGTTCGATTACTGCGATTTCGAGCATTCGCTTAATCTCCGTCTCCAAGATCTGTCGTTGACGTGGTGACACTCGATAAGCTTTTGACCTGATTGGTTCGGAGGAGGTCAGCTCGATCTCGTGAGTGATCAGGTCAGTTTTCCCTGGCCGACTGCTAAACATCGCTTTGAATTCCCCCAAAAGACCCTTAAGTTCATCTACCTGTTCCTCTTTCAGAACATCAGCCCTCGCAGAGCGCGCAAGAATGTCCTGGACGCTGCAATCCGCATCGCGGTCTGTTGCTAACTCAGGTAGATCAGCCTGTACTTCCTCGGGTGCGTTTAACATCATATTTACGACCTCCTCCCTGCCTACATAAGGTTTCATCAAATTGCAGTGGTAGATGGTAACCTCATTTCTCTTGCCGGGTTTTTTCAGGACGTAGTTTGTTTCTGACAGCCTGTGCTGAACTTCCACCGGACCCTCCTACTGCGCTTCCATTTTTTTTCCTGGATGGTCGCAAAATCATAACCTCATCGCCCGTCCAAAATTTCCGTTGCCTTGCGTTTCGATCGTAACAGACTTTTGCCCCCTGCTGTGCCGCTTTCAAGTTTTCCTCTACTAGGGTACGCGTAGAACTTAGTCGGTCGAGCAATTCTAACACGTAACTCACGACAGTTTGGCTTTCTCCTGTTCCCTCCCAGAATTCTCGCAAAATCCGGAGAGGAGAACGTAGGGCTCTCCCATACACAAGTTCAGCCGGGGTGAATCCGGTCGCTTCATGGGGAACTGTTCTGAGCGCAAACAGCGTTGCCGGCAAACAGCTCTCCTAGTCTTTTTTCCGTTCATAGCACAACGCGCGCAGAACCCTTTTGAGCACGGAGTGCATTTTCTCGACACTGCTCGACTGGGGATGATATACCGAACTGTGTATTAACTTTATACCCACCTCTTCAAAAAGGTGGCGGTTAAGGCGTTGGTGAACACGGTTCTCTGATCCGCCTGAATCTCCGCGGGAAAACCGATTCGTGCAAAGGTGCTGAACAAAGCGTCCACTCTCACTGTAGCTTAGTTCTTTGAGGGGGACAGCTTCGGGGAATTTCGTTGCTGGACACAGCATGGTAAGGAGATATTTGTATCCCGATTTAGACTGCGGTAGGGATCTTAACGTGTCAATCATTAACCGCCGAAAAGGCTCTGTGATCAGTGGTACCAATTTCAGGGGAGCCTTCCATTTGTCTCCTGGTTTCCCGACTTGTTGATATGCGTCACACGACTTCACGTACCGCTCCACGTCTTTGAAGCACCCTGGCCCGTGGTACTCCATTAAAAGTCGCTCTTTCGTTTTCTTGATCCCCAAGTGTCCCGACCAGCTGTTCCCATGACACTATCTCAGAAGGTCCGCCCGGTATTTTTCCGGAATCACCAGCTGATCAAACGTCTTGCCTTTGCGATCTCTGTAGTGCCTGTACAGCAGTCCTCCTTTTTCGAGTATCGTGATGTTACGCCTCGCTATGCCCTTTTCCGCGATGGCATGCAGGCGCCTCAAACTAGGGTCATTCTTTTGCTCTGCTTTCAGCATATCCCTGTCTATTTCCAATAGCCGCTCAAAACTGCGCGAAGTCGGTGCCAATATTGACGCTCCGACGGGCTCTATTTCCTGCGGTTTGCTTGGCGCCGCAGCTGCGTCGATGTCGCCTGATCTAGCGACAACCTCGACCCCTTGTTCAGCCACTAGGTTTGGCTCCAAGATTTCAGGTTCTGCTCCGATTTCTTCTTCTCCCTGTCCCAGGCCCTGTGTTAACTGAGCGGCGAGCTGGCGGGATTTAGAGCGCGTTAGTGCCTGCACTTTTCCTTCTCCAAAGATCTGCCCTCGCTCACGCAACAGCCAGTCAGACCGGTTTGAGAACAGATAAGGATATTCCAGCGGAACTGTTTTCGAGACGGCTGCCTCCGTCACCAGTTTTCCAAACGGACCTGAAATTTCAACCCTTGCCATAGGTAAGCAAACACTGTGCTCCTCCAATAACTGTTTAATCCACGTTACTCCTCACGTGAAATCCTCAGACGTAACATAGGATGGGTGCACTACATCCATCGTAGCCGCACTGTCCCTGAGCACCTTACAAGGCTTGCCTTTTACCTCTAACTCATGAAGGTAGGGGCGAAGCAGCTCTAGGTTTTCATCACTATCGTTTATGTACAAGAACACCACTCGCTGGTTTCTACATCTTGCAGCGATGTGCCCTGTTTCTTGGCAGTTATAACACCGCAACGGTTGCCTGGCCTCGAACTCCTTTTTCCCCGCCTTTTCTACCCCTTCGTCCTTCGTTTGACTGCCGCTCTTCTCTGGAGCCTTTTCGGTGACTTTTTTTGTGTTACACCCTGCCCCACGTTTCCATTTAGAGCCGGCCGTCTAGAAGAAAAATACTTTCTTGAGGTAGTTCCTCTTTCTGACTGGCCTTCCTCCGCAGTCGCCTTTCTCCGCGTAGAGAATTCGTCCGCGAGTGGAGCTGCTCGCTCTACTGTCTCTACCTTCTCTTTGTCCTGCACCCATAGTTTTACGGACGGTGTAATGCTGCGGAAAAACTGCTCCAGACAGACGCACTCAACTACCTTGTCCCTGCTTTCGTACACGCCTGCCCCCTTATGCCACTCTACAAGGTAGCTTTTCAATGTGTACGCAAACTCCGCATAATCCTCATTGCTTTCTTTTGTTGCCTCCCTAAAACGCTGCCGAAATGCCTCATCTGAAAGGCGGTATTTCTTCAGTAGAGCAGATTTCACCTTTTCATAATTTTCCGCATCCTGTTCGCTGAGCCTGGCGATCACATTAGCCGCCTCACACGGTAAAAGACCTAGCAGGCGTTGTGACCACAAATGTTCTGCGATTTTGCTCTTTTGACACGCCCTTTCATAGTTGATTAGATAAAGACCGATGTCTTCGCCCATCTTGTAAGGATACATTCAATTGCCTGTACAGTGAGACTCTACCCTGTTTAATCTGTCACTATTGCTTGCTCCCCCGTTTTGGGCTGCCAGACGCTGGCTTTCGAGTTGGAGCTCCCTCATTTTCAGTTGTATCTGATCTGCGGCTTGCTTTTCTATTTTTGATCCTCTGCTTTCTTTTTTTTCATCCTCTGCTTTCTTTTTTTCATTCTCTATTTTCTTTCTTCGCCGTTCTAGCCCTTTCTTTGCCATTTCCCACGCAATTTGCATCGCTTCTTCGTCCGCATCGCTATTATTGATTCCTTTTATGATTGCCCCTTTCCTCATTCCTTCCTCCACTTCCACATCCAACTCATCAGACATCAGCAACAGCTCTTCCCTATCAACCTCCTTGAAGTCCATGATCGTTGCCCCAAATGGTGGCTTTTCCCACTCGCTAATGTTCTATGGTTCTGTGCAAACTACACTGCGCTTCAGACACCCGATTACCAGCAGTTCAAACTCTTTACCCAGAGTTTAAAGCCTGGTGAACCACAGAACAAAGACAAAGCGCTCACCCGTATATGCAGAACGATGTCAACTGGTCCATCCCAAGCGCTGCCAACCAGTTGTTGAAGGTGGGGATCGGGGTCGCTTCTCGACACAACCTCGGTCAAGATGACGCCCGCTCCGTCCAGGGCAGGAGTGTCGCTGAGTGAAGGATTCGTTAGTGGAGGAAGAAGACTTGGTTTATTTTACATATTTACAAGCTTTTCAGTTCTGAAGTGAGCTGCTTCAACTGCATCTGCAGTCCAGTTTTATACGCTGCGTCTTCCCTAGATTCCCCAGGTAGGGGACGCCCTCGCCGTGGTGGGTGTGGACAAAACTTTCGCTATCACACACAAACAGACACCTCCGCACACATGGACACGCCCCTGGCATAAGTTGAGATTGAGGGAAAGGGGTATGTGGCCAGGACCCCGTCGGGCTGGCAGGAGATGTCAGGTGGTCGGCCCGCTCTCCGCCGGTCGGTGAACTTCGAAGAAACCGAGGCGCAGCCCCGCCGGGAGATAATCCCCAGTGGTTCTGCCATTAAGCATGGCCGGCGAAGCCTGCAGACAAGCCACTGCGGCGATCTGTTCCCACGCTGGTGCGGTGCCCGGGAGGCCAGGGGTAGTCGGGTCGGTGGAGACGTCGGGGAAAATCGGAAGACAGCCGGAACCACTTCGCGGCCCGTGGCACCGACTCCTTAAAGGTATTTTCGCAGAACCCTGCTCCCCGCTTGTCCTACGCAGCAACGACCGGGCGAGCGCGGTAAATGCATACCGCAGACACATGGCGAGAGATTCTGTCTTGGTGGCAATCCCCGAGACATGCTGGTGCCAATCCTTATACCAGCTGGCGGCCATTCCTAATACCGGCCTGAGACGCTGTCCACACGTGAGGACACAGCCCCCCTGCCCCTGCCGTTCGGTGCGTCCAAGGGCTTCGGCCGTCGGCTTCTGGCGACCTGCGGCCCGTAAGCTTCGTGGACCAGGATTCATTCGCCCATCTCTTTCATCGTGGCGGCCAGCACTTCACCACTATGCCATTTCTGTTGTACCGTCCTGTGAACCTATCACCATCGAGCGCATCTCTTCGTCGATGTCTTATACGATTCACGATCGAGACGATCGCTCGGCAGCCCCGGGTAGTGTCACGAAGACGACGACGCTGGCAGTGGCGCGGGACGGAGCGCTCGCGCTAGGCCAGCCGCCATTAAAAAAAATCATCTCACTGTCATCGTACATCTCGCCTCGTTCTTCGGCGGGTCGCCACGTAACAATATAATGCGCTTGCCAAAGAATAGGCGTGCGCACTCGACATGGAAGGGAAGGAGAGTGCGGCTGCTGCTAGACTACGCAGAAAAGCTGAGTAACTAAATTCGTCCGATACAGAAGTACTAGCTCGGGAGATGGCTGCACAGGAGCGAAAAAAAATGATAAAGCCAAACCTAAGCTACGAAGCATAACCATGACGTCAAACCAAGCATAACTGAAGCTTTTCGCTTCTATATCCAGGCTTAACCAGAGCTACTCAAGTAACACTTGTTGCTGGGCTAGTTGGTGCATAGTTCTATGTACAAACGCTAGCGCAAAATAAGACACATTCACAAGAAAAGTGGTCAAGACAACGCGATAATGACAACTCTTTTTTTATTGTTGTTGTTCATGATGATGATGATGATGATGGATTTTTATGGCGCAAGGGCACCTATGGCCAAAGAGCGCCATGGCACATGGTAGTTTCAACTTCTCAAGGTGGCGTCGAAGGCCCATTTCCCAAGCATTTCCCAAGCCATTGTCAGTCGCGCGTTCTTCTGTCCACCTTTCTTGTGAATGTGTCTTATTTCGCGCTAACGTTTGTACATATAACCAGAGCTAAGCCACTGCCTAATTTTTTTTTACTTTCGCGAGGGGGGGGGGGGGAGTGGTTTGTATCGCATCCCTGTAATATTTTAAACACCACCGTTACCCTCAATGAACAACCGCAGCCTTACGTCAGCGCTGAACGTGGTGGCGTTTGTCATCATCAGCACAAGTTGGCGTCGTTAACGATGGAGTCTGTGATGCTTAGCAGCAATTCAGCAGGCGCCTGGCAAAAACGCACCCGGGCAGCCTCATTTTTCACAGCGCGACACACTGGTCCACTTCGCTCAGAAGCTTCAGGAGACACCCAAGCTCTGCCTTAAGGGTATAACGCGATAGCAGTAATGGGTCTGTAGCGCCCCTCGTGTCGTGCTCTGACCGCAACGCACAACTCGCTGGGCGTGCAGCGCAAAAAAGATCAGTTCAACACCCAACGCTGTCGGGGCTCGCCTCACCTTAGCTCCGACGGGTCCCTTCAGCGGCGTGGGGCCCCCTTTGAGTGCCATTTCGCTGAAATGGTCATTCTATACTTTACATTCCAAGACCGCGGGGGGAGTCGTCATACGTCTCCTGGTGCAGCGGTTAAGCGATGCGCCGCTGCCCAAGCAGGTGACCGTTTCAAGCACAGCCATCGGCTGGGCTTGTGCGACCCATTTCGCTCTTCCCGAGCTACCTCTATTGACCCATGATTAATTTAACGGCAACCTGCCATCATGGCAGGTGGCAGCCAAATTAATGCTGTTTTATTAGTAATTTTTATTGAAACGAAAAGCTTCACTACGCTAGGTAAATCAATTGTCGCGTAGAACAGAGAAAGACCCTGCACGACCTTCAGCCCAGCTACGTTAGCCGCGTATGACCATATGTAGTACCGTTATGGTGTGGACCCCTGACCTTGACCCATGGCCTTTAGTTGACCTTTGCCATTAGGTGACCTTTGGGTTGACCTTTGATCTTAGCAACATCCGATGGGGTGATGTGAAGCCACGTGATGACATGCGATGAGGGTGTCGTAAAACCACGTGATATCACGTCATAGCCACGAGGTCGTGTGGGTATATATAGAACCGATGTCCCGAGAGCGTAGCGGTGCTGCCATGGACGAGCGTCAGATGCTTTTCGCTAAATTCCAGGATTAGTCAAGTTAAGCCACTGCCAAATTTTAATGATTGTTTCTATTCGCAACTTATGTTATCTAAAGTTAATTTTGGTGTCTCACGGCAGTGTTGCATATCCTTTCTTACATGTAAAACATGACAGCTGTCTGATATATGGTCAGCCTTCTCGGGCAAGAATCTTCAAAATTGTAATATTGTAAGACACCGTTATGAAAATATTGAAGATGATGTTCTATTATTCTGATATGTAGGAAAATTTTTCTCTTACAGTGTTTCCATCGATCGCATCGAGCAGTAAAGATTGCCATAAAAAAGCAATGGGGAACGCTTTTGGCGATAGCAAAAATGTGAACAGAAAAAAAATACGTGACTGCCGTCTGGTGACTTGCGGGAATATTGATTGTTATGGTGAAATCTTAATTATATGAAAAAATTGCGTTAATAACGGTTTCGAGCTCAATAATGATTTTGTCCAAAATTGCTGGGTATGGCGGTAGTGTAACGGCTAAGACACGGAAATAGCAGTCGCCCGAATGTATTTATGCAGCTCACCCACTCCTAGAGTCTTTGAAGCTATCTTTGTGACCCTAATATGCATTCGTGACACAGATGAAGATATTTCTGAAGCCAGGAAGACCACAAAAGCGTGTTAAATATTTTCGTCAGCAAAGAAGAGATATATGAACTGCGCAGTCACGCTGAACACAATGAAGACCGACGATCTTAGTGCGTTCCTCTCCTTATCTATTGACCCCGGCATTAAAGGGGCTATGAAGAGGACTCTAATAAAGTTGCGGCATGCCTGGGATATTGAAGCACGCCGCTTCACGAATAGCGTCTAGCAAGGATTTTTTTTTTAATGCGCTTTGTAGAAACTGAGTTATCCGTAGCTAAAATTTGAATTTCAGCGTCTTCACGCCTTTCCCTCTCCTTTCGTCACTTTTTCTATGCTGGAAGGTAGGCGCTCTTTCGCCGACCCCCTCTGGGAGCGCAGCTTCCCGACCCGCCGGGGCTAAGCGGCTTACTGGCCGCGGCCACGGTAGCGGCTTGACGTCTGCAAGAATCTAACCATTGGCCACCTCTCATCTTGTCTACGCAGATGCGGGGGACGGAGGAGGGTCCGTGCATGAAAAAGTTGCCGGGAAGGGCTCGCCTATTTTGACGCGTGATTGTGGGTCGTCTGCTGCATTTAGAAGAGTATTATTTGGCTGTGGCTTTCATGGAAATGCAATGCAGTGATTAAGTGAGTTAACGTGCTCTCCTCGGAAGGCGTCTCAGAGCCCCTTTAATATCAAGGACCGTGCAAAGTCAGGCTACTATTGTCTGCATGGTCCTCCTAGCACGCCGCAAGCTTCCTAGTGACTGGACTCAAAAATTTATGCTGCGAAGTAACTTGAATCCTGAACAGCACGCTTCTAGGGATAACAACAACATCGTCGTCATCAGCCTGACTACACCCTCTGCAGGGCAAAGGCCTCTCCCATGACTCTCCAATTAACCCTCTCCTGTGCCAGCTGCGCCCACCCTATGCCTGCAAACTTCTTAATCTCATCCGCCCACCTAAATTCCTGCCGCCCCTGCTACGCTTACGTTCTGTTGGAACCCGCTCCGTTACCCTTAAGGACCAGCGGCTATCTTGCCTTCGCAGTACATGCCCTGCCCAAGCCCATTTGTTCCTCTTGATTTTGACTAGGATGTCATTAACACGCGTTTGTTCCCTCACCCACTCTGACCGCTTCCGGTCCTTTAACGTTAAACTTATCGTTTTCTTTTCCATAGCTCGCTGCGTTGTCCTTAACTTAAGCTGAACTCTTTTCGTTAGCCTCCACGTTTCTGCCCCGTAGGTGAGTACCGGTAAGATACAGCTGTTGTATACTTTTCTCTTGAGGGATATTGGTAACCTACCATTCATGATCTGAGAGAACCGGCCATATGCGCTCCACCCCATTGTTATCCTTCTAGTTATTTCCCTCTCATGATCCGGATGAGCTGTCACTACCTGCCATGAGTAGACGTATTCCTTTAGACTTCCAGCACCTCGTTGCCAATCCGCCTTTTTCATTTTCCTGTGCTGCCACCTCGCGTACAACGATGGAAGCTCACTGGTAGGGTACTGCGCGCCCAGCCCGGCCGGACTGAGTGCCGCTCCGGAGCACGTTTTGTTGGAATCTGTCGACGATGGCGTGTCCTGGGCAGCACCTGGTACCTGGAGGACTTCTAGGATTGACTGATGGCTGGGTGCAAAGTCCGAGGCAGGCTGCAGTGCCTACCGAAGAGCAAATTCTTCAGTATCTCCGGTCATCCGGCATGCGATGAGAACACCAGCTGAGCAAGGGCCGCCGCTTCAGAGATGAAGGCTACATTCGGAACATAATGTTCAATGAAATATCCCCGATCAGTGAGGTTGGCGTTTTCCGCTGCATATGCCTGCCATTTATGAAAGGTGGATACTACATCGTGCACGCCGTAGTACAGAATACGACTGGGGACCACAGTTTTCACAAGCAATCGTTGTGTTCAAGCGCTGCAGAAACTGCTACACGAGCTATAAAAGCACAAGCGTACTCGCAACAAAGCAGCTCTGCTAGCATTTCACTGTATTTTCCCACAGCACACCGCTGCATAGGTTAAACAAGCATGCGCGTCCATAAAGACGAGCGCGAGAGGCGCACATTGATGCATTCCGGCGATACCACGCAGAGGTCTTCATCATGGATATGATTCGAACACACGCATAACGCACCTTCTTCTTCTTCTGCCTCTTAATACATGGCACATACCCACACTGGGGGATTGGCCAGGGTGTAGTGGCATAAACAATTAAGGAAATTTCCGTAGGAGATTATGACAAAATTTTAGCACCATGCGTGAATGCTCTCGTAGCTACTTTTTCGTTGCCCGCTCCATCGCGCGTTGAAAGCGGCTCACAGCACTTGCCCATTCGGCCTTTTTGCTTGAGAAAGCAAAAAGCGTCGGAACGAAGTCTAAATGCCGCGGTGACATTCGATGCCTTCCTGGCCATGAATAAAACCTTTTGTGATAGACTGCACACGCATTTAACCGCAGTACCTCGTCCGTACCTGTCACAAAGTGATTCCTGCACAGTCTTGACGTGCTTGATGGTGCCCAAGGGCGGTCACGATCGTCGAGCCGGAGAACTGCTTTTATCCACGCTTTGCGTCGAAGCTGTCCCGGGAAGCGTTCCGAAAGCGAAAAAAAATCCGAGTTTGCTTCCCTTTACATATTGGGCATTGCAGCCGTATGCAACACATGTCGTAGGCATCGCGAAATGCGTCGCGCTGAACGCCCGACGGCTGCAGCAACGCACCCTGCGTAGGAAGCCGGATTGTTTACACTTCAACGGCCGGTCTCGAGTGGAGCGCGCGACCCTTCCAATATGTTTCGCGACACCGCCGCCAGGGGATGGGCGCATGCGCAGTCGCGTCGTGAAAAAGGCCGCGGTGGCTCAGTGGTTAGGGCGCTCGACTACTGATCCGGAGTTCCCGGGTTCGAACCCGACCTCGGCGGCAGCGTTTTTATGGAGGAAAAACGCTAAGGCGCCCGTGTGCTGTGCGATGTCAGTGCACGTTAAAGATCCCCAGGTGGTCGAAATTATTCCGGAGCCCTCCACTACGGCACCTATTCTTCCTTTCTTCTTTCACTCCCTCCTTTATCCCTTCCCTTACGGCGCGGTTCAGGTGTCCAAAGATATATGAGACAGATACTGCGCCATTTCCTTTCCCCAAAAAAAACCAAACCAATTGTGAACTGCTGTTTCCTTGCTAGACTATTGAGCATTACTTTGCTTTTCTGCATGTTAATTTTTAGGCCCATGGTTCTGCTCTGCCTGTCTAACTCACTGAACATGATTTGCAGTTCATCTGCTGAGTAACTCAGCAAGGCAATGTCATCAGCGAATCGCAGATTATTTAGGTGCCCATTAGCTCTTATCCCCAACTGTTCCAAATTCAGGCCTCGGAGTACCCCGTGTCCACAGGCGGTGAATAGCATTGGCGAGATAGTGTCTCCCTGTCTGACGCCACTCCTTATTGGAATTTTATCGCTGACTATGCTAGCTGTGCAGTTGCTCCATATATCTTCCAGTATTTTGACATAAGGCTCTCCTACACCCTGATTCCGCAATGCATGTATGACTGCTGAGGTTTCCACTGAGTCAAATGCTTTATCGTAATCAATGGGGTAACAACAGTTTAGTCCTAAAAACAGATGAGTGATCGCCTGTGAGCATTTAGAACAGAAGTTCTACTCCTCTAGGTACAACTTCCGATTTCGATGTGGAAGAGACAATGGTCAAAACGAACTTAACTGCACGGTGGTATGGCCCAAGCTATGGCAATATGAACACATGATTATATGACTGTGACTTTTGGGTAACTGACCTTGTCCTGACATTTGATTTGATACAGTGGGCACCACACCGACAATGACTTTCAATGCCTCACTAGGTAAAACTGAAGTTAACTGCTTGGTGGTATAGCCCAAGCTATGGTAGTATGACCACGTGATCATATGACTACCATTGGGTACCTGACCTTGTCCTTTGACCTTGACACTTGACCTCGACATTTAATTTTGAGACAGTGGGCATCACGTACCGCCTAGTTCTAATGTCATAGTTACCCAAGTTCCAACTGCAAGCAATTACTTTACAGGCCATAAAACAGTCTTCACCTTACTCAAGCCACCGAAAGACGGGGGTGAAGCCTTTTATGTGCAAAAATAAAACATTCAAAGCAAGCGAACCGTGTCTCATCAGGCTTAACAGAGCTTTCGCTCGTATAACAAGGTTCAAATCACGTTGAAAATCAGCCATTTTTTAATCCTATCAATCATAGAAAACCATTTGACACGATTGCATGCAAAATTTCCAACCTTGTCAGTGTTATTCTCGTGCCATACGACGTTGTCGGGGTAGAGCTGGTTGTGCAAGCGGCCCGCGTCGATGGCCTGTTTCATGGTGTGGCGCATCCACAGGCCTCGTACCATGACCTGCAAAGCAGGGGAAAGTAGAATGTTCTCGGCATGCGTCGTCTCCAGCCTTCGTCATGAAGTGACGAGGAAATGTGTTTCCCAACTGTGCTCATGAGCCCAACTATCGAAGCGACAGCTGCATAAAGGACTTTCTGCGGGGCAGACTGGGAAAGTTGACCTCCGTCTCAAAAATGCCTTGTAATGAGCTTGCAAGGCGCTTCCATCGTAAAGAACTCATACCAAAGTACTCGATTTTAACATATTACAGTTATTAGCGAGCAGAAAGCACAGCTTACAGTCACTACACTTCGATTAAAAGTTATATGTGTGCTTTCGCACATTTCCTTCATCAGTCTTGTCTATACGAATGCAAGAAGACTAGCTTACAACTTTAGACATGTGCTACAGAAGCAAGGCTCGCGCCCTGTGTAGATGCTTGAGGGTTCACAGTCGTACCTGGACCAAGGCGGAGACGATCAGCTGTCCGCCGGTAGCACAAACGGCGAGCACAACGTCGCCTGCGGCGTCCACCACTATGGCGGGAGCGAACGACGAGGCGGGCCGGAATCCGGCGCGGATGTAGTTGTTCTCAGAAGGCGGCACGGTGCGGTCGCTCTCCACGCTCGGCGTCGAAAATGCGTTCATGTGGTTGTTGCACCACACTCCCGTTGCCTCCGAGCGGAGCCGGGCTCCGAATCTGCGTATTTGCCCAAGTACGGTCTTTGAAATATAGGTTCGACCACCACCGTCAGCCCAGCCAGGCAGATCGCAGGACAGGAAGCTGCTTGCGCGCTCTTTTATTAAAGCGTCGCCTCCCATTAACTCATTTTTAAAGAAATTCCTGCACTCATCTTAGCACCTCTTGTTCTACTGCCGTCGCCACTCCCATGGTATTGAGTCTGCCACTGTACTATAACACAAAGTTTGAACGAGACATTAGGCGTTGCGTCTACGTCCATCTCTCCGTCTGCATTCAAGCTGGGTTGTCAGCCGAAGCATGTTCTCTGATTACGTATCTTTCAAATCCTGCCACTCGCTGCAAATCTGCTTCTTCATCTCACGCTATGTGGTCCACAGCTTCAGATAAAGCTTTTTCATTAATCTTCATTGTAAACATGCACTGAAGTTCACCTCAGAGCATCCTCTGCGGACTACATTTTTAGTTCGTTAGCATTAGAACGTGAATTATCGAAGAGTGTGTCCGGCATTGGCGTGCAAGCTTCGGTGAAGAATAGGCTAAGTATAGAGGGGAGCAATCATCCTCTCGATTTTCGGGGAGGCGAAGGAAAGTACGAGAGAGAAGAAGGAGAGAGGGTGGGAGGAGACTGATGGCGAGAAAGAAACCGCAGTCGCCAATCAGAGCGGAGGGGTGAAGAGAGTGGAGACGGGGTGCGGCGTGTCATACTGTGATTGATGGACCGGATCAAACCACCAGCTCGCACTCTCTGAACATGTCAGCGGCAGCGGCTACTAAGTCCGGGAGGAGCATTTGACCCGGCGGGTTTATACGTTTCGCTCCGCTCGCCCTCCCCAGCAGAGCGTTCCGCAGGAAAAGTTTCAAGGCGTAAGCCTGTCTTGACTCACGAGTGGCGTGGACAGAAGCTCTAGACGAAAGTTGTCCGCACAAACTGTCAATAGTAAATTGTATGGTAAATAAAACGAAATGTAAACGTTGATTAAGGAACAGTTCATAAAAAAAATGAAAGCAGAAAGAGAGGAAAGGGAAAAGCTTTCGCATTTCCATTCTTAAGCAGACTTAAGTGTAGCCCTGTAAGTTCTTAGCCTTCTGCATTGAACAAAAATTTAGATGATAGGCCGTCACGTGACATGTTTTGAAGCCGGAAACGAGCTCGGCGCCACGTCGTCCGGGGCGCGCTCTTGTTTACGTTTCTCCGCGCGCGCGTTTCAAACCACGCGAAGGAGCCGGCCTAAAGAGACTCCCGTGCGAGTGGCGCTTGGTTTCTGGCCGTTGTTCATGCACGGGAGACGTCGGAAGCGTTCGTGCGAGACATTCGGCTCCTTCCAGTTATTGCTCTTTGCCGTGTCGTATCCGCACAGTCCCCGCTCTCTCGTTTGAATGAAACAGTCCGGCCTTGCATGGCCATAATCAAGTAGCATTCGGCGATGGAACTTATCGCAACTGCGGTAAGCGCGGGAAGGAACTTTCACTTATTACGGTGGCCCACCATAGTACGCAGTGTCTATTGCCGCTTTTGCCTGCGTCGTTTTGCGACGGCGGAGGTATGTACCCCTGAGTTGCTTGCAGACTGCACTTGGCGAAATATACTGGTATACTTACATCTGGTCCATCCTAGTCACGTGTTAATCGCAGGGATAGAAGGTTAATTTCACCAGATCAGGTGAAAGGCACAAAATTTTAGTTCAGTGAGATTGTGTGTAAATACGCAGCTGCTGCCAGAATATAGCAGAAGAAAACCTAATCTAGCATATACTTTTAAAAGCGTGTTCTTTTTTTTTCTTATATAAACTGTTACACATGGTGCCCCTGAAGTCGAACTCGTTACTCTGTGTCGTGTATCATCCTTCATTCCATTCGTTGTGCTGTGTGTATTGGATTGCGCTGTGCACGTCATGATGCTTCCGAACCAACTATTCCACCTTAATGCAGTGTAAAGTACTGCCTTTAAAGCTTCGTGTCCAGCTTGCTGGCACGAGTCTTATATTTAAATGGCTCCCTGCAACACTTTGTATTTGAGAGCATAATGATTTTTGAGTGGAGAGCTGTTGAATGTGCTCATGGGATTGTACAGAAATCATTATTTGCTAGAATGAATTTAGAATTTCATGCATGAGATCTCTGAGTAAGGTTTCTGGTATCGGGCTGTTTGCGTGATATGCTCGCATAATAGTGGCCCACATACTGGCCACACGCTATCTGGTGGATTGCACAACCCTCTCAGTTTTATGCTGAATGAGTGTGCACCTGTGTGCTTTTGGCTGAGTCGTGATCAGTGCTGCCATGCATGGTCACACCCCAGCTGTCTTTTAATGCTGCTCTTATTGTTGAATGTTGCAACCTGCCTCCATTGCGTATGTTTGGGCACCTGGCTCTGTCAACAGTGCCTTCTGCTGCAGCAGAGAGGACAAGAAAAATCCTGCAACTTTTTTTTGGCCTGGAAAACTGTATTTATCTTCATATCATATTCCTTGCGGCTGGCCACGCCAGGAATGTTTTTTCATGCAGCAGGGAGGATGGGCCAGTATACTAAAAAGTTTGAGTTCTTCACACTGAATGCAAAATGCAGTATCAGAACATGTTCATAATTGTGGCCGTGCCAACAATGACTTCTGATTCACAACTCCAAGAGCCACTCAGAAGTGGCAGAAACGGAGAAGGCCGACAGGGCCCATAGTAGCACGGCAGGGGAGGATTTGTGGGGGGTTGGGGAGTCGCCCCCCTTCGAAAGCCGTAAATTTTACATAAGAAAACCATGCCGAACCCTTTTTTCTCAACAAAAGAAGTCTAAGAGATACATGTTTCAAATGAGACTACGCCCCTTTAGGAAGATCCATAAATCCACCCTTTGTAGCAGTGCACCATGCTGCATAGCATGTTTCACATCCACAGTTTTTTATTTTATTTTTGTTTTATTTATTTATCACATGCTGCGGACCTAATACGGTCCAAGCAGGAGAGGCACAGTACAAAACAATAGAGTACAAAACTTCGACCTTGAAAGAAAAAAAAGAAACACGATCAACAAAAAGGACGACCAACACTTATACACGTTAGACACAGGATGAAAGAAACAATACGCAGTGTCAACAACGCAGCATGTCACAGGCAGCGCCAACCGACGGTTGAAATTACTCAGGGCAGGCAAGCAAAGGAGAATCATGAGGCAGTCCGTTGCAATCAGTAATCGCATTAGGAAAAAATGAATACTTATAGGCATTCGTGCGGGCAAAAATGGGTTCAATGTAGTGTTTATGCTTATGACGAGATTTCTTACATGACTGTTTAGTTATGAAATCCTGGGTGTCTATGCCTAGTTTTGAAAATACAAACAACCAAAAAATTTAATTCGAGCCGTTTTTCTCGGTTCTCTTAAGCATTCAAGCTTTGCTTCTTGCAGCATAGTAGATGGAGAGTCGCGGCGTTTGTAGCCGTTGTATATAAGACGCGCGGCTAGCCTCTGAATTTTTTCAATTTTTTCTATATCTACCGTTGTGTGAGGGTCCCACACAATACTAGCGTACTCGAAGGAAGGTCTTACTAGCGCTTTGTACGCCTTACTTCTCAGATCACTTGACGATCTTCCTAATTTGTGTTTTAAGAAGCCTAATTTTTTATGAGCTGAAGAGCATATGTTATCGATGTGCGCCGTCCATTTAAGCCTGTTTGTAATTGTGACTCCTAAATACTTATATTCCACTACTTGTTTAATCATATTTCCGCCCATGTTATATGAAAATACCAGTTTTTTACTTCTATTATTAACACACATATGCAGTCTTTTCAATGTTAATCATCAAGTCCCATTTATCACACCATTCTGCTAGTAAGTTTAGATTTGCGTTCAGCTCGAGTTGATCCGTAACAGAATTTATGGTAGTAAAAATGGCATAGTCGTCTGCAAACAGTTTAAGTGACACAGTTGGCCTGACAGAGTAGACCAGAATATTGATATAAATATCAAATAGAACTGGTCCTCTTACAGATCCTGGGGCACTCCCGAGTAGGCATCTAAATTTTCAGAACAAGAGCCGTCTATGTCTATACATACTGTTTTCTGTTACTCAAGTACGATATAACCAAATTGATTATTTTTGAAGGTATACTAACTGTTTTCATCTTCAGGATTAATTTATTATGAGGCACCCTATCAAATGCTTGGATAAATTCAAAAATAATATATCTACCTGGCTATTAATATCTAGAACTTCAGCGATTTCGTAGACGGTTGCTATCAATTGCGTGTTAATGAAAAAGCCGTGCCTGAACCCATGTTGCGCTTTGTTTATAATCTTGTTTGTATCTAAGAAGGTATTGAAATATTTCACAAGAATATGCTCGAGCACCTTACAAGAAATACATGTAAGTTTGAAAACACGCTTTGAAAGTGAGAGTTAAACATTTCTGCTATTTGCTGGCAGTCTGCAACGACAGTGTTGCCTGCCACTATCTCCTCGATTCGTCGAAGATTTTTGTTCCCTAGGAACGGCCAGAACTTTCGTGGTGGGCTTTCTGAAGCAAAACGGCAGAAAGTGTCAGTGTAGTAACGTTCCCGAGACTCTCGCAACTTAATTGTGCGTATAGAGTTTAGTTCTGTAACAACCTCGTCGCCAGCGCGCTTTAATTTCCTACAGCGCTTCAACCTACGTTTTATCTGGAGCAGATCTCTGTTTATCCAAGGGCTCCCTCGACCAACTTTTTCCAGCTTTTCTGGGATAATGTTTTCTATGCAGTGGTGACACCAAGATTTCAACTTAGTCCATAATACTTCAACGTCATCATCAATGAAGAAGAAAAGGCAATCCTCTTAATAATGTGCAATTTGAACATCTGCGGCGGAATAGTTCTCAACAACAACAGGCTTCGTTTACAAGAACTCGCCTTTCGTAAAAAAACACAAATGAAGTAAATAAGTTTATGATCGGAAATGTCATCATGAGCCTCCGTTGCACGTTCCTGAAAGTGGTTAGAACAAAACAAAAGGTCTTAAATTGAGGAAGCAGAATCTGTTACGCGTGTTGGAAAAAATACTGTTTGATTAAGGTTAAATGCAAGCAACATGTCAAACAACACTTCGGAACTATAAACATCCACAGGACCACACTTCATTTCCAGCCAGTTAATACAGGGGAGGTTAAATCTCCAGCAACTATTATATTTTGATCACGGTACTTCTATAAGTGATCGTAAAGTTTTGACAAAAATTCTGGCGAGGAACCAGGTAACCTGTAAACACCAGCGATAATTACACTACTGCCACTAAGTTCAACTTTGAAAAAAAACGCTTTCATGATCTTAATCAACTGCTGGCAGTTGTGACATTCCTTGTGTGCTGCGAGGTTCCGCGTTCCACGGCGCGGCGTAGACGGAGACCCAGATGACAGCGGCATCATCAATTACCCAGCCATGCACTTTGAGTGACGACCAGAACGAAGGGACCCGCCGCCGTGACAGCGGCATCATCAATTACCCAGCCATGCTCTTTGAGTGACGACCAGAACAACCGGACCCGCCGCCGCCGCCGCGGGGAAACAGGCTTTATCCTCCCCAATTTGCGTGGCCGTTCCAGGTGCTGCCCTCCCGGGGACATTCCAGGACAAGGGAGCTGTCAGCGGGCCAGAGCGCGCCGTACCACAGCCGACGCTATGCGCTACCGCGAAGACAACATTCTTTCCCTCCTTCCCCTCTCGACGTGGGCTATCGCCGGGAAGGCACCCACAGCTTCCCGCCGTGCCTCGTGAACAAAAGCGCATTCCCAGAAGGGCCGTGACGGACACCTGTCATGGCGGACAGGCAGTACTCGCCAAGAATGTGGAAAGACAGGCGCTAGTGAATTAGCTCCGAAGAGAGAGCCTGTGTATACTCTCACTTGAGAGAGAGTGGTGGCGTTTTTGTTGTTTATTTAGTTTGTATTGTTAACAGACTCTGGGTTCGAGGCTAAGCCCAACCCAAGGGGTTGTCCCCATCTCGCATGTTATTTTGGATTGGAGAATTGATGCTTTGGGCGGGCCACTGGAAATGACCGCCCTTAGTCCTTTGTTAATCAAGTGCTTAAAAGCACATGTAAACAGATGCAGTCCAGTCTGAGCTGGGGCTCCATGCTTAGCATGTAATGTGATGCTACTTAGGCACTAACCTGCCCGGTCGATGAGTAAAGTAGTGCAAAGTTTGTTCTTTTGTAAATTCAGTTCTGCTTTTTCCAGTTTAACTCTCTGTATATGTATGTTGTAAAATTATGCTCTGCTGTCATCATCTACAAGCTCGCCTCCTGTTCATCTTCCAAGCCGAACGACACTAGAGGAAGGGTTTGTGAACCATCCTCGAAGAAACGGACGACTATTGAAATTCTACTGCATACACGCTCAGGACGACATCGTTCGCCAAGAGGGCCTTCAGCGCCGAAGCCCGTCGGCGTGCAGCTTCTGCCAGCAACCGCTCGAGCCCAACTCCGGAGCCACTCCATCGCCCCCATGAAGTCGTCGGCACGTAAGCTCGGACGCCCCAGCCTCTGATGTATAATCTTAATCATGTGTAATTATTGAATATACCTGTTTGTTTAAACTGAGCCATACGGTGTCTCTTTGCCTCTCCGTCCCGTGTGGACCTGCGCATTATGGGGGTCATCACACTGGTGTCAGAAGTGGGGTCTCAAAAGCAAATGTCCTCTGAATGCTGCGACATTCATGACTTCAAAATTGTAATCAAAAGGGAATCACGGGACTGATTGTGGGACTTTTACCCCCATTTGAGAGGCTTGAGGCACCGGAGGGCTTGAAAAAAAAATGTCTTTATCTGAGGGAGCTCCCACTCCACAGCCGTCGCTCGGAGCAAGCATGCTGGCATTAGGAAGCGTCATTCCGACGTTTACGGGAGATAAGACAGGGGTTCCAATCTGCGATTTCTTTTCCATGCTAGAAGAGATTGGGAAAATGGGGGGATGGTCCGATGCTCAAATGCTGGGAATGGCGAGGTGTAAGATGGCAGGAGCTGCTCATGATTTTGCATGGCGAGACGAAAAAGTAAAATCCACAAAATCATTTGCGGAATTTAAGAAGCTCGCGTTTGAGCATTTTGACACTGAACCACGTCACGTGCGAGTACAGAGGTTCCGTGACGCCGGACAGATGGTAGGGGAGGACGTGCGAACGTTTGCGTCACGGCTTCAGCGCTTAGCGCGCGATACGTTAAGCAGGGAGGAGGAAGGAGACCAGCTTAAGAAGAAATACGCGGAGGATATACTTAAAGAGGAAATGACCGCTTTGTTCGTGGCTGGTCTGCAAGACCCCGTGCGCCGGTTCGTGCTCTCGCGCAAGCCGAGCAATTTCGACCAAGCCGTGGAGGCCGCATTGGATGAGGAACGAAATGAGGCGCTAACGACAGCCGCAGCGAGAGTGCGCGTCATAGAGAGAGCGGTGCTCAACCCTGAGGTTGCTCTCTTGACAGAGCGATTAGATCGCTTAGAACAGCTGCTATCTCAGCAGGTAGAACGCCAGGTTGAAGCGCGCGCTCAACAGCGCTCATTCGCTGGAAACCGGAGACCGCCACAAAGCTACAGGCGCGGTATGCGAGATTTTGAAGAAATCGTATGCTTCGCTTGCCAGGGTCGCGGACACATCGCCAGATTCTGCCAAAACGTGCGCCGTGGGGAGCCACAAAGAGAAGCAGGCGAGACACGCCCTAAGCAAGCCTACAGCGGGGCTCCAGATACCGAGACAAAAAACTAGTTAGTCCTCCCCAGCCTGAGGAGCGTGGGGAGGGAGCAGTGGATGATGAGGTGGTGGTAGTTTGTGTGGCCGACGAGGCATGCCCTGTTGTGCGTTGCAAGTTAAATGGTTGTTGCATGGAATTGTTGATAGATACGGGGTCAAAGGTGACATTGCTTAAGGAGAGCAGTTTTAACACGCTTCGAAGGAAGGGGGACCGCGAGGTGTTGGAAGCGTCTGGTGGTATGGCAACCAAATTTGTAGGCATAACGGGGGATCCTCTTGGCATAAGTGGACTCTACCGGTTACACTTCTCTCTCGGCGGAATTGCATTGGAGCACCCCTGCTACGTATGCCCGGACACGGTGTCTCTGCCAAACGGAGTGTCAGGTATATTAGGGCAGGATTTTTTGAGAAAAGGGAAGGTAGTAGTCTCATTCTCTGAGGAAGAGGTTAATGCGGGCGGCTCAAAAGTTCCGTTTTTGAACAGGAGAGGGGCTGAGATTCGCATTACCGATATTGACACCCGTCAAACAGTGGGATCATTGGAGAAGGTATATTCGCGGGTTGCGTCCGGTTGGTCGAGGAGGCGGTCGTCCTTCCTTGGTCGGAGCACATTTTGTACGCGTTTGTGCCTTCAGATGTAGAGAGCGGCGCCGTGGGAGTGCTTGAGCCGGTCGACTCTCTCAGCAATGGCCTGAAGGCAGCCGCGTGCCTCGTGACAGTTAATGACGCCCACAGAGTGCCCCTACGGGTGGTTAACTGTAGCCAGCAGCCACTGAGCCTTCCCAAGAACAAAACATTGGCTTTCTTCACCTCTGCGATAGAGCAACGTGAGCCCACCGATACGGTACTCGCAACTGTAGAGCATGCTAGTCCTTCGGCTGCTCCAAAGGTGTCGTTCGATCTTTCTCACGTAAAATCCAGGGAGAGGGAGGCTCTGGCTGGTTTGCTGAACGACTACTCGGAGGTATTCGCCGCGTCCAACCTGGATTTGGGCTGCTGTGGCGTTATAAAGCACAGGATAGAAACCGGCACTTCATCGCCCGTTTACCAGCGTGCGTACAGGATTCCTTACTCCCAACGTGAGGAGATGGAGCGGCAGGTGCAGGACCTGATTGATCGCGGCTTTGTCGAACACTCAAAGTCACCCTGGGGAGCACCAGCACTATTGGTGGAAAAGCCAGATGGCTCGTATCGATTGGTAGTGGACTACCGCAAAATAAATGCCGTAACTCGCATCGATCCATACCCCATCCCCAATATACAGGAGACGCTTTCTCAGCTGGGCTCTGCCAGGTACTTCACGGTAGTGGACATGGCGGCGGGATTCTGGCAGATAGCAATGGATCCGGCAGATGCCGAGAAAACGGCATTCAACACGCCCTCAGGGCACTATGAATGGAAAAGAATGCCGATGGGTCTGGCCAACAGCCCTGCTGTCTGGCAGAGAACCGCTGATGTTATCCTGGCAGGTCTTCTGGGGAGGCTGTGCTTCGTGTATATGGATGACATTATCATATACAGTGACAGTTTTGAGAACCATTTGCGCGATATTGAGCAGGTTTTGGTGCGACTAAGAGGAGCGGGTCTCAAGCTGAAGCCCTCTAAGTGCCAATTCCTCAAAAACGAGGTGAAATACCTCGGGCACGTTGTTTCAGCTGACGGCGTGCGACCGGACCCTGAGAAACTAAGGTGTGTCTCGGATTTTCCATCCCCGACTAGCGTCCGCCAGGTCCGGCAGTTTCTCGGCCTGATCGGTTACTACCGAAGGCACATAGAGGAGTTCGCCAAGCTCGCTAAGCCGCTCACCGCCTTAACAGCCAAAAATGTCGCCTTTCGCTGGGACGAAAACGCGGAGAATGCTTTTGGGGCCCTGAAAAGGAAGCTAATGAGTGCACCGCTGTTGCGCCACCCGGATTTTAATTTGCCCTTCGTTATGGCCACAGATGCGTCAAAGTTCGCAGTGGGTGCCGTGCTATCTCAGGTTATCGAGGGCAAAGAACATCCCGTTGCTTTTGCTAACCGACAGCTGAGCCCCACAGAGCAAAAGTACGGAGCTACGGAAAGGGAGTGCCTCGCCGTTGTCTGGGCAGTAAAGCACTTCAGATGCTACCTTTACGGCCGCAAACTCAAGCTAGTCACAGACTGCCATCCTCTGAAATGGGTGATGAGTGTCAGGGACCCTAGCTCGCGACTCGCTAGATGGAATCTACACCTGCAGGAATACTGCTTTGAAGTTGAGCACAAGTCAGGAAAGACGCATCTGAATGCTGATGCACTCAACCGCACAGCTGCCGTGGCAGCTATAGATGAGTTTGTCCCCGTAGTCGACCCCGCCTAATTACGCACAGAGCAGTGCAAAGATCCGGACCTGAAGCGAATAATCGAAAGCTTAGAGGACGCACCGTCTCACCCCGAACAGCTAGGTTATTTCATTGGCAAAGACGGCACCCTGTGTCGGCGCACGAGGCCAACCAGGAAAGGGAGACCAGAGAAAACCGCTTGGGAGAGAGTCGTCATACCTCGGTCGTGGACAGAAAGGGTTCTTCGCGCGTTTCACGATGCGCCATGCGCCGGTCATTTTGGCGTAGCGAAGACACGCAGGCGTGTGGAGCGTTTGTACTTTTGGAGTGGCATGCGACAGGATGTTAGAGACTACTGTGCGAAGTGTCATTCCTGTCTCGAAAGAAAAACACCCAAGGGACGAAGACCAGCTCCAATTCAGCCGTTCCCTGAGGTTTCGGCTCCCTTCGAGCGGACAGGTATGGACATAATGGGCCCATTGCCCACGACCACTTCCGGAAACAAGTACATTTTAGTATTTGTCGATCACCTTTCAAAATACGCGGAAGCGGTAGCACTCCCAGATCAGAAGGCAGACACGGTTGCAAGAGCATTTGTCGAACAGATCGTGCTCCGACATGGACCCCCGAGGCAACTCTTGACAGATCGGGGAACGAACTTCGTGTCGCAGCTAATGAGGAGAGTTTGCGAGCTGCTTAAGATCGCTAAGAAGCAGACAACACCGTACCATCCGGCTTGCAACGGCGCGGTGGAGCGACTGAACCAAACCGTGGCCGGGTTCCTGTCGCATTTTGTTTCGCGCGACCAGCGGGACTGGGACTTGTGGCTCCCGTATGCAATGTTTGCCTACAATTCCGCAGCACACGAGAGCACGGGCGAATCGCCATTCTTTCTTCTCTACGGCCGAGACCCGGACCAGCCTAGTGAAGTGCCAGAGGGCCCCCGTCGTGTCCCATACGCTTCACTGGACGACTATAAGGTTGAGCTAGAATCGCGCTTGCAAGTGGCGAGGGACATCGCAAAGGAGTCCTTAAAGAAAGCGGCGAAGCGCAGAAAGGAGGTGCACGATCGCAGTGCTAGAGACGCGCCGTTTGATGTGGGGGACAGCGTGTACATTGAAAACTGCCAAAGGCAGATTGGGCTAGCTCGTAAGTTCCAGACGAAGTGGAGAGGACCGTGCGAGGTTGTCGAGAAGCTTTCTCCGGTAAACTTCAGAGTCCGAGACGTGAACCGGCGTTTGATAAGGATACACGCAAATCGCCTCAAGTCGGCACCGGTTCAGTATTCACGAAATGAGGAAAGGGAAAGCGCGGATTTTGATGGGGACAGAAGTGAAGCGGAGCGCGCAGATAGTTCGCAAGAAACGCCCTCTCCTGCATTTGTTCGGCAGGCGCCCGAGGTGACGGCCGGAATGCCACCGGATTTACTTCATGCATTGCTAGAAGAAGAAGCGCGCGAGGTTGTCGCGCAGATAACGCCAGGAGAGGCTCCTGCCACGAGCCCTCGCGAGTCCCAAAGCAGACAAAGGGGCACAGACTTACTTAGTATGACTCATGAAGGCCGATATCCGCTGCGAAATCGGAAAGCTAAGTCGGACTAATGGCGTAAACAGAGCGGAGTTGTGAACTGGTTAGAATTGTGTAATGCCGCAGCTCATAACATTGCTATATGCGTATGTGTTAAGTTATCGGAGTTAATAGTTAAACCTTTCTGTCATTAAGTAACACCTTCACAGGAGAGCATGCGGAGCGCATGCAGAACCTGCCCTACTTCCTTTCGTTATCTATATTTTTGTCTGTGCCGTGATCGTGCTAGAAGTGGGAGCTCCTTTGTAACTGTGGTAAATTTATTTCGTCCAGTTTGGACTAGGAAGGAGAGGCTTGGGTGCTGAGTTTCATGTTTATCTGTAAAAGAAGATCAGTGCTGCCCCTGGAGACGCCAGTTATGACAGCGGAGGCATTGGTGTTGTGCAGTGGTGTTGAGTGCAGCGAAAAGTGTTTTGTCGGACGCACTGTGCGAGGCGATTCAGAAAGACAAGGGGAGCTGCAGGGACTCAAATGTTCGGAGAACATTCTTCTGGAGGGTGAGCGAGTGTGACATTCCTTGTGTGCTGCGAGGTTCCGCGTTCCACGGCGCGGCGTAGACGGAGACCCAGATGACAGCGGCATCATCAATTACCCAGCCATGCACTTTGAGTGACGACCAGAACGAAGGGACCCGCCGCCGTGACAGCGGCATCATCAATTACCCAGCCATGCTCTTTGAGTGACGACCAGAACAACCGGACCCGCCGCCGCCGCCGCGGGGAAACAGGCTTTATCCTCCCGAATTTGCGTGGCCGTTCCAGGTGCGGCCCTCCCGGGCACATTCCAGGACAAGGGAGCTGTCAGCGGGCCAGAGCGCGCCGTACCACAGCCGACGCTATGCGCTACCGCGAAGACAACATTCTTTCCCTCCTTCCCCTTTCGACGTGGGCTATCGCCGGGAAGGCACCCACAGCTTCCCGCCGTGCCTCGTGAACAAAAGCGCATTCCCAGAAGGGCCGTGACGGACACCTGTCATGGCGGACAGGCAGTACTCGCCAAGAATGTGGAAAGACAGGCGCTAGTGAATTAGCTCCGAAGAGAGAGCCTGTGTATACTCTCACTTGAGAGAGAGTGGTGGCGTTTTTGTTGTTTATTTAGTTTGTATTGTTAACAGACTCTGGGTTCGAGGCTAAGCCCAACCCAAGGGGTTGTCCCCATCTCGCATGTTATTTTGGATTGGAGAATTGATGCTTTGGGCGGGCCACTGGAAATGACCGCCCTTAGTCCTTTGTTAATCAAGTGCTTAAAAGCACATGTAAACGGATGCAGTCCAGTCTGAGCTGGGGCTCCATGCTTAGCATGTAATGTGATGCTACTTAGGCACTAACCTGCCCGGTCGATGAGTAAAGTAGTGCAAAGTTTGTTCTTTTGTAAATTCAGTTCTGCTTTTTCCAGTTTAACTCTCTGTATATGTATGTTGTAAAATTATGCTCTGCTGTCATCATCTACAAGCTCGCCTCCTGTTCATCTTCCAAGCCGAACGACACTAGAGGAAGGGTTTGTGAACCATCCTCGAAGAAACGGACGACTATTGAAATTCTACTGCATACACGCTCAGGACGACATCGTTCGCCAAGAGGGCCTTCAGCGCCGAAGCCCGTCGGCGTGCAGCTTCTGCCAGCAACCGCTCGAGCCCAACTCCGGAGCCACTCCATCGCCCCCATGAAGTCGTCGGCACGTAAGCTCGGACGCCCCAGCCTCTGATGTATAATCTTAATCATGTCTAATTATTGAATATACCTGTTTGTTTAAACTGAGCCATACGGTGTCTCTTTGCCTCTCCGTCCCGTGTGGACCTGCGCATTATGGGGGTCATCACACAGTGAAAAAGATAAAAGTCCACAGTTTACAAGAATTGCAACACCACCACCTTTAGTTTCACGACCTTTCCGATAACAAACATATGAAGGTGGAAATATGCAACTATCTGGGATATCAGCGTGAAGCCACGTTTCTGTTATGCTGGCTATGTGAGGATCATATGATAGCAAAATGCATTCAAGCTGTTCTGGTTTATTGCGCACACTCTGTGCATTCAAAGAAACGATACGAAGAAGTTTCTGCCCAGGATTTTGCTTAGTGCAGGAGCGTCATTTATCAGTTGTGTTCTTTGTACAATGTAAGACTTTGCAGTTCTTGACATTGTCCCACACATAGACATCATCGTTCAGAAACAACTTGTCATGAACCAGTTTCATTTTGCCATTTGGACGGCTGTCAGCTAGTCCGGACTGCCATAGTTTCTTATCAGTACAGTTCCTTGTGAATAGTCATCGGAAATTGATATGTCGGTGCCCTTGAGTTTCGAACAGTCCTTAAGCAGGGAAGCCTTTTCATTGTGATTGAAGAGGTGTACGATCACGGGTCTTATCTTGTTCTTTCCTGGCCTACCGATCCTATGAATACGTTTCATTAAACTGACATTAACGGCGAGCTTTTCTTTGAAGACCTGGGGAACTACTTTATTTTCAAGATCCTAATTTCGTCGGGGTTTTCCTTGATACCGAAAATTAAAAGGTTATTTCTGCGAGCTTGGCCTTCGAAGTCGACCAGCCGTTTGTTTTGAGCCAACAAAGTTTCTTCGAGATGTTGTACCGTTTCTTCTTTCGCTTTTGTATTTGCAGTTCGTTCGCTTTTGTCAACTACAAAACCTCGTCTAATTTTGTAAGCGTCTGATTCATTTCTGAAAGAGTTGCATCGCGTGTGTTGCCGGCATTTTTTATCCCTTGGTGTTGAGCTAGAATATCATTGAGTCTCTCTGCAATGGTGGGACAAGCCAGGGTCGCATTCAACATCACCACAAAGCAGGATTAAGAGAACAGACCAGCAGTCATTAGCAATTTGAAAGCACCTTCGAGATTTAGTTTGGTCTAAAAGTTTAGGAGTACCCAGTGGCTGCAGTATAAGTTTCACACTGTTGTGCATTGTTTGAAAGTTCTGTTTTATGTTTAACATGCAGAGCTGCAGCCGTACGCATCAATTTTCGCTACTTGATGAACAACTGCCCTGTAATGTCACTTCATAGTCGCACACTTTACTTGTAGTCGACAATACAGAAAATGAAAGTCAATTTATTGTTTAATGAGCGCATCCAATTATTTTATATCATTGATATGCAATGCACGTGTGGATCCTGATTTCACTAAATCCTTTTTTACCAGAAATAACACAATCACAGAACATGGACACACGAACGCGTGTGATAAAAGGCTTCCAAATTCAGCTAGACCTACGCCGTTTTCGCACTTCTTGACCATGACCTCAGCCAGAAAATCAAGTACAGAACCTGCTACATGAAAGGGGTCTAAATATAGCGCGCGACCAAAAATACAGGCTTGACCTTGATATGAACGAATACACTTGAGCACGGCCCGTCCTAGAGGCGTATAGCTCGCTAGGCGGTTCGACCATTACGCGCTTCAAACGAGCATGCAGCAGTTTCTGTATACTATGAACAAAGCGAGCGCTGCTGCTTCCATTACAATATCGCTCTCCACCCATGTCATGATCCCTGCCACTCGCGCAAGCGCAATCGCCGAAAAACAAAAATGGCAGTTTTATTATAATCAACACCAGTTACAATAGCCGGAGCGTTGTAATAACACACATTAGTTGTGAGGGCGTGGGCGAGGTTAGGCGGAGGCTGGGAAAAGCTCACGTAATGAAAACTTTATTAACGAGGCATTGCGCCCCACTACACGATAAGCACCGTGCGCGCTTAACGAGCACGTGTTCGCTCACTATGCTCACACGTCATGGTCACAGGCTCGCATGCGCGACACACACTGCACAAGACTTGGCTGCGTGGCCTGGGGGCGGCTGTGAATGGTAGGTGGCGCTGCTAGTGAGTCTGTTGCTCACAAAGTAGCAACCAAGTTTCACTGCGGACGGAAACGGGAGCGCGAATGGCACACGCACACTGCACGCACAAGACACGAAACGCTCGCACATTACGCTGACGACCGCTCTGTAGCGCACGTCGCATTTAATCACTGGTGAACGAACAGTGCGAATGCCCCTCAGTGAGCAGCAGCGGTCTCCCGACGGTTCCGAGCAGTGTTGCAGTAGACGCAATCCCCGTGCGATCGTTGTCGCCGAGCACGTTCAAATTCGTGCACGCAGCAACGAGAGTTTTGCACTGAATTCCACCTTGAGGCATGGGCGAACGCCGTCAACGTCAGCCTGTGAGCACCACCAAAAACAAACTCGAGCAGTTGAAGGTACGCCTACGCCGCACCGCAAATGGTACGCCACGGCCTTGTGCACTGACATCGCACAGCTCACGGGCGCATACGCGTTTCGATGAAGGTGAAACGTTAAGGCGCCCGTGTGCTGTGCGATGTCAGTGCACGCTAAAGATCCCCAGGTGGTCGAAATTATTCCGGAGCCCTCTACTACGGTACCTAATTCTTCCTTTCTTCTTTCACTCCCTCCTTTATCCCTTCCCCCACGGCGCGGTTCAGGCGTCCAACGATGTACGAGACAGATACTGCGCCATTTCCTTTCCCCAAAAACCAATTTTCAATATCCCTGTGCCCGATTTCTAAATAGCAACTATGACGCCGTGGCTGAGCTGCGCCCTGACAAGACGGCCTCCGGATTGAGAAAAACCACGTGATTTCCTCCATACTTTTCTCCCAGGGTGTTGTATTTGGAAGGGCCTCTCCTGAGTTTTCCTTCCTCCATGGCCCTGCGTTTGATGCGCCCTCTCGAACGGAGTAAGAGTGTAGTAAGCGGACTATTAGCGGTGTAGAGAGGAGTGATTTTCTGCCCAACCTAGTAGTGGAAATTGGGGTTAAAGAAAAGTTGCCGGGCCAGTTGATACATGATTTCAACGAAAACAGCGCCCAAAACACAGGACCAAAAAAAGGAGACACGCGCGCACGCAGCGCTAACAACTAAACGTTTATTGCATTGTTCGCAAAAAATACGAGGAGAATGAATAAAAATATAAAAAATGGCAAAAATAGACACAACCTGAAGGCGAGGACGAGTCTTTTTGTCACTTCTTGTCGCCATGGATTTCCAAAATATCTGATTTCTTTTCTCGTCAGTGCCATCGATGGGATGCTTGTACATGTCGCGCCTTTCCTTTCTATGACGTAAGTTTCATAAAGCTGCGCTTGTGCTGGTGATTATATCGCCTCAAAATCTGGCATCGGCCAAGGTGTGGAATGCGATGACAATCAGACACGTGTTTCGCCAGTGTGCTGCCGTTTCCCGTCTTGATAGGAGCGGCACGTTCTCTTAGCCAGTCTTCGCCTGTTTGACCTATGTAAGTCAGCGCTATGTGCGTGCGTGTCACCTTTTCTTGGTTGTGTCTTTCGGGCTCTATTTCCATCAAATGATTATGAATCACGTCTGCTTCTATAATTCTAAAGCTACCAATACAGGTAGCATTTTGGGTCTGCGGTATAATGTTTCACAAGTTATGCTTTGAATCTACCAGTGAGGAAGTCTTGTTACAAAAATGAAATTGCCGCTGCTGCAGTGAACCGTGGCCCCAAAGTAAGTTTATTAGTGCGCGTTGCCTTACACTGTAGTGCGAGTGCGTGCGACCATGATTTGCGAGTGACGACCGCACGTGGCCTCAGCCAACGCCAACTGCTATGTGAGCAGGATACCGAAAAGAATACCGGTGTGACTTTTCATGCGCTGACACGATGGACGGCGGCGTGCTTGGGACGCATTTTCAATTTGGAAAGGAAGACGTGTATTCAGGCTACAGAGACCCTTGCTCATACCGGAGACGGTGATGGAGGTCTTCTTTTTTTGAGCACCTGCGCGGCTTTTCCGTCTGCAGGAGTGCTTGCGCCGCGTCCGATGCCTACACGCCAACCACGTAAGGCCGCCACGTATAGGGCTCTGAAAAGACGCTCGCTCGCTGGGTAGAGCTTCCCAGCGGGCGTAAGCGCCGCTCCATAAGCCGCTGCAGCCTCAGCTTTCTGCGCATGAGCAATAGATCAGCTCAGCTAAACCCGCTCAGCTAAACCCGCTTAGCTAAAAGTCTTTACTAACGCTAACGTATACTCTGCCGCATGAAATGCGTTGATAGCCTGTTAATATTTTTCTCTTCCTTGTTGTAGTGTGTCTCGATCTAATTCTGCTATGAAGGCTTAGGCGAGATTTATGTATTTGGCGTCTACTTTGAGTTACTGGGACCATACCTCACCAGTGGCTTCCTCTGTCGGAATATTTATTATCTTCTTAGTCTTTCTTCTGAACACACTCCATGTCTAAGGTTGTTCGTTCCGCATTCTCAGCTTGAATATTTTCTATATTTCTATTTTGTTGTATAGCAAAGCGTCACGCCGATAACTCGACACGTGCCTACCGGTTGCCTCGCTGGGTCGAGTGCTGGTAAACCTTACTAACGGTTACCGAGGGGCAGTGGCCGCTGTGTAAGCGTAGCACAATTACCAGCTTTATTTATTAGTATCCGAAGTGTCATCAGAAGACGTACAAAACTCTCCTCAGCGATAAGTGCGTGTTGGGCAGACATCAGCGCCTTAACTGAAACTTGGCTACATTCATATATACATGACTGAAATAATTTATTCATCGAAAAATTTCCATTCCTATCGATTTACAGGATATATAGGCATGGCGGTGGCTTACCAATAGCAGTCAGTAAAAAAATTGAGGTCATATTCATTCCACGCACCCTCAAGCATCGAAATGACATGGGTATCTCTTCGACTAGGCCACTGCAGAATGCAGAATAACCCTAGGCGCATGCCATCGACCACCTAATGCATCACTATTTGTTGCTGAGATCAATGATACCATTTATATCGTCGTAACGCTCTGCCCTTTGTCCTCTATCTTGCCATTGCGACTTGTACCTTCCCGGCATCGATTAGTTCTTGGTGCAATCTTCTCATCTTTGCCACTGCGTAAGAAATTCACTAACTTAAGCTCGCTGATTAATCTTACCCAAATCGTTATTCAGCCTACAAGAATATGAAACTTGTAGCAAGTATAACCTCGTACTGAAACAAGCCCAGAACTGTGTCCAGACGTAACCTACATGCCTCAGTTAGGAGACCATTTTTTTTTAATTTTTCGCTGATCATTCCGATAAAAAAAATCTTTTAGTGACACTAAACCAATACGCGTGTATCATCGCGCTGATTTCAACAAAATTAATGATGAACAAGGTTCTTTCCGGAAAGCTTCTTAAACGAACCAGGTAGAGACACGAGCCGAACAGGACACGTACACTAGGAAAGTAGTTCACAAGGAGTACCCAAAATTGGCCCAAACAGCTATGCTTCTACAATTTTTTAACGAATATTGACTCGCGATAGACGAACACAAACTGGCTCTTATTCAAGAACAAAGCCTTTGTTCTCATCATCCACTTCATGCCCAATCGTGTAATATCTTATCATTGTATCATGTACATCTGGAACGCTTATCAAAGTAAGAAACGTTTCTTTCGATTAGCTAAAGAATCACGCACTGAAAATCGTTGGTCTCATTACCGCTCTGCAGCTGCCACTTAAATTACGCGGTCAAGAAAGCTAAAAGAAGTTACCTGAATAACGCACTGTGGGGTATGTTGTTAAATAACCCGAGAAAATTTTGGAGCGTCATTAACTCCTCTGAAACGTCTATAGGAAAGCACTAACGAACTCAAGCGACGAACCTAATCCGACAATGCGTGTGCAGATGTACTGAATGATGTATTCTCGAGCTTTTTTTCAAGTGCTGAAACGAATGACTTGTATGAACCGGCTCATTACTGCTTCCTTGCAATGTATCCTGTAGTCATCAATCCTGTCGGTACAGATAAAATAATTGACAACCTTAAGACATCCTCCACTGCTGGTGTTCATTGCATTAGTACAACATTCCTAAAATTTACACACACACAATTATGACAAACTTCGCGCAAATCGCCGATCGTATTTTTCTAGATTTCTTGACAGCATCTGATAAAGTTTCCCATCATCTTTTGCTACTAAAGCTGCGCAGAGTTGGACCAGACACTAACATTTTAAATGGCTCATGTTTTCCATACTCTTCTTTAGCAATTTGTTGCAGCCAGCGACGTTAATTCCACCATTCACTCTGTTCTTTCTGACGTTCCCCAATGCACCGTTTTGGGGCACCGAACTTTTTCTTATCTTTATAAACCGTTTACCCAGTAATCTTCCTTCTTCTCTACGTGTTTTTGCTGACGACCGCGCTCTTTTTAGGGAACCAGCAAATGATAATGCAAATACATGACTTAGTCTGATCTTAACGCCATATCATCATGGTGTAAAATTTGGCATATGATGTTGGATGCTGACAGGTGCAAACTTATTCACATTTCTCGCGCAAGTAGTCACGTGCCCGTACATACTCTTAACGGTGTGTTACTTCGACCAGTTACAACGTATAAATACCTCGGAATTCATAACACGTCTAACCTTAGCTGGTGCGCACACATTGACCACATTGCTAGCAAAGATAAGCGCATGCTGGGATATCTGAGGCGTTAACTTTCACGCAGCCGCAATTAACATGAAACTTCTATGCACCACACTCGTACTCTCACAAATAGCATATGCATCATCAATGTGGAAGCCTGGAGTTAATGACCCACTGAAAATGGTGCAGCAGAAATGAGCGTGTTTCATCCTCAATCACTTTCAGCGCGCATCAAGCGTTACTGCTATAAGAACACGGTAGTTTGGGCTAGTTGGTTGCTATTCAAAATGGTACTTCCAACTGATTTTATTTTAAAAAGCTCGACGTTTAAATACATTCAGTTATCATGAGGTGAAACCTAATCACAATCATCCAAAAAACGCCATTTCATTCTCCAGCAATGACAGTGAAGGCGTGCTGACGCAATTGTCACAGGCTTTCCTAATTAAAAAGGCTTCGATAATTTCACGCTGAAGCTTGTCCTTGGCGTGACCCAGAAACTGCGCCTTCCTAAACATAGGTTTGCATAGCACAGTCCTGTATTGTTTGTTCCTTGTCTTCTGCTGCGAAACTTGTCTCCATTATGAGTAACTGCTATGTAGACTACCTCGAGACTAACTTCACTTGCAAAACGACGCAAACTTGCACGCCGGTGTCCTTTTCACAAAATGTTTCATCAAGAGTGCATTGGATACGAGTTCCTTCTCCCTCCTCATGTTTTTCACGCAGCAGAGATCACGTACACGTGGTGAGCATTTATACATACGGAACTAACACCTTCTTGGATTCTTTTATTCTTCCAACTTCATACGACTGGAACCACCTTCCTCCTTTAATTGCCACAATTTCTGACCCTGTAATATTTTGTTCTCCTGCTGCCGTTTCTAATGTGCGTTCTATTGTTTTGATAACATATTCTGTTATCTTTATTTTGGTAATTTATTGGTATCTGTTCTTGCTTTATATTGTCAGTCTTATTATGTATTACCCGCACTGCTCTGTAATTATTCGCCCTGAGGATAAAATAAATAAATATTGAATAAGGCCCCCTAGAGTTTTCCTTCCTTTATCTCCTTGCTCTAATTGTAGTGCCCCGAGAGCTCCTAGTAAATAAGCAGTGAATCAAAGGAAAAGTATGGCTATCTTGCATGAACTGATTTCAGTATATTTTTGCTCCTCCAGATATGAAAGGTACGGCCACTCTGTAATTTTTACGGTTGTATTGGAGCTTTCCGTATGCTCCCTAAACAGTTTAGTTGTGCAAGACCCGCATAAACACTAACATGGGTTAAATCTGGATACTCCACAACGGTAGCTGCTCAGATTTCTCCGCTAATCGAATAAAACGGCACAGGAAAATAACGCGAGCACACAGCACACAGGACAGTCGCTAGTTGCTACTCAGCTCAGTCAGCTCCACTCAGTTGCTAGTAGGCACCCGTCCCATCTATTTTGTGTTCTCTTCATTGCTTTCTTGCGCCGTTTTATTCCATAAGTTTTGTCTCCATCACGAACTGGCTCAAACCATAATCTTGCTGGAGATTCCTTCCGTGGTAAACAAGGAAGCTCTCATATCTTGTCACGGAATACTTCCGGCTTCTAGTGCTCTTCGACGACAGTGTCAACTGGCGACCTTGAGCCATAAGGAACCTATCAATGTGCTTGTGGGCGGGCGCATTTCGTTATGTGGCCTCTTTTATCATGGAGTCCCACTGCTACTAGTAATGAAAACATACGGTAGATGGAGGCGTCCGCGATGCACCTACAGCTGCCACATTTCTACCCTCGGTGCAGCTGTCCTCCTGATGGAATGGATGCCGTGAGGTGAAAGAATTTTTCATCAAACCTTATTTTTGGAGATACAAAACTTGTGCGGCAGAAAAGAAGAACTGCGCACTTTTAATGCAATTTGCTGATTGAAAGCGACAGTGTAATCATCTAACTGTCAGATTCTGGCAAATTAAGAGCAGACTACACCAGTTCCCTGAGTTCCGCACTAGCGAAGAGTAGCACTTCACACGCGAAACGCGTGTTATTGACGAGGTAAGTTGTTGGGCAAGTTGGTGACGGTTTTCCATAACTACAGCGCGACGAACGAGACACAGAAGAAAGGAACACGCAGGGACACAACACAGCGCCGACTCACAAATGAAATTTTTATTGCCTGACCAGCCGGAATATATACCCAAATGGCCACCAGAATGCAAAAGCAATGCACACAGGTCATGTGCAAAAACAAAGGCATCTAAGTGCAACATTCAAATGTCAACATTCGCAATGAAGGTAACACTTTTCTTTTTCTTTGTCGCTGCACAGAGTTTGTTATCATATGCATACTTAGTGCACTAATACATGTATTAGCGCACCCTTTATAGCGCTGCAGAAAAAGAAAAATGTTACCTTGACTGCCAATATTGCCGCATGACTGTTGTACTTCGATATTCTTTGTTTCTTACGCATGACTTTTATGCATTGTTTTTCATTGTGGCCGCCATTTGGGTACATATTCCGGCCGGTCAGCAAATAAAGATTCCAGCTTTGAGTCAGCGTGGCGTTGTGTCCTTGCGTGCTCATTTCTTCTATGTCCCGTTCGTGGCGCTGCAGTTATTGAGAATTTTATTGGCATCCCCCACCTGAGAATGCCACACGATCGCCCACGTTCAGCTGCGTGTGTATAAGCTCTGACGAACCAGCTCGGATCCCTGTTCCTACGCGGCGAAAAGACGGCGATAAAATCAAGGGCCGGCGGCGCTAGCACTGTTTGAAAAATCACCGATGGACGTGTATATTTGAATGCGTATTGACAACAGCAGCTTGGTTACATGGGCTCGCAAACGCAGGCCAGCCAAGGCTACAGGGAACACCGGCGCCACTCACGGCATGTTCAGGCTGCTGACCAGGCAGAGGGCGTCGCCTTCGGGTCCGACTACGCACATCTGTCCCGAGCCATAGTCGCCCGCCGAGGACCGCTGCAAGCCGTAGTAGCCAGCCTCCTGATGAGCCTTTTCCCCGATCCAGCTGCGCACTACAGACTCGGAGACGCTGGTGCGCAGCAGATGGTTCAGCGCCTTGTTCAACGACTGCACTTTGCGAAAAGAAGAAAAAAAAGAGCACGGCACGATCATGAAACCTGATGCGAAAGTTCTGTGACAGCAGTTGTATTCACCCTCGATTATTGCTTTGATGATTTTACTCTAATAAACGCTTCTACACTAAGCGGATGTTTCACGCACGTGACAGAATTTTTTTGGAGGGTAAAGGTGGGTTGAAGGTGTAAATGGGTGGGTACCAGTCTCCTAGCTAGGGAAACAGGTTGGGGTAGGAAGTGGCTGGAAGGTGGTGCTTCTGGACGGCAGTGTTGGTTGAATATAGTATGGTCGACAGCGCTTCTGGAGGGAGAAGTGCGTGGGATTGGTGTGTGATAGTGGACTGAGGGTGGTGGTGGGTATGTGGGCAGCCCCCTGGTTTTATGGGTGCAGTAGGGAGGTGGCTAATGGGGGCAGGTGGAGGGTGGAGGCTTTCCGCTTGGGCTGAAAGCTTCACTTCAAAACACGCCGGATTTCTGGGGGGTTACAGTAGCACTGCTTTCGCAGTAAGGAAGTAGCATAACAGCGCTCTGCACTGTGCACTTGCGTGATGCTCGCATAACGCGAGGTCTAATTCGAAACTGCTCATCACCGAATTCTTCAAGTACGCACACCTGAGCTTCAGTCTTAGATGGAGTTCAGTATAGACCGAAAGGTTTTTGTGGTCGCAGGGTACGTGATTATCACAGTAGCACAGCTGTGTCACGTTGATTACAAATTCTCAAGAGAACTGGTTTTGACATGAATTTTTTTTGTCAACTCTTCAACACTATTGCCCAGACCGCTTTAAAATCAGATATGTGTTAAAGGATATGAAAGGATTGCCAGAATATGCACAAACTTATTTTGCGTATTTACGTAGCTATTTTGTTGTGGTCGATTTAAGGTTTCGGAACTGTCGCCCACTGATTACAGAGCATGGTCAGAGCTTTCTGACCGCTAAATATGTGTGCAAAAAAAACCTAATTCATGCCTATCCGAAATATAAAATATATTTCGCATCATAAAAAAACTGTGACTTCTGAGTTTAACGTCCCTACTCGATACATGGGCTATGAGAGACGCCATAGTGGAAGGCTCACGAATAATTTAAACCGCCTGAGTAATTGCACGTGTGCTCACATCGCAAACCCCACGGGAACTTCACATTTGGCCTTCATTGAAATACATCCGCCGCGGCCATGATCGAAGCTGCAGCTTTGGAAGCAACAGCCGAGCGTCAAACCCACTGGGCCACCACAGCGCGTCTTTTGCATTATCTGCTCCACGTATCGCCGAAATAATATATTTTACTTCGATAGCAATACGTGTGATATTCTGCAAAAATGCCGGCGACGTGTGTGAAGCCTCTACCCTCCAGAAGTGTTATCCGCCCCAAAGGGTACCCAACCCACCTACCACACCCTCCACGAGGCCTCTACCCACCAGAAGCTCGCACAGCAGCGCAACGAGAAAAAAAAATGACTGACGATTTAGCGCGGCTCGGTCATAATGCGAGTTGGGTGCACTCGTGCCTCGGTTTTCACTTCACTTTCGATTCGAGGCTCGGTTTAAGAGGCCGGTGCGATAGCGGTGTGTTCCGAGTCCATCATGCACGCATGGAAGTTGATGAAGACGACGACATCCAAAACTTGAGGAGAAGAAGAAGAAGAAGAAGAAGAAGAAGAAGAAGAAGAAGCGCCAGAGACCGGCAGTAAGACACGAAGGATGTTCGGCTGCGGCGATGACGTAGTGATCTAATGCAGTGGCCAGCGAAGGCGATCTTTTCGTGCCGCCGCGGGCTCGAAAACCACTCGCTGCTACACAGCGTTTTTCTAAAAACTGTTTTCCATAGATGGCCAAAAGCTTGCTGGCAGGTTTGCCACAACTGGGTGTAGCGAACCTGCCAGAGTAGCGAACCGGACAGACAAACGTCGGTTAAATTTGATATTGTGGCATTCAGTGCTATAGCGTACAAAAATTGAAGGGCGATCAATTTGATTGATGCAGAGGAAATGCAGCAGCATTCTCCTCCAGCTTCTCTTCCTGGGTTACCATTCTGCAGCCTGTAGCACTAACTGTACCACTAGGACTACTACCGCTACCTGTCACTTCAGTAAGCCCGTGTCATCACTACAACCCAGTCACTATCACCTCTCACCGAAGCGTCCTTACGAAGAAGCTATCACCGGTGTCTCATTAGAGTTGGTGTTTTATTATAGTCGGCGTGTCATCATAGCCGGTGTTATAGCTGATGGCAGGTGGAGAAGTGGCAGGTGAAGGGCAGGAACTCCCAATACCTGCCACGGTTGGCAGGCGGAGGCTTCACGCAGACGGAGGGACGCCGGACAGTTTCCGCCTTCATGGCCCTCCTAACGCTCTCACATTAAAAAGAACGGTGAAATCGAATTCAAAGGCGCAGTGGGAAAGCCAGCTGCGCTCCAGAAGCGCCTCCCACTGCCCACCTTCAACCATCAGAAGAATTCTATCGCCTGTGCGAAGCATCGGCTTAGAGCAAAAGCGTTCATTAGAGTAAGAGCATCCCTGTAATCATCGAGGGTGAATTCAACTGCTCTCGAACCATTCTCGCATGAGGTGTCATGATCATCCTGTTGATTTTTTTCAGCCCTTACGTAAGCCACAGTCCCAGAATGTCGTCAAAGCTCAAGGCCTGAGAACTTTCACACTCAGTGATGACAAGGCTAAGATTCGCTCTCGTCTGCAAATTCTTTTTTTTTTAGTGCGCTAACACTAAGATCATTGTTGCATCGGTCAACCGCTGCACCACTGTGCCAGCAGTGGCAAGAGGACACCCGGGGATTAATGATGTACAGAATGATCAATTCCGCATATTAGGGCATTAACCCATTACAGCTATAGTTTCAGACCCTTAGGGCGGAGATTAAATTCGATTTCACCGATCATTGTCGGAAGACTGCTTGACCTTGAGAACCGAGCCTCGAACCAAAACCGAAGTGCTAGCGCAAGTAATTCGCATTTTGCCTAACCATGCTAATTGCTCCGTCATTCATTATTTGCGCCCCACATACAAAACGGCACTGCAAGTTAAGTGAAGCACGTACTATATGGTGATTATTTTAGTCACGCATTTCGTGCCTGACTTAAACACTCAAAATGACGTCTCAATATTTTTCACGTCAAGCAAATGTAGAAGCGATCCACTTGCAGAGGCCAGTAATGCAGCAGACAAAGAAATTACAAATTTTTTCTAGGCCTCTAGTCCTTTCGGACAAACTGAAGACTGATACTTTCTCCGGAAAAATTCTTCGAGGAGCTCCAGAAAGGCGATTTAAAATTCAATGCCTCGCGCCAGTGCGCATAAAAGGTTGCGTGTTCGGCACACGGTACATTCACACTAATCTGGCGTTCAATTGAACGCTTTGGCCTGCAAGGAACCATGCGGAGAAAACTTCACAATCATCAAGGATCTCCAAGTTCACCGTATTCATTAGCTGATCTAAGTTCCCTTCTGATGGCCATAATCGGCCTGACGTGACCTTCACATACCTCTCCGGATGTAACTTTCTGGTCACGCTCACCAATGCCACATATTAGGGTACACTGCTCTCCATGCTGATCTCTCTTGACGAGGCTCCCGCAAACCGAGTAGCCGTTCGCCAAGATAGGTGGGGCCCACGATTTGAAAATTGCGACCTACTAACTGTCCACATTGTGCCTCGCATCCATGGTATAGAGCGCGGAGTTCAGATCACGAGGCTGCGCGCGAGAAGTGAAAACTACCAGGTTCGATTCTCTGAATGTTAAGTGTGTCATCCCTATTTTATCAGATAGGACATATGCCACAAAGCGAGACGATGTGAAGAAGACTTCCTGTCTTAGAAAAACCTTGCGCTGTTCAGTATGGCTCTACTCCAGGATTTTTTTTTTCAGAAAATTTGAGGGTAAAATTTAGCGAATAGGAAAAGTTTGTGGAGTGCTCGTAAGTTACTGTTCATGATCCTCTAATTTCTCCAAAGGAGAGGTCTATAAGCATGCATGAGCCAACTAGCTCCTAAACAAGCCCTATGAAGAATGCTACCTATTCCGTCCTGCCCCCATTAAACAATTTAGCCCACTATATCATATTCGCCTCCCCTGGGGTTCGTCAATAGTGCCGGTTTTAGAGCGGATAAGCGCAGCTAGTGGCCAGGTCTAAACGTATGTCGGTACCATCACACGTATTCCACCCAGTATTTAGAAGCATCGGCCGCAAATAAGCAATTCATTTGCTAAAAAATTCTGTGGGAAATGAACATTCAGCATGTACTATGGCTGCACTCTAAATAGCGCGTAAACTGCGTGCAGTTTTGCACAACCTAGGCGTCCTGAATTCGTAATCAAACGCCGTAGTTGTACGGAAGCCGTTAGCCACCTGCTCCTCCGTTACCGCACATAAAGCTGGAAGCAAGCGTCGCCAGACACCAGCTTCAGTCTGCAATTGCGGCGAAGGTACCCTCCGCCACGAAAGATATTATCAGCCCATAATGTAAATCCTTTCTTTTCACACAATCCGGCACCCAAAGCGCTACATCCTCACACTTGTTAAGCCAGCCACCTCCTTTCCACAGTTCAGGGTTCAATAAATATGCTGCCGTGTCTGACATATTCCAGTGATCAGCTGCTAAACATTATGAATATCTTCGTACACAGGGCAAAGAGGGCTCGAAGAAGACGTCCTGTGTGGTCATATAGCTCGGCGTATCTGGCTAATGATCATCTTGGACTGCATTCACTCATAAGAAAAGGGAAAGGGGTGGCTAGGCGATCGGCCATTTATTGTGAATATCGTTAAGAGGCTGCTGGTCTAACGTGCCGGCCGTGGTACAGACCTCTTTGACATCGGGAATATCGGGGTCTCCCAGCTTGAAGCGCCTGGCGTAGCCAAACTTCAGCGCTTCCACCAGGAAGTGTGCACTGAGCTCGTTGTCGGGAAGCTGGTGCTTCTGTCGGAAACTGTCCATCACCAGCATCACAAAGGCGAGCACGGCGCCAGACGACGGTGCGGGTGTGGTGAACAGCTGCGGACCTTCAGAAAGCATCACTGAGAGAGGGACAGTGGCTGTGAGCTTGAACGATGCGAAATCTTTCACGGTCAGGACTCCACCTGTGGAAATGAAGCGAGCATAGTTAGGCGTAACGTGCCGGCTGCATGTCCTGCACAGTGGAAGGGCCTTCGATTCCTCGCGCATTCGAAGTAACCATTAATCTTGACAACTCATAATCGTCATTATCAGCCCATATACTGCAGGACAAAGAACCCTCCACTGATCTCTAATTCCTGCGTCAGCTGTGCCCTCCTTATTACCTGCGAACGTCCCAATCTCATCCGGCAGTCTGACTCTCAGTCGCCCCCGTGCATTTCCCTTTCCTTCGAAGCCGCTCCGTTACCCTAACTGACCTGACGATCAAAAGGAAACTGATGAATTCGCCTCACCCTGCGGCCTACAGCGCCGTAGCGAACGAAAAGTGTTACGGAGGAGAGCCAGCGCAACGAACTTTGCGCCATGACTGCCTCAAAAGTAGTCACACAGTCTCCCGAGAAAGCACCGTTTATGTAGGAAACTGATATTTCTTTCTCGAAGATCAAACACCGGTTTGTACATATATCAGTGACCAAACGTACTCTGATTTAATGCTGTAAAAAGGTGCGGTGCAAGCCCCGAATTTTGAAAAAAAAACGCATTTTGCTCCTGCGTTGCCTCACGTTAAGACGAAACCGTCAGTACAAGACGCAGGTCCCTCACGATTGAGCTAGTCATACGTTGAGCACACGAATAGCGAGATCCAAGCGCGTGCTCTCACTGAGAGACCACGCAACTATTGACGTCAGTTAACGCCACAACAAATCATTGTTTCCCTGGCGCAAGTGAGTGTTTCATCAGGATATTCACAGACAAGCTATGCGGCAGAGTTTTTTTCAGCCTAGGGAACTAAGAGAGCTGAAAATCGTCGCGCACTGGTCACTGTACGAAACGAAAAGATTATAAAATTGAGCAAAAAAGAAAAATCAGTACCATTTTATCACTGGCTCTTTCGGATCAAAGTTATCGCACTATTCACGAACCGCCGTGGATATTAGCCACTACAAGAACTAACCATATGGTCGTCGAAGAGTTAGTTACCAGTTACTGTTTTTAACAAGTACATCTTAGAAGATGATGAGCTTTCCTGAAATTGGCACACATTCTCTCCGAAGTGTGATTGCTCGTTTGATTTATTGATACACCCTTTGTTGTGCTAAGGTGCACTTTCCAGGCTTTATTTGTTCTTTTGCTTGGCTGCATATTATCTTTTCAATATATATACCTCCATGTATTCTGCTCGATTCTGCACGCATTTTTTTGTTGAATGTATTGTACAGTGAGAAGTATCTCTCGCAGGGCGTGTTGGTGGATGTTTAGGAAAGACATTGGAGCGTAAAATAGGAACATGGATGTAATGAAGGGACGGTACGAGCGCTGTTAGCACAAACAAAACGCTTAGCAAACTTGGAGAGCACATAATCAGGCGACTACAGACTAATAATCTGCCCAATCCCTACTTGAATAGATTAATGGTATCCAGATGCACACGATTCGTCCTGCCCCCTCTGTGGAGCAGTTGGCACACTCTTTCTTACAGTCTGGGAATGTCAAGAAAACCCACACTTGGAGAGCGCTTGGAGGCAACCATTCATAGCCACAGTCCCCGCGACCAGAAATCGTTGGCTGAGAGGGGCCGGATTGCGATGGCGACCCATGGTTTCTCCTACTGAACCCACCCAGTACTAATGCTCTTAATAAATGTTTTCCTCCTCCTCCTCCTTTTCCTGGTGCATATTCACTACGTCCGTGTTCGTAAATTGCAGAATGTTGAATATTGAATGTGACTTAGGTTATACTAATTCGCTCACTAGATTTGTATAAGCATTTCTCCTCCCCTGACACTTCCATCTGTACAGAAGGTGAGAACTTTGTAAAGCACTTGCCACTTATTCCTCGCCTCGTCCTTCAAATTGTAACTGATAAGAAAAATTATTATTATTGTAGAGCGGTTTATTGGCACGATGGAAGCGCCGGCTACGAAGACCTTGGCACAGGCAATCTACGAGGCAGAGAGCCGAGAGACCAGACACAAGCGGCAGTGTTCCATCCAGCACGAGCATCCAACTGGCGGCGCGAGCGCTTCGTCGTCGTTGGCTTCGAGGCTGGTTCATCTTCTTCATTCCAAATGCCCGGCGGAAAGAGGGAGCCATCCTGGCGACTCAAGGAGAGGAGACTACGAGGGGGCTATAATACGGCTTCAAGCGGCTGGCGTGAACCACGTCGCGGCCACGGCGGCGATGGTCCGAAGAAGGTGTCACCGGTTCGATAATGTAGTTGACCGGTGACGTACGCTCCAAGATGCGGTAAGGGCCGATGTGCTTGGCCGAAAATTTGGACGTATTCGGAACAGAGAGCCAGACCAGTGAGCCAGTGGAGAAGTCAACCGCGGGCGTGTCTTGATCGGAAGCATGGGTACGGAGACCTTGACGTTCGGCGGTGAAGGAGCGAGCCAACTGGCGGCACTGCTCAGCATGGCGGGTGATGTCAGAGAGGGTAGCATATTCCGAGCTGTCGGGGTTGTAGGGAAGGATCGTATCCAACATACAAGAAGGTTCGCGTCCGAATAAAAGAAAGAATGGGGAAAAGCCGGTGGTTGCTTGAGAGGCGGTGTTATATGCATAGGTGACGAACGGAAGAACCTGATCCCAATTGGAGCTGTCGGAGTGAATGTACATGGCATTCATGTCCCCAAGAGTACGGTTGAAGCGTTCGGTGAGGCCGTTGGTTTGAGGGTGGTAAGCAGTAGTGGTGCGGTGGACTGTGTACGTGGCACGCAGCGAGAAGCTCGTGAAGAACTTCAGACAAGAAAACACGGCCGCGGTCACTGAGAAGTTCGCGAGGAGCGCCGTGACGCAGGACAAAGTGATGAAGAAGGAAGAAGGCTACATCGCGAGCAGTAGCCGCAGGTAGGGCAGCGGTCTTAGCATACCGTTACCTCGGTGTATACCCTTTGCCAGAGTTTCGACGAGTTGCGCAAGCAACGTCTTTGCGCTCGTCGGCCTCCTCCGCTTGCCGACTCCATCTCCGGCCTGGCCATCAATCCAGATCTACTTGCTACCATCAAAGACTTTGTGCGGTACGAGGTCGGCCGGCAGCTCTCGCTCCTATCTCGCCAACATCAGACACCGACCCCCCTCAGCGCTGAGATCCGGCACGCCATCACGCAGGCGGTCGCTGACGCCCTCCCTCCTCTTCCACAACCAACCCCCTTGGATCCCCAGGAAGGCCTTCCCCCGACCCCGCCACCGCCTGTTGCTGCTCCGTTGAGCTACGGTCCTCCAGTTGAAGTGCCGCCTGCCCCCACTTCCGTTCCTCTCACGTATGCCGAGGCTGTCGCGCGACCACCGCGACCGCAGGCTTATACGTACGTTCCTCAAGTGGTGCCTGCGCCTGCTGCTCTACGGACCCGCTTCACGCCCCCTACCTACAACCCTTGGCGCACGGCTGACAATCGACCGATATGCTACGCCTGCGGTCTTCCGGGCCACGTCGCGCGCCTCTGTCGACGTACTCTGCATGCGCCTGTCTACCCTCTGCCAGACTACCCTGATGCAGACCGTACCTTTCGCCCACGTTTCGGACCACAACCTCAGGAGACCTCTCCTGACCGCGAGCACGGTCGCCAGCCCTACGTTTCCCACCGCTCGCCTTCGCCTCGCCGCCGCTCATTGTCGCCCATGAGGCGTCGCATCGTCCGCGCCGATTCGGAAAACTAGCAGCCGCAGTTCCGGGGGCACGAACTGCGCACTCATCGCCCTGCTTAAGTCCTCGCCTTTCCCCGCCGAACCTTCTTGACGTTTTTGTCGACGGAGTCAAGACACTTGCGCTTGTGGACACTGGGGCCACCGTTTCTGTTATTCACGAAAACTTCTGCCGCTCGCTTCGCAAAGTTACAACCCCATCTTCTGGACTCTCACTCCGTACCGCCAGCGCCGATACCGTTCATCCCACTGCCGCTTGCACAGCACGCGTCGTCATCGCCGATGTTTTGTATGTTGTCGAATTTTTAGTCCTCCGTGCCAGCTCCCATGACGTCATCTTTGGATGGGATTTTCTCTCCCTGCACAGTGCCGTCATTGACTGTGCCCGTACGCACGTCGTCTTCTCTCCACTCTGCGATGCGCTCCTCGACTAGCCTCCGATTCGTTGTGCTGCTAAGCTTGTTGCCGCCGAGGACACTGACATTTCCCCTGACAGCGCCGTGCTTGTCCCTGTTTGCGCCGCCTCAGTTTTTGACGCCACCGTTCTCTTCATGCCTTCCCCTGTACTTGCCTCTCGCCGACGACTCCTATGTCTTCCCTTCGCCGGCATCGACATTCACCACGGTGCTGCCGCCATCCTCGTCTCTACACCTCATTCTCCGCGCTCTCCCTGCTCCGTGGCGAGTGCCTCGGCCATTTTGAAACCGCTGCTTTGATCTCTTCCTTCGACACTGATGTAACCTCCTCCAGTGCCGAAGTCGCTGCCCTCGCCCCACGTGGTGCTACTCCAGCTTTGTCATCGGACATTTTCGACCGCTGCATTGACCGCGCTCTCGACACTGCTCACCGCGCGCTGCCCCTTGCCCTGCTCAACCAGTTTCGCTCATCGTTTGACCACCAGTCGACTTCTTTGGGCCGTGCGACCACTGTCGAGCACCACATTGACACCGGAACCCATGCTCCACTCCGTCAGCGCCACTACCGTGTGTCGCCTCCCGAGCGCCGCGTCATAACTGAGCAAGTTGACGACATGCTACAACGCGGCATTATTCAACCTTCCACCAGTCCTTGGTCGTCCCCAGTCGTCCTGGTTAAAAAGAAGAATGGCTCGATACGATATTGCGTGGACTATCGCCGGCTCAACAAAATTACGCGCAAAGACGTCTACCCGCTACCACGTATTGACGACGCCCTTGACTGCTTGCAAGGCGCCGAGTTCTTCTCCTCCCTGGATCTCCGTTCCGGCTATTGGCAAGTCCCGATGGCTGAGTCCGACCGTCCTAAAACGGCGTTCGTCACCCCTCACGGACTGTTTGAGTTCAACGTGATGCCATTCGGCCTCTGTAACGCTCCCGCAACGTTTGAACGAATGATGGACAACATCTTGCGCGGCCTGAAGTGGACTGTTTGTCTCTGCTATTTAGATGATGTCGCGTTTTCGCCCGATTTTCCGACGCATCTCAAGCGCTTGCGCCAGATATTGAGCTGCCTCACCAATGCTGGCCTTCAACTTAATCTCAAAAAATGCCACTTTGGTGCCCCGGCGGATGTAGAGCGGATTATTGGCACGATGGAAGCGCCGGCTACGAAGACCTTGGCACAGGCAATCTACGAGGCAGAGAGCCGAGAGACCAGACACAAGCGGCAGTGTTCCATCCAGCACGAGCATCCAACCGGCGGCGCGAGCGCTTCGTCGTCGTTGGTTTCGGGGCTAGTTCATCTTCTTCATTCCATTATTATTATTACTATTTTGTCCTGTGTAGAATCTTCAAGGGTTTCCAGGAATATTTAACTGCAGACGCTTACCCACGTTGGAGTAAACGCTGTAATAACGATGCAAATAATGTTAGAATAAGGTTCAATGTTGTTTTGGAATGTTAGCAGGAAATATTAGCGCTTCACGTAATCGTTCCGATCAAGCTTTAAAAATCGTAATTTTCGCAATAATTTGCAATGCATAGTGTTAAAATACCTGCGTAACATTCCAGGTATAGCTGGAAATGAACGTTGTAATTAAGCATGGCTTTCACATTCAGTTGTAACAAATACGCTGGTTGAACCATTGACAGTGTTCCACGTTCAGAATGTGACATCCAAGGTGTAACGTACGCTCAATACTAAACTTCTCCTTATTGTTGCAGGTGCAACGTTTAGGCAACAGTCAAGATGGGCCTGATGAATGAACATTTTTAACCGTTAAAAACGTTCCAGGCGATCACAAGTTGGCTTAAAGCATCTTCGAGTGCTGCCTCAGGGTTTCTTTCTGGTTTCTCAGCATCGAGGCACTTCACCTCAGCGGCTGACTATTTGTGAGTGCCGTAGGCCGCATACATAGGATCAAATTTTTTTTACAATGCCTTACTAATCTACAACTTACCGGTAACCGTTGTGGTGACACCCTTCGCGGCCGGTGTATAATATTGAGCCCAATGCGCCAATTATACTCAGGTGAGTGCGGGATTGCTTCATTTACTAGCTGCACTGTATCGTAACGTCATACCACTGTCCTTGTCTTAGCTCACTAAAGAGTGCTCATGGCTGTGTGCTTCCACAATTCGCAGATCTGGGCCAACATTGTTTCTTCAAAGAATTAGCCAAAATTGCCAACGTTATGTCTGTTTCGTGGATCTTTAAAGATCGTTGAGGGAAAGGTTTACGTTTTACGAACATTTCAGGTGAGTTCGAATAAAAAATTACATAAAGAGTTTGTATTAACATGGGACCAAAAAGACAAAACAATTTAATGAGCCTACTCTCATGATTCCTGACCATGGAACAATAGAAATTAAATCAGTTGGACAGTGAGTTTTGCATTGCATGGGGTAGCTGTCACAAGCAAAGCTCGTCTGTGAACTGTAACAACGTTGTCAAAGTGGCGGTTGTCGACAGGCTCGCCGCAGATAGCAGCGAAATGAAGCATGTGAGACCGTCCGCACGGACGATATTTAAGGGGTATTTGCTGACCCGTGTTCTCTCATAGCTGCGCATGCGACTTCTCCCCTCAGCCGCTTGGCGCCACAGTTCACATAGGAAAAAATTACAGGATTTCACTTAAGTCTCCTTAAGAGGGGAAATGCGAAAGCCTATTCCTTTCTTGTCTTTCTCCAATCCGCTTTTCATTTCTGTCTTTTTATTATTATTTATTAGTTTACTTTTACTTTTGTTTTGTATTTTTATTTGTGCTTTAAAATTCTGATTATTTCTTCTTTGATTTTTATTTTTTTATTTTATATTTTTCACTTCTACTTTTCCACCGCTATAATCGTCACTATGACCCCCATCACTATACTAACTATCACTATCGCTGTCATCATCAATATCATCATCATCGCTATCACAACTCTAACTATTGCAATCATCATCACTGTCATCATCACTATCACTATCTCTCTCTACCGCTATCACTATCGGCAACTATCATTACATGTATGTTGCTTATCAACTGTTGCTTTATCATTTTTTACATTTATTTTAATTACCAGGCATTTTATAATTGGCAGTTTGCGCGGACAACTTTCGTCTACAACTTCCGTCCACGCCACTCATGAGCCAAGAAAGGCCTAAGCCTTAAAAAGGTCTTGCAGACAATGCGCCCAGGTCAGTTCGAAAAAGCCGGACTCCGTGTTTCCATGCAATATTTCGCGCACATAGTAAGCCAGGGATGTCTCGCAGCCATCGCTCAAGAGCGGTGGGAGGTGGTCTTTGGCATCGGTGCCTTTACTGCAGGCTGCGTCTCAAGCGCCGTCTGACGGCGCCCTAGCGTAATGGATGTAAGCCCACCGTAAGCCAACAGCGCTTTGCAGAACCGCGCAACACTTCTCAACAGAAATACATTTTACGCGACATCGTATGCAGCTCGTTCGGTAGAAAAGCCGTCAGCACAGCGTGTCGGAAATAATCGGGAGCTCCGTAAAAAGAATTGTATCACGGTAATATGTTGGTCTAGTGAGTGATGATTGACTAGTTTGTGATAGGCGATGACGAGGTAATGAAATCATTGTTATTAATTGTTCGGTTAATTAAAAAAATAAAAAAATGAAAAAGGGCGTTCAGAGGTGTCAAACGCTCAGAATGAAAAAGTGAATGCTTGATGATGGTAATTAGGAAAATTTAGAGTGTGTAATTGATCAGATATTTATTAAAACAATTGAATAAAATGAAAAATGCGTTCAAAGGTGTTTCTAACGGGAGAGGCGTAGCTCCGAACGGCCGATGGCGTCCCATGGACTCCCTGGCTGCGCTGCAACACGCTGTCGCGTTCCACTCTTAAAGGCGAAGCTTAAGCGCCCTCCAATTTTTCTTCTGCATTTGTATGCATTATTCAGTGCACTGGAAAATTAGCACATTCGTTCGGTGCCTCCTCCTTCCAAAAAGAACTTCCGTTCAGTTCGTACTTATTTTAAACGATAGGGGACAACGCCTTCGAAGGGCGGCGTTGCGGTCGCCACCGAACAGCGCCCTCATTGAGCGAATTGGCATTTTCGACCGGAAAGGCAGTTGGAGGCCCCCAGATCCTTTGACGTCGACAATAGTCATGAGCAATACGAAAGGTAGCGAGGTTTGGGCGTTTATTTATTGTTTATTCCATTATCATTTGTGAGAAGCATATTTCGTCCTGTTTTATGACTAGTTTTCTTCTTGGCGTTGTGATACTCAAATTCAGTAAAGACGTAACCGGAAAATTCGCATTTTCGTGCAAAAAGATTGTTCGCTTTCGTATCGCTCGCGACCACTGATCTCCACTAGGTGGCTGGATGCCGCATTCCCGTTTTCCGAAGTGGGCGCAAGTGAAGCCACCAGAAGTTCGCTTGCATGTCCCGGAAGTTTGATTTCTGCTGTGTATTTCAATCCAGAAAGTCGCGTCTTTCGCCCTTCCGTTCGCCCTTCCGTTTTTCGCGTTGTTTTCGTATAGCGTCTACTGTAATATCAAAGGAATAAGCAAGCTCAACGCGAGAAATGTGTGCATTGTTTGGGGAACTCTGTAATTTCAGAAAAAAAAACGAAGAAAACAGGCATGCAGGTCTCACCATGTCGCGGCAAAGGGGTACGTGCATTAAACACTATTTTCTGATCATCATGGTTCTTGTCTTCCGAGCGTAATTAGGGGAAGTAGTGGAATGACCTTGAGTCTAGGTCATCTTAAAAACAAATTTTCGTGTTGCAAAGAAAAGGCAATGATGCGGAAATCCTAAAACTAGAACTGCCGCTGTTTCAGTTTCGGGTTGGTGGCGGACGATGTCTCTTCTCATCGAGAGCAGGTGATGCTTATCGCTTTAGTGTGTCATTTACCTTCCAGACGTGCTTTTAATCTAACTCAATAGCACAGCCACGTTTCACCTGCACAACACGAGAGAAACGACTGACGAGAAAGACGAATGCAGCAGCGCATGTGACAAGCGCAGTTTGAAGTGAACTGTGCCAAGCATCGCACGAATAACAGCCCATACAGCACGAAACAGTACTTGATACGCTTCGTCGAAAAAGCAGTACCATATATCTTTTGGACGCGCTAATGTGAACCAGCATAGAGAACACCGACGGCACCTCACCAGATTGTGGCCTCGCCCTCGCTCTGGTTCGGTCTAAACATAATTCGGTAAAATGGTGCACTGTAAAGTCAGCTGCTTAATGAAGGTTTTCACCTATTCTTTCTTAACTTTAACCCTCATTGATGGTATAACTTTGGCTTAGAGCGCGACAGCATACATCACAACAAAGAGCAGAGTTGGCGACGCTAGCGCAACGGGACGACAAAGAGCTGAGCAGACGAAGTTCCGTACGTACTGTGTGTAGCGACGTTCTGTCGTCTGCTAGTGTCGTCCCGTAGCGATGCAATAGACCCTTATTTTTGAAACGTCTTTCCTGAGGAGTTTGCTGCTCTCCTCATGCAGTTGGCGGCGCAACAGGTAGGCATTGTCATGAAAAAAGTCGAGAATGTCGAAAAGACAAAATGCTAAGTGGAAAACGAGAACTGAAACTGAAAAACCGTGCTAAGCTACGATTTCGTGCACTGCCAAAGGCTGAGTTCCGGGACATGCCGCCCAACTTCCGGTAGCTTCACTTTCGGGCGCCCGATGCGGCATCTAGCCCCCTAGTGGAGATCAGTGCTCGCGACGTGTAGGCACACTGGGGAAACTGGTTTCGCGCCGCATGACGCCGCGCCTTTTTTGCGCTTCGTCAGACGCTGTGGCGTGTGCAGTCAAACGGACCGACAGAAATTGTCTATGCTCTTTTCACGCGTGTGGATTTAAAAAGCTAGCGGACTTGTGTGGCAATTTTGGCGACGTGCACGAATGAAGGGCGGCTCGTGCGTTCGGCAGTAGGCAAACTACGCAAAAGCGCGTTATCTCGTCAAGCCCATTTCTGTGTAGCGAGCAAATGATCACGTGGTATACAAAGTGAAAACTGCGGAACAAATACACTTCGCGCTTTTTCGCCTCTTCATATTGCGTACCCACTCGGCTCGGCCTGCTCCCTTCCGCCGTGTCTGCTGGTCACACCTTTCTGTTTCCTTTTATTTTTATCTCCTCGCGGTGTTTCAGTGGCTTCGATGCTGACCACAAGGTCGCGGTATCGAATATCGGTTTAGGCGAAATAGGAGAAAGGATTTAGAGATATCGATGCGCGCTAATGAATCACAGGCCCTTCATATTAGAGAGCACCAGCACGGGCGTACGGTTGGCATGGCAAATATGGTTCCTAGCGTTGTCGTGCTTGCCTAACAGCTACTGCCGTACGGTCGCAGTTAGCGTATTTACCGCACCAAGGGTTCTAAAAAAAATCTGTTCATCCGGAGCCCTGCAATACGGCGTTGCCCACACACTCCGTGCTGCCTCGAGGCGTTAATCTCACAAACCACTACTGCATCACAACTCTCCGGCACTTCGATGAGGCACGTAACGCTTTCGCGACGGCGCCACGGTATACAAATTTCATGGGCTGCAATCTGCAGAGCTGCACTGCCTCCGCGTACGCACGGCACAAGGCTATGGTTTACATGAGGAATGTCATCTATTACATCGCCATCACAGTTACACGCGCTGCCTGACTAAGTGCGCATATATTAGAGGGCCCGCCGGCGTGCTCTATCCTGTCGCCACTGGTGATAGATAATTCCTATTGCTTTCTAATCGCTACTGCAGCGCCCTGCCTTGTACACACCACGGATGCAAGCGAATGCGTCATGTGAGGGAAGACCACGACACAAGCAAAGCGCTTCCCGCCAGCCACGGGACCGCTGCAGTTATCGCTAAAACCGGTGAGCATCATCGGCGTATACTACAGCCGTCGGCCATTGCTCGCACCCGCGAAGAGACGGGCGCAACACGCGAGCACGGTCAGTCAGAACGCCGCGGCGGCGTTGTCGGAAGCGCGGCGCTGTCGCGGAGCAACCAAACTTCAGCCTTGGTTCCCTGTACGATAAAATAAAATGGAAAAATAAAGGAAACGTTGCGGGGCACACTCCTTGCGTGCGCGCAGGATCGCTTGCGCCGACAACGGATAGCGCACAGCTAGATACGTGCTGTCATAGAACCCCTTTCATACGAAAACTTTGTGTATATGCACAAAAAAACTGGAGGAGACACGTGATAGCGTTAATGGGTTAATGCCCATATTTGTGGAAGTCGTCACACTCTACTTTACATTCATAGATCTCTGGGAGCCGTCATATGTGGTGCAGCCGTTAAGCGATGCGCTGCCACCAGTGGGGTTTGTGCGATCCATTTTGCTCTTCCCGAGCAGTCTCTCCGGATCATTCATTGATTTAACTGCCATTTGGTGGCGACCCTACCCCAGCCCATTTCGCGCTCAAAGGCCGACGACGCCGCCGTATTTTCTTCAGAACGGAAACCTTAATGATATCGCGCAAAAAAAAAAAAAATTCCTGCATGGATGGCATACGCTATAGTACAGCGTAGAGCTGATTTTCTACCACCTCAACCCTAAAGAAAGGACAGGGCACCGCACCACCTATCTGATCACATGATTAACTGCACTGCTATGACGGCACAAACCACAAACTCCTTCAGGGGGAAGAAAGCGCGAGCCACTTTCATCCCGGCTATTTAAAAAAGCCCCGCTGAAGCCGTAGCTCCCTACACCATTCGTTGTGAACGTAACTGAAGGAGGAATTGGCGCTAGCTTCTGTAGTAAAGAACAAGATCTAACCGAAAAAAGGTTCTGAACGGAAAAAACGTCTCTCTCACTCTCCATCCCTGTTGAATTTCTGAACCGCGCGGCCGTTGCAACCGCCACGCATCCTTTGCTTGTTTCGCGAACTCCGTCAGCCGCGTTATCTCGGGCGCTGAGGGCTGCTTTGCGGTACCGGCAACAGACAATTCGGCGTCGTGTTCCTTGATGTGTTAATGACGTCGGTGCAGCGGTAACTACGGTGATGTTTTGTTTTGTGCTTGTGACCTTCGAAACTGCGAAGAGTGCAGCCATGGAGGCCCTCACGGAAACGACGGAAACCGCTGTATATATACCTACGCGCGCTTTCTCGGGAGCCGCCACTTATACTTCCGCACCGTGGATCATGAACGATGAGTTGGTCACTACTGTCGACGAAACAGTCGTCGGGTTTGGTGCGCAAGAGTCGGCGCATCGTGGAAACCGATTATGCAGCTGCAGGTTAACTGAATTTGATTGGTGTCGCATATATCAGCATGGAGAGAGAAGGCCGTTGGGTTACAGTGGTTTGCTTTCACGCGTTCACGTAAATATGCTGAACAATATTTTTGTAATTGTGTATGATTGTGACCTACACCATACATGCATTAAATTGCGTGTTCTCATTGTGTACAGACTGATCCTTCTGTATTGTGTGAAAATTATGCAGGAATAATCGCATATGTATTGCGTGAATGATTCACGAAATTATGCACTGAAAATAACACTTGCGACGTTTGACATAAACTTAACACCTAAAGGATACATGTGTCAATAAAGCCATGAAAAATGTTCTCTGTTCTCCATACATTGGTCCAGCCTTGTGGTTACCATTGTTAACCGGCAGCGCAACGAATTTTAACGTGCCACAACAGCAAATAAATGGTGTACGAATATTCAAGTACAGAGCGGCGCGCGGCCGCACGCATCAGGCGGACAAGGATACGTCCACCCATATCCACTAGCGGGCCCGATTTTGGACCAGTCCGCGCGTGAAGCAGGTGCTATGCGAACACCCCCCGCGCCCCAGTGTCTCGATTGTCCATTGTCATGGAAATAGGTTTATGGAAAAATGGGGGTGTAACGTCCCAAAGCGACTCAGGCTATGAGGGATGCCGTAGTGGAGGGCTCCGGAATAATTTCGACCTCCTGGGGTTCTTTAAGGTGCATTGCACTGAAATCGCAAAGTGCACGGGCCTCTAGAATTCCGCCTCCATAGAAAGTCGTACACCAAACGCTATGAACGTAACTGAAGGAGGAATTGGCTCTACCGGCTTTAATTCGTGGCCGCTGGGAGGTATACGAAGTTTCACTCCCCCCCCCCTGCCCTAGGCATCGGCCTAGCCCATATTTGACACACAATTGCGATATGATGCATGTTCAGGCTTACTTCACCGGTCATTGAGTACAAGTTCTGCGGCTCTTGTTAGCTTGTGCCATAGTGCTGTATTACAGATTGTAGTATCGCTCTGAAAGACTAGACGAGCCCTTTGGAATAACGGAATAGTGCGAATTAAGCAGACGTATCGCGAGTACAATAACGACGTTGGATGCGCCGCATAAGAAGTCGCCATAACACCGCCATATTACCCTCGAAGCATTATGAGACCAGAAAATGCCAACGGAGTCAATTTGGAGAATTGCGCTTTGCCGTGAGTCTAATACCTCATTGATTTTAATCGTTTTCCATGTGCACAGCGTAAAAGCCCCCTTTAAAGTTATAATAAAAGGCCCAAGAGAAGTTCTTGTTCTGAATTCTACATGAATAGGTCAAGCTATCGAGCTAGTTGGCGTTGCCCCGTTTTTCTGCAGCGCATAGCACACGAGGAGAGAACACGCGAAGACAAAACAAGCTCCTGTTTGCTTTCTTGTCTTTGAGTTCTGTCCTCGTGCTGCTACGCGGTTGCGAAAACGACTAATTGTACAGCTCGCGATTCCGAGCAGAGGCGCCACCTGGCAGCGTATATGAGGAAATGCGTGGCCTCCGCGCTCAACCGCGCGATCTCAGAAGCCACGGTGTAGGTCGCTTCCACCGTCACCTGCCAGCCGGCACTGCCTGTCCGCCTCAGGAAACGATCTCCCTGAATGGAAGCTGTTGATTTCGAGTTCGGAATGGGCTCGCTTGTCCTCCTGTTGCGACGAAAACTCGCGAAGTCCTCGCCATTTTTCTGCGCACAGTGATAATTACGACTGCATGTGCTGTCGCGCTCAACTTGAGTTGCAATGCACAAGGTGTGGTAGGACCGCATTTATCGAAGTAATACGAGCCTAGTGGTACTGGAACCTGCTGCAGTTAGCCGTCGATGTAAAAGAGCAAAGTACACTGGATGTTTCTACCAGAGTGGTGCTCCGTGCTAAGGCGCATTAGTTTACAGTTAAACTAAAACCTCAGTTGGTTGCCTTCAGAGACATTGCGAGTCATATAGAACGTGGTAGTATATTACCTCGTAGACCAGCTATATGCTGAACTCGCAATGCAGGCCTTCGGTGCTTACATCGAGGAAAAGTCGCATCTGCACGTTCTGGATCGCCATAGCGCATGCCTCCTTTAGTCCTCAGCTTGCCACTTGTAGCGCTCACAAACATACCCAGCAATTCTAGACAAAAGCATTTTTTGAGCGGGAATCCATTTATGGACGCAATTTTTTTTATTAATGTAAGATTTTGCTATAGCAATCAATATATCCGCAGATCACCCGGCTGCAGCTGTTGATGCGATCAATGGAAACGCTTTAAAAGAAAGATTTTGGTACATATCAGAATAATGGACCATTTCTACAACAGTGTCTTACCATTTTTCAGTTTTCAAAATTTTTGCCGGAGAAAGCTGGTCTTGCTTTCGGATATTTTAAGTTGCTTAACTCAAAGTAAAACTGAAGCGGGTTAGATTGCATGTTACAATATTCACACAGCGCGCTTTGATCTGCCCGGATGCACGTTTGGTTCACTCACCGCGGTCCTTGAGCTCCTCGACTAGGGCTTCAATGTCTGGACCCGCGTCGAGGAAGCGCCCTCTCTTGGGGCTGTTGGCGATGCGGCGAAGCGTTTCCGCAAACTTCTGGTTGTACAACCAGTCGCCTTCTTTCAGGACATGCGTCGTCAGCGGGTTGGTCAAGTGCTTTCTGCCAGAAGGAGACGGAAATCGCAGTGCGGATGTATAGCTCCGAAAGGGGCTTGCCAAGAGCGCGAAAGAAATCACCCCGTGTGCTCCGCCGCTTGAAAAACTGGATATTTAACCACGGTAATTCAGTACACTCTTAGGCGAACATCACTGCACCCTGTTTACAACAAGGACGCCAATTTTACTCATGCGGTTCTAGGCCACGCGCTGCCGTTGTACCTAGGTGGGCGGACAATCTTACACGAAGTCCGCTTGTGAGGAGGAGGAGGAGGATAAAATTTATTTTCGGTGACAAAAGTAGCATATGGTGTGGGGTTATAGCCCCATCAAGTGGCCATGAGCCCATGGCGTTCGACGGCTTCTAAAGCTCTTGCCACAGCCCGGATCTGTGTGTCCGAGTCGGAACTGAGCAATGCGGCCTCCCATTGGTCTGGATTTGAGAGCTGCAAACCTTGAGGAGGGGAGTCCCGAGGGCAAGCCCATAGTATATAAGATAGAGTAGCATGTTGGTCACATAGTTTACTGGAAGGGTAGTAGACCACAGGATATATATGCGGGCATATATCGCGGGGATGGGGAAGGTGTTCGTTTTGGGTTGCCGCCACGCAAAATCTTGGGGTTTGCTGAAATATGTGCGGGGGATATAGAAGTCTACCTAAGCGGTAGGGCATGCAGATGTTATGAAATGCAACCATACGATCTCTCGCGTCTGCAGAACGGGCGACGCCAGATCACGGACGACAAATCCGTGGGTATGATTGTGGGCCGCCTCGTCCCCTGGATGGGATGAGTGCGCAGGGACCCAGATCAATTGGATCGGGCGGAGTTGGAAACTGGTGGAGCGGAGGAGAGATAGGGTGGCGGGAGAGACCCGGCGTGTGGCGAAATCGCCCTTTGGAGACCCGGATACCTGGCCTTGGGCGAGGCCACCTCCTCAGCCTCTTCAGACCTGACGGGAATGGAGCACGCAACCAACGGTCGTCCACAGTGGTTTACTCATCATCATCATCAGCAGCAGCATGACTACACCCACGGCAGGGCAAAGGCCTCTCCCATGTCTCTCCAATCAACCCTGTCCTTTGCCAGCTGCGCCCACCGTATGCCCACAATATTCTTAATCTCATCCGCCCACCTAACTTTTGCCGTCCCCTGCTACGCTTACTTTCTCTTGGAATCCGCTCCGTTACCCTTAAGGACCAGCGGTTGTCTTGCCATCGCATTACATGCCCTGCCCAAGCCCATTTCCTTCTCTTGATTTCGACTAGGATGTCACTAACACGTGTTTGTTCCCTCCCCCACTCTGCCCGCTTCCGGTCTCATAACGTTCATCATCATCATCATCAGCCTGACTACACCCACTGCAGAGCAAAGGCCTCTCCCATGCCTCTCCTATCAACCCGGTCCTTTTCCAGCGGCGTCTACCGTATGCCCGCAATGTTCTTAATCTCATCCGCCCACCTAACTTTTACCGTCCCCTGCTACGCTTACATTCTCCTGGAATCCGCTCCGCTACCCTTAAAGGGGCTCTGAAACGCCTCCCGAGGAGAGCACATTAACTCACTTAATCACTGCACTGTGTTGCCATGAAAACCAGAGCCAAATACTACTCTTCTACACGCAGCAAACGACCCACAATCACGCGTCAAAGTTGGCAAGCCCTTCCCGGCGACTTTTTCATGCTCGCACCCTCCTCCTTCCCCCGCATCTGCGTAGACAAGGTGGGATGTGACCATTGGTTAGATTCTTTCAGACATCAGGCAGCTACCGTGGCCGCGGCCAATAAGCCGCTTAGTTCCGGCGGGTCGGCAAGTTCCGCTCCAAGAGGGGGTTCGGCGAAGGAGCGCCTTCCTTCCAGCGTGCAAAAAGTGACGAGAGGAGAGGGAAAGGCGCGAAGACGCTGAAATTCAAATGTTGACTACTTTTACCTCAGCTTCTACAAAGCGCGTTTAAAAAATCCTTGCTGGACACTATTCGCGAAGCAGCTTGCTTCAATATCCCAGGCATGCCGCAACTTTATTAGAGCCCCCTTCACAGCCCCTTTATGGACCAGCGGTTGTCTTGCCTTCGCATTACACGCCCTGCCCAACTCCATTTCTTTCTCTTGATTTCGACTAGGATGTGACTAACACGTGTTTGTTCCCTCACCCACTCTGCCCGCTTCCGGTCTCCTAACGTTCATCATCATCATCAGCCAGACTACGCCCACTGCAGGGCAAAGGCCTCTACCGTGTCTCTCCAATCAACCCTGTACTTTTCCAGCTGCGCCTATCGTAATCCCACAATGTTCTTAATCTCGTTCGCCCACCTAACTTTTGCCGTCCCCTGCTACGCTTACTTTCTCTTGGAATCCGCTCCGTTACCCTTAAAGACCAGCGGTTGTCTTGCTTTCGCATTGCATGCCCTGCCCAAACCCATTTCTTTCTCTTGATTTTGGCTAGGTTGTCATTAACATGCGTTTGTTCCCTCACCCACTCTGCCCGCTTCCAGTTCACCGGAAATAGCTTACTACCGCGAGCGAAAAAGCATCGTGATCGGGGTATTCGGTGGCGTCGACGTAGACCGCGGTCCGATCTGTCAAATACTTTTTGTACAGGAACTTGGCCCTGTCCTTACGGCGCGCGATATGATACCCTGGGTGCATGTTTTTAAGGAGAGGGGTAACGATAAGGTTATCTATGGGACGGAAGTTGGGCCTTGTCGGCGACGGTTGTTTCGAAGCTTATTCCAAGCTTGTCCAGTATGTGACGTCTCGTGGGGGTGTGGGTGAGGCGCTCGTACTGAGAAGTGAGGGGAGCTTCCGAGAGCTCCGTCACAGTGTTGTAGGCCACTAATGCCAGTAGTTTATACGTGGGGCCCGGTGGGGAAGAAGAAGAGCCGCGTTGCATGCCTGTCTAATACGGCAGTCAACACGGTCCTGTTCCTGGCTGCTAAGGTAGAGGTAAGGTACGGTATATATGTGAGGATACTGATGAAAAAGGCCTTAACAAGACCTCCGACGTCTTGTTCAAGTCCGCTTGCAAACTCTCCGCGATTGCTTAACACCTAAACCATGCTGTTTGATACGGTCCTTATTTGGATTTTGTAGTCAACTAAACTGCTTATTCATCAACCAGCGCTCTCTGGGTTTGCCAGTTCGATGACCAGTGATGTGCCAGTGAAGTAGCCTACAGTGTTGGCGTCGCATTCATAGCGACTTCATTAGCGACTTCCTACGTACTACTTCCTATTCTATTACTATTTACTTATTATTCCACCGTCCCCGTAACTATGCGGTTCCTACTTATTTTGTTAATGATACTATCATCGCCCTTACTGACTCCTGGTGATACCTAGGCGTTCATATATTTAATGATCTAACTTGGACAAGTCATGCAAACAGCGTCACCAACTCGGCTAACCGTGTTCTAAGCTATCTACGTTGCTGTCTACCTCTTGCCCGGCCTTCTGTTAAACTGTTTGCTTACAAGACCGTAATCCGCCCTCAACTAGAATATGCTAGCCCTATTTTTGACTTTCATTGCAATAACCTAATCAAAACCCTCGAATCCATTCAGAACCGCGCCACTAGATTTGTTCTGTCGGAGTATTCTTACAGTAGCTGTATTACAGCAATAACAGCACAGCTCGATCTACCCCTCCTCGCATCCGCCGCAACTATCCTTCTATCATATATTTTGTCATCCATTACCTCCGGATAACAATATTATCAGACCACTCTACCGCCTTTCCCGCAATACGCACTACAACGCTGCGTATCCCTCCCCCGGCCAGGGATCTTTGAGGTATAATAAATAAATCAATCAAGAATAAATAAATAAATAAATAAATAAATAAATAAATAAATAAATAAATAAATATGGCTTGTTCAAGCCTGATTTCAGTGAGGCTCTTGCGCCGTGTCATTTACAGCGGCAATGTGCTCTCCGTGTGTGTTGATTTTTTCTTTTCAAAGGGGTGAATTGTTGCAATGTTATTCTTCTCGTTTCTCTTTGCTTTCAGTTTACAATATATCTCGCTTTCATTATGCCCCTCCTGGGACCGCTAACAACTTTTACATGCACTGCACCGAAATAAATGATTTGCAGTGCTTTCAGACAAGACACCTTGAGTGGAGTTAATTTCTTGTGCCACTCATTCCTCCTGCACTCGTCGCAGCGACGCCGATGCGAATGAGCTGATCAAGTCACTCCGCCATCCTGAAAGGGACGTCGAGTGGTGTCTCACTGCCGGTCATGTGCCTACTAAAACGACAATAAGAACTCGCACATTCGCACTGAGGCCACTTGTAAGACGGCGGCTGTGCGATGTTCTAAGCTAGCACAGTGTTCTGGAGATAGATGCATAGTAGATACTGTCGTGACCTGAGCACCCAATTTTCCCCCGGTGAACCAGGAATCTCTCTCTGCGGAGAAGTCCAGGGGTGGCAAACCTGGCGCTGCTGTCCGGGTCTCGTGCCACCACGGCGATGTCGTCGGCAAGCTGGCCGTAGACTCGGACGCCTCGCTCGGCAAGAGTAATGGCGTCCTCAAAGAGCGTCCGCCAGGTAACTCTGCTGCCGGCCACGTTCAGCAGCAGCTCGTAGCCCTTAAGCTCGCCGAAGGCCGCCACTGAACGCGCACCTGCACGCGCGCCCCTCGTTTCACGGAAGGAGTCACCTGAGACTGCTCGAAGATGTGGTGCAATGTCAGATTAAACGAATATGTTAATATGTTAACCCTCTAGCGGACTTGGATGAGACACGCTTGTGAAAAGCCATTCCTGGCCCTTGACGTCTCGAGCTTGTCGTGTGTTTCCTGGAACTCTGTATCCGGTTTAAACCAAGTACGGCTCACCCAATGTATTGTTTTTTGTTTGCCAACATAGATGGCTCCACTGGTTCTAATTGACCATTTTGTACCATTTTGGAAGAAAAAATGTGCTCTTTAGGCGGTTAATCGTGAGCACTCTGTTTTATGTAGCTTATAAGCATTGCAAGCGCGCTCAAAACTAGCCTTGAATGATTTCGGAGAATCTGCATACAAGATTTTTGATAATTATCACTCATAATACCAAATCGTCCTGCATACAAGCTCTTTCGCTTACACTTTCTATACTCATAATAGTTTGAGAGGTAGGAACCATAAGATATCTCCGGATAAAATAAATTCGGTAGAAATCTGATTGGTACTATTTGCCCGAAGATGGTCTTGCGCCAGAAAAGAGTTATAGGTATTACCATCACAAATAGGATTCTACCCCAAAGTGTTCCTCATTGTACGTTATTATTTTCGGTGAGTTCCTTTGCTGGAGAACATAAAATTGTCTGAGCCCACGCGTACCTTCTTTAGATACTAAAATATATATTTCGACATTGAAAGGAAAGGGTCTCCGACGCCGTTATTGTTTTGAATGCATAAGCCTCGCCGATTTTCCTGTCGAACCAGATTCTGAACCCGCAAAGCACAAGCGTTGCATTAAATACTGGCGTGCGCGGGACCCTCGCGCAATGACCGCTGCTGAAAGTTGCACTGCCACTCTGTGCTCCTGCAACGGTCGCTGAGACAGGAGCCATGCAGTTTGGTCCACGTCCCACTGCAAGATGAGAGGGGCACTTCAATTTCCCTGCTGCTAAAATTCTGCTCAAACGACACTAAAATTTACATTCATATTTGCATTTATTTTGCAGAAACCAGGCAAAAGACCAGGAAGGTTACAAATGAACAGCTTATTTAAGGTACGTAGAAGAGGCAAAAGATCTTTTGGTATGCTCGACTAAAGCCTTATTTTCTGAGAACTACTGTTCACTGCGTTTTCAGTGCTAGCCATTTGCACAAATAGATACCCTGCTACATTGTACCTTTCAACCCATGCCCAAGAACTGAAATGGCGCGTCAAGCTAATAAGGTACGACCTGGATCTATCCTTACCAGATGGACAACCTCTTTCAAACCAGAGAAATTGTAGCATGTACGAAGTTTGTAACACAGACATTAGAAACCAATCTACTCGCAAGTTTCTCGCCTGCTCACAACGTCTTATTTACGTTAGGCATATGACTGCTACGTGAGAAGAACGTCCACCCATTCCTTCGCAGCCTGAATGCGAAGAAGCTATGCATTACGTTCACCGGGAAATTAGAGCACGACAACATGCTTCCGTCTCAGGCGTGCTGCTGAGCCACAAAAGCAGCAGCCTTTCATTTTCAGTGCAGACGCACATGGAGCGGTATCTGGGTGGGCCGAAACAAGATCCGTCCTATCTGCACTCACCAGTGCAGGGGTGCTCCAAGAGTGCTTTTTTCTAGGCTAAATCGAATACAACTCTAATGGTGATAGCACCCAGCCAAATACGATTGGTTATACTCTTATTGTGAGACACTAAAAAGTGCCTGAAATAAATCTTATTCAACTTTATGTTTCTTAGTTTATAAAAATGCAGATATTTGTCAAGTTTGAGAACATCAATAATAGGCTTACACGCATAACTCCTAAATCTTCTTCCCCTATCGATCTTTTTAGTCATAAATTATGATGTTCCTCTTATTGTGGGACACTTTGCGGTAGATATCATTGACCATCTCCTTCCTTTTCTGCCCATTTAGAAACAATCCATCCAACAAATACATCGAATTATCATCCAAGTTCATTCCCCAAAAGAATCCCGAAACGTTTAGAAGTCGAATACAACTAGAGGATTAGGATACTGTTTTCACAAAACGCTGACCCTGATACTGCTTATAACACCTTCTTGCGGCTTTCTTTTACCAGTCAATCACGAATGCTTTCCCTCTGAAGTAAAGCTGCAGAAAATGCTTGCAAACCTTGGTTGTCCACACGACTTATACGACTCGTGAAAAAAAGCACACGATGTTCGCTAAATTTATTACAACTAAGCATGCTTACTACACTCTTAGCTCGTTTTAAAGCATTGCACAGTCGTCTCAACAATAAAATTAGGCCAGCTGGGCCGACTTACCACAATACCACAATAAACTATTTGATAAGGAACTCTCCTGTAATCCTAAAGAAAAATGCAATCTGCTTCCCAACAGAATTACTCGACCAAATAAAAACACAACCTTGAGATTTGAAGGCACTGAACTAATTAGTGGATTGTGCTTGGCCAGTGCTTTCAATGAACTTTTAACTGCAGTTGGAATGCACTCTCACAGCCTTGACTGCTCGAGGTTCTTAATAATCTTAATAATAATAATAATAATAATAATAATAATAATATTAATAATAATAATAATAATAATAATAAATAAGGCTTGATTTACATCATTTTTCTTTTCATGATGCAGGAGGCCTGCAGAAAAAGCGGCCGAAAAAGTAAGCGTGACAGGGCCGTGGCGGAACACACAGCGCATCGTCATCGGAACAGGGTGAAATCGCCAGACGCTCGGAAATCAAAAACTGCGAAGGAAACCCTAAGGGGTCGCACATTTTGGCGACAAACTGAAGTGTGCCAACCGCTTGGTGATTTGGGGGCAGTGAATGAAATCGAGAGTACTGAGAGGGGTCAGTGAAAATGTTGTCACCGCGTTCCAAAAAAGTCCCAATACCTTGGAATTTCCCGATGGGGAACACAACCCTATCTCCTCTGGCGTCATTTGTTTCATTTAACGGAGCTGTTACGTCTTGTTCGTTAGGTTTCTATTTATCGATGTTCATAGACGGGTCTCGAAAAATGTCTATGATTTCAGGCTGTATTCGAAGCACGTCTACAACAGTTGCACAACCGAGAAGATCGTCCATGTAGATGGACACTAGAAGGCGGCGAGCTGTTTTGGGGTAGCGAGAGACCTGAAATGGTGCTTCAAAGTAGCAGTGGGCAAAAAGGACTTGAAGTGGCTCTGAATAGGACTCCAGTCATCCGCCAAGTCTCTTGTTCTGGTAGAGGTTCACCAAAATTGGTGGAGTTTTAAACCAGAGAAAACATACTGCATCCTTGCCTTCGTATCGTGACGAAGAAAGGCCTTCTCGACGTCGGCTGTCAGGGCTACGTTTTATCGTCGAAACCGAAGCAGCGTTACGACGTCGGGATTTAAGTTAGGACCTGCCTCCAGATTCTAGGTCAACGATTTCGTACTCTTCTCATGCGAAGAGGCGTCGAACACAATGCGCACCTTCGTTGTAGATCATTCCTCACGAATGACCGCACGATGAGGAAGATAGTATTGTCTGTTAAGAGAATCGTCTTCTGCCAGTGGTACTTTCTCAGCATGGCCATCTTCAAGAAAAGCTCGAATGGTGTTATCATACTTTTCCAACAACCTGTTGTCGCCGTTTAGCCTCCGCAACAAAACGTTAATGTTCTTGGTTGCAACCGCACGGTTGTTGGCTAAATCTCTACATGTGATTTCCATGGCAGAACTACCTTATAGCGGCCTTCCTTCTTGATAATGTTCTGTTCAAAATCCGCAAGGACTAAATCCTGGACCTGGTCTTTCGTTTGTGAAGCGTATACCCCAATGCTCTCCTGCTCCCTAAAACGAGTGGGTGCACTAGGAATTTGCTCGGATTCAGCGCAAGTGCTAAGCACTATCACACTGCCACAATGGGCCACATGGGTTTAGCAAGACAACGGGCCTTGAAGTGTCCATCCTAGTCTTGTTTCTATGGCCATCGTTTTTCCTGTTATAGGCCTCACGCTGCCGGTCACAGTCTCCAAATAATAATCAGATCCGATAAGGACAGAAAGAGACTCTTCTTGAAAGTCTGAGGGTGAAATAAACTGGTGGGCTAAACCCAGCCTTTCCATCTCTCGGAGTACCTCTTCCGGAGGAGATGGAATGGGCTCGCTGTATATTGTGCCCACATCGAGCGCCTCTACTGCTATTGGCTCTTGGAGACGCTTGTCACCAAGAAGCACGCGAACACTTTTCATCCTTCTTTTCCCGATCTGTTCAAGCCTTGAAAAATAGTGCTTCTTGGTGAACGACAGCGTCCGAGACACATCTGGTTCCTTGCAAAAATTGAAGACTTTCATCGTTCGCACTATGGCAAAGTGCGCTCTTGCTCCCTACGGTTGCCATCGAGGACTATAGTCAGTCGTCCCGTCCAGCTCCTGTACCCTTGGAGGTTACGTAGTATTATTTTGTGCCGGGCAAGATGTTGGAACTTCTTCATCGACAGATGAAGATGTCATCATCATTTGCAAGTTGGAATGAAGCTGCGCTTCAGCTTCATCATAAAAAAACGCTTCTGTTCCTTCCGGCCACGGTCGTCTCGACTCCGCTCATTTGAAGCGTCCACGCTACAGCAGGTGGACCCTGAGGTCTATCATACCCTGCATTCACTAGATGCGCCTTTATTCATGTTGAAACGTCGTGGCGGACCGGAAGCGTCCACGTATCGAACGTCAAAGACCCCGGTTCGATTCCTGGCTTGGACCCCGTTTTTTCTTTATTGATTGAGTGTGCGTGCTCTCTAATTTTTACGCAGCCCCCGAATATTTCCGACGCGCGGTGCTGACTACTGTTCCTACTACTGCGCCGACGGCTTTTTAGACCTAACGAGCCGCATACGCTGCCGCGTAAAAGGCCACCCATTATTCGAAAAAAGCGCTGTGTTCATAAACCACCGGAATAAGCTGACACATGTAATAGTGGAAGCCGCCAAGATTTTGAGGCTCCAGGATGAATGCGTAAGCACACCCTCGGTTTCACTCACTTAAAAAGAGATTGTCTTTCTTTCTGGATCTCTTTGACCTAGCCCTGGTTCTAGGAACGTGTTACATGCTGTGCTTGCCGCCAGTTTTTTGCGTTTTTTTTTTTGTTTTAGCCTTCATACTTTTTTTTTATTTGACTTGTTGATATATTATCTTTCTCTTTCTGTTTTACTCAACCTCTTTTTCTACCTTTAGCAGTGTTAACTGTTGTCTTCTACTTTGTTGCCCATACTAGTTTTTCCACCTTTTTTTCCTTTTCGTAATTTGTCGAGCTTCATCTTCCGCTTTAGCTGTCTTAATTGTTGGCTTCACCTTTGTTGCTCAATTTTCGTTTGCTTGCCCGATCATCATTTTGTTTCCATTGCGTGTTTTGTCCTGCTATAAAACCTTTCTTTTTTAACTACGCTTGATCTGTTTTTGCGTGTATGGCTTTAGTTCCATGTTACCGGACCAGTTCTTGAAAATTCTTTTGGTCAAACCATTCCAATTTTGCACTTTTTGGCGGTTGACTTGCTTATAATTTTTCTCTCTCACCTTCTTCTGGTTTACACTTCCCTGTTCTATCCTTTGGTTTTTCTCTAGTTTTTGTTGTTTTTCCGCTGCTTGTCATATCACTTCTTGTTGCAACGAGTGCATGAAATCACCGCCTGATGGCGCCTGTGTTTTGGGTATATATACAGGATTTCGGCGGTTCTTGAATGAAGTTGAAGTTTAGCGCCTGTGCCGTAGTCTTTTCTGTTTCTGTCGCCTGTGCATGTGTCAACCACAATGTACAGTACTCACGGATTGAAATAGGACATTCGGAGCGCTAGCCTTGCAGTGCCACGCAGGCATGTGGTAAACCACAGGCCGGCTCATGGCTACTGGAAGGAACAATTCTGCTTTGTAGATGTTCTCCCTCTCGCGCCATACCACAATGCACCACCTTGGTTCCATGAGCGTCTACGGGCGGCGTTCCATGAAGCGACGGCCACGCGCTCCGAATGTCCTATTTCAATCCGTGAGTACTGTACTCATTCATTCGCGCTCACCGTAAAGCGAAGCGTTGGCGTTGTCGCGGTACATCTCCGGTGAAGACGAACCAGGAGCCCTGGCCATCGCCAACACAGCCGTCGCATTTCTCGTCTTGCTGCACCGACATAAAGTGATAGTTATAGAAAACAAAATGGCGGATGATTTCTTATAGAAAACAAAATGGCGGATGATTTCGAGTGGTTAGACCAAATGCGAATTCGGTGCGCAGCACTGCGGTTTTCCCTCCGGTTCCGGTTCGAGGCTCTGTTTTCAAGGTCAAGCAGGCGTCATACAAACATCGGTGAAATCTGACTTAAGCTCCGCCTAAAAGATATGACACGATAGAGTTAATAGGGTAATTCCCATATATGCGGAATCGGTCGTTCTCTAATTTGCAATCATAGATCGCTCGTAGTCCTCGAATCACTCCTGGCGCAGTGGCACAGAGGTGAAGCGATGTGCCACTGCCCTGCGATGGCAAGTACTGCCACCGGTGGAGCTTCCGATACCCAGGTTCATCTTCCCGACCAACCTCAAGGCCACGGAGAGAGGCTTCGAACAAATAAACATCGGCGAGATCTGAGATTGGGGGTTTTAGTGCTAGTGCACTAAAAAAAACAATAGAGGCGCTGAATAGTGATGCGGAGGAAATGTTGCATTTTCTTTCAATCGTCAATGTGACGTAATTCTGATTCTATTATATTTAATATCCAGTACCTTTCACATACCAAGCGGCTCCAATTCTGATTCTATTCTTTTTCAATCTATATTCCCATGTCTCAAAGAATGCTGCATCTAGCCCCCCAGAAAAGGTGACTGCGCGGGCCAGCTGCTAAGCGTGTCGGTGTACTCTACCGGTTGTAGTAGGTTGCCACGAATCCTCCGCCCAGCCCGCACCGGTGCGGCATCACGACGCACACGCACAGCATGGTGGCCACCGCGGCGTCGCCCACCGTGCCGTTCAGAGCGAACATCTTCCTGCGTGTCGCCGCATCGCGAATAGCGACGAAATTTCGTTCGTCGGAGTTTTTCAGGCGCCCTCAGGTACACCTCTCACCGGAATAAAGAGCCTGTTCTTTGCAGCGTTGTTGAGTGACTTTATTTTAAAGGAGGCCATGCAATGCTGCCACAGGATAGGCACGATCGGACACCACCTGTGCGCACCTTTCAGTTTCTAATGGCGCACTCTGGTCGGCCGTACGGAGCAAGTTTCCTTGCTCAGCGAAACCGAACAGTGTGTCTCAAAGGGCGATTCGGATTCACATCCTGATTTCTAATTGCACCGCGGCGGATATCTTCTTTTACTTGTATCTCCTTGCTTATAAATCCACTCTTGTAACAGTCCCAGTGGGACAAACAGTATGTTAAATAAAAAAAATGTTTCGCGGACTCATGCTTACACCGGATCGGCCATTTGAATAGGTCATTAGTAATATAACGTGAGCGTCATCTGTTCGCTCGATCAGCGCCAAATATAACGGAGCAAATCAAACTCAGCGAGAGTGGCCGCATGCGCACGAAGCACAGGCCAGGCCGAGTGACGTGTGCTAGGCTGTTCCTAGAGCTGGGCACAGAGCCCCGTATTCATTCCTGCGCTTATCGCACGGCTTGGTATGCCCGCCGCCGACAGCCCGTAGACGGAAAGTCAATCCGGCAGCTAGGGTCAGGCTCAGCGTTACATGATCGAGTCTGACGATCTTTGTGTCTCTTGTTATTTTACTTCAGGAACTCGAAGAGCAGCAGGTGACTCATGATTCTATGAAACCTGACTTGCCTAGCCCTTTCTTTTTCACATACTGTTCTCTAGCGGGCATTCGAGTGAGAGAGAAATAGAGAGGGAATAGATTTTACAGCTTTAAAAGCTTGATCTTGTGGAATTGACTTGTGCTTGGCACCCTCAGTCCAGGGATCCAGTGGGGACTGCCGTGTATCGGTCCCTGCCGCCCAGCCAAAGCTGATCTTCTACGGAGGTCCAATGAGGACATTGCAACCTCCCACTTCTCCAGTGAGGTGTTGTGTGTGATGGGTACTACTGGGGTGTGTCTGTAGCCACATGTTCCCTGGTACAGCTTCAGTTTGTGCCCCCACCAGGGACATATGGGCTTGTATGCGATCAGGCGTATCTTATTTAAAATATACACGGTAATGTGTTCGAGAAACCGCCCAATACCTACTAAAGGCGAACATGTCAAAGCTGTTCTTATATATAGGCTTAGCAGGGATGGCGAGCGTTTCTGTCGGCTACGCTAAGATACCCACTTCTCCGGCCAGCTAATATTGCGTGGCACTTGTCGAGTCTTTATGGCGATCGCGACGATGAAGTTAGTTAGTTATATTGATTTTAATGGCGCAAAAGCAACTTAGGCTATGATGCGCCAAACACACGGTTAGAGCTTTTGTTAAAGGTTACGCTTTTTATATCTAAAGTTTGTATAAAACATTGGCTTCTCTGAGAAATTTAAAAATGCTAGAAAAATCAACCAGTGCTTGATCTCCTAAAAGTAACATGGGGTGTAGTGGGATGTATTCATTGTACAATGTTGTGAAATATTTTTTGCTCAGTTGTTCCAGTTTTTTGCATACAATTAAAATGTGGTTTACCGTGAGTTCATCGCCACACATTTCGCAGAGAGGTTTGCCTTTTTTTGTCAGTAAGAAGTTGTGAGTAAGGTGCGTGTGTCCAATGCGTAGTCGACACAAAATAACTTCTATGAAACGCTCCTGATGTGTACATGATCTCCATTCTCCCAAAACAGGTTTTATAGAATGTAGTTTGTTGTTTGTTTGTTCGTCTTATGCAGTCTGCCACTTATTCCTGAGTTTACTGTGCAGTAATTTAGAAAAATCCCTCTGTGGTATGTTAACTTGTTTTATATGGCCAATTCTAGCTTGTGCTGCGCAAGCATCTGCTCTCTCATTACCTAAAATTCCAACATGGCTAGGGACCCAGCAGAATATAATGTTATGTTTTTGATTTGTAATTTTAACTATGTTATGTATGATTTTTCCTATTATGGGTTCAGCAGCGTTTGTAGAATGCAGCGCTTTTAGCATACTGAGTGAATCGGTGTAAATGATGCTATTTTTTATGTTTTGTTTTGCTATTTGTTCTACAGCTACAAAGATGGCATAACACTCCGCAGTAAATACCGATGCATACTGTGGCAATCGTATCATTTTTTCATTTGTTCCTTGAATTACTGCACTTCCGACATGACTTTCTGTTTTTGAGCCATCAGTGTAAAATTCGGTGTAAGTGTCATATTTTTCTTGTAGTGCAAAGAACTCTTGCAGTATGTGCTCGTGTGGTATTTTCTCTTTGTTTAAGTGTGTCAATGTGAAGTCACACACTGAAGGAAGGCTGTACCATGGTGGTAGATATTCATGTCTTTGTGCAATATTAGGTAGGGCGTCCAGCACTGCTAAGTCTTCACATTTATCTTCAAAGCGCATTATTAGTGGCCTGATAAAATGTGGTTTATTATTGAATAATATCCTAGATGGGCACTTGGTAACAAGGGGTAGCAGAGATGTTTAGGGAGAGAACGGGTTTTTAGGATGTACGTGCACGTTAGTGCGACTCTTCTATCCTCTAGTGTGGGCTCATTAGCTTCAACGTAAAGACTCTTTACCGGGGATGTTCTATAAGCTCCAGTTGATAGGTGCAAACCAAGATTATGAACAGGGTCCAGTCGTTTCAAGTAGGATGCTCTTGCCGAACCATATACCACACACCCGTAGTCCAGCTTGGAGCGCACCAAAGAGCGATATATTTGCAATAGGCATGCTCTATCGGACCCCCACCGTTTTCGCGAGAGTACCTTTAATACATTGAGGGCTTGGGATGCTTTCTTTTTCAGGTTGTTAATGTGTGACAGAAATGTAAGTTTCTTGTCAAAAGTGACGCCTAAAAATTTATGTTCCTGTTTGACTGGCAGTGTGGTTTGATTCAAGCACAGATTGGGATCGACCTGTAGGCCTCCTCGTAATGAGAATAAAACAGCTACTGTTTTTTGAGGGGAGAACTTAAATCCATTTTTCTCTGCCCAAGCAGCCAGTTTATTTAGTGTGATTTGTATTTGTCTCTCGCAGGACAGTATGTTGGAAGAAGTGTATGCTATCTGTATGTCATCTACATAAACTGAATACATTACGGACTTAGGTATTACTTTGGCCAAGGAATTCATTTTTACTATAAAGAGTGTCGTACTTAAAATGCATCCCTGGGGTACGCCATTCTCTTGAGCGAATGTCGTTGATAGAGTTGCTCCCAGACGGACTCTGAATGTGCGGTTAGTCAGGAAGTCGTTCAAGCAGTTCAGCATCCTGCCGCGGATCCCTAGATCTGCTAGGTCATGGAGGATGCCGAACTTCCACGCGGTATCATATGCCTTCTCCAAATCGAAGAAGACACCGATACAGTGCTGTTTGTGGATGAACGCCTCTCGGATGGTGTTTTCTAGGCGGACAAGGTGATCAGTGGTCGAGCATGCTTTCTTAAATCCACATTGATGTAAATCTAAGAGTCGACGAGATTCAAGTGTGAAGGTCAGTCTAATGTTTACTATGCTTTCGAAAGATTTAGCGATGCAGCTGGTGAGGGCTATCGGTCTGTAATTGTTAGGACTTGTTGGTTGTTTTCCGGGTTTCAGAAAAGGTACAATTATTGCTTTCTTCCACTCCACAGGTATATTCCCAGTTGTCCATATTTTGTTAAAGAAGTTCAACAATGCCTGCACGGCAGCCTCAGAGAGATGGGCGAGCATAGCGTAATGCACATTATCTGGGCCTGTTGCTGTCTTTTTACCACAAGATAATGCCCTGATCAATTCCTGGAGTGTGATGGGTTGATTGTAGTCCTCGTGCATACCTGCTGCAAATGGAAGTTTTTGTTTTTCTGCTATTGCTTTGTACTTCTGGAACGTGTTTGTGTAATTGGGCGAACTGGAAACATCAGCAAAATGCTCACCTAGTATGTTGGCCTGTTCTTCTAATGATGTTTGTGTCCCGGGTGTAGTCAACAGAGGAAGTGTGAAAGGGGTATGGTCACTACTGAATCTTCGAACTTTTTCCCACATTTTTTTGAGGTTATTGAGCTGTTTATAGAGGACACATATTTCTGCCACGAGGATTTCTCGCCATTTCTCCGAACGAATCGCGCTCTGGCCTTGGCCCTCTTAAAGACAATCAAGTTCTCCGCTGTGGGATACCGACGCAGAGAGCCCCAAGCTTTATTTTGTTGTTTTTTTTGCCAATGTGCATTCTTGTGTCCACCATACTTTATGTTTTTTGTGTACGAGTCCTGTTGTTTGTGGTATGGCTAGTGTAGCGGCCGATATTATGCATGTAGTAAATTTGCCATTAATTTCGTCTATGCTGAGATCTTCACAAAATTCTTTTTCTAGGGTGGCACTTGCTGTAAAAAGTGACCAGTCGGCGAGGTGAAGTTTCCAGCGCCGTGGTCTTGTGGGGATGACTGCAGTAGACGATGAGAGGCTGATGATAATAGGTAGGTGATCACTTCCCAGAGGGTAATTTAAAACATCCCATTTAAAATTTGTAAAAAGCGATGGTGATGCGAAAGCTAAATCGAGAAAGCTCATTTTTGCCGAGCTTGGGCAACAATAAGTTGCTTTTCCTGTATTTAAAAGACAGATGTTATTTGAGAGAATAAAATCTTCGATTGTTTGCCCCCTAGAGTCGCAGCGCTCGCTTCCCCAAAAAGGGGAGTGAGCGTTAAAATCCCCATCTACCAGATATGGCTCTGGAAGTTCATCTATCAATTCTTCTAGATCATGGACTGTTAATGTAAAATGTGGAGGAATGTATACGGAACAGATTGTTAGTGTTTTATAGCTGACGATGCTGACTGCAACCGCCTCTAGTTTTGTATTGAGCTTTATTTCTCGAGCAGGGACGCCGCTTTTGACGACAATTGCGACGCCTCCTGAGAGTCGATTTGCCTGCTCGCGATCGCGTCTAAAAGTTTGATAATGTTTCAGGATATGCACATGTTGTGGACCAAGATTGGTCTCCTGAAGACATAAAACTATGGGTAACATTGACCCTAAAATATGTGTTATGTCACTATAATTCCGCAGAAGTCCTCTACAATTCCATTGAATTAAAAAAGCCATGCTTGTGTTTTTAAAAGAAAATGAAAGGAGATTTACTTATGAGGTGGGCCCGTTATGAGGGGCCTGTCTTTTTTTCGCTCAAGAGAGCTGTTCCGCCGCTGTAATGGAGGCGGAGTGGGTGTTGTATCCATCACCTCAACAGAGGTGCTGGAGGACCGCGCAGCCGCGGTTGTGTTAGTTTCAGGCCTCTCCCGACGGGGGGAGGTCCTGCGGGATGCCGACCCATGGACCGGCGGTCCCTGCTTTGGCAGTGACAGGGCAGCTTTCGCTGACCCTGCCTGGGGCGTGGATGACCGTGCCATAGGCTCGGTGGGAGCGGCCTTGGTAGGTGCCGGAGTGCTGTGCGGTGCTACGCCCCTGCGCACCACATCAGCGAAGTTTTGTTTTGCTGTGAAGGAGAATGTGTTTGTAAGCGCAAAACGCCTTCTCGCTTCTTTAAAAGAAATGTTTTCTTTGGTCTTTATGGTGATAATTTCTTTTTCTTTCTTCCAGGACGGACACGCCCTGGAGTATGCAGCATGTTCTCCTTCACAGTTTGGACTGCACAGGGCTGCGTCACATACATCAGACTGGTGATTCTTAGAGGCACATTTTGCGCAAGTTTTACGACCGCGGCAGCTCTGTGAGCCGTGGCCGAACCTTTGGCAGTTGAAACACCTGCGAGGGTTTGGTATGTATGGTCGTACATTGATTTTCAAATATCCCACGTCGATTGTGTCGGGCAGGGTGCTGGTGTTGAACGTCAGGATCATGTGTTTTGTGTCTATTTCCTTGTTGTCCTTCCGGATTTTGATTCGGTGGACATCTATGACGTCTTGGTCGATGAGCCCTTCGAGCATTTCTTTTTCAGTTATGTGAAGAAAATCATTTTCCGATATTACGCCTCGGACAGTGTTTAGTGAGCGATGAGGAGTCACGGAGACCGGGATTTCCCCTATGGACGTTAGGTTGGAGAGCTTAGAATGTTGGACATTGTCACACAGTTCGAGCAATAAGTCGCCGCTGGCCATTTTTGACAGCTTATAGCCAATGCCTAGGGTTTCAGTCAAGCACTTTGACACAAGGAAGGGGGATATTATTCTTGCCTGTTTATCTTGTTGTTCACTGTGGATCACATGATATTTGGGGAAAGTTACTTTTCTTTTTTGAAAGAAGTTGTCTGCCTCGTTCCGCCCTCTTTTGAGAGAGCGATCGGGTTTTGAAAGTTGGGGAGCCATAAAAAAACTTTGTTTTTCAGTCATGGTGCCAGCCACCCACCACGGAGTCCAACAAGGGGACGGGACAGGAACTTGATAGCAAGTCCTGCCCACGCCAGCTGTACACCTCAACTATAACCAAATATGACGCAACTCAGGGTAGTTGGTCACACAAGGTTAACCCTCGCCGCCAGGAAAAAAGGAAAAACCAAGAAGTGAGTAGGATACAGGAGAGTTGTGAGACAGAGATAGGAAAGTTAAAGATGAAGAGGATAGGAAAAGGCGACTGCCGATTCCCCCCGGTCGGGTCAGGCCGGAGGTGCCGTCTGCAGGAAGCTGGGGCCAAAGTGGTGTGTTGCTTCCGCCAAGGGGCCTTAAGGGTCCAAACGCTCGGCATCGGCTCAACCACCAGGATCCCCTTTTCCCCGGACACGGCGATGCCACGCACGGCGAGGCGCGGGTGCTCGGGTCCGTGGTGATGCACAGTTCACCATCATCCCCTTGCGGAGATGTCCCTGCGGATGCTCGGGAACCCGCGGTGTCGCCACTCACCGTCGCGACGCCTGCAAACTGCAGGCGCCCCCCTGCGGGGGCGACGATGAAGACCTGGACGTCTTCGTGCGAGCTATGCTATAGGCATGCAGGGAAACAGGCTTATCAAGCGTATCTGTAAGACAAACGAAATTCGGACATAACACAACGCTCACATGAATGTTTTTCTGTATGAGTTTCAAGACTAACAAACACAGGTGCCATATCGCTCCCGGTAAACATGCGGAATCAAATTATGAACAAGTGAAACAGTGACTGCAACAGAGAAAATCAATTTATTAAAAAGCTACGCATTAAGCGCTCAGTAGAGCAGTAGTAGGGTGAGGGGCAGTTGGGGCAGGACGGGTCAGACCGCATGAGAAAGAGGTGTAGTCAAGCTGGAGTGAAAAAGGCAGTCGTGTGAATCTTGCAGAGATTATGTCTGGCCGACGCTGAGTTTAGCGTGGTGTTTGGGAAGTGTCTGAAAGCAGTCACGGAGCTGTATTTGTGGGCTTTGGTGACGCGTTTGTAGCGCAGGGCCTCGCCATAGGCCGTAGGGCTTGACCAGGGAATCGCAGGCACCCGGGGTTCATGTCATGAAATAATGACCATCTTGTTAGTAGTTACCGCCTCGTGGCTTATATTGATGATCGGGGGCGCGTGAGCCATGCAGTGCGATAAGCGAAAGGATGAACCGTGGGCTCAGCGCTGTTCCAGAAAGAGCCCAGCAGTGGACGGTCGCTCTAGGGCACTGATCAAGCGAACAGTCGACGGTAGCGCAGTATTGGCGGAAAGGAATGCAATGGTATGTATTCAATTACCATAAATATGTGCAGAGGTCCGAGAAAGCGCGATAGAATTGGGCTCAGGCAGCTCACCGAGAAGGCAGTGTATGCTAGCAGGGATACCGGCCTTTGTTTCGGCCTTTTTTGGTTTTTCTTGATGCTATCTGTGTCCCCTGCACATATATGTCATCCTCGCCAGTGTTGTCCTCCGTGTTCCTTCCTTGTCTGCTATGTGAATTTGGTACTGAAGCTTTTTCCTGTATTAGAACGGCTATCTGGGCAAGTTGGTATGGATTCATTGCCACGGAGCAGCGCGCAACAACGACAGACAAGAAAGGAGAGGACACATAACAAGGAGCTGGACCGCTGCGCTTTCCGGTATACCGCAGCTCCTGCGCGGAGGAAGATCGCGACTGTGCCTGCTCCCTCTGTTACCTGCCTTATAGTCGCCGTAAATCTCAAAAGAACCAACAGTCACCGATACAATGAAATTCAGCCGTCACGCGTGCTACAGCTAGCCAGGAATAGGGTCGTATGAACCTAAGAAAGCTGCCGTTCATCCCTGGTGACTAATGCCAGCAAGGCGGCGCAATGCACGTACCACTGAATAAAACAGGCAGGCGTTGTTTTTTGCTCGTTTTTTATATTGCAGCATATTTTTTCATTATACAAAAATGGTTTAAAAACTTAGGGGCCTTCTTACGCAGATTCCCAAAGAAAATGCGATAGCAGTTAGGATTCCTGATCTGGTGTCTACAATGAGTGACTGATGATGTCATGGCGATTTTCCCGCCAAAACTTCGGTTGGAACCGGTTATATTACCCGTATATTGTATGCATTAGTCATCACCTTTTTGAGTGTTCGAGTATCTTCCGCTGGATTATCATATGGGATTACATTTATCCGACCCATTAAAACCGCCATAACCCATTTCCTGGGGTCGTCCTACACCCAAACATTGGGTGTGCTTAAAAATTTTGTTGGCTGGGCCACCTTCCAAATTTTCGAGGCTCTCACATTTTCAACTTTGGCGATGCCCTATGATTGGTCCACTAGTGGTCACGCGGTGGTCATGATGTCATGGCCCTATAAATCGCATTCACAGATCGCATTCACAGATCGCGAGAAGCCCCGCCGCGGTGGCTCAGTGGTTAGGGCGCTCGACTACTGATCCGGAGTTCCCGGGTTCAAACCCGACCGCGGCGGCTGCGTTTTTATGAAGGAAAAACGCTAAGGCGCCCGTGTGCTGTGCGATGTCAGTGCACGTTAAAGATCCCCAGGTGGTCGAAATTATTCCGGAGCCCTCCACTACGGCACCTCATTCTTCCTTTCTTCTTTCACTCCCTCCTTTTCCCTTCCCTTACGGCGCGGTTCAGGTGTCTAACGATATATGAGACAGATACTGCGCCATTTCCTTTCCCCCCAAAAAAACAATTATTATTATTATTATTATTACTGCAACAAACGTGTACACGCGAAGTGTGTCACTTGGAGTGACGACGAGCTGCAGCTTTTGAAGTCCGGCTCGCGGCCATTCATGTGCAATCTGTGTTTGTCGTCTTGCGGCGGTGCTAAGCCTAGCGACGGTGGCGAGTCAGCGGCTGCATTCCTTTCTTCCACGGCCCACCAGCCCCATCACCCGACCGACCCGACCGGTTCCCTCGCTTCCTCCCCGACGGGCGAACCTGACGGTGCGCTTGCCTCGCTTCGGGCTCTCCTCCTCGACGCACTTGAGGGAATCTCGTTTCTGAGCGACGAGGTCGCCCAGCTGCGGGAGGAGAATGAGCGCCTTCGTGGTGACAACTCGCGGGCGCTCGCTCTCCAGGCCGAGGTCGTTGCCTCTCTGCGGGCTGATGTTCGCAGCCTACGCGAGGAGCTTGCGAGGCGCCCTGCTTCATCGCAGCGTGATCCGCCTTTCGTCGAGCCCCTGTCCGCGAGCAGTCCTTCCCGTATGCTCCAGCCATCCAAGAGCTACTCTGCTGCCCTTCACAGTGGGATGGCACCCGTTGATTTGGCCACCTTCCCGACATCTGTATCTGTTCCCCCACTTAATTCGCCTGAGGCGCAGAAGAAGCACCGTAGCCCAGCCATCACTGGCTCGTCGAGCTCATCCAGTCTGAACGTCGCCAGACCTCAGAAGCGCCCGAAGGCTATTTTCATATCCAAGCTGTGCCCCGAGACAACGTCGGCTGATTTAACGAACCATCTGAAGTCCGTGAACGTCACCCCCCTTTCCTGCCGGCGGTTAAAAACGAAATATGACTCCTACTCGTCCTTCTACCTCACAGTCAGCGCGGAATTCTACGATCAACTTGTTGACCCTTTGATGTGGCCTACGGGCTGCATCTTCAAGGCTTTTCGTGGAAAACTCCTCGATGGTATGTTACATCCTTCCGAGCTGACGGTTGATTGCAGTCAACCCTAACGTGGATATATATTACCAAAATGCCCGAGGTCTTCGGACTAAGGGACCTGTATTTTTTTCCAATGTTTTAGCCTCTTGTTATTCGGCTGTTGTTATTACTGAGACCTGGCTGTCTAGCGAAGTTAACTCAGGTGACTTCTTTCCTAATAACTATTCTGTTTTTCGAAGTGACCGCCCTGAATCAGCTTCTAAACAAAAGGGAGGAGGAGTGCTCATTGCTATTGACAGTTCCGTGCAGTGCGTTCGGCGTTCCGACCTGGAAACCATCGAAGAATCTGTCTGGTTAGAGCTAACTTTAACTCGACATCAAAAACTCTTATTGGCAGCTTTCTATATTTCCCCTAATCTGCCTCCTCCTGCCTACGATGATGTACTACATTCTATTGAATATGTTATCACTTCTCATAGCAAGCACAAACTGCTCATTTTAGGGGATTTTAATACTCCAGGTATTAACTGGAATACCTTTACATATTCACACAACAATCATTATGTAGTTAGTAAGTGCAACCGGCTTTTAGATTTCATAGCTTTTAACACCTTGCAGCAACACAATTTAATTGAAAACTGTTGTGGTAATGTTCTTGACATTTGTTTATCTAATTTTGAAAATGTTCGTGTCTCGACATCTGACATCTCACTTACTCGCTGTGACAAATTTCATCCTCCAATTCTAATAACGGCTTCGGTTTCTGTCCCACCTTCTGCTAATTCAAATCGTGAGGGGAATTCCCCCCGTTTCGCTTATGCACTTGGCGACTATGTTGGTCTCTCCGGTTTTTTCTCTTCTGTCGACTGGTCCGTCTTAAACGAAATCAGCGATGTTGACGAACAAGTCAGTCGCTTCACTGAAATAGTTCTCAATGGTATGCGCCAGTACATACCTGTGCGCACTCCTACTCGTAGCAAGTTTCCGTTCTGGTTTTCCAAGGAACTTAGAACAGCGCTGAAACTTAAGGAGCGGGCCCACCATAAAGCGAAACGCCCTGGGCTGGATACATGGGCAGATGAATTTCGCCGCTTGCGTTCCCTTTGCAAACGCCTGTACAAACGTGATCATGAGTCCTATCTTGAATATTTAGAGAATAGTGCCTCTAACCGTCCTACTGAATTCTGGAGATACGTTCGCAAACGCTCGAATAAATCTGATAGTCATATTCACTTAGTTGACTCTCATGGGAATGAAATTCGGAACGTCGCTGACGGCTTTGCTCAACACTTTTCCTCCGTGTACAAATCTCCACGTTGCGATTCCGTATGCCTTCCAGCTGGCGCACCTAATTCCGTTCTTCTTGACGAGAAGTTAGTAAGTGAGAGTCTTAAGTGTTTGAAACCATCTTTGTCCCCTGGACCTGATGGCATTCCAGCCGCCATAATAAAAGCCTTCAATAGTACCTTCGTCCCTGTTTTAACCACGATATTTAATAACTGTTTGAAAAATTCTGCCTTTCCCCGCGTGTGGAAAACGGCGCGTGTTTTCCCTGTCTTCAAATCAGGAAACAAATCTGATGTTTCGAACTACCGCCCCATTTCTCTTCTTTGTGCAACCTCTAAGCTTTTTGAATTAGCTTTGCACAAAGTACTTTCCTTCCACCTCAAACATGTAATCATACATAATCAGCATGGTTTCATAAAAGGTCGTTCTACTACAACTAACCTTGTGACTTTTATGACGTATACATCAGCTGAAGTCCTTCAGAGGAGTCAGGTAGACGCTGTGTACTGTGATTTGAGCAAAGCTTTCGACGTTGTTACTCACTCATTACTTCTTCAAAAGCTTCTGCTGCTTGAGATCGACGTTTCAATTGTAGCCCTCTTACGCAACTATCTTCTTGATCGGTCCTGCTTTGTCAGTGTAAATGGACAGACCTCATTTGTTTACACTCCAACCAGCGGAGTTCCTCAGGGCTCGGTATTAGGCCCGCTTCTGTTCTCTGTTTTTATCAATGACGTTTCCTCCGTGGTCAAAAACTCCTCGTTTCTCCTTTATGCGGACGATATAAAAATGTTCAAGGCAATACATACTCTTCATGATTGCTTGTCATTGCAATCGGACATATCCGCCTTCTCTGATTGGTGCTTGAAGAATGGGCTCACTCTCAATTCATCTAAAACCAAGGTTGTCTCATTTACGCGTAAAACGCACAGTCTTCTCTACTCTTATTCTGTGAATGGTAGGCCGCTGCCCAGGGTTGATGAAATTAATGACCTCGGCGTACTTTTCGACCGTAGCCTCAGCTTCTCCTCTCATACAAAACGCATTGCTCTACGGGCTATGCGTACACTCGGCTTCATCTGCAGGCTTTCGAGAGAGTTTCGATCCCAACTCCCTTTCTTAAAGCTCTACCTCTCCATATGCTTGCCGCTTTTGGAATATGCGTCTGTTGTTTGGAGCGGCACTTGCCAGTCGAACTGTGAAAAAATCGACAGAGTTCAGATAAAGTTTTTACGCATATTTCAACATCGGTTTTCTTGCAAAACTTCTAGCTCTCATCCCAGACGGAGTAACTCACTGCAGCTTCCTTCTCTTAGCTGCCGTCGCGTGAGGGCAGATATAATTTTCTTGTATAAACTTCTTCATGGTCACATTCTATGCCCTCAGCTCCTAGCGCGTATCCTTTTGCGTGTACCGCGAAAGAGCATAAGGGAATTCAGACCCTTCCAAGTTTCTGCGCTCCTGCACACCCTCTCCCCTCTGGACAGAATGCAAAAGTTGTTTAATTCTCTTTGTCCTCACCTTGATATATTCGAAAATTCTCTCCCTTCCTTTATATTGAATGTCCGTGACGTTCCACTTTGAGCACTCTTTTTCTCATACATAACTTCCCCTTTCATGCATTTTGTCTTTACTACACTTGTGCGTTTGCACCGGTATTATATTGTTTTTTTCTCTCCTTAATTGTACATCACGTGTACTTGTTTTCATTAATATTATTTCTTTAATACTGTGTACTCACGCCTGATTGTCTGTAACGCGTTCACTAATTACACTTCTTATTGTGTATGATTGTATTTCTAGCTTGTATTTCAGAGATCTCTTATTTGTTCATATTAGTATTGGCTTTATTCTTGTTTGTATTTTGATATATGCTGTACTTGGCTGTTATCGGTCGTTCTTGTGTTCATTCTCTTTGTTTATTGTTTTATTAGTTATTTATATGTCTGTTGCCTGTTCTAGCTGTTTTCATTTACCGCTGTTCTCGCTGTTTCCTTGTTCTCGCTTTTTTGTTTCATGCTTGCTGTCGCGCCTAGTTTATGTGTCTTTTTTTTCTATCGCCTTGACTGCTGCATTACCTCCCCTGAGTGTCTTCCTTTGTAGTGAAATAAATGTACATTTTGTGCGTGTGAATGGTGTACCAGCACCAAGACCTTTGGGTTGTTCCTGGGCACCGAAAAAATAAAGATTGATTGATTGATTGATTGATTGATTGATTGATTATTATATTATTATTATTATTATTATTATCGCGAGAAGTCCTCCTACCAATACTGGCGAAGTGACAACGGTTAAGCGGTGCGCCACTGCCTTGACAGGTAGCTGTTTCAAACAATCACTGGAGGGGCTTGTGAGAAACAGATTGCTGTTGCCAAGCTCCCGTAAACTCATGCGCGCAACAGCAGGGTGGGCAGGCAACAAGTGCATTCCATTTGGCGACGATGGGCAGTTCACTCACAATCTGGTTGGCAGGTTGTGATGATGTCGCAAAGTCGAGTGACCTCTTTCGACCAATCAGCAAATTTCGTGGGGAAATTAAGATATCGCGGTGCTCTCTGATTGACTAATTGAGGTTATGTGGCCCTGCTACGTCATCAGGTAACTGACCAATCAGTAAATTTTGTTACAGAGAAGCCAAAAGTTTTTTATGATACGACCGCCTAAATGTTATCGCATTAACACCTCATAGAAATTCTTTGGGCCCATAGCCGCAAGGCTTGCGTTGGGTCTAATACAGACAACGGAACAAGAGCAGGCAGACAGACACAAAGTGCCAACGGTTCACACAGGTTTTCAATGGTCAAGCGAAATTTTTATAAGCGAGTGCGAGGTTACTTTTAATGTTGAAGTAATGAGAAATTTTAATCCAAATTTGGGCACTAATAAATTCTATTAGTATTTGACCACGATTGCTATGACATGGCGAGAGATTTAAATTTTCGTTGGTCGCAGCTCTCAAGCATGTATTGGGAAGTTTGTGCAGATTTAAAGTAAATTGTGAATAGAGGTTTTCTGAAGTTTTTGATCCTATCCGATGGCTTCGGTGTCAGTCGCGTTCGGCTGTAGAGCCCAAGGTCCCGGAATCGAGTCCTCCGCGGCGGCCGCATTTCGACGGCAGCGGAAGCCAAAAGAAGTCCGTGCGCTGCGCGATCTCAGCGCAACTTCATGGGGTCGAAGTTAATTCGAAGCCGTCTACTAAACCGTCTCTCATAGTCCACATGCATCCCGGAACTTGTAACACATTGTGATTGGAAAGAGGACTGCAGGTTCACATATCTCAGCGTAAAAGGTCAAAGAAATAAACCCAGGCGGCATGTGGGAAGAAAGGAAACTCTATTGTGAGAAACTAAGAGAAAAGAAGGTAAAAACACATAAACAGGAAAGCTGACAAAGAGAACACTCGCGACAGACAAAGGAAAGGTAGAAGGACAAAGAGGAAGCGTTCACTCAACGTTCGGCGGAACGTTCATCGTCCTGAGTGTGCTCTGTGAAGGTGGTGCGTCCGGCGAGGAGGTGTGGCGGGGCGTTGGCGCAATCAAGCCCTCAGGTCGACGCTCTGGTGGACGACAGGGTCAGGTAGGCCGGGCACGCCGTGTTGGAGAGAAAGGCAGCCCCCAGGTCTGGTAATCCGGGGATGCCGTGGTGGATAAAAAGGCGGCCCCCAGGTTTGGTAATCCGGGGACGCCGTGGTGGATAGAAAGGCGGCCCCCAGGTCTGGTAGTCCGGGAAGCAGCGGAGAAGACCAAGCGGCCCGTGTTCTGAAGCTGCCGCACAGGAAGGGAACAGCGGTGCCTAGGTCTGGTGGGCCTAGTCCTCGACGACGGCTGTCCAGGTCTGGTAGCCCGGACGTCTGCGGCTAAGGCCCAAGTCTGAAAATTCGGGGAGCCAGCAGATCTTCCCCACGTCCGTCGCCGACCGCGTTCCAACCGTTCTCCCTCCCACGCGCTCACCGCCACGTCTCCTTTTTTTTTCTTCCCCTTGAGCGTCTTCACCCGCCGCAGTGTGGCGCGAGTTTCTGACAAAAGCCCCCTTTTCAGAGTTTTTCCATAGGAAAAAATTACAACGTGGGGCAGCGGCACACAAGACAGAAATTGAAGACGCGACGAGAAGACACTGGTCACTGTTGAGCACGCATCACATCACATCACCCCACACACGCACGATGAACGGCCCCAACGGTTCTCGCAACATCAGTTCGGACTAGAAAACACTGAACACACGGCAGTCAACCAAACATAAGAGGACACAATAGAACACAATAGGGGAAGCCCCGGAACACACTCACAAAACATCAATACAGTGACCATTATGTACCAGAGTTACAGGATGAGAACACTTCTGTCATTCATGCTCGGCTCAAATAGTCAGCACCAACATTCGCGGACCCTTTGATATGTTCAATATGAAAAGTTTGCTCTTGTAGTACAAGGCTCCAACGCAACACCCGGCTGTTTAAGTGCTTGGCCTGAGCCAAGTATGCCAAGGGCTGATGGTCCGTTTGAAGAGTGAACATGCTTCCATTAAGGAAGATGTGAAACTTGTCTACCGCCCAAACTAGCGCAAGACACTCGCTCTATAGCTGAGCAGCGCGTTTCTCGGGGAAGGAGCTGTCGACTCGCATAAGATACGGGATGAAGGGTGCCGTCGTACTTCTGCAGAAGGACCGCCCCGAGACCGGTACCAGAAGCGTCCGTGCGGAGAATGAAGTCCTTTGCGAGGTCAGGCGCCTTAACAATTGGTTTGGATGTCAGGGCTTGCTTAAGCCTGTCAAAGGCCTGTTCTCGTTCTGGCGTCCACCGTACACGGTTGCCTTCCGTCTTCCGCGTTAACTCGACTAAAGGCTGAGCAAGATCAGCGTAGTGGGGAATGAGACTGCGGTAGTAGCCAGCCAAACCGAGGAAGGACCGAACTTGCTTTTTTGTTTCGGGTCTCGCGGAAAGTTGCAGTTTTGCCACGATAGCATCTACCGGCTGGATAGCTCCATCAACCAACGTATGCCCATGAAAAATAACGCGGGTCGCACCAATCTCGCATTTCTGAGGCTTGACTGTAAGACCAGCCGCTCGAATGCACCGAAACAACTCTGTCAAGGTGCGCAAGTGTTGCTCCCAAGTAGCGGTTGCGACTAGGACGTCATCTATATATTGAGCTACATTTGGAAGGCCTACTAGGAGTGATCTCATAAGGCGAGTTAAGATAGCAGACGCGGTCTTGATCCCAAAAGGCATATACCGGAATTGGTAGCGTCCTGACTGAGTCGAAAAGGCAGTAATAGGTCGAGATGTTTCGTCGATAGGAACCTGCCAGTAACCCTTTGTGAGGTCCAGCTTCGAGAAGTAGTTTTTAGTGCCAACCTCCGCGAACATAATGTCCGTCCTTGGGATGGGTTCGGCGTCGGCACAAGAACACTGTTGATACGCCGGAAGTCGATACAAGTGCGGTATGTGTTATCCGACTTCTTCACAAGGACCAAAGGTGAATTGTATGGTGAGTGGGACCGTTCAATGACCCCCAGCGCCAACATGTCACTAACTTCCTTTTCCACCACATCTTTCATGGCAAACGGTAGCGGGTACTGAGGAGCATTGATAGGTTCCTTTGTCGTCAGGTCCAAACGGCATTAAAGAATGTTGGTCCGCCCTGGAACCTCCGAGAATATGTCACCGTACAAAGCTAGCAGCGAGTCCAGCTGGGCCGCCTGGGAACTGTCTAACGCATTAGACCTTTTGATGGCTTCAATGCCGACACCCGGCTTCGCAGCGAAGGTAGGTATAGGTTGCTCCGACTCACCCTCTTCCACGACGACGAATGACGACGCTTGGAGAGCCGTCACCGGCTGACGCTCTTCATGCTTTTTTAGCATATTGATATGAAAAAAGTTTTTTCGCGTGGCCGACCTCAAGCCAGTCCGGGAAGCAGCGGAGAAGACCAAGCGGCCCGTGTTCTGAAGCTGCCGCACAGGAAGGGAACCGTGGTGCCTAGGTCTGGTGGGCCTGGCCCTCGTTGACGGCTGTCCAGGTCTGGTAGCCCGGACGTCTGCGGCTAAGGCCCAAGTCTGGAAATTCTGGGAGCCAGCAGAGCTTCCCCACGTCCGTCGCCGACAGCGTTCCAACCGTTCTCCCTCCCAAGCGCTCTTCTTCTAATTCTTCTTCTTCTTCACCCCAGGTATATGGCACAAACCCACGCGGGGGGATTGGCCAAGGTGTAGTTAAATAAACAAAGAAGTTTCCATGGAAGATTACAAAAATGTAGCACCAATCATGAATTTTGAAAAATCAATGAATAAAAACAAGAGAACAATATTGACAGTTAAATAACAGACAGCATTTTGGTGAAAAAGAAGAGCTCGTAGATCTTTAAAAGAATTAGCACATCAACCTACCAGTTGCAATTATGTAATCGTGGAGAAACCCACAAATAGAACCCAATGCAAATCCCTTGGCGTTCGCACCAAACGATAATAATACTGGCAAAGATAAAGGGAGCCCTAACCTGGAGAGGGGGACCTCCAGGTAAATCTTTCTCTGAAGTGCGAACTTTGGGCAGTAGAGGAGAAAATGGTCTAAAGATTCAACTTTCCCACGTGCGTCACATAGGTTCGTCGGTGTCAACCCACACATGCATAGATATAAATTCAAACTTGGAAACCTGCACCGCAACCGCGTCATTGTTACCTCACACAGCCTGGATTTACACGAACGGACGTTCCAATTATATGCTAAGTGCTGATAGTCAGTGGTATTTATTAAGGGATCTCGTAACCTGGCTGATATGTGTTGGAACCGCTGAAACCTGGAAATCGCCAGCAGGCTGAAATTCGGGACGGGATGTGTCACTGACCCCTCAAGAGCCGACCTTGCTAAGTAATCAGCCACCTCATTTGAATGAATACCTGCATGGCCAGGGACCCAGACAAAACGGACCACCTTCAAAGTGCATGGGACAAAAAATCGCTGGATACGGCTCAAAAAATCTGCGTGTGAAGTGTCAAGGGAGACTAACACTGACAAACAATCAGCGAGAATAATAACATGAGACACATGGCATGGAATTTTGTGAAGGGCCATTCCAAGAGTCAAAAATTCCGCAAAGAATATAGGAATATAATCTGGGATGCGGACTGAATAGCTCCATGCCAAATCCTGCGAAAAGATGCCAACTGCAGCTTTTTGGCAGTTGAAGGAGGCATCGGTAGCAAGCACCGTATGATGGGGGTATTTCTCTATGTGATCCGAGAGAATACCGTTTAAAATCTTTGCTGGCATGTGTTTCGCATGATATGGAAAGATGTGGTCGAAATGGAATTCTACTGATGCGGGCGTGCCATCAACCCACTGCAAACAACTGAGATCAACTCCAATCGGTGTTAAAAGGTTCTGCGTTAACATAATTTGTGGCATTTGATACCGTGGCCAATGATGAGAAAAGAATAAGGCCGGCTGAGACACAAAAATAGGAGTACTGACATCAGTCACTGGGTCCATCGACCTAAGGAAAGTTCGCACCGTGAGTATTTGAAAACGGGAAGTTAGATCAGGGATACGGGCTTCCAGATAAAGCAGGGCGTTTGAAACAGATTTTGGGAGACCAAGGCAGAGGCGGAGAGCGCGCCTTTCCAGTAAGATTAAGGGTTGAATCTTGTAGCTTGCGCTACCAGACAACAGAATGCAACCAAATTGAAGTATAGGTCTTACGTAGGCTTTGTATAGTAACAATAACGTGTCGCGGCTCATCCCAAACTTTTTATTGGCGATTCTTGTCAGCCGGCCTAGAGCGCGTTCTCCTTTAAACGCATTGTTCTTTATATGAAGGCTCCAATTTCTAATGCTGGGTGATAAGTAACACCCAGATATTTTACGGATTCCACTTGTGGAATCTGGAGAGAGCGATGGACTAATGAAATGTGCGAAGGCCTGTCTGGAGGAAATACCAAAACTCCGCATTTGTCTTCATTCAGGGATAAATTAATACCCTGCAATCATACTCCAAGAGCATCCAAATATCCCTGCAGAATGTGAAAAAGGGAGTGGATATCCCTGGCCGAGGCGAAAAAAGCTATATCATCTGCATCCACAAAAATTGTTATATCAGGACGAATGGGGATGCCACTGAGCAAAATATTAAAAAGCAGAGGGGATAGCACCGATCCTTGCGGCAAACCTCTTGATTGATAATATGAATTTGAACATAGGGTTCTCTTGGCGCAGTAAAAGAATCTGTCCTTCAGAAATTCAGATATCCACGCATAAATGTAGGTTGGAGTATGTAACTGAGCAAGTCTGTTAAGTAAAATAGTATGCTCTACACTGTCATAGGCCCTTGCTGCATCAAGAGTGACCAAAGCTGAAGCCTCTTCTGCGTAGCGAGAACCGGATTCTGCTCTATAGATTCACATGCGCGGACCATATAGAGCATCCACGACGAAAGCCAATCTGGGCTGAGCTGAGACCGTTGATGTCATGAACATGTTTTGTGAGGCGACTGTGCACTATTCTTTCTATTAATTTGACTAAATTTGAAGTCAGCGCAATTGGCCGAATATTATCTAAGACGTATCCTTTTCCTACATCTTTCATTAATAAAATAATTTTCGTCGTCTTCCAAATGCTTGGAATCCATGCATTTTCCAGAGAAGCATTGACCATATCTAAGAGCGCGCTTTTAAACTCCTGGGCTAAAATTTTAATCATACCAACAGTGACACCATCTGGTCCAGGAGATGCAGGATGCAACATTGCCAGGACTGAGAGGAGCTCTGATGCGTCAACCTCGGTATAATCTGAAGAGGGTGAAATTGTGCACAAAGGGACGTTGCTCTGCGTCTGGAAGCGTAACGCCAATCCCTGAGCAATACACTCCAGGCTCTCCTGAGCCTTTTGTGGTGATAACACTGTTGAACTAGTGAGAAGAGGGACGACAGAACTCTTGTTACGTTCCATGAATCTATACAGGGCTTTCCGATGACGAGGATTTGAAAGATATGTGTTTAAATTTTGGTTGTACTCCTCCTTGGCTTTTGCAAGTGTTCTTTTGAAAGATGCAGAGAAGAATTTGTAATATAACCAATTAGCCGGACTCAGGTTGCAGGACAGCCTCTTCCAGGCCGCTTTTCTGCGACAATAGGCCTTCTCACATTCTTCTGTCCACCAAGGAGACGGCTGTTTCGTAGAGGCTGCTGCGGGCACAGCGAATATTGAGTGGTCTATTGCATTTTGCAAAAATGAAAGCCTCTGCTGAGCTCTGTCATCCCGGCTTGTATTAACTATAGAGGCAAGTGAGGCGGACATCAGATTTTTATAAATTTTGTGGTTGACAAATTTATGGGTTACACAACTAGCTTTAAGAGGAGATAACCGGATAGTGAAAGTTATAGGAAAGTGATCACTAGACGTACCCGAATCCTCTGTCGACCAATCAGTCACATCTAGCCTACCTGCTGATAATGTTAAGTCAATGGCTGAGCGAGCAACCCCTCGCATAAAGGTTATTTCTCTAGAATTGCAGCAGCGTACAGCATTTGCAGACAGCCACGACCAGAGAAGCTGCCCGCAGGAATCAGTACGACTTACGACTTCCCCAGTCACTATGGTGAGAATTAAAATCTCCTGCGATGACTGCACTGTTTGTGCCAGTCACCAAGCTGTCTAAACAGTCTGTCCTGTGTGCACCAAAAGGAAAATAGACATTAGCAATTGTAATATCAGCACAATGTGGAAATGAAATTTTGATCGCTAAAAGCTCACAGTCAGGGAGAACAATTTTCTTAGAGATAGATGCCTGATGACAAATTTTTAGATAGCATGGTTACCAAGCCACCTCCCCTGCCAACATTTCGATCTGACAGGAAGACTCGAAAGTTTCTCATTGAAAATGATTTATACAGCGATAACCACGTTTCTTGTAAAAGTACAATATCAGGCTTATGCTTGTGAATAAGTATGTCTAGATCTGGAAGAGAAGACAAGACGGAACGGCAATTCTATTGTAATACTTTGATACCTGCCATGGTTATTGACCAATTGAAGAGGCCGAAACCGCCTGTTTAAGGATATGAACATGGGGATGAAGTTTGGGTGGTCCCTTTTTAGCTTTCATCTGTGGAGAACTAGAATTAGATGGTGATGAGGAAGCACGGCGCTTCTGCGTAGGGCACGACATTTCGGCATCTGTTGTGCAGATGTCACTGCGACATTCACTGCTAGGAACAAAGATGTTAGGTGGGACCTGGGGAGCATCAGAAGGCGACGTAGAGCGGCTAGCACTAGCTGCAAAAGCTGAAACAGATGCAGACGTTGCTGCCAGGACGGGTGTTGATGGTGACGCAGACTGAACTGCAACAAACTGAGCCAACGCCTCAGAGAAAGTGTTTAGTATTCGCTCAACCACATTATTAAGAGCTTTTTTGACTGTGGTCACAATTGAGGCAGTCAAGTTGGACTCAATGTCCCCAACAGAAGCGCGCACACGACTAGCATATGAATCTTTTTTCCTGTTAAGAACAGCGTAAGCATCGGCTCTTGAGTACCGCTTCTCTTTGATAATGTCCAACAAGCTACGCTCTTCACTACGTTTTGCGCAGTTGGCATCATCAGCTGAGTGACTGTTGCTGCAGAGGCAACAATGAGGCTGCTCTGAGGTGCAGTGATCAGCAGAATGACCTTTTCCACATAAACGGCAGCGGGTCTCCGGCTTGCATGCTTTGCCACTATGCCCGAACCGCCAACAGTTGGTGCATTGAAGAGGGCGGGGCTCTAGAGGGTCCACACGGTATACAATCGGCCAGATTTTAAGTTCAGCAGGGCAGGAAGAGCCAGCAAAAGTTGTTATTACAGACTCGGTAGCAACACGTGAGCCGTTTACCTCTCTACTACAGCGGTTAACTGAAAGGACCCCAACGCCTGCATCCTGAAATTCCTGTAGAATTTCTTCCGGGGATGATGCTGGGTCGACACCTCTTACGATACCCTTGACACATGCAAGCTGTTCGGGAATGAATGCTTTCACCGGCAGCGAGCTGAAATTTTTGCACTTAAGCAAGCCTGCAACACAAGCGATGTCCGAGGACTTGCACACAATTCCTCGACGGCCAAATAGACGCACCTCAGAGATCTGCCGGTATTGGGCAGTCAATGATCTTAGCTCCTGTTGAATTAGTTTGGCGGTTTTCATTTTGATCACACCCTCACCGATTGGGACGATAGCCACGGGAACCGCATCAATGCCATTTTTGTGAAAGGACTCAAGTGGCAGGCTTTGGGCTGGCAAGCTGGCAAACCAAGCTGCCGACCATCCACCTGGGGAGGTCAACGACATCTCTCAGCAAAACGCACTCTCAGGTTCACATGAACTGCGTCTTAAACTACGCCTTGGCCAAAAACACCCAACGTAGAACGGGCTCACCAAGGATGAACAAGCCGGAACCACCAGAAGATGCAGAAAACAGCAGCGGCCAGCAAGAACACGTCAGCACGTCCGTCTTCTTCTTCCTCTTCTTCTGCTTCTGACGCACTCTTCACTACGTCTCCTTTTTTTTCTTCCCCTTGAGCGTCTTCGCCCGCCGCAGTGTGGCGCTAGCTTCTGACACACATACACCATTTTCTGAAGTGTTTTCTGCTGTAGATCATACCTTGCGCTCCTTTCCTTGATGTTCGTCATGCACATCCAGCAATGAGCTCCCCATAACGGACACATTTTTTTAATTGTACCAGATATTAGTACCCGTGCTGCCAATTGTCGGCAAACCAAAACAGGCTTTGGACGAATCCTACTCGCCTTAAACCAGACACAATGCCAGAAAACAAACACAAGCGGTCATGAGCCAGAAATGACAATCGACTTATGACGAGTATGGCTCGTCCAAGACCGGTTAAACATCAGACCTGAATACCTGGCGACCTCGGTGCATTGACTGGCACTGGACACAGCGGCCCAGTCTCGATAGACACCCATGACTGTGGGGGACACGAAGCGCGGCTGGCGGTCCACTTTGTAGGGAAGCCTGGAGAGAAAGAAGGTAGCCAGCATGGTTGCCACGACCACCACCACCACCGCGACCAGGAACAGTGACACGGTCGCCACGGTGACGCGATTACCGCACGCCGACTGGAACTGCTCGTCAGTTCGTTGGGAGGTGTAACGGCTCTTCTGGCGGCTGCGAGCAGAACGGAAACGGGTGGGCGGGGAACGATAGCGAAATTTAAACTTCTACCATCCACTCAGATGCTTTTTTTTTATCCACTGATGTCATCAAAGTGATGCCAGTGGCGTCAGTATGCCAGCTGCACATCATCTGTGCCTTGCATATTCCTCAGCCCTTACACATTTGCAGGTCGCGGGTGAATTTAAATTATTTTTAGCCAGATTTCTTTTCCCATGTAGTTTACCATTGAGAAGCCTAACGGTGTTTTGTCACAGCATGCGTTTGATTCGACATCATGTGAGGCATACACAAAATATAAGGGGCGTTTAACTGCATTACGCATTTACAATGCTTTGGCATTAGTAGCCTTTGTGTACTATTCCAACTAACACACGCTGGGGGCTCCTGTGGGTCCCACATGGGCAATCCGGGCTATAGCAACCCTTCTAACACCTACGACGACACCTAGGGAGAATAAGTGGGCAAACTCAATGTCGGCTTCCCCGTTTTGATCCTACATGGCTGCCATAACGACTTTGTTCAGGCTAACTCAGACCACATTCCTACACCTAGCCCGCATTGATCTCTTAATTGTCAGATACTTGATGGCAGGTGCGGCACAAATGTGGGCTCCATACGAGAAAAATTTCATCACGCCTAATTTGGGCTGCCACACAAAACCCCTATAGATTCCACATGAGCTGTGGCGCAGCTGTAAAAAGAGCGTGACCACGTGCTCCCCGCATTGGTTCCTCGTAGAGTACTTTAGGACCGGTAAAAATATAAATGTGGGCCCTGAGAGAGAAAAACCTCGTCAAGCCTAACTGGAGCTACACACACAGATCCACTAAGGTACCACATCGGCCGCAGAAGGGCTGGAAAGAGAGTGCGCCCCCCTCGTTTGACCACAGCGCCCGTGTTTCGTCTGTGGGTTCCTTTCTTTTGTTCGCGCTAAATAAGATTAATACAAAGGGTGAATACCAACTAGCCCATTAGTTAACTCTTCTAAACCACATCGTTTTGCTATAAGATGCTTGAAGACAGGTGCAACACAAATGTGGGCTCTATGCGATAAAAACTTCATCAGGCATAATTGGGGATGCCCGCACAACACCGCTGTAGGTTTCACGTCAGCCGCGGCGGGCCTTGAAGACGGGCGGGTCCACTACCTGCCCAAATCGGTTTCCTGCAGGGCACTTGAGGGCAGGTGCAACATAAGTGTGGGCCCTATGTCGTGTACTTCTGGCATTGAGAGTCTAAGGCACTGTGAAAGAAGCACTACCGTGCCGCTATTATCTGGACGACACATCATCAATTTGTGCAATTCAAGACCTTGCTAAAAGTGAAAAATGAAAACAATAACGTCACCTGCATCTTTCAAAGCGCAGAAATTCTTTCCAGCGCCTCCTCCTCCCGCAGCAAGAGGAATAATGCATGTGATCGTCCTTGAGGCTCAAGGTCGACGCTAGCGCCGCTCGCTCCAGTGGAGAAGCTCGCGTTCTGGAGTAGACGGATACAGAAACCATTTAAGGATTTCGAGGTGTGAGGGGAAGGCTAGAGGTGCAGAGGAGGTATGGCGTTCGGTCACGACTCGCTGCGTTTGTCATGCCTGTGGGCCGGCTTATCTAACCGCAGACGACTCATCATCGGCGGGTGCACGAACGACAACGATGTTTCGCCGAATGTGCCCTATAGATCTGTCACTGGAAGTTAATTATCAACGCAGGGCTATTTACCGACAGTTAATAGAAGAGATTGTCCTATTTGCTTCATGCATGTGTTGAAATTTCTCGGTAGATAACGGCGGAACACTGTGGCCTTCCCGAAACTTTCTTGTTCAGGGCAAACAGCCACTGTCCCCCGCCACCTTTTCTTTTTCGAGCCGCAAATGTTAATGTCCCTTGCTGGCGATGCCTTAGCTGTATCAGACTGACTACTTGATTGTGAAAATCGTCATTTAAATATATTCCAACATTGTTTGTGTCCCCCCCAGAATGAAGGCTGCCACTAATAACCTAGTAGCACGGAATCGGTGGCTCCGGCAGGGACGCTGGGACTTGTACCTTGCAGCACCGAGAAAAGTCGGGCACTGCTACATGTCAGGCTAACAAATAATACGAATCATCCCGAGCTTGGACCCAACTTATGCGCTTAACGTCGAGTTATGCCCGGTGGAGATATGTTGACACTGCATTCTGCATTGTGTTGCTGTTTTTTTAACCTCTCACGGCAGCAAGCGTCTGCTGCTCGTTGTCTTCGTGGGTCCAGTCAGATTGTAAGACCGCCCAGTATTTTTAGAAAGTGAAGATTTGATTTCATTTGAGCGCACCTGTGGTCGCTGAAGCCCCGGTACGCGCCGGTAGACCTCAGTGTGCTCAGGCGGCCCGAGCTCCATCTTCCAAGGCGTGTCCTGGACGGGCTGGAAGAAGGCGAATGAAAGCCAGCGGGCGTGGTGAGGCCGCTCGCTGGCGAAGCGGCCCCTGACAGCGGTGAACTGGCGCCGGAGGCCAGGTCTGGTGGCACATCTGCACGTTTTCGGTGGTGGCTGTCGTGGTGCGGCTTGAGCTTCTCTTGCGGTCGCTGCTTCATTTCCAGCTTGCCGCTATCTTCTTCTTCACCCCAGGTATATGGCACATACCCACGCGGGGGGATTGGCCAAGGTGTAGTAGAATAAACAAAGAAGTTTCCATGGAAGATGACGACAAAATTGTAGCGCCAATCGTGAATTTTGAAAAATCAATGAATAAAAACAACAGAACAATATTGACAGTTAAATAATAGACAGCATTTTGGTGAAAAGAGAAGAGCTCGTAGAACTTTAAAAGAATTAGCACATCAACCTACCAGTTGCAATTATGTATTCGTGGAGAAACCCACAAATAGAACCCAATGCAAATCCCTTGGCGTTCGCACCAAACGATAATAATACTGGCAAAGATAAAGGGAGCCCTAATCTGGAGAGAGGGACCTCCAGGTAAATCTTTCTCTGAAGTGCGAACTTTGGGCAGTAGAGGAGAAAATGATCTTAAGATTCAACTTTCCCACATGCGTCAAATAAGTTCGTCGGTGTCAACCCACACCTGCATAGATATAAATTCAAACTTGGAATCCTGCACCGCAACCGCGTCATTGTTACCTCACACAGCCCGGATTTACACGAACGGACGTTCCAATTATATGCTAAGTGCTGATAGTCAGTGGCATTTATTAAGGGATCTCGTAACCTGGCTGATATATGTAGGAACCGCTGAAACCTGGAAATCGCCAGCAGGCTGGAATTCGGGACGGGATGTGTCACTGACCCGTAAAGAGCCGACCTTGCTAAGTAATCAGCCACCTCATTTGAATGAATACCAGCACGGCCAGGGACCCATACAAAACGGACTACCTTCAAAGTGCATGGGACAAAAAATCGCAGGATACGGCGCAAAAAATCTTCTTGTGAAGTGTCAAGGGAGACTAACACCGACAAACAATCAGCGAGAATAATAACATGAGACACATGGCATGGAATTTTTTGATGGGTCATTCCAAGAGCCAAAAATTCCGCAAAGAATATAGGAATATAATCTGGGATGCGGACTGAATAGCTCCATGCCAAATCCTGCGAAAAGATGCCAACTGCAGCTTTTTGGCAGTTGACGGAGGCATCGGTAGCAAGCACCGTATGATGGGGGTATTCCTCTATGTGATCCGAGAGAATACCGTTTAAAATGTTAAAATGTTTGTGGGCATGTGTTTCGCATGAGATGGGAACATGTGGTCGCAATGGAATTCCACTGCTGCCGGCGTGTCATCAACCCACTGCAAAGAACTGAGATCAACACCAATCGGGGTTAAAAGGTTCTGCGTTAACATAATTGGTGGCATTTGATACCGTGGCTAATGATGAGAAAAGAATAAGGCCGGCTGAGACACAAAAATAGGAGTACTGACATCAGTCACTGGGTCCATCGACCTGAGGAAAGTTCGCACCGTGAGTATTTGAAAACGGGAAGTTAGATCAGGGATACGGGCTTCCAGATAAAGCAGGGCGTTTGAAACTGATTTTGGGAGACCAAGGCAGAGGCGGAGAACGCGCCTTTCCAGTAAGATTAAGGGTTGAATCTTGTACCTTGCGCTACCAGAGAACAGAATGCAACCAAATTCAAGTATAGGTCTTACGTAGGCTTTGTGTAGTAACAATAACGTGTCGCGGCGCATCCCAAACTTTTTATTGCCGCTATCTGTCCTTCTTCTTCTTCGTCCTAAGACATGGCACATACCCACATGGGGGATTTGCCAAGGTATAGTGGCATAAACAGGAAAATTTTCATAGGAGATTGCGACAAAATTTTAGCACCAAGCGTGAATTTTGAAAAATGTATCAATAAAAACGACAGAATAATATTTAAAGTAAAATCTTCTTCTTCTTCTTCTTCTTATTCTTCTCCTACCTTTGAATGGCAGCTGTGCCAGGGCAGAGGGCTAACGCGTTGTTAAGACGACAGCTGTGCGCCAGAAAATGCGCTTATCTGAAGGCAAACATTTATTTCTGAACGAGCATTTATCTATGCATGGAGACGTGGAGAATGCGCTTCAGGAGGCAATGGTCACCTCTCTACGCTACGCACAGCGCCGAGGCTTGACGTGCTCCAGCAAGAAGTTGGAACTGCTTCTAGTAGATTCACACGACCCGCCACACCTCAGCCGACAACTCATCCCCCTCAAAGACAGGATCCGTGTCCATGGAGTCTACATCCCAAAACACCGACAAAGCAGACTTCTCGGTACAGTTCTTCCAGCGCCAAATCCACAGGGACGCCAACATGGCACGGCGCGAGTCTCCAACAGACGACACGGATTGGGAGAGACCCACATCCTTCGACTGCCACAAGCCTTAGTCCGTTCGCGCCTCACCTACCTCCTCCCTTACCGCTTCCTCACCAAGAAAAAGCCCTGCAAAATCGAGGCGGCTATACGCAAAACAACGAAGACCGCGGTAGGACCAGAGATGTGCGTAATTGATTACTTGCGATTTATTACATTCTTGCGTAATTTTGTAATCAACTTGTTACTTTTCTAAAACGGTAACGCTTGTGGTATTTCAGTTACTGTTTTTCTGTAATCGATAACCTGTAATCAATCCCATATTTGCAAAAAAAAGGCTACCTGGGTGAAGCGTCTGTGGCGATGCGATTACGTTAAATATTTCTCAGCGCACGAAGGGACGAAGGTGCGCATGGCTGCCTGATGTGTTGCGCTTTCCGCGATATTCGTTGCTGGTCTAGCTGGCGCCATCTATGGATGCTTACAGCAGTAGTAGTGCCTAGCTAATTCGTTGTACACTGTTAGAAACAGTGCCAATATGGCGTGGAAGATGAAAAGGAATACTTACAAGACAGGCGCTGACTACCAGCTGATTTATTTAGCTTCAAAGGGATCTATTTTACTAATTAGATCAAGCGATAATATTTAATTATACGCACAGTCATCGGTTATTAAAACTATACGCCACAGTTCTAAACAAGAAAAAAACAAAAAATCGATATAAAACAGGCTTATAACCCGGAATAAACAAGAAATAATCTGTGTTTATCATCGAAGCATTGCATATCTCTTAGCCAGGATGCGTCAAAACGCAACAAGGAACCAGTTCAGAGAGTTAAAACCATTCGAAGCAAAGCAGTGTCAAAAATAAAAAAAGGCGACCCCTGTCAAAGAACGGCAGGAATCACTTTAAAAAACAGTATGCGCGTGTCCGTCCAGAAATCGCAGCCCTTTACAAAGAAGTTAAACCGAGGGTGTGCTGACACATTTCTCTCCCGCTTTAGAAATAAGAAAACATTGGATAATCTCTCGCTCGAGTTAATTTTAGGCGTATACGAGGATTTAGGTTTAGATCAAGACAAGTTTCAACCACAGCTACAACAATATTATGCCAAAGAACCGCCAGATTTATTTTGTACGTTCAAGATGTTTTCTCTGGCCCTGTCGTTATAGCACCTTCGCGTTATAGCACACGCGCGCCACCTATCAACAGCATGAATGACTACGACACACGTTTGTGTGCACGGCCCGCTGCGAAACTCTCACCTCCACTTCTAGGCACCGTAACAATGCCTCCTGAAGAACATGCCTTAAGCGTCAGGGGTTTTTCTGGCCGCCGTAGAGCACGCGTCCACCGTATGGCGGCGCTGTCAGATGACCCTCATGGAGCAACCACCCTGTAACCTAGACTACGCATGGGAATATTGCAATAGAACAGGGCAGCAAAAAGGGGGTGGAATTGGGGCAATCATTCATAAAAGTATGAATATTCAAAGGGTTAAACTGGGATGTAAGGAACATTTATGGCTAAAAGGAAAAGTGGCAGGGGAGCAAACACTCCTTGGCTTGGTATACCTGTGCAAAAGGAGCTAATGCCAAAGAGGAAAACAGGAAAATGTTGGAATGTATTGCAAGCGACATTGATGAGCTAGGAGGACAGGGCAAGGTAATTATATTAGGCGACATGAACACACGTATGGAAGACCTGCATGGGTACACATATTCGACAGGAAGCATGCTGCAGGACATGTGTGACAGGCATGCTTTAGTTGTATGCAACAGTACACAGAAGTGTGAAGGGCTCATAACATGGGAGGCGGGGAGTCAGCACTCGATGATAGATTGCGCAGTTATGTCACATAGGATGTGTAATAGATTATGGGTAATGAGCATAGATGAACATGGTTCCAGAAGTCTAGGTAGTGACCACAAACGTATCAAGTTGCGTTTCAGAAGAGAAACCAATGTAGGACTGAAGCTAGAGAAACAATCGGAGGGGAATTTTTACTCAGAAAAGCAACTGGAAGCAGCAGCCAAACAAACTGAGGAATTAGTTTTTGAGGATAATGAAACACAATGGGCTTATACCAAATCAACTCGACTACTTGCGCTAGAGCTAGGTAGGGTGCGAGTAAAGCTAAAAGGGAAAAGACGCAAACCCAAGAGTTGGTGGGATGAGGAGGTCAAGAGGGCGATAGAGAAACGTCAGGAAGCGTCCAGGGAACACAGATATTCCAAGAAGAGGGGGGAACCAGCAATTGAAGTAGACAGAAAATGGGATACCTTAATAAAGGGTAGAAGGAAAGCACACTATAAGATTAATGAGAAAATTAGAAGAAAGGGGGCTCAATAGATGTCAGAAGTAAATAAAAAGGATAGAAAAGCAGCTCAGAAATACTGGAAACACCTAACTGCAATGAGTAATAAGGCTAGGCTAGAGCAAAGGTTCATTCTTACAGATAAGGGTATTCGACTAGAAGGGGATGAAGCAATGAAACACACCGGAACAAGGATGACAGAGAAATTTAAAGAAAGAAATGTTGACCATAATTCATTGAAAGAGGATAGACCGGTTACTGAAATTGCTTCACTTGAGCAGAGAGAGTGGGAAAGGGCGGAGGAGAAGGTTCCTAGTGGCACAAAGACAGGAACAGAGGGTATTCCAATTATGTGTAATAAAGAAGCCAGGAGCAAAATTCAAGCAAACATTAATACAGGTAGTGAACAAAATGAGAGTGGATGGCAAAGTTCCCGATGAATGGCGATTAAGTAGAATGAACACGATATATAAGGAAAAGGGGGACAAAGCTGACATATGTAACTACCGTCACATAACAGTGACATCGGTGGTTTACAGGGAGCTGCAGCAGATTAGAAAGGACAGACTGCAGGCTTGGGTGGAGAACGAGGGGGTGCTAGGGGAGCTACAAAATGGGTTCCGGAAACAAACGATTATGGAGGACAATCTGTTTTCATTGATGCAGTGTATAGAGATTGCTGAAAATGAACACAGGCCTCTATGGCTAGCATTTCTGGATGTTAGGTGAGCCTGCGACAACGTTATGCAAGAAGATTTGTGGGACATACTGGGAACATAGGGTGTGGAAGATCCAGTAATTAATCTTTTAAAAGATATATATAAAGGTAACAGAGTGCTTACAAAATGGGAAAAATGTATTAGAACCTGTAGTGATAGAGCGGAAGCTTAGGCATGGTTGTCCTCTGTCTCCTTTGTTGTTCATGTTGTACCTGCAAGGATTGGAGACGAAGCTACAGAGGAGCGGACTAGGCTTCAACCTTTCTTTTTTCAAGCAACGAGAATGGATTAAACAGTCATTACCAGGACTATTGTACACGGATGATATAGTGCTAATGGCTGACAACAAAGATTATTTGCAGAAGGTGACAGACATTTGTGGCACCGAAGGAGATACATGAGGTTTCAAGTTTAGTAAGGAAAAACCTGCAGTCATGATATTTAATGATGAGGGCGGTGAGCATAGAATACAGGAGTTCACGCTAGAAGTAGTGAACGAGTACAAGTATCTTGGGGGGATAAATAACAGAGCTGAGTATCTGACAGAGCATGAAAAATGTATAATAAATAGATGTAGTAGGAATGCAGCTGTCATGAAAAGTGGGGCACTGTAGAATTACAATAGGTATGAAGTGGTAAGAATCCGAAAAGCGGCGATGGTTCCTAGTCTGACTTTCGGCAATGCGGTCCTGTGCATGAGACCAGATGTTCAAGCAAGGCTAGAAATCAAACATTGCGGCGTAGCGAGACAAGCTTTGGGAGCACATGGCAATACACCAAATCAGGTGGTACAGTGTGATATGGGATGGGCGTCGTTCGAGAGCAGAGGAGCTAGCAGTAAGACAACATTTGAGGAGCGATTGAAAAAAATTGGGGAAAAGCAGTGGGCTATGAAAGTTTTCAGATACCTGTGCATAAGTAATGTTGAGATGAAATGAAGAAAGCCAACTAGAAAATTGACAAGCAAATATCTGGACAGCAGTAGGGGGCAAATCAGCGCTTATCGGTTAAGAAAAACGTTAAAGAAACAGAGAGCTCCGTGGAAAACAGGTATGCTGAAGAAATCGCCACCGGGAACATACGTGATCTTTAAGCAGGAAATTGCCAAAGAAAATATCTATGATAATTGTAGGGGAAGCTGTGTTGTTTGATGCCAGGACGGGAGTTTTGCGGATTAAGACATATAGAGTCAGGTACCACGAGATAGACACGTTGTGCGTTGCGTGCGGAGAGGAGGAGGAAGCGGCTGAGCACTTGATACTTTTCTGTAAAGGGCTTTACCCTACAGTGGAAAGCAGCGGGGCTGATTTATCCAAAGCATTCGGGTTCAGGGACAGTGAAGAAAAAGTAGACTTTAAGCGGGTAGAAGTAACCAAGCGAAGGATATCTGAATGGTGGGTGAAATAGAGACAAGAGTAAAATTTCGCAGGACATGGCGAGGTGGCTAGAACCACCGCCCGATTTAAATTGTTCAGCCATATCCATCCATCCATCCATCCATCCGTCCGTCCGTGCGTCCGTCCGTCCGTCCGCCCATTCATCATCCATCCATCCATCCATCCATCCATCCATCCATCCATCCATCCATCCATCCATCCATCCATCCATCCATCCATCCATCCATCCATCCATCCATCCATCCATCCATCCATCCATCCATATTCCATCTATCCATCCAGGAGAAGGAACTTGTACAGTTGATACTGCGTGTGTGTGTGCGCCTGCCTTCGCGCGAAGAGCGAAGAGAAGCGGCCCGCACCTTTAAATGAGGGGCGTTGACGGCTGTCTGTCAGCCCGAGCCGCCATTTAAGCTTCAGAGAAGCGCGCCTGCTCGACTCCCGGGAGAACACCGCTCTACCAGCCGCGGACCAGCCAGGCAACGTGCGCCAACCTGCGGATCTGCTCCGTCGTGTTACTCAGGTCGTCGGACTGTCGCAGTGCCCGGTGAACAAATTTTGTCTGGTTTGTTTGTCTGTCTCTCGTGTTAGTGCCCTCTATGTGCAAAGATTTTGTTGTAATCTCTCTCGGCTGCTACTTTGCATGGGTTGCATTCCATTTATAAACAACTTTGTATGTGCTCGTACGAGTGATAGTTAAATCCTCTGTATGGCCTCTTTGCTGTATAAACTTCGTTTTGTTTGTGAAATTTTGGCTCTGACTCATTGTCTGGCTTGCGACCGGCGAAAGCTGGGCACCAGATGCCCACTCCCTTGTCACTTGGTAGCTGGCCTCCGGCTGAGCTTGCCACGCTGAGTCGAGGGCATCTCCTTTACGACCGAGACCGCTAACCCCCCCCGCGCTCTAAGAGTGTCTGGGAGGGCATGCAGAAGTGCACGAAAAGGTGATATATTCCGGCGTCCACGACAGGACTTTTCGTGCTTTGCAAGTGCAGAGAAGGGAAAAAGAGTCGGAAGGAGTTTACGAAGAGGTCGTAAACGAGTGTTTAGCAGCAGAGCGATATTGTGAAGTGCCGCGCTGAAGCGGTTGGAGAGGTTCACAGGGCAGAGGAGGAGGAGGAGGGAAGGCGGGGAGGTTAACCAGACGAATAGCCGGTTTGCTACCCTGCACGGGGGGAAAGGGTATTTGAGATACCTTTGACGTGAATAAAAATCTAGTTGCGAGTCAGCGCTTGTGGTGTCTATTCCTCGTTGTGTTCCGTTGTTTTATTGCGCTGTTCAAATATGGATCAGTACCAACTCGCCCAGTTCGCAGCCTTAATGAATTAGTCACTATGCAAAGTCACAGCGTTCAGTAAGTCACAGCCTATCGTGCAGGCCAGAAGTTCTCAAAAAGCGCAGCAGTGCCTTGGAGGCCTTCACCGCCAACGACCGCCGCGGCCAGTGGCCGAGAATCTTCTTTTCCGTCAGTGGGCACCGGTCTAGATGCTCCAGTGCACTGCACAGAGACTGTCTTTCGGCGCTGTAGGCAGGGCATTCACAAAGAATGTGGGCTATAGTCTCATCACACCCACAGATGGCACATGCAGGGCTATCAGCCATACCGATTAAGAAGGAGTAGTGCTTGGTGAAAGCTACACCATGCCACTGGCGACTTAATAAAGTTGCTTCCCGTCGTGGTAGGCCGGATGGAAGCCGAAACTTCAGAACTGGGTCCAAGGTATTTAAACGCGAATGCGAGAATTGGCCTGAATTCCACGCGGCAAGCATGATGTCCCGCGACAGTGGTCTAAGCCTACCTGATGCGTCGGCTCTCGAGATGGGGATGAACACGCAATCACCCTCATGGTGAGCAGTTCGCGCAGCCTCGTCCATGTGGTGATTATCTTCGATGCCGCTGTGTCCTGGCAGCCATTAGTAAACAATATCGTGCCCATTGTTGATGGCTGTGTGGTGGAGCCTTCGGATTTCCGCGACAAGTTGTTCATGGAACCCATGACGAAGAGCAGATTGTAACGCTTGGAGGGCTGCCTTTGAATGAGTGAAAACAGACCATTGCTGTGGTGCTTCTTCACTGATATGCTCAATGGCGACACTAATAGCAGTAAGTTCTGCACCAGTCGATGATGTCCGGTGTGATGTTTCATTTTCTTAACTATGGTCCTTACGGGGATGACTACGGAGCCCAAAGAACTAGAAGGGGTCACAGAGCCATCGGTGTATACGTGCAGTCGGTGTCCGTGTTTCTCATGCAAATATTCTAGAGTGGTCTGTTTCAGTGCTGTCGTCGATAAATCAGCCTTCTTTTTGATGCCCGGTATGGTAAGAACCACACAAGGTTCGTGCAGACTCCATAATGGAGAAGACGGTCTAGAGTCTGGTGTAAATTGGGTTGGTAGGAAGTCGCGATGGGCACCAAAAATTTTCGCAAACGATGTACTCGGCCGGTTAGCAGGAAGACTGGCAAGACGGTGTGCTGGAATCCGAGAGAGGTGACGAATATGCGCTCTCAAGGTTTCTATTATGACATACGCAGTCACTGGATTCTCCTGAGCGATGAGTACTGTTGTTGCGGCTGTAGACGCGCATTTTGGCAGTCCTAGGCACGTCCGCAGAGCTTGAGCCTGAACACTTTGCAGACACCGTATGTTCATTTTCCTCAAGTTTCCTAGTGCAGGGATACTGTACCGAAGGAATCCCATGAACAATGCGGTGTACAGCTGGAGCATCGACTGCACTGATGCTCGCCACGACTTCCCTCCGAGAAAGGAGAGAACGTGAACGATCGATGCAAGTCGCCTTTTCATGTAAGAGACATGCGGGCTCCATGTTAAATTACGATCGATGGTTACTCCAAGGAAGCGATGGCTTATTTCGTAGGGTATCGTTGACCCACTTATGCGTACGGGGTAATGGGACATGCTCTTGCGTGTAAAGGCAACAACGGAACATATTTCAGTAGAAATCTCCAGGTCTTGCATGCGGAGGTAGGCCGCAAGAATGCTTGCCGCCTTTTGAAGCCGTACTCGAACTTGTGGTCGCGTAACTCCTGATGCCCAGATACAAATATCGTCTGCATAGACTGACACTCTCGCCGGCTATGGTAGTACATCGACACGGCCGACAAGCGCAAGATTGAAAAGCGTTGGGCTGAGTACTCCAACCTATGGGACCGCACGGGAAGTGTAATGTGAAGATGTTGGTCCATCCTCAGTCTGCATAAATAGTGTTCGGTTGGATAGATAACTGCGTATCCAGCAGAACGTGCGACCGCCAAGTTCTGCAGCTTTCAGAGAGTCAAAAATAGCTTGATGAGTGTCGTTATCATACGCCCCTTTAACATCCAGAAACAATTGAAGCCGCGGTCAAGCGCTTCAGATGCTTCCGATGTTGAAAATAGCTTGATGAGTGACGTTATCATACGCCCCTTTAACATCCAGAAACAATTAAAGACGCGGTCAAGCGCTTCAGATGCTTCTGATGTTGAACTGATGACACCAGGTCAATCATGCTATCCATAGACGAACGTCCCCTCCGAAACACGAACATTACATCTGGGTATATTTGATAGCACTCCAAATACCACTCAACCCGCGTAAGCACCATCCTTTCAATGAGTTTGCCCACGCAACTAGCCAATGCGATTGGACGGTACGATGCTAGGTCAAGCGGCGATTTTCCACGTTTAAGGACTCAAACCAGGCGACTTGATTTCCACGCGTCCGGAACTGTACCCGCAGATCATGATCAGTTGAAGTGGTCTAAAAGAACACATCGAGCTTCCTGACCAAGGTTTGCAAGTGCAGAGTATGTTACTCCATCGGGCGCCGGCGATGAAGACCGTTTGCAACCGGCCATGGCGGCGTCTAGTTCTCCCATGAAGAAAAGAAGGACCATTCGCGAATCCCTAGGTCTAGGAACTTCGCGGCGATTCAGAGTTGTGGATTGTTTCCTGGGACCTGCCATTCTTGCGAAAAAATCTTCACCAATCCCCGCTTCGCTACGTCCTTGGTAAAGCGCGAGACTTGAATAGTTGGAGCTGATGAGGAGATGTTCGCAAACCGCGCACCACACTCCAGATGCGTGAGAGAGGCTTTCGAGGATCCAGTGATTCACAGAATGATTTCCAAAGGTCAGCCCGCAAGATTTGAATTCTCCGCTGGATTTTCTTTTGTGTGCGCTTTGCATCCCTTAATCGTTCAGCAACTTTGTGCGTCTGTATCTTCCCTCTGCTCTTCGTCGAAGTGATTGGAGGCGCTGCAGCTCCACATCGAAGTTTATGAACTTTGGTATTGGAGTGAAGAAGCATTTCGCGTGTTTCATAACCTCCTTGATGCGCTCTTCAATGCATGTTATAATATCTTCTCTGCAGGCTTCTTCCGAAAAGGTGGTGAACATAAACCAGTCTATTCGTTGCAAACGTTTGGCAGATCTGCATCCAGCGAGACCAGGAACAATAATACATGTGGGGATGTGGTCACTTCCATGCGTTTCTACGTCGGTAAACCACCGGACGCGTCTCACAAGGCTCCGAGAAACAAACGCTAAGTCCAGACAACTGCTTTAAGACCGGCCGCAAATGTACGTTCGAGAACCGTCGTTAAGGCATTGTAGGTCGGGGTCAGAGGCGAAACAGACAAGACTTCTTCCCTTCAAATTCATCCGGATGCCTCCCCACATGGAGTGATGCGCATTAATGTCACCAGTGACGATCCAAGGCCCAGGTGTTACAGCCAACAAGTCCTTCAGTCTGTCGGCGTGAAACTTTGCTGTTGGAGATAAGTACACGCCCACAAGCGTAAACGTCAGGGTGCGCCTTTTTACCGTTAAACAGACGTACTGGTTATGGTAGTGAGGGGGAAGAGTATGGTGCACATAAGTAAGCTCCCTTCGAATGTAGAGGACGACCTTGCTATTTCCCCTGTCCGTGGAGGATGCAAACGCTTCATAACCAGAAATTCGGATGGGATTTTGTAAATTGGGCTCCCAAATCACAAGGATTGGAAATCTGTGATTATAGACGTATTCGCGAATGTCCGAAATGCGGGAATTCAGTCCACGGACATTCCGCTGGAAAATGGTTGCTTCTCTGACTTGGCATTCAAATGGTAATGCTGGGAGAGCCATTGTATCTGCTACTAGAAAGCTGCAAGGACTGGATTTAGCGCGTCCAGTACCTGCAATGCATTCCGTGCTGCTAGCGAGTGAAAGCTAGACAGCATCACACGCATGGCGTTCATAACGAACCTCAAGATGGCGAACACCTGCACTTCTTCACCTAGGGCTGGATCTCTGCCTTGGGCTCGCTCAGCTGTAGGCATGGGACAGTGGGGGCGTAGTGCCTGCTCAGACACCAAGGTCGAGCGTAGCTTCGGCAATGGTGGCCGTGTCACCTCTGAAGCACTCGTTCCGGCTTCACCGGGATTACATTACTCGGTGGAAGGGGAGGACGAGTAGCAGGAGCGATGGGGGTTCCCTGCCGCTGTCACCTTTTTGTCTAGCAGATCGTCGACGACAAGAACGATGCACACGCACCGTAGCTGCGGCCTCTCTGCGCGTTGAATGGTTTCGCACCATTTGTTTCAACACCGCCCGTTCTTTCTTCAGGCGGGACAGACTTTTGAAGAAGCGTCATGAGGACCACGGCAGTTGACGCACTTCATTACAGTAGCGCGTCAACTGTCACCGCTATGTTGTTCAGAGGAGCGCGTTCACGCTATGGTGTTATTATGGTGGCTTCGGGACGAATGGGCTAACGGCATGTCGAAAGTGGCCAACCTTCACGTGCGATGGAATACAGTCTCCCTTAAAAGTGAGCTTGACGCACCTTGACTTGCCGAGGCGCCGAACGTTGGTTATTTCGATGCTGTTCGTCGCTGGTTTAATGAGTATCGGCAGGTCGGAGTCAGAGATGTTCGCATTGATGTCGTAAATGACGCCAGCGGTTGTGCCATTGTTTTCAAGAACAAGAGAGCGGATGGGGATGTCTCCGACCTTCTTGATGGTGGCTAGACTTTCCAAGGCGCTCCGCTCCGTTATATCGATGGAAAGGAGGTTCATTCGGCTGTTGATCCTGACGTCCTTGATCACCCCTGGGACGCGAGCCTCGAGGAACACGGACGTAGCTTGTCTGTTCAGCAGGTTGAGGTTGTCGGTGGGCGTTTCAGGCGCAAATAGGACTGTATGCGCCGATTCACCGCGCGTCGTGATGACAGTAGATGTACTTGATGAGGACGAGTCCTCACTCTTATGCAGTCTTCTTATGGCTTTCTTGCTCATCACTGGGACGAACCCGTCTTCCGCCGAGGACTCCTCGCTTGTGGCTGAGTGCAGCACGGTGGCCTGGCTGCTTGCCTCTCTCGATTGGTAGAAGCGCTTCTTCTGGGCGGCTACCACGGACCCACTGGGTTTCAGAGGAGGCCTGATGTCCTCCACTTCCATCGCCGTCACGAAGAGAGAGCGGCGCCATCCTGATTGTGAGAAAAAACGATAAAACTTTGGGGGCAAAGAGATAGCGTTTTGGCTTGGGACAACTTCGTCTTCTTCCCCACAGAGCCGAGGTTACTTCAGGGACCGCAGAGGTTACTTCAGAGGTTACTTCAGTGATTAGTGACGTACTTAGTTTTGACACGGATCCCTGGAGAACACTCGGGCCGAAAGAATGGACTAGGCGACAGATGTACCCACGCAGACGCACATTTAATACACCCTGCGTGACACAAACACTAGCACACAAAACTAACAAAACTAACACAAAACACAAAGACTACCAATATACACGGCCCAGGAACACTACGACCAGCGTCTACTACTAGCGTTCGGCGTTCGTGCTCACGGTTCTGTGCTGATGCAGCGTTGCATGGCGTTCCAGTAGCCGGCGTTGTGGAGGCGCTCGAAGTGCTCAGGCTGGCGTCGTTGGCAGCGTCGTTGGCGGCGTCGTACGAGCTCCCTGTCCTATTGCCCGTGGAGGTGTTGCTGGTGATGTTGGCGTTGTGGGCACCACCCGGATGGGTGGCAACAGCGTTGAAGGCATCCCTGGCCCTAGCAGGTGGTTGCGCCATCCGTTGACTCCCCGGAACGGGCTTAAGAACGGCAGGAAGTCCAAGGTGCGACGCCGTAGAACTCGAGCTCACCGGAGTAGTAGCCGGCGTTGCTCTCTCCCAGCCGAGGTGTTCCTGACCCGCTGGAACCTCCGCTTCTCTGTTCTTCCCGCCGTGCCATGCTCTCCCTCGCGCTTTTATAACCTTGACGTTGTACACGTTATCCTTGCGGTCGTCGTCTTCTCTTCTCCACCATTAATCTCCTCCCACCTCACCAAATACTACTGCTTCATCTTTATTTTTCGCTTAATACACATCATTACCGCCATCCTCGTCGTCTTCTTCAAAACCTCTTTCGTTCATACTTCTAACTCCCTATTATATGTGACAAACATACACCGAACAAGCTACGGAATGGAGTAGTAAAGCCTTCGCTTAAAAAAAATTGGCAGTGGATTAGCTCAGCTATGCCAGGATATACGTAACGAGGGCTGCAATTCCCCCCTGGTTACGCATGTTGTCGAGCTTTTTGTTGTGACTATAATGTTAAACACTGAACCAGTATTCGGTGAAGCACGTTTTTTATTCAATTATTTTCACAGAGATGAACACTGCCCGATGATTGGCAAAGTAACACGCAGTGGTCTCAATGCTTCCGACTCAGTATTTATACTGGTTGGTTTCTCTCAGATACGCAAGTTGCTATGCGCCGCTTGTTACGCTCCGCCTCTTGGCGTCTCCGCTTGGCAAGACGTTCTTCTCTTTACTCAGGTGTCTCCGCTGCTCCTTTAGCGTTCTGATGTTCATTCTTTCTCTGAAGATCGACCAAGTGCCAGGCGACGACTTCTGGATCCGAAGAACTGATCTTCTCCTGACGATACCGCCGCATAGAGGCGGCTGGAGTCTACCTTTCGTCACCCATACGAAGCGATCGTGATACACCGAGTCGTATCACCTCACCTTTTATACACACAGCCGCACATATGCAGTTATCCACATGACCCCACACGCGGCCGCGGCGGCGACAAACTCTGGCGTCATGCGCCGCGCACCTGCTGCTCTTCTCTGGTTTTGCGCATGTGCACTATCGGCCTCCCAGGCTTACGGCGAAATGCTCGACTGGGCAGCGTAGTGCGTGCAGCTCTCGCTACAAAAAACTCACAGGACGGTTACGACTATACGTAACGAGATTCAGCGATAGCTGAAGTAGTGGTCAAATGGTGCACCCCTACACTGGCAGGCGGCTGTTCTAAACAGAGCCACCCGTAGGATTATGCGACCCAGGTTGACCGTGATATAAGGTGAGTGCTTTAATGACCAGTGCGTTAATGACCCACCGGCTACGCCGATGGGGACGCGCAATCCAGGGACGCGAGCCTTAAAGCTAAACGCTAACACCAATGAACACAATGAAGGCCAACAGCTTTCGCTTTGTATATCCTGGATTAGCTGAGCAAATCCTCAGCTAATTTTTTTGTGCACGATATACAGGCAAGCCGGCCCTACCTAAGTATGGCTGCATACAAAAACAGTTCCAACAAGGGCACGTGCTGCAGACAGAACCTTGTTTGTTAAGGATTTAAAAGCCGCCGAGGAGGCTCAAATTCACTAACAATTGGGCCTGCGGAGTCTAGCATGCTAGACTCTTTGAAGTTTATTCGCCTTACATATTTCGGCGCTCCCGATTGAAATATCATGACAGATCTGACAACGCTATATTAGTAGTTTGTAATGTAGTGCTTGATCAGAATAGAGCACATTTTTACTCACGCTGCTGAAGGGCGGAACATCTGGGCGCAAAAGAGCCCTGATTATGAAAAGGAATTCGCTTCTACAACGATAGACCACATAAGTGATAACTGTTCCATATCTGGAACTGCCTGTTCTGCATGCAACACAAAAAAATTTGAGGGGACACTACAGCTCCGCCTTGAGAGTATGACACCTTAGACTACATAATCTGGTACTGCAAAGAGAATCTGCCTCCGGCAGATCTATTCACATCTCCCACGCTTGAAAAATGGGAAGCTGTTCGCGCTAGCCCGGACCCAGACATTCAGTCCCGAAGCAGGGCAGAATGGTGGGCCTGTTGGTATGGCATGTTAAAGAAGAAAATACCAGCCAACAAAAGACGAACACACCAGGAGAGAACAACACAGGACAACGGCTGGACTAACAACTGAATTCTTTATTGAGTACAGACCGCCGAGTAATCTCAACGCATGGGCCAAGGCAGGACCGACGCTGAAGCATACTTATTCAAATAATCAAGTTCTTTTATCGTCAGCGCTATCGATGGTTAACTGACGCAAGCATCACCATGTTTTGCTATTTGAAAGGCCTCAAAGATTTCGCGGGCCTTCCGTGTTTTCTTATAGCCCAGAATGGTGACTTCAGAGAAACCTAGGGAACACTTGCCAGGACATCTACTACAGTGCCAAGCAAGATTGCCATCTTCACCAGCGCCAACTTTTGTTTTGTGCTGGCGCATCCTCTCGTTCACACAGTCACCCGTCTTACCTAAGTAAAATTTTCCACAGGTCAGAGAAACCTTATAAATCACCTCAGTCCGGCACTTTGCGTACATGGTTCTATGTTTGGTCGTGCAACGCTTCTGGTTTCCGCCAGGCATAATTCGTGCACAAAGTCCTGAAAGCTTGACGGTGGCCGAAAAAATCAAATTGACCCCTTGGCGCTCGGCGACTTTCTTAACATTGTGCGCCACTTTGTGCAAATAAGGCACGACTTGAAAATTTTTCCTTTTGTCAGAGGCATCAATATTTCCCTTCTTGACCTCGCCGTTCATCTCTTTTGATACGGATTCAGCGACCGCTCTCAACATTTCTGCAGGAAAACCTGCATCAGACAGGCGTTTGGCTTGCGTAGCGACACTAGTTAACACGGTGTGACAGCCACTTTTTTTCACAGAGTTCTCGAAACAAGCCTTAGCAATACCTCTCTTGACTAGTTTCGAATGGTTAGAGTCAAAGGGTAAGAGCCCTTTTTTGTCCTAGGTGAATACATCCAGCACACATCGCTTTCTACAGAAAAGGTTAGTAGCAAGTCTAAAAAACGGATGGAGTTGTTAGTGGCTAATTCGTGAGTAAATTTCAGAAGGGATGAGCAGCGCCTAAAGGCACCTAAAACATGTTCAACTATCATCTGATAAGAGTCATTAGGTCCGGTGTCTAAAAACACTAAAAAGTCATCAACGTATCTGACAATTCGCAGAACACGCCCGTCTTCCAAAACACTTCGAAGCGAGCGGTCAAACTTTGCTAAGAAATATTGCAGAGCACTGGGGCTACACAAGCACATATGCAGATCCCTCTCTTCTGAATATAAAACTTGTTGTTAAATGATCAGTATTTCATACCTGTTGTACCCCCCCCCAATGCCCTATGTTTCATTATCCCGGCATCTCTACGCCCTTTTGCTATGAGAGACTGTTCGTGCTTTTCTGTGTACATCTGCCCTTCGTTTACCCATACCCCGAAATATTTGTATTCGGCCACTCGGGATATTTCATGGACTTGTAAGCTCCTGACCAGTTGCGTCGTTGAAAATCATCCCACGTGACTTAGTTGCGCAAAAAGTAAAACCCAGAGTGTTTCCTTCGTCTCCACGCAGGCACGTAGCCAGTAATTTTTTTCGAGGGGTGGGGGGAGGGGGCCCAAGGTAATATTGGAGCTTCCGAGGAGGGGGCGTGGGGGGGGGGGGGGGGGGCGCTGGCAGCTGTTTGAGCACTGCGAAGTGAGCGGGGGGTTCGAACTTGATTTCGAATGGGGGGGGGGGAGGGGGGGCTTGGATGTGTGCCTGTCTCCTCAACAATTAACTAGAATTTGCAAATCTTTCTGCCTATCTGCTAACAATACAATATCGTTCGCATACATTAAACCCGGTAGTCGTTGCCCAGCGATCTCTCTGCCTAATCTGTACGACAGATTATAACCTAAATTGCTTCATTGTAGCCTTCTTTACATACTTATCGTATAAAGCATGAACAGCAGCAGTGATAGAGGGCAACCTAGCCTTAAAAGGACACTAAGGAGAAACTCAAGTTGGCTTGTATCGATAGAATACCACCTCCTGATCACAAAAACGCCGCTCTTACTGAAAACAATGCTCTTGTAAGGTAGAAAATATTAAGAACCAAAATACAGGTGTCGCCACCACAGGCCAATCTCGCAAGTACAAGCTTGGTGACGCCATAGGACAAGAGACGCTACCTTGGAGGAATTTTCCATCCTACATGGTTTCACGAATCTCTGAGGCTGACAAAGGTAGGTTGCGCAGATCAATATTGAAGTAAGTTTTGTTTTAAAACCAATAGTGCACTTTTATCACACAAGCAAGCCAGGCAAAAGACAAACTGAATGTTGGAAGCAACGAAAACCGATGCTTGGCGGCGCCACAGGCGGCCAGGAGAGTTTCGATTTTTATGGCGCTTCGCGTCTATGAGCTTTGCGTGCCCCGTGGTTTTGTTTTTGACGCGCCTCGATTTACAAGCGCCGAACAGCAGAGGAACTCCAAGTGCCGCTTCAAGTGCTAGCTAACGTTTGAAGGAGCCTGTTAAGGCTTGTCAGATGATCGCCACGGTCGATGAAAAGCTATGATGGCACGATGGTCGATGATCGTGCAAGGCAGCACTTGTGTATTCGCACGCTTGCCCGGCGAAACATTCCCGGCTGTGCCAGTGAACTTCAAACTGCTTAACGGAAATAGTTTATTAGGGACGGGAGACAAGGCACAAGGCAGTTCAGGAAAAATTGCTGATGGCCTTGCTCTGTTAGGCCAGGATATACCTAGCGAAAGCGTGGCGATTTCTACATCAGAAGAGTGCATTCACTAGATGCGCCTTTATTGATGGCTGTAAGTTGAGCCGTCGTGGCGGAGTGGCAGCGTCTCCGCCTCAAACGCCGAATGCCCTGGTTCGATTCCGAACCTCAGCACAGGACTTCTTTTCTTTTATTCAGTGAGTGGGCGGGGGGTTTCAGTGGCTCCCATGGATGCCGCCGCCGGAAACGTTGGTTAGCGGCCAAGCGCAGGCTCTGTTAAGGCGCGTTTATGCTGCGGCGAGGCGCGCGCGCGCGCTACACGGCGAAGTCACGTCGGTCAAAGCGAGACCCTCTATACTCCAACTGCGCTTGATCGCCGACGCGTTCGGCGGCTTCGGCGCACTCTGACCGCACAGGCGTGGGGATATTTGGAGCACGTCTCTATTTCGCGCGGAGTGCGCCAGCCGCCACCGGCCCGGCCAGACTGATTTGGCTCCGCGGCGAGGTGCGCGTTGTATTAAATAGCTGCGTCAGTTGGGCGGAGCTGTTCTTTAAGAGCTCGGCTAATTTAATCCATTCACAGTACATATCTGAAGGTACATGCAAGTGGGCGAGAGAGCCACATGCAGTGGACCCGTTGGATCTAGCGGAAGCCGTTGAAGCGTCGTGCGCCGGCTTTAGTTTCAGAACCGCGAAAGCCGTTGAGCACCCATTTGTTTTTTGTGGCAAAAAATAAACAACTGGGCCCTTACAACCGTGGGAGACCTCAACGCCGCCTGCTGCGCCGTGCAACCACGCCATTCAGGAAATCACAATCCGTTGGCCCCAAAGCCCAGGCCAGCCTCCGATGGGCGCAAGGCGCCGACCTTGTCCTGGCCCCTTGCGACTCCCCGCACTGGGGTTATGATATTTAGTTTGCAACGGCTGCTTCCTGAGGAAGGGGGAAACCACCCGCCGGACAAGCGGCAACAAAGCCATGAAATGCCGAACTATCAGATATTGCTAACAAAAAAATTTGATAGGGTTGTCGTCAGTGTCCCATTAATCCTTTGTGTGACTCAACAGTTATCGTACTTTTAATTCCTTCCCATGTAATTTCGACTTTATTTTCTCGGTACATCTCCTGTAGAAAATCAATTACCGATACCTTCATCTTTTAACATGCTCCACAGTAGTTCCTTGTCGTATGCACCGCTTATGTCCAGGAAGGCTAAATATAGAGGTCTGTTTTCCACCTTAGCTATTTCTAGCTATTTCTATGCAGTGGGTAAGCACGAACAGGCTATCATCTAAGCGCCTACTCCTTCTGAACCCGTTCTGAAGTTCTCCGAGTATTCTATTACTTTCTACCAATGATTGCACGTTTAATTACACTGCCTGCATCGCCAGCCTGTATATTATTAATGTTATCATAATCGGTCGAAAGGATTTTATGTTCGTCTTATCTCCTTTCCCTTTATAAATCAAATTAATTTTACTCTGGTTACAGCTGTGCGATATTTGCTTATTTGTTTACTGCCTTGTTCCTTGCCTCTTGGGCCAAGTTAATAAATGAGCTTGATTGGAATTTCTTCGATCCCTGCGGATGTGCATTTTATAATATTTCCTTCCACCTTCTTCCAGTTAAAATTGGTCAGTTCTAAGTTGTTTTCTATGGCGCTGTCCTGCGTTGCTCCCTCATTTGGGGAGATTAGCCTATCGTCGCTCCTAAATGACTCAGCTATAACAGATGCAATGCACTTCAAAGTGTCGTCTCCCTCTAAACATCTTTCCTCGGCATTTTGAATCTGTTCCTGCTTTCTATGATTCGTTTTACCCAGCTAGATTATATGGTTCTAGAATGTTTTTGGCCCCCGGCGCCCTTAGTTGCATCGCGAACTTCAGCCAGCCAGCGATCAGAGGACTGCTTTATTTTAGCCTGGACGAAGGCCTGCACTTGCTGTTTCTTTCGTCAATAACATTGCCATTTTTAGCCCATTTCCTCTTCAGATAACTGCGCCCTCTATGCTTCTCTGCTTTCTCTTGAAGCCAACTGTCGTTGTTCTATGGCCTCCCTAATTTGTTTATTCTACCAGTTTCGTGGCTTCCCTTTTCCTCTCACGTGGTTTACTCCTTTCACTTATTTTATTTTTGTACGAATGAGTATTTCTGATTATAATCCCACTTGACCATGGGGCGTTTCTCTATTGCTTTTTCTATTCGGCTGCTATTAGTGCCATTTGTTCGTTGTTTAATTTTGCGTTCTCTTTTTGACTTCCCCGCATTTCTTTTTTGATCAGGGCTCCCAACTGTAGAATAATACGCTCATGATCACTTTCCGGGCTGTGCTTCCCCTGTTCTTCTACTTCCATTATTGTGAGGTTGCTGTATATCTCCTGCGACATTAGGCAGTAGTCAATGGTAGCGTGCCTGATACGCGATTCCCACGTGATTTGACCCTGTTATTTAGTTTCTCTATTTACAGATAAAGTATTCTATTGTCACAATAGGCAATTGTCGCTTGAAGTTTTGCGTGAAGTTTTGAAGTTTTATGTAAGCCTGCGGTAAAACCTTTGCTATGGGAGGACCCGACATTGCCGACCTGAAGCGCGAATTTCGCAAAGAAATTCGGGGGTTGAAAAACTCATTGGAATTTGTTAGCAAACAATACGAAGACCTCAAGGATGAATGCGCCGAGGTTAAGAAGGAAAATGCCGCACTAAAGGCAAACCAAGAAAAACCGACCCAGGAATTTGAAATAGTAAAAAAATCGATGCATGATATTCTCAAAAAATCGTGGCTCAGGATCAGTATTCCCGGATTAAGGACATTGAACTGAAAGGAATCACACCTGCAAAGGAAGAAACCTTTTCAATGCTCTAGAAAAGGTTGGCGACGTGATTGGAGAGCCGATAAGCGATGAGGATATCGACATATGCCACCGTGTTCCAACGCGCAATGCTTCTGCAGAGCCGAACATTGTGGTGGTGTTCAACAGTCAAACAAAGCGTGATGCAGTGCTCGAAAAAGCACGCAAGAAACGCTTTACGGCGGATAAGCTAGGATTTAAAGATGAAGATCCAGTGTACGTGAATGATCACCTTTGGCCACAACTGAAGAAATGACCATCACAAGGTCAGGCGGTTCGACGAAAAGCACAGGCGAAGGTTCGTTTGGGCGCACGGTGGAAAGTTGTTCGCACGGCAGACGCAAACGTCACACGTAGTGCATATCACTTGTGATGCAGATCTGGAAAAGATAGTCTAGTTGATATCTTAGGAGAAACTTGAATTTTCCCTTTTCTGTTGCAATGATTGCACCGAATGCTACCGGCAACCAAAAAATGACTATCTTTCTGCACTTCAATGCACAGTCCCTCCGGAACAAATACGACGAATTGACGACTTCCCTTCTTGAATTCTGTTTCCATTTCATGTTATTATGATAACTGAAACTTGGTACACATCTGCCGATGTATTTCCTTAGCTGGTTACCAAACGTCTTTCTTAAATAGATCTTGTCGCCGTGGCGGTGGTGTGATGCAGCTTATATCACAACGCCTTTCATGCAGCATTGTGAAATATTTTTCCCTAATCACAACAGACTATGATGTTTTGAGTATACACTGCCAGAAATCCATGTTTGTTGTTTCGTACGGTCCGCCTGGTGGTGAAATCGAGGCGCTTTTGGGATTTTTAGAAAGACTGCTAAATTTAGCTTGCACTAATAGGTTGTGTGTCACTCTAGGGGGTTACTTTAACATTCACCTATTGCACCATACATCCATTGGTAGTAAATTAGAACTTCTTAATTCGTTTGGGTACACAAATATCACAACAGAACCCACATAAATAACTTCTTTGTCCGAAAGTTTGCTTGACAGTTTCATAACAAACAGCACGGAAGACTGTGCATCATCGGGTGTTATTGAGACACATATCAGCGATCACTTACCAATTTATATGTTTAGCAAGCACACTGAAATATTGAAAATATCGAATCACTGTGAGTCATACGTGCGTTCCACAAGAAATAAACCTTAAAACGCAAAATGCTTTTAGATCTCGAATTCAAAACGAAAACTGGAGCCGGATTTTTGAGAATAGCAATCATGATAGCACTTACAACATGTTCATGGCAATGCTGATAAGTATATACAAGGACTGTTTTAAGTTCAGAAAGGTTACGAAGAATCGTAAGATACGTAAGCCATGGCTCAACAATGAGTGCCTAGAAATGATCGAGAAGTATTTTTTTTTGTTTTCAGAATTTTTGCGAACCAAAAATTCAGCAGATTTCTCTGCTTTAAAAAAATACCGCAACTTTGTATCAAAATTTTTACGTAATGTTAAAAATACTTATTTTGAGAATATATTGAGTGCAAACAAATCTCGCAGCGATCTATTAATTATGGCGTAAACTTAACCAACTTTTGAACCGTGGTATTCACAAAACGGAAGAGTTAGAAATAATCGTAAATAGCAAACGAGTTAAAGGCAAGGAGTTGACAGGCATATACAATGACAGCTTTGCACATCTAGCCAAGAGCGTTTGTTCTAATCCTTCAACACATCATTTGGGTGATCCGAGTGTGAATAGCGCTGTTTTTCTCCCAGCAACTCCAGAAGAGGTTCATTCGGTTTTCATGTCGCTTGGGAATATCAAGGCACGTGATATAGACGACCTCCAGATTAGGCAGATAAAATTTGTTCTAGATCTCTTGGTCCCAGCATTTACGCATATAATTAATGTTTGCCTCTATACGGGAATCTTTCCCAAAACTATGTAGCGTGCCAAAGTAACAGTTCTTTTTAAATCAAGGAATAAAAATGAGCTCTCGAACTATTGCCCTCTCTCGGTTCTGCCTATGATAACAAAATGACTAGAAAAATAATTTGTACACATGTCACTGCGTTCTTCGAAAAATATTCCATTATATCACCACAGTAGTTCGGATTCCGTAAAGGAATGTCAAATGAGTTGACTCTGCTCACTCCAAAGGAATTGATATTGAATGGTTTTGAAGAGAAAAAATTAACCCTAGGCTTACTTGTAGACTTTTCGAAAGCTTTCTATAGTATTGACCACTCCATATTGTTCCCTAAATGGCAGCACTATGGATTTCGTGGCGTTCCTCTGACACATTTAAAATCATACAGCATAGGAAACAGAGCGTTTCCATTGGTGAAGATCTTTCATCTCGGCAAAGCTTAACAGCGGGGGTCCCGCAAGGTAGAATTTTAGGGCCGTAGGGCCGATATTCTTTAATTTATACGTAAACGATATAATTAACATCAGTGACAGCGCACATTTCATAGTTTACGCAGATGACACAAGTATCTTTCTACAGTCAGATAATGTCGTAGAACTTGGGCGTTTAGCCAATAATACGCTCGATTTGTGGTCCGAGTGGAGTGCGACTAACTCGCTAAAAATTAACACATCAAAAACAAAGGCCGTTTTATTTCCGCCATAACAAAATCCTGTAATTTTGACATAAACTTATTCCTTGGAAATGACAGGCTAGACTTTGTCAAATTTGAGGCAAAAATCTTGGGAGTATTCTTTAATGAATACTTAACCTGGGATGCTCATGTAGACCGCGTAATTAAAAGCCTAGTGGAGACTTGCGGTACACTATCTTGACTTTGCTACACTATACCTCCAAGGATTAAGGTTTTATTTTATAACGCCCTATTCTCTCCTCATCTAAATTATTGCAGCCTTGTATGGGGCACATTTCAAAAGAACTTTCACAAACTATTTCTTATGCAAAAAAGAGCTATCCGTCACATCGCAAACGTTTCGTACGACGCTCACACAAGCGAATTACTTCCACTTCTTGATATTCTTCCTGTCAAGCATATATAGGAATGCAGCCTTCTGCTAAAATACCAACACAGCTTGAAAAATTCTCTAAACTACTTTCTCACACTGTGCGACCTGACAAAAACTTCGCAACTTTCCTACGCCATCAGACACAGAAAGAGTTGGGCGCTGCCATTTTCTAGAACTAACCAAGGGTGCAAGAGGATAGCAAATTGCCTTCCAAAACTCTCAAATAATTTATAGGATGTAAATCTAGATATAAAGAATATCTCAAGAAAAGACTGGAAAAAATCTCATTTCTAGCACAGATCTTGCAACTTAGCCTAGCAATGTAATTAAATTCTGGTCCTCAATGACAATTTGTGGCGATTGTATCGATAATTCCTTTGTCCTTCATCTAGTAATGGCTTTATATGGGTTTTTTTTTCTGCTGTGAGATTACAGCAAAATGAACATGGTGCATTTTTTATGATGTGTACTATGGTAACATGATATCATGCCAAGTGCTTGGGTAAGCATTGCAGTGTGTAACATATGCACCAATGCATGTCCAATATTGTTATTAGTTGTGTCTTATTGCTTGTAATATGTCTCTATGTACGCCTATGAATAGTAAGCTTGATTGTGTCCAATGAGAGTGTCTACAACATATGTATAAGTGATCTCTGCTTTTAATCCAGAAACTTATAATTTTTCCAATCAGAAGCTGTATGTTAACGGCCTTCAACCTGTCAAATACAGGGGCAGCAACCTTCTTCAAGCTGCTAATCAGCAGCTTTTTGTAGCTTGCTCTCGCATTTTTTAACTCTTGTAGAAAATGCGAAATAAATTGAACTGCATTGAATTAACTTCCCGTTACAGTCTGTGTACTCATACAGAGCGTCGCTGTGGTCATTCGTGTAACCCAGCCGAATAATATTGGCACCTTCTTCACACTGCTTTATATCGTCATTAAGACACTTAACTATATCCTTGTTCTCTTGCCTGCATGCATTTGTCCCCTGTCCCTAAAAAAACTACCCCGAGCCATGTTCTTTTGCCGACAATTGTAGCGGATACCCAGAAATGTTCTTTGTAAGTTGACTTAATTCTTTGGTAATTTGTTCCTTGATGTATCAGCATACCTACCCCTCCTCCCTTCTTCTGCGTTGTTGTTCTGTGGCTCCTTTCTCAGACGTACCCATCAATAAGCAATGGATCTTATAGATCCCTGGGATGTGTCTCGCAAAGCGCGTATACACCTACTTCTTCGTCCTTTATCTGCTGTTCTATTTCTAACCACTTCGCTCTCTTTCTACCGCTTTGCAAGTTTATGCAACTGATCCTGGTGTTAAATTTCTTTTTAGTAGTTTTCCTATTGGATATCCTAGTGACCATTTTACTGGCGTCAGCCGCCATTGTTAGACTTTCTACTTTGCTTCTACCTACCCCTACGCCTTCAGCCGCCGTGGACCCGCTAAAAAAGCTACTGCCCGGCCTGCCAGGCACACCCAATCTCTGCTCCTAGCCTTCCTCTAAAATCGATGCCATCTCGTGTAAAGCCTCTGCCAAAGCCTGCTCTGTGCACTTCCCTTTTTATGTCTTCCAGTTCAAAGCCTTTCTCCTTGCCTAACTTCCATATCTCTCGATTAACAGCCACAACGTCCTTGGCAACTTCCCTGTTCCGTCCTTCCACCTCCGGCACTGTGCACACCACAATCTGCATTTGCTGTGCTATCGCCCTTATATCGTCAACTCCCTCCGCTTATCTTTCCACAACTTGTGTGACGTCACCATTCAGGACATCATTTAGCCCCGCCGCTACCACTATCAAATTGCTCCATGCAACATTCTCAGAAAGTTCGCAGTTTGTATCTCTCAGTATCGCGTGCATTGTCCTCCCTGGGAATACCACGACTGCTACCCGCTTATCACCCTTTACACACTCCATTATTTATTTATTTATTTATTTATTTATTTATTTATTTATTTATTTATTTATTTATTTATTTATTCAAATACCCCCAGGGGCCCGAAGCCATTAAGAGGGGAGTGGGAAAGACATACATTGGGTCCGATGCTGTGCAGCAGAAAAGCAAAATAGAAGAAACGAAGACGCGGCGGAAAATGAACAAAACATAACACAAAATAAGGCAAGGGAAGGCAAAGGGGAAAAAACAGCAAATCCTTCCCAAAAAAATACATTTCCGGCAGACAGCAATAAGACAGCGAAAACGAATGCAAAATAAAACTGACTAAAATCTACAAATAAAGATTACATAGGGCAGTCTTAAAACAACTTGGATTAGAAATATCGACAATGTGCCTGGGAAGATGGTTCCAACTCTCAGAAGTTTCGGGGACAAAAAAGAAAAAGTGTGTTTAGTATGGCATGACGGAACACCTACTTTTTGAAGATGATTAATGCGGCCTGAAACATATGTATGGGTAGTTAGTAGCCGGCTCTTAAGGACGGAATTGTAGTAATAGATCTTATGAAATAGACATAAGCGCGAAATTATTCTGCGGACTGAAAGAGGTGGCAACGATAAAGTAATTTTCATAGCAGTAACACTGGAGATACGGTGATAATTGGAAAGTATGAAACGTGACGCACGGTTTTGAACAGATTTGATTTCAGTAGCTAATTATGACAGGTCCGGGTCCCAGATAGATGCTGCATATTCCAATTCAGTCCGAACAAGTGTTTTATAAAGGAGCAATTTTACCGAAGTAGAAGTAAGGGAGAAGTTTCTGCGCAGGTACCCCAACATGCGGTTAGCATTGTTAGTAATAAATTCCACGTGCAGATTCCAAGAAAGATTAGAAGTTATGTGCACACCAAGGTACTTATACGAAGACAGTTTCAAGAGGGATATTATTAAGGTCGTAAGTGGCTATTCCAGTGTTACGTCGAGAAACACGCAAATGTTTACACTTTTTAATGTTAAGTTCTATGTGCCATAATTTGCACCATTCTGAAACTTGGTTAATATCAGATTGAAGGACAGAAGTGCCAGAGTAACCGTTAAGCTCACGGTAAATAACGCAATCGTCGGCAAAAAGACATACGGAAGAAGCAATGTTGTTAGGCAAGTCATTAATATAAATGAGAAAAAGTAGGAGCCCTAGGACAGAACCCCGGGGAACGCCTGAGCCCACTGTAGAGTAACGAGAGTTGGATATATTAGCAGTCACGTATTGAGAATGATTAGTGAGGAAAGAATGAAGCCACGAGATGATGTTAGGGTCGAGATTGAGATTATTTAATTTGAAAAATAGTAATTGGCGAGAGACTTTGTCAAAGGCTTTGGAGAAATCGAATAATATACAGTCAGCTATGGAACCCCGGTCAAGAATGAAATGAAGATCCTGTGTAAAGCATAGAAGTTGCGTCTCGCATGAGAATAATTTACGAAACTCGTGTTGGCAATGACTGAAAAAAGAATTCGACTCAAGAAAATTGGCAAGGTGAGAGCAGGTGACATGTTCCATGATCTTACAAGGGATGCTAAGAAGTGCAATGGGCCGATAATTATTAGGAGAATGTTTGACACCAGCCTTGTGCAGGGGAACCACCTTGCGCTCCTTCCAGTCGCTAGGAATACAGCCAGACACAAGAGATTGTTGAAAAAGTTCAGGAAGAATAATAGCACTGTACACTTTGGTATTTTTCAAAATTTTCGAGTTTATGCTATCCACTCCGCATGATGATGACGTTTTCAGCTGATCAATTATTTTTTCGATGCCAACAGAGTCCATTATAATGGGGTTCATAGGCAAGAAGTCGTGGGGTGGGTAAAGAGAAATTGTGGTAATTAAATCGTTAGTAAAATAAGCTGTAAACACAGCATTAAGAACATCAGCACACATTTCACTGGGAATTACTTGATCGTCTAAAGTTTTAAGTTTAATTGTAGATGGATCAGTTTTCTTAATCACGTTCCAAAAGTGTTTGGGATTATTTAAAAGCATCGATGGAAGAGTATGACTAAAAAATGACTCTTTAGCTAGTTTTAGTGCTGACTTATATTCAGACGCAGCGGAGTGATAAGCATCCCACCGGAGCACAGAATTGGACAGTTTGGCGGAACGAAACAGACGTTTCTTTTTGTTTGATAGCCTTTTTAGTGAAGAACTAAACCAGGCCGAACATTTTTTAGTTAATACTTTTCTCAGAGGCACATAAGAATCTGTCAGGGACGCAATTTTCTGCTTAAAAAGGTTCCATGTAATTTTGATCGGACGCTCGTGAAAAGACGGTAAGTACACATCAATAAAACCAGCGAGTTTACAATTTATGGCCTCAAAGTTGGCATTTTTGTAGTCACGGTTGTATTTAGAATCGTTATTTGGCGCGGTGACACGGCGTTCAATGAAAAATGAAGCATGCAATGATGACTTAAGGCCGACAAACAAGATATTGGAGCAACAAGATCAGGCGACGTGGTCAGAACAAGGTCTAGCAAGTTGGACGATGAAGATGTAACGCGGGTATAGGCTTAGTAACAAGTTGGGAGAGATTAAAGTCGGCACATAAGCGCAAAAAACCATCGCACTCCGCGGAAAAAGGGTCGGCATAAGAACGTACATTGGACCAAATAATAGTTGGAAAGTTGAAGTCTCCAACCAAAAGAATAGGAACATTTGGAAGGCGAACGATAATCGCGCAAACAGCATCATGAAGTTCTTCAACGGAGGTGGCACTGTACGAGGGAGGGCGATAGCAAACGCCCAAAATCAATTTTTTCACGCGCGTGCGCAGTTCAACCCAACGAATTTCTAATCTGGTAACAACATGAACAGGAGGAGAAACAAGTGTGTCAGCAACAGCTAACAAAACACCACCACCGTGTCTGTCGCCCCTATCGTACCGATAAGTGGTCAAATGCTTGCGGCAATGGAATATTTCCGAGCTATCAATTTTAGCTGAAAGCCACGGTTCAGTAAGGCAAACGATGTCGGCATCACATGCGTCGATAGTCGCACAAAGCACATCACGTTTAGGCAGAACTCTTCTAATATTAGTATACAGAAACGATAATGAGCGATTGGACAGTGCCGGGTGTCCACTTCCCCTCACGCATCGTTAATCTCCGGGCGATTCGGATGAAAGGCATCCAACACCGTGAACTTCAGAAACGCTGTCGTTAAGCTGATCGTAACAGTAAAACCTACCGTTCATGTAAAGCTTATTATAGCGCAGTTTGAATTTAGACTTTTGAGCGATACCAAATTCAACGAGTTTTTTTTCGCGCCTGCCGAGTCATGAGAGAATAATCTTCGCCTACACTAATGTCATTATCTTTCAATTTAGAACCTGAGAAGAAAATTTTTTGCCTTGTTTTAAAAGATGAAAACTTCGCAATAACTGGCCTGCTTTTATCTTCAGAAAAAGCTCCAAGTCTATGAGCCCGTTCAATCGGTAATTCCGACGGCGGCAAATTCAAGGCTGATGAAAGTACATTCACAAGTTCTGTTCTTTTTTTTTCAGTCTCATCCCAGGACTCAGAATTGGCGTTAGAAAGGCCATAAAACAGAAGATTATCACGGCGCTGCCGATCTTCGTGTTCCGCCTGATAAGCCCTCAGTTTCCAATTTTCACTAGCTAGGCTATCAGCAATACATCGTAATCGTTGGCACTCCTTCTGCAAAGATTCACTGGTAGCAGTTTTGCCTTCGACCACAGTTAGCCTACTATCAATATCAGATAAACGATTCTGATTTTGCCTCCTGACTTCTCTTGATTGCATTGACAGTACTGATTAAGTAGACTTGTTTTTTTTTCCATTTTGGCGGTTCGAATATTCATATCCTGTAGCAACCCAAACATATCACTTAGCTGCCTCTGCTGTGCATCGTCGTCATCTCCTGCATCGTGGGAACGGGTATTGCATCGCGACCCTGTATTTTCATCCACATCACCGGCCAGCGGAAGCAGCTCTTTAACAACAACGCACTCACATAGCAAAAGACAAAAATATTCCCGGACGTGGGAACAGCAACAAGCAGGCATTGTCCGATTTACTTGCGTAAATACAAGAGTCATGACTGTGCCTGGGCAAAGAAACGCACGAAATTGAATGGCCGCATCACGTAGCTGCTCCCACGCCCACTGAACAGTTCCGGAGCACGCCAGCAGTTCTTATCGACGACGAGTGTTGATGACATTGTCGATCCGGATGTCTTGATACACGAGGAAGCGGTCCAGCAGTGTTGCCAGTGGTGGTCAAAGTCTTCACCGTGAAAGCTGACGAAACTTGTTGGCGATTCGTTGCATTCCCGTGCTTCCGAAGTATACAAGGCGCCAAGCTGTAGACATGAAGTAACCTGACCGAAGAACCGGACGAAGTTGAAGAGCCGCATCACGTAGCTGCTCCCACGCCCACTGAACAGTTCCGGAGCACGCCAGCAGTTCTTACCGACGACGAGTGTTGATGACACAGTCGATCCGAATGCCTTGATCTACGAGGAAGCGGTCCAGCAGGGTTGCCGGTGGTGGTCAAAGTCTTCACCGTGAAAGCTGACGAAACTTGTTGGCGATTCGTTGCATTCCCGTGCTTCCAAAGTATACAAGGCGCCAAGCTGTAGACATGAAGTAACCTGGCCAAAGAACCGGACGAAGTTGAAGAGCCGCATCACGTAGCTGCTCCCACGCCCACTGAACAGTTCCGGAGCACGCCAGCAGTTCTTATCGACGACGAGTGTTGATGACATAGTCGATCCGGATGCCTTGATCTACGAAAAAGCGGTCCAGTAGGGTTGCCGGTGGTGATCAAAGTCTTCACCGTGAAAGCTGACGAAACTTGGCGATTCGTTGCATTCCCGTGCTTCCGAAGTATACAAGGCGCCAAGCTGTAGACATGAAGTAACCTGGCCAAAGAACCGGATGAAGTTGAAGAGCCGCATCACGTAGCTGCTCCCACGCCCACTGAACAGTTCCGGAGCACGTCAGCAGTTCTTATCGACGGCGAGTGTTGATGACATAGTCGATCCGGATGCCTTGATCCACGAGGAAGCGGTCCAGCAGGGTTGCCGGTGGTGGTCAAAGTCTTCACCGTGAAAGCTGACGAAACTTGGCGATTCGTTGCATTCCCGTGCTTCCGAAGTATACAAGGCGCCAAGCTGTAGACATGAAGTAACCTGGCCAAAGAACCGGACGAAGTTGAAGAGCCGCATCACGTAGCTGCTCCCACGCCCACTGAACAGTTCCGGAGCACGCCAGCAGTTCTTATCGACGACGAGTGTTGATGACATAGTCGATCCGGATGCCTTGATCTACGAGGAAGCGGTCAAGCAGGGTTGCCGGTGGTGGTCAAAGTCTTCACCGTGAAAGCTGACGAAACTTTGCGATTCGTTGCATTCCCGTGCTTCCGAAGTATACAAGGCGCCAAGCTGTAGACATGAAGTAACCTGGCCGAAGAACCGGACGAAGTTGATGAGCCGCATCACGTAGCTGCTCCCACGCCCACTGAACAGTTCCGGAGCACGCCAGCAGTTCTTATCGACGACGAGTGTTGATGACATAGTCGATCCGGATGCCTTGATCCACGAGGAAGCGGTCCAGCAGGGTTGCCGGTGGTGGTCAAAGTCTTCACCGTGAAAGCTGACGAAACTTGGCGATTCGTTGCATTCCCGTGCTTCCGAAGTATACAAGGCGCCAAGCTGTAGACATGAAGTAACCTGGCCGAAGAACCGGACGAAGTTGAAGAGCCGCATCACGTAGCTGCTCCCACGCCCACTGAACAGTTCCGGAGCACGTCAGCAGTTCTTATCGACGACGAGTGTTGATGACATAGTCGATCCGGATGCCTTGATCCACGAGGAAGCGGTCCAGCAGGGTTGCCGGTGGTGGTCAAAGTCTTCACCGTGAAAGCTGACGAAACTTGGCGATTCGTTGCATTCCCGTGCTTCCGAAGTATACAAGGCGCCAAGCTGTAGACATGAAGTAACCTGGCCAAAGAACCGGACGAAGTTGAAGAGCCGCATCACGTAGCTGCTCCCACGCCCACTGAACAGTTCCGGAGCACGCCAGCAGTTCTTACCGACGACGAGTGTTGATGACACAGTCGATCCGAATGCTTTCATCCACGAGGAAGCGGTCCAGCAGAGTTGCCGGTGGTGGTCAAAGTCTTCACCGTGAAAGCTGACGAAACTTGTTGGCGATTCGTTGCATTCCCGTGCTTCCGAAGTATACAAGGCGCCAAGCTGTAGACATGAAGTAACCTGGCCAAAGAACCGGATGAAGTTGAAGAGCCGCATCACGTAGCTGCTCCCACGCCCACTGAACAGTTCCGGAGCACGTCAGCAGTTCTTATCGACGGCGAGTGTTGATGACATAGTCGATCCGGATGCCTTGATCCACGAGGAAGCGGTCCAGCAGGGGTGCCGGTGGTGGTCAAAGTCTTCACCGTGAAAGCTGACGAAACTTGGCGATTCGTTGCATTCCCGTGCTTCCGAAGTATACAAGGCGCCAAGCTGTAGACATGAAGTAACCTGGCCAAAGAACCGGACGAAGTTGAAGAGCCGCATCACGTAGCTGCTCCCACGCCCACTGAACAGTTCCGGAGCACGCCAGCAGTTCTTATCGACGACGAGTGTTGATGACATAGTCGATCCGGATGCCTTGATCTACGAGGAAGCGGTCAAGCAGGGTTGCCGGTGGTGGTCAAAGTCTTCACCGTGAAAGCTGACGAAACTTTGCGATTCGTTGCATTCCCGTGCTTCCGAAGTATACAAGGCGCCAAGCTGTAGACATGAAGTAACCTGGCCGAAGAACCGGACGAAGTTGATGAGCCGCATCACGTAGCTGCTCCCACGCCCACTGAACAGTTCCGGAGCACGCCAGCAGTTCTTATCGACGACGAGTGTTGATGACATAGTCGATCCGGATGCCTTGATCCACGAGGAAGCGGTCCAGCAGGGTTGCCGGTGGTGGTCAAAGTCTTCACCGTGAAAGCTGACGAAACTTGGCGATTCGTTGCATTCCCGTGCTTCCGAAGTATACAAGGCGCCAAGCTGTAGACATGAAGTAACCTGGCCGAAGAACCGGACGAAGTTGAAGAGCCGCCTCACGTAGCTGCTCCCACGCCCACTGAACAGTTCCGGAGCACGTCAGCAGTTCTTATCGACGACGAGTGTTGATGACATAGTCGATCCGGATGCCTTGATCCACGAGGAAGCGGTCCAGCAGGGTTGCCGGTGGTGGTCAAAGTCTTCACCGTGAAAGCTGACGAAACTTGGCGATTCGTTGCATTCCCGTGCTTCCGAAGTATACAAGGCGCCAAGCTGTAGACATGAAGTAACCTGGCCAAAGAACCGGACGAAGTTGAAGAGCCGCATCACGTAGCTGCTCCCACGCCCACTGAACAGTTCCGGAGCACGCCAGCAGTTCTTATCGACGACGAGTGTTGATGACATAGTCGATCCGGATGCCTTGATCTACGAGGAAGCGGTCAAGCAGGGTTGCCGGTGGTGGTCAAAGTCTTCACCGTGAAAGCTGACGAAACTTTGCGATTCGTTGCATTCCCGTGCTTCCGAAGTATACAAGGCGCCAAGCTGTAGACATGAAGTAACCTGGCCGAAGAACCGGACGAAGTTGATGAGCCGCATCACGTAGCTGCTCCCACGCCCACTGAACAGTTCCGGAGCACGCCAGCAGTTCTTACCGACGACGAGTGTTGATGACACAGTCGATCCGAATGCTTTCATCCACGAGGAAGCGGTCCAGCAGAGTTGCCGGTGGTGGTCAAAGTCTTCACCGTGAAAGCTGACGAAACTTGTTGGCGATTCGTTGCATTCCCGTGCTTCCGAAGTATACAAGGCGCCAAGCTGTAGACATGAAGTAACCTGGCCAAAGAACCGGATGAAGTTGAAGAGCCGCATCACGTAGCTGCTCCCACGCCCACTGAACAGTTCCGGAGCACGTCAGCAGTTCTTATCGACGGCGAGTGTTGATGACATAGTCGATCCGGATGCCTTGATCCACGAGGAAGCGGTCCAGCAGGGGTGCCGGTGGTGGTCAAAGTCTTCACCGTGAAAGCTGACGAAACTTGGCGATTCGTTGCATTCCCGTGCTTCCGAAGTATACAAGGCGCCAAGCTGTAGACATGAAGTAACCTGGCCAAAGAACCGGACGAAGTTGAAGAGCCGCATCACGTAGCTGCTCCCACGCCCACTGAACAGTTCCGGAGCACGCCAGCAGTTCTTATCGACGACGAGTGTTGATGACATAGTCGATCCGGATGCCTTGATCTACGAGGAAGCGGTCAAGCAGGGTTGCCGGTGGTGGTCAAAGTCTTCACCGTGAAAGCTGACGAAACTTTGCGATTCGTTGCATTCCCGTGCTTCCGAAGTATACAAGGCGCCAAGCTGTAGACATGAAGTAACCTGGCCGAAGAACCGGACGAAGTTGATGAGCCGCATCACGTAGCTGCTCCCACGCCCACTGAACAGTTCCGGAGCACGCCAGCAGTTCTTATCGACGACGAGTGTTGATGACATAGTCGATCCGGATGCCTTGATCCACGAGGAAGCGGTCCAGCAGGGTTGCCGGTGGTGGTCAAAGTCTTCACCGTGAAAGCTGACGAAACTTGGCGATTCGTTGCATTCCCGTGCTTCCGAAGTATACAAGGCGCCAAGCTGTAGACATGAAGTAACCTGGCCGAAGAACCGGACGAAGTTGAAGAGCCGCCTCACGTAGCTGCTCCCACGCCCACTGAACAGTTCCGGAGCACGTCAGCAGTTCTTATCGACGACGAGTGTTGATGACATAGTCGATCCGGATGCCTTGATCCACGAGGAAGCGGTCCAGCAGGGTTGCCGGTGGTGGTCAAAGTCTTCACCGTGAAAGCTGACGAAACTTGGCGATTCGTTGCATTCCCGTGCTTCCGAAGTATACAAGGCGCCAAGCTGTAGACATGAAGTAACCTGGCCAAAGAACCGGACGAAGTTGAAGAGCCGCATCACGTAGCTGCTCCCACGCCCACTGAACAGTTCCGGAGCACGCCAGCAGTTCTTATCGACGACGAGTGTTGATGACATAGTCGATCCGGATGCCTTGATCTACGAGGAAGCGGTCAAGCAGGGTTGCCGGTGGTGGTCAAAGTCTTCACCGTGAAAGCTGACGAAACTTTGCGATTCGTTGCATTCCCGTGCTTCCGAAGTATACAAGGCGCCAAGCTGTAGACATGAAGTAACCTGGCCGAAGAACCGGACGAAGTTGATGAGCCGCATCACGTAGCTGCTCCCACGCCCACTGAACAGTTCCGGAGCACGCCAGCAGTTCTTACCGACGACGAGTGTTGATGACACAGTCGATCCGAATGCTTTCATCCACGAGGAAGCGGTCCAGCAGAGTTGCCGGTGGTGGTCAAAGTCTTCACCGTGAAAGCTGACGAAACTTGTTGGCGATTCGTTGCATTCCCGTGCTTCCGAAGTATACAAGGCGCCAAGCTGTATACATGAAGTAACCTGGGCAAAGAAACGGGCGAAATTGAAGAGCCGCATCACGTAGCTGGTCCTACGCCCACTCGTTGTGGCAATGTTAACTGTATGCTATGAAATGTTACCGAATAACGTTACCGGAACGTTGCTATTTTCAACCCATGAAGTCTTCAGAGGAGCACTTGTCCTGCACAAACAGCAAAACACAAAAACTTATCACAGATGCACTAGGAGAACAAATCATATATGGCAGCACTTCCAAAATTAACATTTGCGATGCTTTCATGTTGATAAAAGTTTTCGAATTTAAGAGAATAAAGGGTAATGGACATTCAACTCCATAATCTGAGATATTCTGCAAAGATATTTACACCAATTTTTTAGGCAGCTTCAGTACACGCCGCAGGTTGAATATGTACAACAAAAAATGGCGCCCTTTATGGTAGCTGCATGAAGTCAATCATTGGACATTCACACTTTCTGAAATTGCAATACTCAGTACGCGTCAATGTCTGTCGCATCATACGCAGCTTGTGCTTTTTGCTTCTGTTACGTTCTGGTAACGTTATTCAGGCCCGAATGAGGACAAGAAAGCTTGCGTCCGAATCGAAAATTGTTTATTGGCGCGAACTCGTGTCCTCAAACCGAAAGCATGCAGTTCGGTGGCGCAGCGGTAAAACAAGTGCTCGGTCAACTAAGGCCAGAAGCACGATCGCTCTCGTCCTTTCAGAATTGAAGAGTGACAGGGAACTTGAAAGATTAGACGCCTAATGCGCTTGCGACAATTTTGAACATGAAAAGAGACTTGCGTGTCGCTACAGTCATTCCAGAGAAATCTGGTCGCCTCTCGTTTCACAACGAAAGTGGAAGGGTCGATTGCCATTGGCTTCGAACACAGAACAATGCATTACAATGCTCCTTGACACTTGCTCGCACATTAGTAATTAGCAATCATTTGAGCATCGATACAGGCCTCTCGTTTAAAGTTGTGATGTATATGAGGGTGAAAATAAGTACATTTAGGACGCGCAAAAAGCAATATCGGCGTAACCAAGTGCTATATACATCTCCCAGCATTCAGTTTATCTGACAGTTAAACGTTAGTGTTCATGAGTCTGACTTTCAACTCTACAAGTATCGTGTCAAGCCACCAGCTACGACGCTATCGTATTTACGGCTCACGCGTCGTAGAGAATTTTTTTCGCGATACAGTACATTTTTAAAGGACGAGCGCATAACTTTCGTTCTCCGAGTATTTCTTATTTTCCCCTTAACATTAACTTGTCATTTAATCACGGATCATTAGACATACGCGAGGAAGTGATCAAAATATTTCCTTCTGGATTTAAAACCACAAATTCTCGACATAGTTCTGAGGAATGGAAGAGTGATACCTCATTTTAAATGTTTTCATCGAGCAAAGTTTGTGTTGAAGAATCTGCTCACCTGTGTACTGCGTTGAAGATACGCAGCTTAAGCATTTGCATTTTTCTTCTTTGATTTCGGTGCTGCGCTCACCATGAAGCAGCGGGCTACAGCGCGAAATTAGGCAAAAGCCACCAGCCGCCGCTTGGCTCCGGCAAGATGAAGTCGCCGGAATTTTGCCGTGCACTCTTTCGAGCCCGTGGGCCCACCATGGAGTATTTGAGAAGGCAGCGCCTGGAAACAGGCGAGGTCCCCCGCCGACGGAGCCGATGGCGGCGCGGTACGCGGCAATCACGCCACCGGCTCGCGCGAGGAAGACATCAACCCGGCCTCCTCATCTTCCGGACTGAAGTCAACGGGAGAGAAGAGGCGAAAGACAAGAATAGGATGGATGGATGGATACGGCTGAACCCTTTACATCGGGCGGTGGCTCAAGCCACCTAGCCATGTCTTGTGAAATTTTACTCCTGTCTTGCTTTTAGCCACCGATCAGATAACCTTCGCTTGGTTACTTCTAACCTCTTAAAATCCACTTTCCCTTCACTATCCCTAAACCCCAATGCCTTGGGTAAGTCAGCCCCGCTGCCTTCCACTGTAGGGTGAAGCCCTTTACAGAATACCGTATTTACTCGAATCTAGGCCGGCCACGATTCTAAGCCGAGACCCGAAAGTTGAAGGCCACAGAAAAAAAAACTTACCTCGATTGTAGGCCGGCCGAAAAAACAACACTGTTTATACCTCATTATCACAATTATTTTTATGACGCGACACGACTGTTCTTACGTCGCCGCGCACGTGAAAGTGCGTGGCGCGAAACGACTGCACCATGTGTCTGCGCATAGGCGACTTGGTGTAGAGAGAGGAACTCGAGTGAGACACAGCGGGAAGCATCGTGCCTGCATGCTCTGCCGAAGCGTGATTGATGGCCCCGAGAGGGACCGTTAAAAAAAAAAGCTGCCAAAGGAGCTTTGAGAGAAGAGGAGGAGGAGAGGCGGCGTTGGGCGAGGAGACATATGCAATGCCAGCCCGGGATCAGCCCCCGCTCATTCGTCATCATCATCGCTGACTTCTTTATCGCTGGCCTCCTCGAACAGTGCACTATCTTCACTGCCATCAAGTGCATTAGAGATGAAGCACTTGCGGAATGAGCGTGCAACCAAGCTTTCTGGGATGTCATCCCAGGCTGCAGCTATCCAAGTGGCTACAACTCCCAGTGAGGCGCGCTTTATTCGGCCTGTTGGTGTAAGCTCGCGCCGCTCTTCACTAAGCCAGTCCACGTAGTACTTGCGCAGCCGATCCTTGAAAGGCTTATTGAGGCACATATCAAGAGGCTGCAGCTGGCCTGTCATGCCGCCGGGTATGATGGCGACGTCGGTACCGGCTTCGGAAAGCGCAGCTTTTACGCCGTCAGTGAGGTGTCCACGGTAAGAGTCCAGGACGAGGAGGGAACGTTTGGCCAAGAGGGCCCCTGGACGCCGCTGCCAAACCATTCTGATCCACTGCTCAACCATATCGCTCGCCATCCATCCATTTTCGTTGGCGCGGACGATCACATTTCTTGGAAACACTTCCCGAGCTGGTTGAGTCTTCCTCTTAAAAATTATATACGCCGGCAGCTTGTGGCCATCCGCCGTGCAGGCCAGCATTACAGTCATGCGCTGCTTTTCGTATCCGGCCGAGCGCACTTTCACTTCCTTGGCACCTTTTTCGTTCGTTTTGCACGCCACTGGCATGTCAAACCATACCGGCGTCTGGTCAGCGTTTCCCATTTGTCCTACGGCGTAGCCGTGCTCCATCCTCTTCCTTATTACGAATCGCTGAAATGAGATCAGCTTCTCTTCGAAGTCGCCCGGCAGCTTTTGACAAATGGACGTGCGACGTCGGAGGCTGAAGCCAAAGCGCTTCATGAACTTCTGCAACCAGCCCCGGCTGGCTTTGAACAGTTCCCGGGGGACGCCTCGCTCTCTCGCCAGCTCTCTTGCTTTGGCTTGCAGCACTTCCGTGGTCACTGGAAGTGCCGCTGACCTCTGCGTCTCCACAAACTCGGCCAGAGCTACCTCCACTTCTGGATGGCGGCCTTTCTTGGGGCCCGTGAAAGCCGTTCTCGTTTCCGCGCAAGCAAAAATTTCGTTACGCTGCCCCCTCCAACGGCGAACATTCTTCTCATCCACGCCGAAGTCCCGCCCGGCTTGAAGATTTGACGACTGCTCTGCAGCGACTATAACTTTCCGCTTGAAGGCGGCACTATAATGGCACCGCCTGTTTGGTGCCATGGTGTTGGTGATAAAAACTACGCACGAAAACTTCACTGCTGCGAATGTGCTCACGCCACCGCACGAGAACAGAACAAGGCCAAAATGGCAGCCAGTGCTCATGTGTGCTTTGATCAGTATCGGCTACGGATAGCAACGGCTACAGTGCTGTCTTTCGTTGGCGTTTTGTGGGGGCGCCACCTGCGTGCTACATTTATTCGTATTTTACGAATACGAAACCTCGAAACGAAATCCTCGAATCTAAGCCGACATAAGAGTTCTACATCTCGTTTTTTTGAAAAAACTATCGGCCTAGATTCGAATAAATACGGTAAGCAGGCGCCGCCACTGCCCCCTAGTGGAGACGACGCCAAGCACTTCCCCGCCCTCAAACCAAGTGGCGCTGCCGGAGCCCGGGCCCCGTCGCAGCAACAGCACTCTCCGGTGAGCAGATGGGCAGGAGTCGCCTCCTCCCCTCCCTCCTCCTCACCCACTTCCCCATCCTTGGCTTACGGCGTAGATGTCGAAAGTCGCAGACAAAATGAGCAGACCGTGCAGTTACTCACCAAAATTCAAAATTTAGAAGAAAAGCTAGCTGCTGCGACGGGTATCCCAAGTTCAGACGCCATGGAGAGCGAGGCCGAACTGCCGCCCGCGTTCGCGTCGGCAATGGCCGCGATGGAGGCGCGTCTCACCTCCCATTTCCAGAGAATGGTGAAAGCGGTGATGAACTGCATGGAGACCAAATGCTCGGCATCGGTCCCTGCAGCTATCCGCCGCTGCCTGAAATCGAAAACGACCGGAACGAGCCGGCGGTTCGAAGGTATCTGAGCCTTCAACAGGCACAAGAAAATTAGCGGCAATCCCAAAGACGCGGAATAGGAGGACTCCAAACCCGCACCTCCACCCGGTGCTGGCTCTGGGCCGGAGTCCCATCAGCTCCCATTTCTCACCTCCAATCCTAATGATGGCAGGACGGAATAACAAGCGTTCCCCTCCTCCGGAAACACACAAATTGGTAACCGTAACGCAATGGAATGAATGGTAGAGGCTTCAAGGCTCGGCAGAAACGCGCGAACCTGCGCCTCTACCTAGAAACTTTCGAGGCTTTGCCCGCCGTGGTCGCCCTCCAGGAGCCAGGAGCGGCGGCCAAGTTGACTATAACTACGCGACGTTCCAGCGAGACCCCTCGTTGTGTCTCCTCGTACACAAGTCGTACACAGCAACATTTACCTCGATCTGAATATACCGTACTCGTACGACAGGGTAAGGATCCTTACCCTTCGCCGATCTGATCCTCCCCTGCACGTACTTAAATGTATACTGCTCCCCGAAACTGAAGCGAGTGACATTCGCGGACCTCTTTAGTCGTGTACTTAAAGGGGCGGGTCGCGACCCCCTGTGCAGGGTTCGGAGCGCTGTCGCATCTTTTTGTACATGTGTTGCGAATATTCTGCGAGAGGGCAGTGACCTACGCTGCGCGTCTGGTTTTGTTTTATTTTGTTTTGCTTTGGTCTCTAGCTACTCCTAGCTGGCAGGCGCTCGGTCTGGCCGAGCGCGGAGGGTGTGACCGTTGTGAGCTGGTGCAAGGCGCGCCAGTTTGACTGTTGGGACGCGGTGTCCCTCGCCTCTGTGCAGGCGGTCGGCTAGGCCGTCCGCGGATAGTTGTGGCCGTATACTGACTTTTGTTTGTACCCATCTGAAAATGGCCTCTATAAAAGTTCGTTTCTCACTAAATCGCTTCTCCTGTAAGTCATATCATCGAGAAGCCTTCAAGCGGTGCATCGTGTTTCTGGAAATCACCCGACCAACACCACCGGCAAAGCCATTCACTGGCGCAGTCGACAGTACTGGTGCTCTGCAGCGGCCCCGAGGAACGGACGAAGACATCCACGGAGAGAACGACGAAGTTCGGCATCCAAGGCGGGATACCGAAAGGACGGCAGGCTACGGGGGTACGAAGGTGCGAACCGCATCGGGCGTGAAACGCCGAAGACAAGGCCTTCAACAGACACAGAGTGGTATCCCTGAGCAACGGCAGCAGTTGGAAGATTCAGGCGGACACGGCCTTCAGCGGACAGAAAACGGCATCCCCGAGTAAAGGCAGCAGCTAGCGGCTTCAGCCGGCACCTGGTTCGAGGTCGCCGCCATTCCTGCCCGAAAAGAGGACCCTGAGAGCAGCTCCGAGTGAGTTCCCTGGTTCCTTCGTTTTCTTAGCGGTCACAATTTGACTAAGGCTTGCGTAGTTGATAACCCGATTTGGTCGTCTTCACTCCGACAAGGCATCTACGATGGACAGCGGTAGTGACAGTGGTGACGGGGGGGACGGTGGAGACAGGGGCAGCAACGAGGCGTCGGGGTCACGGCATGGCCAAAACATTGAGAAAGAGTTGGAATTGTATGAAAGAAAATAAGAGCCTTAGAGCTCGAGATGCAAATCATGCGTGCTCGAAGCCAGAATGCGGCGCCTTCCGAGGACGAGCGGTTGAGACAGTACGCTAAGCTACTCGCCGGCGCGTTCCCCAAATTGCCGGCAGACGGTGAAGTACCCGTCTGGTTTGAGTCAGTGGAATGCTCGCTCGTGGCTTACAACGTGCCGAAGGAACATTGGGCGCAGCATGTGTTCCCGGTGCTGGCTGAGCGGGTAGCCTACTTATCGACACGGTTCACCGCAGAGCAGCACAGGGACGAGGACAAGTTGAAGGCGGTGGTCCTAGACGAGTTGAAACTTTCAGCCGCAGAGTATCAAAGGCGGTTTTCTGGGGCCACCAAGCGCCGCGAAGAAACCTGGAAGACTTTTGTCACACGCGCCCAGAGTTACTTAAATGTTTATTTAAAGTCACGATGCGTGTCGTCTTTTGACGGATTATTGAAGCTACTGGTTGCCGACCAGCCCAAGGCGGGGCTATCAGAAGAAGAACATAAATATGTCAAGCTGCGCGAGGGTGAGAAATGGCTGAATGCGGATGAGACAGCTGCACTGCTACAGACATACGAGGAAGCGGCGGGGAAGGGAAGCGCTCAGAGGAAAGCCGACAGCTTTAAAGGTTTTGTCACGCCCCCAAAACCGAGAACTGAAGCCCCACCTACGCAGAAGCATGGAGCAGAGCGAGGAGACAGAATAGCCGCAGTCAGGCCAGGAGGAGACAAGAAAAAGGTATCGCGGTCGGGTGGCTGTTTCCGATGCGGAAGCTGGAGACATGTTGTCGCGAACTGCCCATTTGATCGTGAGAACCCAGCTGACAGACGAGAGAATCCACCGCGCGATGATAAGCTAACGGCACGCGTGTCCACCCATGCCTTGCAATCCACGCGTCGTGCGCTCAGGGACATTAAAATCCGCTGCAGGGAAGCGGTTCTTGGCGCTATTGTGGACACCGGTGCAGATATCACCGTAGTGCGCGAAAGCCTTGTACCTGAGGAGTTCGTATCCCCACATGGGGCGATCGATCTCGTCTCCGCTTTCGGAGAGAAGGTAGAGGCAAAACTGGCAGTAGTTCCGTTGGCGCTGTGTCGTGGCGCTCCCCTGATCGAAAATGTGGACGATGCGACACCGGTGTTGTCTGCGCTGACCGACAAGCTCACACAAGCCGACTGTCTAATTTCCGCAGACGCATGGGAACAGCTGCACGACTCCGGCAAAACGGACAGTGAGGGTCTCTTGCAGGCGGTGGGAACTCCGTCGCCGCCGGCTGAAGACAGACCAGATAGATCAAAGCCAGAAGTGGGCACCGAGCCCGTCCTGGCGTTCGCAGACGATACCCTGCCCCAGCACACAGTTGACAGTAATGAGGACGAGCCGTCACAGGCGGCCGGCACGGCTGAGTATTTGAAAAATCTGAAAGCACAGCTCGAGATCACGGCCGACATTGCGGAGCTAACGACCAGAAAACAGCAAGAGGCGTACTCGTCGCACTACAACAAGCACGCAATGGTAAAAACCTTTCGCGAAGGTGAGGCGGTCCTCGTCTTCGATGACAAGAGGCCAGGGAAAATGTACCCGAATTTGCTAGGGCCGGCGGTGGTGACAAAAAGGTACCGCGAGCACTCGTACTATGTGCAGATGAGTGACGGTCGCCGCATGCTAGTACATGCAAATAAGCTACGACATCACGTCGGGAAGGTAGGTTCGGTGAGCGTCATATTTGATGACGACTGCGATTTTGGAGAAATCGAATATACCCCGCGCGCAAGCAACGTCCCGAAGGACCGGGTAATGCCTACGCCGGATAAAACAAGCCACTTAGAGAGGGATGCAGCGGAGCTGGTGCACGCCACGTTCGAGCAGCACCAGGCATTATTTGCGAACGAACCGTCGATCGCGCGCATGGGCGAGCACAGCATAAAGCTCGCGAAGGGGGCTACTCCAAGGCGAGGCCACCCTTATAGGATCCCAGAGGCTTTAAAAGACAAAGTAACGAGGCAAATTGATGAGCTCCTTGCACAAGGCCTCATCTACCCCTGTAAAAGCCCTTTTGCAAACCCGGTCGTGTGCGTTCCCAAAAAAGGCGGGTCGATACGTCTTTGCATAGACTACAGAGCGCTGAACGCGGTGACCGAGACGGACGCATTTCCTATAGTTTGCCCCCAGGAGCTGATCATGCGAGTCGGAGCCGCGAGGTTCATAACAATTCTGGACCTCAGGCGCGGCTATTGGCAGATGCCACTCGCTCAGGATTCTCAGCTTCCGACAGCGTTCATCTCGCACCTAGGCCAATTTGCCTGGCGGGTGATATGCCTTTAGGTCTTAAGAACGGATCGGCAACCTTCCAAAGGAACATGAACCAGTTGCTAGCCGGGCAGGAAGAATACGCTTGCGCCTATCTAGACAATATCGCCGTATTCAGCCAATCTCTAGAAGCGCATATCCATCATTTAAAGCGGGTGTTTTGCACTCTGGAGGAGGTGGGCCTGCACGCTAGCTGGGAGAAGTGCCAGGTAGCGATGCCTTCAGTCCGCTACCTGGGGCACGTTGTCGGCTCAAGCCGGCATGGCCCAGCCAAAGAGAAAATTGAGGCCATCGAAGGAATTCAAGCCCCTAAGACAAAGAAAGAATTGAGGAGCACCCTTGGGCTGTGCGGCTACTACCGTACCTATGTTCCCAATTTTGCAGAAATCGCTCTGCCACTAACACGCCTGACAGGAAAAGGCGTGCCGAACAAAATGCCGTGGCCAGATGACGCGGACAAAGCCTTGAAAGCCCTGAAGAAAGCTCTAAGCGAGGCGGTTTCACTGACCACTCCGGACCCGCGAAAGCCGTATCTGCTTTTTACAGATGCCCCGCCGCGGTGGCTCAGTAGTTAGGGCGCTCGACTACTGATCCGGATTTACCGGGTTCGAACCCGACCGCGGCGGCTGTGTTTTTATGGAGGAAAAACGCTAAGGCGCCCGTGTGCTGTGCGATGTCAGTGCACGTTAAAGATCCCCAGGTGGTCGAAATTATTCCGGAGCCCTCCACTACGGCACCTCTTCTTCCTTTCTTCTTTCACTCCCTTCTTTATCCCTTCCCTTACGGCGCGGTTCAGGTGTCGAACGATATATGAGACAGATACTGCGCCATTTCCTTTCCCCCAAAACAATTTTATTTTATTTATTTACAGACGCGTCGTCAGTAGCAACCGGTACCTGTTTAGCGCAGCTTTCTGACAACGGCACTGAGGCGCCGATAGCCTTCGCCAGTCACAAATTCACACCATCGCAGATGAGGTGGGCGGCAATCGAGAGGGAGGCATTCGGGGTAATCTGGGCATTAAAAAAGTTTGAGACGTGGGTGTTCACCGCCACCGTGACTGTCATCACTGACCACAATCCGCTCTCCTTTCTTACGAGCAGTGTGCCTCAAAGTGCAAAGCTTACGCGCTGGGCTCTTGCGCTCCAGCGCTACAATGTTACCATTGAACATCGCAGAGGAACCGACCACGCTAACGCATATGCCTTGTCTAGAATACCCAACGCTTGTTAGGATAGTGCACTTGCTGACGTCCTGCAGTGACCGCTGGGGATAGTGGACCAGGGAACTGTGTGCATGGACAACAAACTGTACTCATTGTACTCAAGAAAGGCGCACGTCGATAGAACGAAAGTGTGGGATTTCTGTGCGTGTTTTGTTTTCTATATTTTGTGGACCTTAGTAGCATGTATCTGTGTGTGTGACGAAGGGTCGCAGCATGCGGGCTCGCAGGCTCCGGTTGCTTGCTCGTGCGGAGGTACTCAACCGCCACTTGCCGAACCCTTTTTGTTGTTTGTTGCCTCGGCTTATCTCTGAATAGATTAGCCGAGTCTTGGGGGAATGTGTAGGGTTCGGCGCGCTGTCGCATCTTTTTGTACATGTGTTGCGAATATTCCGCGAGAGGGCAGTGACCTACGCTGCGCGACCGGTTTTGTTTTATTTTGTTTTGCTTTGGTTTCTAGCTACTCCTAGCTGGCAGGCGCTCGGTCTGGCCGAGTGCGGAGGGAGTGACCGTTGAGAGCTGGTGCAAGGCGCTCCAGTTTGACTGTTGGGGCGCAGTGTCCCTCGCCTCTGTGCAGGCGGTCGGCTAGGCCGTCCGCGGATAGTTGTGGCCGTATACTGACTTTTGTTTGTACCCATCTGAAAATAGCCTGTATAAAAGTTCGTTTCTCACTAAATCGCTTCGCCTGCAAGTCATATCATCGAGAAGCCTTCAAGCGGTGCATCCAGTTTCTGGAAATCACCGGACGAACACCCCCAGCAAACCTTTACTCCTTGCTGATTGTGGGCGACTTCAATGCCCCTAGCCAGCTATGGGGCTACCGTAAGGAGGAATTACGCGGACGCATGCTGGCGAGTTGGCGTCCACACTGGGGCTCACCCTTCACACCGACCCGGCATTTCCTATCCGCGCAGGCAACTCGGTGAGCCGAGACAATGCCCGGGCCTCACCTTCACTCGCAACATAAGACACGCAGACTGGATCAACACCGAGGATACCCTCGGCAGCGACCACTGCATCCTCAACACCACTGTTTATACACGCCCCCTAAAGCGCCCCACCACACAAGCACGCATCCCCAATTGGACCACCTTTCGCCAAAATTTCCCATCCGACGCCAACACAAACATCACAAAGCAGGGCTACACGAACTGGCCCCGGTCAGTCATATCGCACCTCCGCTCCCACAAGAAGCAGATACAGCTCACAGAGGTGATCACGGACGCGAAAACTACCTCCTCCACCTCTGGGAAGCGCGTCACGGAGCGCCAGAAACACAACAAGAATCTCAAAGCGTGCGTTGCGGACCTCACCCGGCAGGCAGCAGAGTACACGGCCACGTACACGCCACGTGTTGCGGCTCGACATCTGCCTCGCCGCCGTGTTGCGGCGGTCCACCCAGTTGGAGTCAGCGAGTTGGGCCGCGCAACACGTGGCGGCTCTTCCGAGCCCTCATCAAGCCAACACATACCCGCATAGAAACGCAGAAGCAAGTACACAAAGCCATGCACTCACTCTAAGGAAATACAACGCAGTTGGCACAGGCGCTCCGGGATCGCCACCTGCGCTCAACTCAGGACGCCCGCAGATCGGCCTACTCCTACGCAGGCACGGAAAACTTGGAGTTGGACAAGCCTTTCCAGCTCCACGATCTGCGGGCCAGTCTGGCCGAAATGAAGAGGGGCAACGCGCCGGGCCGGGACAAGGTCACCGTCAATCTTTTGACGAACCTTCCTGAGTCAGCGTACCAGTGCCTTCTAGATTACATCAATGCAATCTGGACGGGGGAAACCCCCCTCCGCATTGACTGGAAGACGGCCCTTGTGACCTTTATCCAGAAGGCCGGGAAACCGATCGACGCGGACAACCTCCGGCCCATCTCTCTCAGCTCGTGCGTGGGCAAATTGATAGAGACGATGGTGCGGGATCAGCTGTCCGAATACCTCGAACAACGCAACACCTTCGCGGACACCATGTTCGGATTTCGCCCACACATATCCGCACAGGATGTCCTGCTCCAACTCGACCGTGAAATCTTGAACCCCATCACAAACCCCCAAAACGACAAAATTGTCCTCGCGCTCGACCTGAAAGGAGCGTGCGACAACGTAACCCACGAGGTCATACTCTCGCACTTGAGTCAAACTCATTGCGGCACCAATAACTTCAATTACGTGAAACAGTTTCTCTTGGACAGACTGTCCTACATCCGAATACAGGACCAAGAGCATGGACCTTTCCTACTCGGCAAGAGGGGGACTCCACAAGGCGCGGTGCTGTCTCCTCTACTATTCAATATAGCCATGATGCTCCTACCTGCCCTGCTGGGTGTGGTCGAAAGGTTCCAGCACGCGCTGTACGCCGACGACATCACCCTCTGGGCTACGCAAGGACGCCTAGGGGACATGGAGACTAGCCTGCTAACGGCCGCCAGTATAGTGGACCGCTATGCCCGAGACTGTGGTCTGCAATGTTCCTCGCAGAAATCGGAATTCGTGCATATGCGCGCCTCGCGCACATGCTCGACACAAATCCATCTCTCCTTGCAAAGCGGTCCCATTCACGAATACAAGGAATTCATAGTCATCGGACTCTTCATACAAGACCAGCGACGCTGCGATGCAACACTCGCCAAGCTCCGGCAGGTAGGCAACCAGGTGGGCCGCATGGTCCGCCGGGTTTCCAACAAGCGCGGTTCGTTACGATGCAAAGACGCCTTGCGGCTGGCGAACGCATTCGTGACCAGTCGATTCTTGTAATCGACTCCCTACATCCACCTGCGGAAACAGGAAGAGGATGCCCTTGAGGTCATCCTCCGAAAAATCATGAAACGAGCGCTGGACCTCCCGGTCTCTACCTCTACCAACCATCTCATGGCACTGGGGATGGTGAACACTTTCAGGGAGCTTCGGGAGGCCCACCTCAACAACCAATACACTCGACTCACAAAGGCAGGGTCGGGTCACCGCCTTCTAGCCTATCTTCACATCCAGCACACCCAATTCACAGAGGAAAGATGCCGCCTTCCCGTACACTGGAGACGCGCCCTCCACGTGCGGCCTCTCCCCACCAACATGTCCAAAGAGGACCATAATGGCAGGCGCCTGGCGCAGGCGGAAGCCTTGCCCCGCCATTTTGGGAGCAAACCAGGAGGCTTCTACGTGGACGCCTCTGGCCCGGGCCCTAGAGGATGGTACACGGCCGCGGTCGTCCACGAAGGTAAAACAGTAGACGGCCTTACTTTCAAGGCCCAGTCAGCAATTCACGCAGAAGAGGTTGTCATCGTCCTGGTAGCCTCCGACTCCTCCTCCAAATACATAATCACCGACTCGCGAGGGGCTTGTCGAAACGTCGAGCAAGGGTGGGCTACTCCCCTGGCTTATCGCATCTGTCAAAATTGTAGCCGAGACTCGGATCCCGCTCACCGATCTCTCGGTTGGGCTCCAGGTCACCAAGGCCTCCGTGGAAACGAAGCAGCTGACGCCGCCGCCCGCGCGCTCTCTCTCCGGGCATTTCCCACTGGACCCAACGCTGACCAGGTCTCCGATTTCAATCCGGTTTACACTTTTAAGGAAATATGCGGTTATTACAAATCCACGCGCCAAACTCTTCCCACCCCGTGCAAAGGACTGTGGAAGGCCAACGAGCGGGTACTCCTGCGCCTGCTCACTAACACGATGCTGTGCCCGGCAACTCTAAAGCATTCGGTCCTCAATTCGACTGGCGGTGCTCACAGTGTGGGGAGGCGTCTGACACTTACCACATGGTGTGGGCCTGCCAGCAGAACCCATCCCTACCCCCTATCCCAAACCCCACCCGAGAGGACTGGGAGGCGACCCTGTTCGGCTGCTGCACCCTCGAGGCCCAAAGGGCTTTAACGCAGCACGCTCGGTCTGAGGCAACCACCAATGGGGTGCCTGACTAGGCATCCTACCTATTGGTTTTAAGGGCGTGACCCTCCAGGTCACGACCCCCAACACCTTTCTCTATCATTAATAAATGTTTTCACCACGACCACCCGCCGCCGCAGATGCAGGCGTGGAGCCAGCGGTTACCAGCGGCTGGGCCCTCGCGCCTCTAGCGGCGGCGGGCGGCTTAAAGGGAAGCTGAAACGGTTTTCAAATCGCATGAAACGTTGTGGTTGGGAAGAAAGGACCTTGAAAATCATGTGTGTAATTTTTTTCCCGATTCTATCCGCAAACAGAGCTGCAATCGCTTCTTAAAAACCCGCCGCCGGCACGCCCTCGTCGCTTCCGGAAGCGCCGGGTGGGGGGACGGCAAAACCGGAGAACTGGCGGAAGTGACGCCATTCACGGAGAGTCGGCCGGCCGTCCGGCTGCGCTTGATTCGCTGCGGCCCGCGCTTTGGCGAACCACAGATCAACGTAATCTTCTGCCAGTGCCCTTTACTTTATCTCGTTCGGGCGTTCCCTGTAATGCTTGAAGCCTGTATATAAACCAGTTTGGCATGGTACTTATTTCGAACAGCGCTCAGCACACAGCTTGGTAGAATCCGTCAGTGGTTATCCCACAGCCTCTTCCACGTTAACTAGACAATCTGGTGGTACGCAGCATGCCGAAACTGCCTGCACAAGATATGTGCATCAATATTTCTTTTTTCGTTATATTACTTTCTTACCCGTTTGTAAACTCTGCCTTTTCCAGCTGGTTCACATCCATGCTGAGCCAAGGCCACTTTCAGCACTGTCTTTGAGGCGCACAATCTTGTACTCTTTTGAGCTCGTTACGCACTGTGTGCCTTTTGGGTTTGTCCTGATTGCTTGCAGCTCATGGCAGCACAAGCAATTCTCTTAATCGTTCACCAGCGCGCAGCACATGCCGCTGCACCTAATTGAACAAAAAAGCGATTATATCGATCTAGCATACTTGAGTAATGCAAACATTTGCATTCATGAGGGCTTGGTCATGGCTGACGATCGACAATGGCGCCAGAATTCATCCAAATCTGTCCTTGAGTCAGAATGCAAAGTTGTCGAGCCGCGGTACGCATATATCTGCCATAAGTAATTCTGCTGGTTACCTCGATACGCAACAACAGAAACTATATATATCTCGCAGCACACTAGTTTTGATAAGCAGCACTGAGAGCTCCGATACGCAGCCATAATTATTGTTCAAAAGCGTGTTTAGCATGCAAAAAAAAAAACAACGCACGAGGGTAAGTGCAGAAGTTTCATGGTTGAACAGTAGCCCGAACATGCGACAGAAGGAAAGCCCACACGCGACCTTCCTCCCGGTCACCTCGACTCTTCGCGCTACAGTACAGCAGTGCAACCACTCCAACTCATCCAGTTTGGCATTCATTTGTAGTTCTAAAAGGCCTTCGGGAGTAATTAGGCAAGTAACTATAAATAAATCAACAAACAAATGCTTTACCCCGTGCGACTCGTGTAAGCATGCCGGTGATCAGAACTACATCACGCTTACAGGAGTTACAAGAAGTTGGTGAAGAGAAAAAGAAACAGCGAAAAAAGATGCAGGAACCGAAGACACACACAGACTGTCAACGGAAAGAAGATGGTGGCCAGGGTTTTATGCAGCAGTGGTACACGACAACGTTTCAGCGCAATTTACTTTTTTTTATTGCCACTTGCACCTACACAAAAGATATGCCATGCATGACCCTATGCAAAACATGCGTATCACTCGAGATTTGGTTTTCGTGTTACCCTGGTAGGACGTGAAGTGCCCATACTGGATTAACGAAATTTTCGGCTTGCAGGCGCCGCCATGTCGCTTCTCTATTAGCTTCTTATCAAGCGGTGGCACCAGTTTTCTCTTCTGTAGTCTGTAGTTCACAACGATTTCGGAATAGGTTTTGGCGCGCTCGTCCAGGTTCCGACAGTGCGGCGGTTCCACGGTTACTCGGAAGCAGAGAATATGGGAATGCGCCGACTACCCCGGAGTCGACGAAGATATTGATAGCAGAGAAAGCTGGGAAGCCCTGCTGCGCAGCAAAGAACCCGCTCGGCAAAAACAAGCCGATCCGACTGGCGGCTGATTTCGCGAAGAGATAAAGTCTCTTTGTTAGCCTTTAGTCACGGAGGCTCCGGCCCCCGCCCTCCAGGCCTGCGTGGCGGGGGCGGTGAGTAATAAAGGGTCTCCATTTCTGGTGGAAATAAAAGCTGTCATCCACCCATCTATCCACTCGAGATTTTCAACACGTGAAGATGTCGCGACTTGACTTTCGCTGCCGGCGCACTCCGCGGCGTCGTTGGTTCCGCCGTTTTCTGAAGCTGCTGATGGCTCGAACATGCATGGCGAAAGTCCAAACTGTTCAATACTGCTTGAATTATCCAGTTTCCAAAACCTAGTCCGTAAAAGCCAGCTGAAGCAACGCGCTACGCAGCAACGCCATCGGTGCCGGCCGGAGATCCCCGTGGATGACGTCATGACGGTCCCGACCAATCGCGGGCAAGAGCGGCGTTCGCTCGGCGCCCTGAGGCGATGGGGCGCGTTTTCTTCTAAAAAACAGCTTTTTGTGCGTATTTCCGCTCTTTTTGAAGGAGATATTCTTTTTCAGTGGACTAAAAGCTATAAAATCACGCTGAGAACTCATTTTTTTTTTTGTAAAAGTGCTTCAGCTTCCCTTTAACTCCCGGAGAAAAACTTCGCGAATGTGAAGGCCGTTGAAAGAGCTGGTGCGGCCCCCTCGAGACCGGCCGTGCTCCGCCGCTAGAGGCGCGACGATCCTACCCCTGGCTCCACGCCTGCACTTGCGGGGGCGGGTGGCTTATGCCTGGTTTCGCGCTGCAGCCCGCTGGTTCATGGTGAGCGGAGCACCGAAATCAAAACAAAATGCAGATGCTTAAGCTGCGTGTCTTCAACACAGTCCACATGTGCACAGATTCTTCATCACAAACTTTGCTCGATGAAAACATTTAAACTAAAGAATTGATCGTTCTCCCATTCCTCAGAAATCGAGCATTTGTGGTTTTAAACCCAGAAGGAAATACTCTGATCACTTAACTCCTCTCGTATATCTCATGATCCGTGATTATTTGACAAGTTAATGCTAAGGGGAAGAGAATGAAAACTCAGAGAACGAAAGTTTTGCGCTCGTCCCACGACACGTACATAGTTCATTCGCACCTCCTCACGTTTGTGTCACCAGCGATAAGCACAAGGGTACTCTCTTCCTCCCTCCTAACTTCCTGATTTTGCGGCCTCTTATCTGTGACTGTGACCTCATTTCTTGTAGCTTGTTCTCTCCATCGCATTCAGACTTCCTAGCTGCCACCTGCGTATAGTTGTTCCTGTCTGAACCTGCCTGACTTAATTTCCCATTACTGTCGATGCAAGTGCAGGCCCCATCCACATGGCTGGCGCAGGAATGTCCGCCAGTGTGACCTCGCATAATAATAATAATTGGTTTTTGGGGAAAGGAAATAGCGCAGTATCTGTCTCATATATCGTTGCACACCTGAACCGCGCCGTAAGGGAAGGGCAAAGGAGGGAGTGAAAGGAGAAAGGAAGAGAGAGGTGCCGTAGTGGAGGGCTCCGGAATAATTTCGACCACCTGGGGATCTTTAACCTGCACTGACATCGCACAGCACACGGGCGCCTTAGCGTTTTTCCTCCATAAAAACGCAGCCGCCGCGGTCGGGTTCGAACCCGGGAACTCCGGATCAGTAGTCGAGCGCCCTAACCACTGAGCCACCGCGGCGGGGCTGACCTCGCATGGCGGTGTCAGACATTTTTGCGTCCGACAAATGACTAAGCTATTCTTGGAGTTAGCTCTTCTCCGCCCTCTCTACCTGTAGCCCTCTTTCTAGAGCATCCATACCTAACTCTAGGTTGGTGTTCGCTTGGTCAGCCCTGTCGAAATGCAGAAGAAATATGTTCAAGAAACAATTTGGTTTGGGCTACTTGGTTTGGATTGGGCCCTTTCCTCCATATAAGTTTCTGCGCCGACCCTGTCATTGTGCGTGCCAACTTCGTTGCCGTACCCATTTTCCAGCCACGATTTGGTGCCTGTCCTGCTGTGTTCTTATGTCTCTCTTGTCCTTGTTCCTTTCGCGCCGTCCTGACATCAACTGAGCTATGAACCGACTATCACAAACCAGAGTACTCGTTGTGCACTTAATACGCAGCATCTGCACATAAAATCCACGCCTTCAGCCTGCTCTACAGATTCTAACCGCGTTTCCTTCAAATTCATTGACGCCTCACACGCCTCGCATTTAACCTTCAGTTGCTTGACCATCTCAGAAGCACTCGATTATCGCTACCACAAAATGATGGTATACCGAAAAGCAACAAAAAAAAAACACTTGCTAGCACGCGCTCAAATTGCACTACGGAGAACAGCGCCACCTACGCGAGGCATGAAACGGAAAAGCGGCGCTCGCCTCCCGTTCGCGTCACTTACCCCTTCTAGCCGCCATATTCTTGTGCAGCGTTGGATCAGGGGGGGGGGGGGGGGGGGTCTAAGGGGGCTGCAGCCCAGGGCCTCACCTCGGACAGTAGGAGAAGGGGGCCCATTTATTTTAACCTGCTTATTATATGGAACCATGGGCAACGGAACTTCGAGCGACATGCATGAAGAGAGAAAACCAGAACGAGCAGATGGGGCCCCCCGCCTAATGTAACAGCATGCGTTTAGCCTGGGCATTTGAGGAGAGCTTGTCGAGCTGCAAAAACAGGAATCCCCCGCCACCCCGGCGGGGCCCTCTTTCTTACGAAGCGAGGTGCGTTTGCTTGGAAGAGTTTTCGTGGTTTCCTGTCACTCCGTCTGTCCAGTGCTGTCTGGAGAGGAGGGGCAAGGGGGAAACACCGAAAACATGTAATGTGGGTTGAGGACCTAAATCTCCCTTGCCCCTCGTCACCACCACGCCACCCTCCACATCTCAAATAGTTCCGCCGCTGTCCTTCTCATAGAAAGGATGTGCTACAGTACCCAACAGTGCCTCCATTCGACTTTTCTTTACCGTGATGGTAATTTGGGCGGGGAAGGATGAGTCCGATAGTGGATCATGATGAGTCTGATGGCAGAGTCTAGGCAGGAAAGGAAAGAAGACGTCAGTTGCGTTTCCCCTCTTCGGGTGGTGATGATGAAATCGAGGTTTCTTGATGACCCGGTGGTTCTAACTCGCAAACATTCACGTTGCTCGAAGAAAGGAGAAGGTTAGCTATTTATTTACAACATAAATAAAACAAGAAGAAACAAAGCAAGGAGAAAACTATTTACATGACAAAACCGTTGATCAGACGAATTCAGCCCTCGTTCAACCCAGTGCGCTTGTTTTTAAACCGTCTGTCTCCGCGCTTAGCGGGGACTGCCACCAATAAGATTACAAGCGACACACCTCACCAATCAGTGGTCAGGGAAAGGAGAATAAGGTTTCCGCCAACTAATCACAGATTGGGGAAAGAGTGCTGATTAAACATTTGGGAAAGGAGAGGTTGCAATCAAATACACAAACAGCACAAACGCGACCACCCTCTCCCACGGCACCCACGGCCCAGCCGTTACCCCTTTCCCATCTCTTTCGCACACGCCGCAAACATATGCCAACGAGACGATCCGTAAAGTTGTTTACAGAACACACCGCAAGAAAGACAGTTTGCTAATACTCAGCCGTATCTTGTGCGTTCCCGAAATCTCGTCAACTCCCTGACAGCGAACACAAGTCGACAGCTGTACATGGTTAGGCTTCTTAAGACGGGCTATGCCCGTGACGTCGCGGAGTAAACGAGGACGTCCGCCGCAAGCAGGGGAGGCCGGGACGGGACGGGTTCCTTTGTTGGCGCCTTCCTTGCGAACACAAGACCAACGAGTTCGCGTAAATGTCAGCGAACTCCCCACCTCCAAACCAAGAATGTCACGCGGACACTTGCTGTCAGTGTGACATAAAAGTCCGGCCACAGTTTCCCGGAACAACAAAATTACACGCACGCGCATATGTATACTCGGCTGTTCAATCAGTCCACAAACATGCACACACGCGCGCACATTGCGGTTAATTCAATCCGCACACACAAGATTAGGACGCCAATCTGCACATTCCATAATCCACCATGTCAGATCGGTGCACCAAATTGGCAGAAAGTACTTGTAGCCACCTACATCTCGAAAAAGAAGTTCATGTTTCTTTTTAGCTTTGTCCACAAGAGTGGACCAATATTTCGAATTGTCAGGCACAGCGCCCGTTGCAAAGGCTGCCGCCGCTATCAGATCAATAGAGCTCACTGGCTCCCCGCGGGCTAAGAAGATTGCTGCTGCCATCGCGTCTGCGTACCCCCTTACGTTTAGTTTTACCGTCGGGTTAGGCCTGTCATCGGCAACTTGGCCTGCAGTTTGGCACCGTGTTTCAGGCAGTGCTAGCTGTTTACAGTGTTCACGGCCGGCCTTCTCCTGAGAGAAAAGCCTGCCCTCACTCATTATCGTTTTACGATCACCTTCGCCGCCTTGCTTCCACACTTCTGATAATGAGGCAGGTTGCTCCACGTGGAAACCTACAGGAATGGAGGCAATGCCCACATCCACCAGTTTCCTATCTGCTGCGAAACTCTTTGCAGCTGTCCCTGTTAGCTCCCAATCTGATGCAGAAACATTTGCAGCTTCCGGACCTGCCTGAAGCTCCACTGAAGCCTCGAGTCTGTCTCGAACAGATTCGTGCGAGATTCTGAAATGCTCATCGAAATCTGAGCTCTGATGTTCTTCATCTGGCTGGTCCCTTTCTGGCTGCTCTAGTAGCGAGTGTGCTTCCGATGTTACTAGCTGCCCTACGCCTTCATCTAGACCTGTCAGCGCGCACAGTGTCAGCACCGGCTGGCAAGAAAACTCACCTTTGGCAGCTAGATTACTATCGACTGCAAAGAGCGTTCTCGCTATCAGATCCGCCTTCTCCCCGTCCTCGACCCTTAATGCTGCGTCAGAGTTAGCGCACACTGGCTAGGGTACGATGCTGAGCTCTTGTTCGCGAGCAATACACTCAAGTGTCTCCTGGGTCTGGTCTATATTGGGTTGTCACAGGAGTGACTAACGCTCCTATGCTTATCTCTTCTGGCACGACACACAAGGTTAGGCCCTGCTGTCTAACCGCTGCAGCTGTCAAATGTCAAAGCTGTAGTCATCGGCACACACGACAGATCAGCGTCCGCTACCTGGAGAACCGCACCTTCCTGTTTTGTTTCCTCAGATCACTCACCCCTAGAAAGTGACTGAATTTGTTCTCCCGTTAACGTTATTTCAGTATCCACACAGGTTGCAGAACTCTGACCTTCGGTATGCTAGTCTCCGCATGCCAGATGCTCCGTCTTATCTGGTTGACTTACCCTATTAACAGTCATCTCCTACTGGGAATGTAGCTTATCAGGCGCCAGTATCTCTACCTGAGCTACTAGTTTGCACACATCTGTCCTCACCGCGGGAACATCTTGTTCTTGCTTTGAGTTCGGACAGACAATCATCGAATGTCCAAATTTCATGCAGTTATAACATTGAACTGCTGTGAATGAGACCTCGCTATCAACTTTCGTTCCCTGGATTAATTTCCGCTGCATTTGAGCATTCCGCTGAGTTTGCGAACTTTCTGCACAACTCTGTGTGCCAGCTAGACACGACTCCCCTGGGAATAATGAAGTTGCTCCACGAAAGAAAGCTTATTGATGTGTTTCCGAACCTTTCTATTGCTTTGCGAATGTGCTTAAGAATACCCGTGGCAAACTGTGAGACCGAACGATCGTTTTCCAAGTTGTCGCTGATAAAAAATCGCCTTCGTTCGAGCCTCCTTGACAACAAGTTGAACTCGCTTGGTATCATGTCCATCGACAGTGACCTCCTCCACGATCTATCCTTCAAACAGACTATATCTGATTTCGCCAAAGCGAAGGCGCGAAAGATACCATTTTAAAAGAGGACTGTGTGCGCTATACATGAATAGTTCCAATGAGATCGTTGTGTCGTCTCCCAGCCTCCGCGTTGCCAATGAAACGCGGAGCAGTGTAATTCAAGATATGCAAATCTTCGTTGTTCGTCTCTTGTTTGATCTTCTTGTGATCTTTAGCGTGCTTATAAAGTACTGTATTTTTGTTGTTTTTGATAGTGCCACGTTTATTTGGTGTCGTCCTTGCTTGTCTTACCTTTAACGAAATTATTGTCAAATATTTTTTGTAATTACAGTTGGTATTTTCATGCGTATTCTAGTGCATTTTTGTGGTGTTTGTATTCCTTAAGTATTGTATATATCTATTTCATATTTATAGAGTAACGCGTATAACGATTACTGCAGTCTTATGCTTGAATTTTAATAAAGAATGTTTTGGATACAACCATGCGTCTCCTCACGTTAATAAACTTAGTGATGCAAACAAAGCCTAACTTCAGAAGGATCGACATCTGAGCTGTGTTGTCTTTTCTACGTTCTCGTTCGTCTTGAGTGCACTAAACATTTCCTTAAAGCCTAGCTTTTGTTGAAAACAGAATGCAGATTAATCACAAAGTGGACATTTGTGTTGGTGTTTACAACAGCACGCGTTTCAAGCAAGTTTTGTTGTTTTCCTTATAATAATAACAATAATAATAATCCCGTTGATCGCACTTCGTTCTTTCTAATTTGGTGGAATTAAAATGAAACATGACATGTTTCCAGTAGCGTAGCAGGCGATGGGGGTGCCGGGGCCCCCACTTTTCTTAAACCGGCTCTGTTCCTAGTTACTTCTTGGTCTTCGTTTCTCTATGCTGCTGTTTTTCATTGCTGTTGCTGTTTAACACGAGGTATGATTGGCTGCGACGATAGAAGTGCTCTCGTGCGGAGGCCAGCAAAGCTGATCTGTTCGCTCCGTGGCGGGCGCGGCAATATTTATTCCACCCCCCACCCGCTCCAAGTGCCGCCGGGTACCCACCGGTGATACAACAGGTAGAACCTTCTCCTGATCAGGTGCTCGGTTTATCCAAGGTGAAGTGCTTGGGAAATGGGTCTTTGACCCTACCTTGAGTAAACGAAAACACCTGAGGAGTTCCATTGTGATTTTTTCTTGTGTCAGGCCTCCTGGTTACGGTGGCATTAGAATGAGAAATCTTATTATGAACTTTGATAAGCTTAAACTCGTACTTTCTTATATACTATCTGTAAAGACGAAGATGTGACAACGAGGTAGCGGCAGTGCTATCGCTGAGTGCGTGCTGCTGCCGGGCTCTGGAATAACCGCGGACGCCTAGAAGGCCTCGTTCCGCGCCTGGTTCTGCCTTCCTGGTTCTGGTGGTGCTTGAGTTTTTAAACCCTCTTTCAAGTGGTCGAGGTTGCTCCTGATCCCGTCCTGGAGCTCCGCAGCGGCACTGTAACGTCAGCAATGCCGAATAACGCCCCTTTGGCTCCCCAGCCACCGGCTGCTCCGCTTGTCTGCTCCGGCACACCTCGACAACGGGACCCGGCTGTCTTCAGTGGGCTCGGCGACTCTGACGTCGAGGACTGGCTGGCTTCCTACGAGCGGGTCAGCACGCACAACCGCTGGGACGACGCCATGAAACTAAACAACGTCATCTTTTACCTGGCTGATGTCGCCAACCTCTGGTTCCGCAACCACTAAGGCGATATCGCCACATGGTCCACGTTCAAGACGAGCTTCACTGAGGTATTTGGCCGTCCTGGCGGGCGCAAACTTCGCGCCGAACAGCGTTTACGCGAACGGGCTCAGCAGCCTGGCGAGACATTTACTAGTTATATTGAGGATGTGGCGGATCTTTGCAAGCGCGTGAACAGCGATATGACCGAGGCTGATAAGATCCAAAATATCATGAAGGGTATCGATGAAGATGCGTTCCAAATGCTTCTAGCCAAGCAGCCGGCCACCGTGGCCTCCGTCATCAGCTTGTGCCAGAGCTACGAGGAGCTCCGCAAGCAACGCGTCCTCACTCGTCGCACCGTACAGCCTGCCGACGTCCTGTCCGCTGATGTCGAGACCGCAGGAGGGCAGCAGCTCAGGCATGAGATTCAGAAGTTCATTCGAGAGGAGATCGCACGCCAACTAGCGCTCATCTCTGGAGTTCGGAACCCCCCGCCAGCGCTGTTTCCCACCCTTCAGCAGACGATCCGAGCCCAAGTCGCGGAGGCCCTGCCACCCCTGCCCCAGCAACCTGTGGCTGCCCCTCTTACGTACGCCGCCGTTCTTGCCAGACCACCATCCCATCCCTTGAGCCCTTTTCAAGACGCCACTCAAGCGCCGCCACCTTCGACGCCCCCGCCTGATTTCTCGTATCGGGCTCAGGTGGCACAACCGTCGCCTCGCTTCACGCCGGCAGTCTCGCACTACGGTCGTTTGTGGCGTACTAGCGACAATAGGCCTATTTGCTTTGCCTGCGGCTTCGCCGGCCATGTAGCCCGCTACTGCCGCAGACGTCCTTCTTCGCCTGCTGACGTCCTGCCACCATCTGCGTATGGGACTTACACACAGCCGCCCCGCGTGCAAGCGGACCCATTGCCTCCTGCCTTCTCTACCAACCGCAAGGCTGCCACCTCTCATCGTTCCTCTTCTCCGTGGCGCCGTTCCCTATCTCCTATGCGCCGTCGGGCCAGCCCTTCCGCTGCGGAAAACTAATGAGCGCAGTTCCCGAGGCAAGAGGTGCGTCCCCTGGGAACTCTACAAGGCCTCTGCTCTCACCAACAAACGTTATTGATGTTTTTGTCGAAGGTGTTGCAACCTGTGCTCTCGTGGACACCGGAGCTGCTGTCTCAATTATGGACGCGAAATTTTGTCGCAAACTGAAGAAAGTCATGACGCCATTTTCGGGAGTTTCTCTTCGCACTGCTACCGCCGAACAGGTCGAGCCGCTCGCAACCTGCACCGCGCGAGTCGTTATTCAAGACGTCTTGTACATCATTCAATTCCTGATCCTCTCCTCTTACTCCCATGACGTAATTCTAGGATGGGACTTTCTTTCTGAGCACTCCGCCGTCGTCGATTGTGCCCGCGCCGAAGTTACTTTCTCTGCCCAACGCCTACCCGGCCGCACCGTCTCCTGAATATCCGGCCAAAGTACACCTGTCTCACGATGTCGAGCTCCCGGCAAATTCCTCTGTCCTTGTATCCCTCTCGTGCGCCTCACCACGCAGCCAACCTGCTGTAACTGTACTCTTTACCCCCTCGGAGTTATTTCTTCGCCGCAAGAACATGCCGCTACCCTTCGCTGTCCTCACGGTGACCTCCAGAACGACAGCCATGCTCGTCAGCAACCCTCTCTCATCTCCAGTGACCCTGATTCATGGTGAATGCCTTGGGTGCGTCGAACCGGCTGAACTTCTGCAACTTGACGACGACCGAGAAACTGCTCTCCCGCCATCGCTGGACTATCTTACTCCTGTTCCCCTGTCACCCCCACCGCCCTCTGACATTCTGTATAGCGCCATCGACCAAGATCTCACTTCTCCCTACCGTGACCAGCTGTTCCACCTGTTACACCAATTTCGTTCATCGTTTGACGCGTGCCAGTCTCCCCTCGGGCGTTCTTCACATGTCCACCATACCATCGATACCGGCTCCCATACACCTCTGCGACAGCGCCCATATCGCGTGTCAGCGACAGAGCGTCGAGTCCTCAACGAGAAAGTGGACGACATGCTCGAGCGTGGGATTATACAGCCGTCGCACAGCCCTTGGTCATCCCCGGTCGTTCTGGTTCGAAAGAAAGATGGCTCCATAAGATTCTGTGTGGATTATCGCCGCCTAAACGCAATAACTCGGAAAGACGTTTATCCTCTACCACGAATCGATAACGCCCTCGATTGTCTGCAGGGTGCGGAATTCTTTTCGTCCCTGGATCTGCGTTCTGGATACTGGCAAATCCCCATGTCCAAATGCGATCGTGAAAAAACTGCTTTCGTCACGCCCGACGGACTATACGAATTTAACGTCATGCCATTTGGTCTTTGCAATGCCCCCGCAACATTCGAACGCATGATGGATAACGTCTTGCGTGGCTTGCGCTGGAAGACGTGTATTTGCTACCTCGACGACATCGTTGTTTTCTCGGCCGACTTCTCCACACATCTGACTCGTCTGCGCCAAGTGTTGACCTGCCTCACCGCCGCCGGGCTGCAACTAAATTTGAAGAAATGCCACTTCGGCGCTCGCCAACTGACCGTACTCAGCCATGCCGTATCCCAAGCGGGCATCCTTCCGAATCCGGCAAAGCTTCGCGCTGTTGCCGACTTTCCAAAGCCCTCTACTCTCAAAGAACTGCGGAGTTTCATTGGCCTCTGTTCCTACTTTCGGCGCTTCATCCGAAATTTCGCTACAATCATTTCGCCTTTGACGCGGCTTCAAGCCCAGAACTCCTTGTCGTCATGGTCCTCTGAGTGCGATGAAGCTTTTGTTACCCTACGTCGACTCCTTACTTCACCTCCCATCCTTCGCCATTACGACCCTAACGTCCCGACAGAAGTACACACGGATGCTAGCGGCTTGGGCATTGGTGCTGTGCTCGCCCAGCGAATACCTGGATTTCCAGAATACGTTGTCGCCTATGCGAGCCGCACGCTGTCCAAGGCCGAGATCAATTACTCCGTCACAGAAAAAGAATGCTTGGCCATTTTGTGGGCGATAACCGAATTCCGACCATACCTCCACGGCCACCCCTTAGACGTAGTCACCGATCATCACGCTTTGTGCTGGCTGTCATCGTTGAAAGATCCATCGGGTCGCCTTGGCTGCTGGGCTCTGCGCCTCCAGGAGTACGACATTCGAGTCGTCTATCGCTCTGGCCGTAAGCACTCTGACGCTGACGCCCTCTCCCGGTCTCCGCTGCCTTCCGGCACTGCGACCATCTCGAGCATTGACTCCGAGCTGTCCTCGTTGCGCCCGGTAAACATGCTTGTGGAACAGCGCAAGGACCCCTGGATTACATCTCTCGTGCACCATCTGTCTAGGGCCCCCTACGGCAGCTGCCTCTCGCTCACTTCGGCGACAAGCCCGCCACTTCACTCTGCATGACGGTCTCCTCTAACGTCGCAATTACATGCCCGACGGTCGAAAATGGCTCCTCGTCATCCTTCGCCAACTACGAGCTGAAGTCAGCGCCTCTGTCCATGCCGACCCCCAGACTGCTCATGCTGGTGTTTTGAAAACCTACACTCGACTTCGGCACCGGTACTACTGGCGTGGAATGTACAGCTTTTTACGCAAGTACATTCACTCATGCATTGCGTGCCAACGCCGCAAGTCTCCGTCACAGCGCCTTTCTGGCCCATCGCAGCCATTACCTTGCCCTGCCCGTCCCTTTGATCGCGTCGGCATCGACCTTTACGGGCCCCTGCCCTCTACCCCTTCAGGTCACCGTTGGGTTATAGTCGCCATAGACCATCTCACGCGCTATGCTTAAACGGCGGCTCTTCCGGCGGCTACAGCGCGAGACGTGGCCTTCTTCATTCTCCGCCAGCTCATTCTCCGCCACGGCACCCCTCGTGAGCTTCTGAGCGACTGCGGCCGTGTGTTTTTATCCGAGGTTGTCCAGGCGCTTCTGCAAGAGTGCCGCATCGTTCACAGAACCTGCACAGCGTACCATCCTCAGACCAACGGCCTCATCGAACGGTTTAACCGGACACTCGGTGACATGTTCACCATGTATATCAGTCCCGACCATTCCAACTGGAACCTCGTTCTTCCGTTCGTCACCTACGCATATAATACCGCCGTCCAGTCCACCACAGGCTATTCTCCGTTCTTTCTTCTTTACGGCCGCGAACCTACAAGCATGCTTGACACCATTATTTCCTACCATCTTGATGCATCTGACTGCGCAACTGCTTCTGAAATTGCCAAGTATGCCGAGGAATGCCGCAAACTCGCCCGTTCCCTCACGTCCGCTGACCAGAATCGACAAAAAGAGCGTCGGGATTCCGGTAGTCAAACTCACGTACCCCTTTCCCCCGGCTCACTTGTCTGGCTCTGGATCCCTGCTGGCTCTCCTGGCCTGTCGTCCAAATTCCAAGCCAAATATCAAGGCCCTTACCGTGTTCTTTCTCAACCTTCCCCTGTGAACTATGTCGTCGAACCACTGACACCCTCCTCTGACCTTCGCCGTCGTGGCCGTGAAACGGTGCATGTCAGTCGCCTCAAGCCTTACCAAGACCCCTTGATCTGCACTACGCCTTGAGTCGCCAGGATGGCTCCTTTCATCCCCGGGGGCCATTGTAAGGACGAAGATGTGACAACGAGGTAGCGGCAGTGCTATCGCTGAGCGCGTGCTGCTGCCGGGCTCTGGAATAACCGCGGACGCCTAGAAGGCCTCGTTCTGCGCCTGGTTCTGCCTTCCTGGTTCTGGTGGTGCTTGAGCTATTAAACCCTCTTTCATATCAAATATAGTTAAGTCTGGAAAAATCCCTGCACAAATGAAAGTGTCAGTGGTTAGACCAATATACAAAGCTGGAAATGAGCAGAACTGCAAAAATTAGAGACCCATTGCTATTTTGTCTTCAGTGGAATGTATCCTTGAGAAAATGTCACTCAAACAAATGGCTTCCTTTTGCGAAAAGTACCACCTCCTGAGTGATGTGCAGCATGGCTTTCGTAGACCCGCAGTACTATTACATTACCGGAAAATTTCTCTGACTTTGTAAATCAGAAGATCGATGCTAATAAAGTTGTTTTGGACCTTTTTCTTGATCTTAAAAAGGCGTTTGATACTATAGATCACCAAATATTGCTTTACAAACTGTTGGCTATGGGTTTTCGTGGACTGTATTAGTTGCTTTTCTCTGATTATTTTCTCCAAAGGTAGCAGGTTGTCAGAAAAAAAAGTGAATAGCCCTCTACTTCCGCTCAAGTTTGGGGTTTCCCAAGGGTCATTTTTGGGCCCTTTCCTTTTTAATCTTTACATTAAGGATTTGTCCCAATTAACTGCCATTACATTCTAGGATTCTCCAGTATGATGATGATACTGCGCTCCTTGTTTCTGGATCCAATTGCAACGACACTGTTTCCTTGATGCAAAATAATGTGTACTAAATTTTGGCGTGGTTTGACAGGTACTGTATTTTCGTTAATACGGGTAAGACCCAGTTTATTTGTTTTCGTAATCCACACAAGAAAGTTGAAGTTTCAGGACAATTTATATGCACAAAGAAAACTGTGAGAACTGTGTTCGCAGTCATTTTTATTTTTTATTTGAGATACCTGCAGCGCCCAAAGGCATTATTGCAGGGGGGAAATACATATTGTTTGCGATAGGCCGTTGTGTGAGAAAAAAAAGCCGAGAAAAGAACAGAATGGCGTCACAATTATAATAAAAAAGAAAAAAATTGAAAGGAACCAACGGGCAAATTGAACGAAGGCACCGTGCAAGCAGCTACACATCTGACAACAAAGCTCAACAAAGACAACATGCTCTCATGCCGGTATACTATGTAATAACCTCTTCTGGAGGTCCTTTATGGGTAACGTGAATAAATTAATAAATAACAAAATAAATAAATAAATAAATAAATAAATACTGTGGTTACATACTGTAACCACAGTATTTACTGTGGCAAATAAATACTGTGGCAAAGAGTCTAGTTCAGCAATGGGTTCATAGCCTGATATTTAAATCTTCGTGCGTATCCTGGACTAATCAGCGTCCTGTATGTAGGAGATAAGGTGAAAAAAAAAGAATAAATCTGGGTATTCTTATCGGCCACCTGCAAGTTTGTGAAAGCCACCTGTAAAATTGTTCAACATCTACTTTAAAGTTGACTTTGTGGTTTTCTTCTTTGGTTGTTTGTTTGTTTTTCTTCAGGAATTGTATGATGTGCTGTGGGAATACAGTAATGCGTTCATTTGAAATGTGTAGTATATCTGCTCTTGCCACTTCGCCGTGCTGCCCTGTTCAGCAGAAAAGTGTCAATGCTTGTGCGGACAGGTTTTGGCAAATAAACAGCAACATAAACCTTGCGCCCTTAGAACTTACGGCGCTCATTGGCCGCAGATGCCCTTCGGCCATAAACATTCATCATCATCATCATCACTATTTATTTTGTTTCTGCGCCCTCAAGGTCAGGGATGCCACAATATTGTTGGTTGGGTTTGAACCCGTGAAGTAGTAGTGCTCTAGCACTAAAATTTTCTATTTTGTTCGCCTTGCTCCTGCGCCGTTCAAATTACGCGCGCTTCTACGAAGTCTGGCAGCCGATACAAGCTATGGATACAAGGTCCGCCCCACTTGGTCTTTCTTAGCTGAAAACAAGGCTCCTGAGGCAATCCAATTATAAAACTGTTTTGAGGAACTATATATTCTAATTATGGTTTAGATCTAAGAAAAAAAATAATAAATAGATGCGGTGTCATTTCTTCGGTGGCAGCACTCATTCACGACCTCTCATCCAGGCCATCCATGCTCTCATCACTTGCATTTCTCTTGAACTCTCAGCAAAGCTGTGCCGGAGCAATGGCGGGAGCAGTTCGCGTTGCTCGCGTTTTTTGGGGTGCGCTGCTCTGTGTTAACGTCTCACACTTGCTGAAATGTTAGCTGTCAACGCACGATTCCATCCCGGTGTTTGCGTGGTTTCCCACGGGAGTCGAATTGCATCAAGTGCGGAGCGCGCAAGCCCAGGAGCGGGGCTTTATAGTAAGCGGCACTGCAGCTGTCCACACAGGTTTGATTCTTGTTGCTTTTCATATTTGAAAAAAAAATGTTTATATATTTGTGTGATGCTGCGAAATTGAAAGCTCAACAGGTTGAATTTCACATGGGTGCGTTTGGTAAGCCCGACCTGTGCTGCTCATCTTCCCCAAGCGGGTATACCGATAGCAGGTATTGCTTTGTCTAATGTGTGAGCACATGGTATCGGGATCGAATCCTGGCCGCGGCGGCCGCGTTTCAGTGTACTCGAAATGCAGAAATACCCGTGTTATGCGATGTAAGTGGACGTTAGGCATCCCAGGTAATCTAAATTAATCCGGTGGCTTTCACTACGGCGCTTGCTTGTATGCCTCCTGTCACTTTCTTTCAACCCTTTTTTCACGGCGATGTTCTGATGTCCAATAGTTAGACAATGACTGCACTTTTCCTTTCTTAAAGATTAATAGCGCGCACCCCCGCGTTCTTAAGTACCGTCGAACGTAGCTTGACAGCCCACAAAATACTCTTGCGCTTCTTTTAATGTGAGAGACAGCAAAGCAGTGAACATCGGGTTGCCTGTATTAAACCACTTACGGGACAGCAGGAACGCAACTGTGAAAGGAGGTGCCAACAATATGACTACAACTCGTATTCATTGTTCTTGCATGCATTCATATTGATAATACCATCATGTATTTGTACAGCCTTGCAATTTTATTTGTTGTGGCCTTCTGCTAGCCGCATATGTTTAGATTCTGTTGTTTGTGACGGGCTGGGTGCACTAAGATAATCATGCGTCACCCCCCTCCCGAGAAAAAGAAATCAATCGCTTTGAGTTGTTGCTTGTGATGGCAGCTGACCTTGTTCCGCATTTTGTACAGTGCGCGGACGGTATTGTGGTCTTGCAGTGCATGGCATGAATAGGCAAGCCTGCTTCTTCCCCGATTGATGTTATGGGAGGTTGTGGGAGGACAAAAGTGGACATACACACTGGGATGTCTTGATCTGAGTGAGTGGTACTTATAACCAATTTACATGCTGTCATGCTCTCTTACAGTCGTCTTTTAACTGCGATGTGCAAGGGCAAAGAACACGCCATGATATACACAAGAAAAATATGCTGCTGTCTTGTGCTGGAATTTTTTTACCATGATTAGTGATCATGGTTTAAAGCTACACGACAGTTCCTGACCTGTATGTTTCTCTTTTGTCCCTGTATTTTGCGCCATTTTCTTTGTGAATGCACGTGTGCATGCCTGCAGGTGATCTCCTTTGGCATTGTTTAGGTGCTCGTGTTGCAGGGATCTTGCTTCCGCTGTGGGTGGGGCACGGATCCTCGGAGAACACTCGGGCCGAGAGAATGGACTAGGCAACAGTGGTACCCACACAAACGCACATTTAATACACCCTACGTGACATAAACGCTAGCACACAACACTAACTAACAAAACTAACACAAAGCACAAAGACTATCAATACACACAAGCAAGGAACACCCAGTCTACTAGTGTTCAGCGTTCATGCTGACGGTTCGATGCTGATGAAGCGTTGCTTGAGTCCAGTCAGTGGCATCCAGGTAGCCGGTGTCGAGGTGGAGTTTGAAGTGCTCAGGCTGGCGTCATTAGCGGCGTCATACAAGCTCCCGGTCCATGTGCCCGTGGAGGAGATGCTGGTGATGTTGGTGTTGTGGGCACCACCCGGATGGGTGGCAACAGCGCTGAAGGCACCCCTGGCCGTAGCAGGTGGTTTCGTCAGCTGTTGACTTCCCGGAACGGGCTCAGGAACGCCAGGACGTCCACAGTGTGACGTGTAGAACTCGAGATCGACGGAGCAGTAACCGGCATGGCTCTCTTCCATCCGAGGTGTTCCTGACCCGCTGGAACGTCCGCTTCTCTGTTCTTCCCCACGTGCCATGCTATCCCTCGCGTTTTTATAACCTTGGCGTTGGTATACGTCATCCTTGTCGTCGTCCTCGTCTTCTCTTCACCAATCATCTCTTCCAACCTCACCAAATACTTCTTCTTCATCCTCTTTATTCTTGGGTTAATACAGGTCATGTTTATTGTCATCCTCGCCGTCTTCTCCAAACTTCTTTAGTTGATACTTCTATTTCAATCATCCTTTCACATGTGACAAGGGCCCCCTCTCAAGAGTTCTTCCATAAAAAAACTGCTCACATCATCCCCATCTCCAAGCCTTCCAGCCAACCGAATATCTTCTGTGGCGATTCTGGACCCGGCACACAACACACCGCAGATGTCAAGCACACACCAAAAGCATACCACTGACACAGCACATGAAATTGCATTTACTGCACTGCCGTTGTCCATACGGTGTCCTTGGTAAACATGTTAATGTCCACAACATGCTCCGAGCCGCTGCGGTGGCTGAGTGGTTATGGCGCTCGGCTGCTGGCGCGATAGACGCGGGTTCGATCCCGGCTGCGGCGGCCGAATTTCGATGGAGGCGAAATTCTAGAGGCCCGTGTATTGTGCGATGTCAGTGCACGTTAAAGAACCCCAGGTGGCCGAAATTTCCGGAGCCCTTCACTACGGCGTCTCTCATAGCCTGAGTCGCTTTGGGACGTTAAACCCCCATAAACCAAACCTAAACCAAGCCAAACAACACACTCCATTGTATAAGCACGCAACAACAACAAAAAGATACATCCCAGAGATAGTTAAAGCTGTTAAGTTGGATCTTCTGTCTTCATTCAAATTGGGGTTTATTAGTACCTTATCCCATCCTACACTTTTCTTCCCACTGCCCGTGGGCACCTCGGCAACATCACCTGTCTCCTCTGCCACTACTGAGCATGCTACCTTGGGGACGTACCGTGCGGGTACACTTTCTTCGTATTTTTTCAACATTTTTGCATGGAAAACCTTCTTGGTGTTATTTATCAATAATTCATAATCCATGTTATTTTTCTTCTGTCACAAGGTACGGGCACTTCCATTGCATCCGTAACTTATTATGATCCGTGGATAGCAGGGTGAGAACCCTGTCACCCGGATTCAGATTTCTTGGAGTGGCTTTCTTTTCATAGTAGCCCTTATAGCGCTTGCGTGCCCTTTCCAGGCCTTGATGTGCAAGCCTGCATGTTTCTTCCAACTTGTCCCGCAACTCAAGAACGTATGTGTATGCTGTCTTGAGATCTGATGCAATCTCCTTATTAGCCCGCAGCTCCTTGAGTATTGTAAGTGGACTCCTAACGGTTCTCCCACACAACATCTCGAAGGGGGAGAAACTAAGACTCATTTGTGGTACTTTGCTGTAAGTGAACAAATGAGCTTGGAGATATCTATCCCAATCAGTAGGTCTCTCCTGGCACATTTTCCTGATCATATTTTGGAGGGTGCCGTTGAACCGCTCTGCAAGCCCATTACACATTGGATGGTATGGCGTTGTTAGTAACTGCCTTACTAAAAAAAGGCGGTTTAACCTCCTTCATTAGTTCTGACGTGAAGTTCAAGCCACGGTCACTTGAAATTTCCCTCGGGAACCCATAAAGCGTGAACATCTCCACAAGACCCTCCGCCACTTGGATACTGTCTATAGTCTTCAATGGAATAGCATCAGGGTAACGAGTGGCCATGTCGACCAGGGTAAGCACATATCTATTGCCTCTGCCGGATACTGGAGAGATTGGCCCCGCAATGTCAATAGCCACTCGTTGAAACGGTAGGTCGATGGCTGGCATCTTTCCCAGAGGTATGGGACCAACTCTTCCCTTTGGAACTGTGCGTTGGCACACGTCACACGAGCGAACAAAACGTCACTCTGGACACCTGGCCAGAATAACTCCTCGGTGATCCTAGACTCCGTTTTGTGAGCACCCTTGTGTCCAGCCATAATGGCGTCATGTCTTAATTGTAACACTGTATCTTGCATATCTTTCAGTAACACCAGCTGTTGGTCTGCCTTCCTGAGCTAAATATGCATTCCCTGTGCCGAAGACCGTTTACCAATTGATATTCGAATGACATACGACTGCTCTTTCTTTTCACCTTTTCCACAACTCTTTTGAAGCAGGCTTTCAAGCTTAGGTCTTCTCTTTGTCTAATGGCAATTTCGCCCGGTGGCAATTTCGACTGAAGCAGTAGCCGGCGTTGCTCTCTTTCATCCGAGGTGTTCTTGACCCGCCGGAACCTCCGATTCTCTGTTCTTCCCCCCCGTGCCACGCTATCCTCGCACATTTATAACCTTGGCGTTGCTACACTGCCTTTGTCTTCTCTTCTCCACCAATCATCTCTTCCCACCTCACCAAATACTTCTTATCTTCTTTATTCTTCAGTTAATACACGTCATGCTTATCGTCATCCTCGTCGTCTTCTTCTTTAGTTCATACTTCTATTTCAAACTTCCTATCACATGTGACAGGGACCCTCTTAGATTGGTGGTCTTTGATGGCTGGGCAGCAATTCGTGTTGCTGTGTTACCAGGGAGTGTTTTTTGGGGTGTGGGTTTTGGGGGTGGGGGGGCCTCTGTTTACTGCACAAGAACACCCTATAGGGCAGAAGGCGCAAAGAGTTGCAAAAGAGTAACACTTCTAATTTGATGCCAAAAACATGGACCACTGCATATCTGTACACAAGTGCATGCATTTCTGTTTCTCTGATGTTGTTCGAGCGTCTCATCATTTGACTGTGGCACTTGTCATGTTTTTCTGCTTTGTATGTCCTCCCTGCAATAATGCCTTAGTGGTGCTGCAGGCATCTTTAATAAATAAAAGTAGCACATTATGCTTCTCACATTTGAACCAGTTACAAGACTGAGCTTTTGAGGGGCCTGTAGGCATGGTAAAAAGCAGTGAGGTCCTTTCATTACTTTGAGGCAGCTTGCATTGGAACTCCCAAAGCTGTTCTTGAGCTGTTCTTGTGGATGCTACTGTGTAAGTAATGTTGGCTGTTATATAGTGTCTTTAAAGGCAGTGGGTACAGCACCCATTTCGGTCCTGGCAACTGAGTATAGTTTAAAAAATGAACAGCGGCAAGTCAGTGATGAGGAAGCAAGGTTGTTTACAGCTTCGTTCAACTTAGCGCAGCAGTCGTAGACGATTGTGGAAAAGCTTACATGGAGCGCATAATAGGTCTTGGCTACTTGCAGCGAAATTTCGTTGAGCATGTGCTGTCATTTTGACTCGGAGTTGTCCTTGTTTTTGCCTAGGTAGAAAGCATTTGGCCTCACATGTGTATAAACATTGGCAAATCTTTTAGCTATATAGGAAATGCTTGTCTTTAAATCTAAAAGTGGTATAACAGTGTTTGTGTGGTGATATTTTTCAAGAAGTTTATAATGTATTTGCAAAATTTTTTGTGCGCACTCAAACTAGGGATAAAAAAAAAAGTCCTGTTCCAGGGATGTCGTTTGAAATCCTGGTTGTATTAGGAATCATGGGAGAAGAAGGGAAGGTATAAAGAGGGCAAAGGGTAAATTTCGATTCTTGATAACTCCACTTTTACCAGCATTTAAAAAATTTATCTTGGGGGATATTAATGAAGCAGTGGGGTCCTTGAACATAAAATGCACTCCATGCTTTTCTTTTGAAGTTCCTCAGGGCTGCTTTGAGGAAGCATTCTGTTCTGTGCCAAATGCTGCACATGCACTCTGGGGGAGCGACTGTGCTGATGTGTTGTGCATGATGTAAATTTTGTCGCAGGTGACACAAATGGTTTGGCTTTATAGTAGAGGCGTTAGAGGCAAAGTTCAGCAGTAAGACTCATAGCGCCTGATCTTTTTGTGTCTGCAGCATCATCTTGAGACCTCTCGTCTTCTTTGCAAGCTCAGAGCTGCCAAGATGTTTGCGAAGTACGTGCTGTATTATGGAGCTTGTCTTATGTAATCTGCTATCTTGCAGGGTGCACTTGCCTGCATGTGGTGTACAGTTGTGCACCCACTTGTCTAGAGCGCAAGAACTGTGCGCACGGTATTGTGCATTTGTGACAGTCTCCACTATCTGGCGAGCACCCGATACCTTCTAAAGACCAAGAAGTTAAGCTCGATTGAAGTTAATGTGTTTGCACTATAAGGTCTTGTTTGTTGTCCTGAGCGACTAATAAATGACATAAGTGTAATCCACGGTTCACCGTACGAGCTCTCTAGAGAGGTGTGTGGACGGCTGTACATCTCCTGACATGCTGTTTTAACGGATTGATTGCATGTTCTGGTGCCGGTAATTAGATTCACGTGTCACATTGCCTCTGTACTGTTATGTAGTCACTAAGTGTCCTTTCAAGTTTGCCTAATGGTTAACTATTGGGTCCTCTGTTTGACTGACATTGCATTGCATCATATCTCCACCAGAAAAGCCATTAGGCGCATTGGTTAACTGTTTATCATCAGAGATAGAATTATAGAATTAACTGCAATGCATGTGGCACTGTATTTGGCTAAGCACCTTGGTCTTGTCATTTCATTATGAACTGACACTGCAGCTGATTGTGGTATAAAAGGGCAATCTTTTAAGCGGCAGTGCAATGTAACGTGTAATGTAGGGCAATAGATAGGTGTGTGGCTTTAGCTTATAGAAGGTGGAGAGTGGCTTTTGCACTCGTGAATAGAACACAAGATGTAAGCGTCATTAGGCCATTGTAATGCAAATGTCGGCCAGTCACTGAACACATTCCAAAGCTGAAATTGTGTGGCTGCTTTAAGGTACATTGTTGGGAGAGTTGGTGACTGAACATTATGAAGGAACACTGCACAAAAGAACGGGACAGAAGAGAACAGACACACGAGTACTGCCAGCCTCATGCCAGCCTCATGCCCTGGTAGCTTACTCTTCAGATTTAATGCGATAGCATTAGGAGGGCCATGAAGGCAAAAACTGTCCGGCGGCATTGGTGGCAGCGGTGTCTGTGAAGCCTCCACATGCCAAAGGTGGCAGGTAGTGTTTAGGGGGATTTTCCTCTCTCCACCTGCCAACCACTTTCCCAGCACCCTCCCCACTTGTAGGGAAGAAGAAAGAGACACCCCGTGAAAAAATACTCAGCAAAAATGAAAATGACTAAAGAGAAAATGGCGGACACAACAGCAGGCCTATGTGCAAAATAGTTTTCAGAAGAACTGTCTGTGCAAAAATGAGGCTTGCGGAGGCTTATGCCTTTTTGCATTGCTCAGGAAGAGCAACTTGGGTCTCACAACTTCAATCGGTTACCGTGTTTGAAACAGTCACCTGCCAGTGCAGTGGCGCATCGCTTAACCACTCCACCACTGCGCCGGTGGCGGTGTTGTTGCTTGGTCTGAATTGGAATAGATTGGGGAGTGAGAGTCTGTGTACTTAGAATTGGAATAGATTGGCAAGTGAAAGAATAATGCCATCGCATTTCTTCTGCATCAATTCGATTAATCACCACTAAATTTTTTGTATGACATGTGCAGGTACCTGTGCACATGGACCGAGAGGTGAGGCTCCTGCTCCCTCTGCTCACAGGTTAAGTGGTGCTGGCCAGTGTCAGTCAACTAGAGTCAGCAGTGCTGACAGTGCAGGGCAACAGACTGGGAATTCAGCCGGCGCAAGAGAGCCAGCTACCACTTCTACTCTTGCCATCAGCTGCCTGTTTTGAAAGACCAGTTGGTTACTACAGGTAATGTGCTTCAGGGGACCTTGTCACGTGCAGTCTTTTTGGAGGCTTGCTGGGACACCGTTGTGGGTGTGCATCTCAGGTGAGGCCCAGGTGCATGGAAAAACATCTTCCTTTTCTTGCATGTGGCTCTTGTGTTGCTCCACTTTTCATTGGACATGCTGTTTCATGAACCGGCTTTGCCTTTGAGTATACAGTTGAAACCCGCTACTACGAAATCGCGGGGGAAAGCAAAAAATTTCGCTTCTGCAGGAATTTCGTTGATGCGAGAATGAGACAGAAAAGACAAGGGGGAAAAAAAATGTATTGCCAAAAGTTAGTAAGCTTGCTTTGTCAAACCTTGCCCTGCAGCAATTTGAAAGCTCTGCCTTCGCACTGCAAAAAGTGGTCCATAGCAACATCGTCGTCGTGCTCACCGAAAAACGAACGCAGGTGTGTCTAAGGCGTCTAACACGTCCTGCGGGTTTGTCTTCTTTTGATGTTTTGGTGTTTGATCGTCAGTGTCGTCAGTTTCACACATGTTACTTATGATGGCTTCATCGGTCATCTCCTCGTGCACGACGTCATCATCCGCGCGAACAAATTCATTGACGCTGAGGCCACCTGGGACTTCGTTTGCCACGGCACAAAGTTCACTCCATGCGTTGGATAGCGATGGCGGTACTGTGCAGTCAGCACCGCCGTCGAGTGTGCCTTCGGGCAAATCTTCTGGCGCCTCTGGATCAGCGCATGATGCCTGCTGTGTGACAATCAAGCTGGCATGCTTGAAGCAATTGGCAATCACGACAGGAGTCGGCCACCATCTCAAGCGCCATGAACATGTCCACGTCGGTAGGACGCTTGAGCTGGAGGTTCAGGAGCAGACGCTCGATCAGCCTCTCCCTGTAGGCGCACTTGATGCTACAAATGATGCCCTGATCCAGCGGCTACAGCATGGAAGTGCAGTTTGGGGGGGAAAAATTACCCGCCTGTTTTTGAGCTCCACCTCAACGTGATGGGCGATACAGTTGTCTAGAAAAAGGCAGACTGACCTGCCGGCCTTCCGCATGTCGGCATCGAAGGCCTCGAGCCAGCCGCCAAATATAGCCCTGGTCATCCATGACTTAAGGTTTGTGGTGTATTGGACAGGCAGCTTACGATTTCACTTGAAGCAGCGGGGATCCTTGCTTCTGCCGATTATTAGCAACGGCCGTTTGTCTGTACCGTCCATGTTTGCGCACAGTAAAATAGTAACACGCCGCTTGCTGTGCTTTCCCCCGTGGCACTTCTGTCCTTTTAAGTCAAGGGTCTTCGATGGAAGCATCTCGTAGAATAAAGCCGTCTCATCCGTGTTGTAAATATCTGAGGTCTTGTACTGGTCCAGTGCTTCTTGGTTGGTCAGCAGCCACGACGACGACGACGCTGGGTCGATGGCTGCTGCCTCCCCGGAGATGACTTTGGCGACTATGTCGTGGCGGGCTTTGAAACGGCTCAACCAGCCAGGGCTCGCCTTGAAGTTATTGTGCCCGAGCATGCACGCGAAGTCCAGCACCTTCTGCTGAAGCATTCTGCCAGACAGGGGCACTTTATTTGCACTCTGTTCGCAAAACCATGCAAACACCGCCTTGTCAACATCTGGGAATGCTGCAGCCGTCACCGTTTTGTTACTTTCACTTGCACCATTTCCGAGCGCGTTGAGAATGGAGGCGTTGTTCTTCAATATTGTGGATAGTGAGCTGCATGCAATGCCAAATTCGTCGGCGATCTCCATTTTTTTCGTGCCCTTTTCAACTTGGGCAATAATTGCAGCCCTATCTTGTAAACTCATAAATTTTCGCTTCTTGGCTGCAGGTGGCATCTTAGAGGGCTGGCTAAGCAGACGGTCCGATCGCCAAACAGTTGATGCGTGCTACACAGTCCACATCCAGAGCACTGAGATATATTTATTTATTTATTTATTTATTGTACCCTTAGGGCCAAAGGCATTACAGAGGGGAGTGGGTTAATTACGATAAACAACAATGAAATAAAATACAGTAAAAATAGGTATTACAAAATAAATTTCCTCCAGAATAAAACAAATAACAACATCCATGAAATGTAAATAGTATAGAAACAATGTATACAGTACAGTGGAAGCAGATATAACACACAATCAACTTTCTTCAGAATAAACAATATTAGCTACAGCGTCATTAAAGATTTTATTATCAGGAATGCCTGCAATATCGGGGGGAAGGCGGTTCCATTCCAAGATATGAGTGAAAAGAAGATTTAGAGTGGGATGTTGGGATGCCAACCTTGTGGCGGTGATCGATGCGACGTTAAATGTATTTGGGCGGTGACATGAAACAGTTCTGAAGCGCAACGTGATGATATAGCTTGTGAAATAGTGTTAGGCGCCAATTTTGCAGTGAGATTGTAACGGTGGGAGCGAGACGTTAGATTTCATGTCTGTGATGCTTGCCGTACGGTTGTAGTTTGAAAGAATGAAATGAACGGAATTATTTTAGACTGATTCCAAGGAATATGTGAGGTTTTCATGCGTAGGGTCTCATATTGATGCTGCGTATTCTAGTTTAGGATGTATGAGTGTTTTATAGAGTAGAAGTTTAAGGGATGAGGGAGCGGTAGAGAAATTGCGACGTAAGTATCCTAACATGCGGTTAGCGTTATTAATCACGTAGTCAATATGAATAGACCATGTTAAGTTTTGAGTGATATGAATTCCTAAGTACTTATATGTTTTTACCCAATCAAGATGAGTGTCATCAAGATAATATGAAGGAAGAGCGTTAGATGTCCGGGAAACACGCAAAGCTTTACATTTATTAGTGTTTAATTTCATATTCTATGTAGTGCACCAGTTTGACACCAAATTAAGGTCTGACTGGGGAGTGTCAGTATCGTTGACGTTATTTATTTCCCGAAATATTACACAATCGTCAGCAAAAAGGTGAATGTTAGAAGATATGGCAGAAGGAAGGTCATTAATATAGATTAAGAATAGGAGTGGCCCAAGGACCGATCCCTGTGGAACACCAGATAGCACGTTAGCAATCAGTGAATTAGTGTTATTAGCATGCACAAATCGCCAACGGTTTAGAATTGCCAACGGTTTAGATATGATTGTCATCTGGGAGAAATCGGCGGATGTTCTGACAATTTGAAGATAAACAACACAAAGCGGGTTTGCGCATACTATATTGTTGTATCCCGTACCGTTGGGGAACTGCCCGGTCCGACTGCCCGGAGCAGCCGGAGCACCACCACGTCAAGCACCCGCCACGTACATACTTCGACCAACTCCCCTTTATTCCAGTTCAATGATGAATATATATACAGATGTGCGAGTCAGCTGACCAGATAGGGCGCATGCCTAGCGCCACCTAGTTTATACAAACATAACTACAGAATACAATACCACATTATTCCCCCTCAAAAGAGTTAGCAACTAACACTGGAAAAACACAATAAACACTCAATGTCTTTCATAGTCTTTAAACCACACTGGTGGTCTTCTTTGTCTCGTCGAATGCCTCAGTCCTGGAACGTCCCTTTCAACTGGCGTCTGAACAGATGGCTGCTGGGGTGGGTCGTGGTTCTCCTGCTGTGGTTCGCCAAGTGGTTTTGCTGATTCAGGCGAACAACTTTTCGGAACTGTAGGTGGTGGAACTGGTTGGGGGCAAGGTACCAGCCGACTCCGATTCCATGTGCGGCCATCATTGAGCTTGTAGGTATCTTGACCACATTGGTCCACAATGGTGAATGGACTCGAGTAGCTCAGAGCGCCCTTAGGCACGTGACCAGGCAACTTGACTCTCACCGGTTGACCTGTTGTTAATGGAGAGTACTTTGCAGCTCGTCGACGGTCAGTGTAAGTCTTACTTGCTTGTTGCCTTTGTGCTACTCTGCTGTGGATGGACTTCATTGCTGCCTGCGGATCTTGAAAAAACTCTTTACCTGGCGCTCCTACAAGATCAAGTTTTGTTCTGGGATGACGGCCGTGAAGAAGGACGGAAGGCTTCACTCCTGTGGTCGCATGCGGTGTGAAACGGTAGACTCCCAGGTATTCGGTGATAGCTTCCTTCAAAGGCCGATGTTCTTGTGCGCAGACTTGAACGTACTCTTTGAGTACTCGATTAAACCTCTCTACCTGCCCGTTAGCTTGCGGATGATAGACTGCCGAATACGTATGAGCGATGCCACGTTCTTTGAGGAAACTGTCAAACTCCAAGGCTGTAAACTGAGCACCATGATCACTCACAATCTCGTCTGGATATCCTTCCCTGCTGAAGATGCTTCGCAGAAAGGAGATGACTGTTGCAGTTGTCACCCTTGCTGAGAAACAAACCTCAGGCCACTTGCTGTAGTAATCGATGGCTGTAATGGCAAAACGGCAATCTGCCGGCACTTCGGAAAAAGGGCCCACAATATCGATGCCTAGCTTCTGCCATGGTGCAGATGGGAATGCAACTGGCTGCAGAGGTGGTGTCACGGGTTTTGCAGACTTGTCAACAGATTGGCATACCGCGCAGGATGCAATGAATTGTTCTACTTGCTTGCACATAGCAGGCCACCAGTATTGCTCACATAGTCGCTGCTTTGTCCTCGTTATTCCCGGATGAGACTCGTGGGCTGCGTCAAGAAGCCGTGCTACGAGGGACGAAGGTACTACAAATTTGTCACCACGAAGCAGGAGGTCTCCAACGACTGAGAGCTCAGTTTGCACCCGGTAGAACGGAACTGCTTCGGCAGGCAACATCTTCACTGCGGGCCATGCCGATGTCACCCACTTTATAACCTGCTGCAGCAACGGGTCCTGCATCGTTTCAATGACAAACTCTTCATGAGTAATGCATGTTGAGACAACACAAACAGTCTCTTCTTCCTCTTCCTCCACACGACCTGGAAGGGGCATCCTTGAAAGAGCATCAGCAACAGTATTCTTGTCACCCTTGTGAAATTCAATCGTGAAGTTGTATGCCAACAGCCTGGCGTGCCACCTCGCAATCCGGAACGGTCGGCGACCTACTCCCTTTGTACTAAGGAGTGTGACCAGAGCCTGGTGATCGGTGCGTAATATGAATGAACGACACCAAAGGTACACTCTCCAATATTCGCATGCCCACAAGCAAGCAAGGGCTTCCAATTCCCCTACAGAATACTTCTGTTCCTGTGAAGTAAGCCTGCGAGAAGCAAAAGCAATCGTCACCAGTTCATCATTCCTTGTCTGTTGCAACACTGCTCCCAAGCCAATGGATGAGGCATCCGTAGTGACAATAATGTCACCCGCAGGATCAAATAGCTGTAAACATCTTGTGGCCAGGGAACATTTCAGTTGCTCGAAACAAGCTTGTCTTGCAGGGTTCCATGTGAATGTGGCATTCTTACGTAGCAACTCTCGAAGAGGCTCGACAACCACCGCATAGTCAGGTATAAATTTGGCGTAGTAGCCTACCATGCCCAAGAATGAGCGCAGAGTACCGACATTTGTTGGGGCTGGCACAGCCTTGATGGCGTCAATGTTACTTTGTAAAGGGCGTATTCCCTTGTGACTGATCCTGTGACCAAGGAAGTCGACTTCTTGCACATTAAAAATGCATTTGTCATTCAACTTCAATCCAGCCTTTGCAATCAAGTGCAAAACTTGTTTCAAATTCTTGAAGTGCTCTTCACGTGTGCTTCCGTACACAATGACATCATCTATGTAGCACAAAGTGTTTTTGCAGTTCTGCAAAATAGTGGCCATCATTTTCTGAAACGCAGACGGTGCTGATGCAAGACCGAAACAGACGCGCTTGAATCTGTACAGTCCACTATCGGTTATGAAGGTAGTCAGTTCCCTGCTTTCAGGGCTTAGCAGAACTTGGTGATATGCAGCTGCTAAATCAATCTTTGAAAAGTAATTTGCGCCATGAAGTTTGTGCAATATTTCTTCCGTGTGCGGCAGTGGAAATTTGTCAACGACAATCGCTTTGTTTGGTTCGCGCAGATCGACACAAATTCTTATCTTGCCGTTTTTCTTTGCTACTACTACGATTGGAGACACCCATTCAGACGTGTCAATCTTTTCTATGACATCTTCCTGCTCAAGGCGCTGCAGCTCTTCGCGTACTCGGTCTCGCATTGAAAATGGCAAACGCCGCAACTTAGCAACAACAGGCGTGATTCCTTCTCTTATCTTGACCTTATGGACAAAATTTGTTGCAAGCCCTAACTTGCCATCAAACAAGTGCGGAAACTGGCAAAACAGTTCACGGTCAAGGCCTTCTGGCGCTTGCGTAATATGGGTGCATTGCAATGACGTACCGTTGATTTGCAGACGCAGCGTTTCGACAGCGTCGATGCCGAGAATGTCAGTACCGTCCTTGACGACGTAGAAGAGAATGTCGGCCTGCCGATCCTGGAAGATGACTGGCGCCGTGAAACACCCCTCGATGGTTATTCTGCGGCGAGAGAAATCGTAGAGTGACGCTGATGTTGGCTGCAAAGGGAAGCGTTTCAACCTTGAATACGTGGCGTTCGACAGAATGGAGACAGCAGAACCCGTGTCTACGAGGAAACGTATAGGAACATCTTGTACGAAGACTTCTGTGTGTATCCCTCCTTTGCACTGCCGGTCGAGAAGCAACACGTTGAGATCGCCGGATGCACTGCAGGTGTCGACTTCTCGGACAGCAAGGGCCCTTTCGTCAGGCATGCCGCTTCTACAGACACGCTGAAAATGTCCTCGTTTGCCACATTTGCTGCAAGTTTTACCCCGCGCCTTGCATGTCTTGGAATCTGCAAGATGCCCTGAAGACCCGCAACGGAAACAGGACTTCGGCTGCTGCGAACGCGGTAACTGCGTTTCTGAGCGGCATGGCATCCGATGTTTTTCGACCTTTTGAACGCTCGCAGCCGATGACTGCAGCTCAAGTGAGTATTTCGTGGCTTCTTCGATACTGTTTGCAATAGCCAGTGCGCGTTCAAGAGTGAGCGAAGTGCCTTCAAGCAGTAAGCGTTCCCGAAGAACAGGGTTGCACGTTTTCGCTACAAGTTGGTCACGAATAAAATCGTCAGCCTGCTTACCGAAGTCGCAACTTAATGCCAGCTCACGCAACGCCGTAACGAACGCTGTTGCAGTCTCCCCAAGCAGTTGGGTGCGTTGTCCGAACCGATGCCGCTCCACGACGACGTTCGTTTTAGAAGTGAAGTAAGCGTCCAACGTAGCCACCGCTGCATCGTACTCGTCGCTCGTACCGCTTCCTTCCTTTCCTTCTGTAGGCGGCGTCGACGATTTCTCCTCCGGCAACGCGTAGTACAAGCGTTGGCCTTCCACACCCAAACAGTGTAGCAGCAAAGCTTTACGGCGCGCAGGTGGGTGAGCGTCGCTCCCGGATGCCAGGAGATAGTTCTTGAAAAGGCGGTGCCACTGCGTCCAAGGAATGGCGGGCTTCCCGGGCGTCGGCAGGAACTCGGGCGGTTGATGCAGGCTCATTGCTTCCGCGTTCGGTTACTTCACCACTCGTCGCCAACTGTTGTATCCCGTACCGTTGGGGAACTGCCCGGTCCGACTGCCCGGAGCAGCCGGAGCACCACCACGTCAAGCACCCGCCACGTACATACTTCGACCAACTCCCCTTTATTCCAGTTCAATGATGAATATATATACAGATGTGCGAGTCAGCTGACCAGATAGGGCGCATGCCTAGCGCCACCTAGTTTATACAAACATAACTACAGAATACAATACCACATATATATTCCACGAAGCACACACCACTGTCAACCACGTGCGGCGGTACACAAAGCTCAAAATGTCGTGTCCTCCAAGTCGCGCGTCGGCAGTCGGACTAGGTCGGAGTCTGTTTTCGCGCGTGGATGGGGATTTGGTTAGCAAACAATTACCGAGTCAGTCGGCATGAGACGCGGGCGCTCCGCTCCGCGTTTGCTTATGTCGTGATGGCACCACTGATCTCCACTAGGTGGCTGGATGCCACACGGGCGCTCGAAGCGAAGCACGCCACCCACCAGCTGTTGGATGAGGTGGCGTTGGTATCGCAGGTGTAGGTGTTCTTTCTCGCCATGATTCGGCAGCTTTGTGTGCTTCAAAATAAAGCCATCGACGATGGAAACCCCTAGAAGCCATAAAGAAAGCTTTCGCCACCATTTCACATATGACCACTGGCTTCTTCATTGCCACTTTCTTTCCTCCTGCTTGTGTCCTTATCACTTCTTTCAGAGATACATTGTTGGCAGAACTAAGCATCGTCACTTGACGCTTGTCTCGCCAAGCAAGCACCACGTAGGTGTCTCCTTTTCTGTAAGCGGCCACTTCGCCCTTTCTCAGCTTTTTCTTGACCTGCTGTGGCATTTGCTTGCGATTAGGCATCACGGTACCAGTCAGTGGTGTTTTCTGTAGAGGTAACTCCTCGACAAGCATTGGCGAAGTGTAATATCTGTCGGTGTAGAGGTGGTAGCCACTGCCCGGCGTAGCTTGCTGCACTTTCTAAAGCAGGTGCAGAACAATCCAGCAGGTGAAGGAGAGCTCGGGGCGGCTGAGATTGTCAGTTGTTGTGCTGCCGTAGTAGGGCTCAATTGCCAAAATGCACCCCGTTAGGCAGTCGGCAAGTGTGTAAACACGCATGCCCCATTTGGTTGGCTTTTGCAGATTATAGCATTTGAATGAGACACGGCCCTTGAATCCAACGGTGCTCTCATTGATGCAAATTTTGGGGCCAGCTCTGAAATGCTCTCTGCATTTCGCGTCGATGTAAAGCACAACGTCCCTGACCTTGCTTTCACGAGTTGCTGGCCGATCTGAAGAGGCAACATGGCACAGGGCAACGTGCAACATCCAAAAGATTTGCAGAAATCTTTTCCAGCGGAAAACGCGTGGAAAAAAAGGCATCTTGTTTACAATGTCTTGGCTGAAATACTCCTTCCGTTCTGGTTTCGGATTCAAGGCCACGTTTATAATTGTCACGGAGTGGGAGCACGCATACAATGGGCTCCACACTCTCTGATACCGATTCTAGGGGAGGAGAGACAAACACCTCCACCCAGGTGCCAGACCTTAAGCAGGACCGAGTGGCTGACCTGCGATAGGTCCGCGCCTGACCAGCGGCTGACCGGAGGCACGACACAGGAGTCGGTAATAAGGGTGAAGGAATTTAATTAGCAAAGCGGAACAACACTTATCATGTCACCAATTACATTATAATTGTCACGGAGTGGGAGCACGCATACAATGGGCTCCACACTCTCTGATACCGATTCTAGGGGAGGAGAGACAAACACCTCCACCCAGGTGCCAGACCTTAAGCAGGACCGAGTGGCTGACCTGCGATAGGTCCGCGCCTGACCAGCGGCTGACCGGAGGCACGACACAGGAGTCGGTAATAAGGGTGAAGGAATTTAATTAGCAAAGCGGAACAACACTTATCATGTCATCAATTACAACAAAACATGGGAACTGAACAGACAGAACAAGTTTTAGATTCTGCACACAAAGTCTAAGATGACAGATGAGAAGAAATACAAGTATACAAAGCACTTTTTAAGGACAGAATTAAGGATAGAGTTCGTAAAGGCGGGAGTGGCGGGGCTTAGCTGTTCGGGTGGTTGAGGTCCGGTCCGAGATGGCGTCGGGCTGTCGCTGCCGGGTCCCCGGAGTCTCTACTCGCTGGCCAGACACTTCGCGACGAGCCGACCACCTCTCGGCTGACACTTCACACACACGCGCGGTTAGCCAGCACACCGCCACATCCAAAATCTCCACTTTGACTACCCTCCGCCGCATTCTACAGTCCCCCCCGCAGCGTCCCCATCTCCCTCTCTCACAGTCCCCGGACAGCCCGGGGCCCGGGACCGACGAATCAGGCTGCGACGAACGTACAAGAGGTCATCGGCCAAACAACTGCTTTCTCCCGGTCGGAGACCAGACAGAAGGGGTGGGGGGTGCAGGCGCGGATGTTTAGGATGGAGCCCCGTCGCCGGTCTTAACCGCCGCGGGGCAAAATCGCAACCAGCGCGAATTCTGTTTCACCACCCCCGCGTCAAGAATGTTATCCCTGATAACGCGCTTCGCTGTGTGCGGCATGTATATTGTACTGAATACATAGCACAGACACATCCAGATAATACTGCGAAATACAGGCAAAACCCACTGACATATTACTGCGGAATACAGGCGTGCACAAGCATTTAATAGACACATGCTGAAGAACGAACTCGTTACACAAATTCAAGTGAAAAATTCTTGATCTCTAGAGATCATCAACTCGTCGGGCGACGGGCTCCCAAACCCGGCTGAGGTAATCAGCCCCGACATTATCTTTCCCACGTATGTTTTCGACCGTGAAATCATACTCCTGGAGTAGGAGGGCCCAACGGAGCAGTCGCGTGTTCATGAACTGCGCCTCGCGGATGTGTTTGAGTGGTTGGTGATCGGTCTGGAGGGTGAACTTTCGCCCATACAAAAAAAAATTAAATCGTTTGATGGCCCAAACGATTGCGAGGCCTTCCTTCTCGACTGCTGAGTAGGCTCGCTGTCTTTGTAGTAGCTTCCTACTTGCATAGGCGACGGGGTGCAGCACCCCCTCTTTTCCCTGGAGGAGCACCGCCCCAAGACCCTGGTCGGAGGCGTCTGTGCGAAGGACGAAATCTTTTTTGAAATCAGCCACCTGTAGGATGGGTGGCTCTGGGAGCAGCCGCTTCAGTTCTGTGAAGGCGTGTTGCTCCCGGTCCCCCCACTTAACGGTGTTGGGCACCAGCTTCTTAGTCAGGTCCGTCAGGGGAGCCGCAACACTGGCGTAGTTTGGTATGAACTCCCGGTAGTAACCCGACAGTCCCAAGAATGCCCGAACTTGGCGCTTGGTCTTCGGTCTCGGAGAATCGCGGATCTTGCCCAAAATGGCCTTCATTGGGCCTAGGCTGCCCCTTCCAATGGTGTGCTCGAGGAAAGAGAGTTCCTCAAAACCCAAGTGACACTTTTTTGGATGGATCGTCAGTCCGGCTGCCCGTATCCGTGCGAGAGCGAGGCAGAGTGCTGTCATGTGGTCCTGCCAGCTTTCTGTCGCTACCAAAACATCGTCATAATAGTGGTAGACGTTGTCAATTCCTTCGAGCACACTCCTCATTAGCTTTGCGAATACTGCCGGTGCCGTTTTTATGCCGAATGGCATGTTTTTGAACTGGTAATGTCCGCTGGGAGTTGAAAAGGCGGTCTTTTCTTTTGACTCTTCCTCCAGAGGCACTTGCCAATATCCCTTTGCAAGATCCATTTTAGAGAAGTACCTTCTTGCCCCAACTTCGGCGATTAGGCAGTCCGCGCGAGGAATGGGTTCCGCGTCTGTTACCAGCACATCATTGAGTTTCCGGAAATCCACGCAAAACCGGTAGCAACTGTCCGGTTTCTTAACCAAAACGACCGGGGCGTTGTGCGGGGAGCGTGATTTCTCAATCACTCCCATCTGTAGCATGCTGGACACCTCTTTCTCGACTGCTTGCTGGACTGCCTGAGGTAGTGGATATTGCTTCACATAGATGGGCTTATTCGTCGTCGTAGGTAAAGAGCACTCAGCCCATGTCGTGAAGCCTGGTTGTTCCGTGAAAACGTCCTGATAGGTTAACGCCAGTCCCCGCAGTTCCTTCACCTGTTGCGGTGTCAGTTGGCCCGCTATGGCGATGTCTTGGGGGCCCACCTGCTCATCCAATGGCCACATCAGCTCGGTGCACGCCTCGTCCGCTGCTACTGTAGCAACAGTCTGCACCGAGAGTTCTGGTCGCGTCTCGCTGGCATTATATTTCTTTAACATGTTGATATGAAACATTCTCGTAGTGCCCTCGACGTCAACAACGTAATCCACTTCGCCTTTTCTTCCCACGACTGGATAGGGTCCCTTCCATTTCATGGTGAGTTTGTTATGCTCAGTGGGCAATAAAAGAAGCACTTGGTCCCCCTCTTGCAGCTGTCGTGGCCGGGCTCGATTGTCATAGTATGCCTTGTACCGCTCTCCTGCTTGGGTCAGTGCTTCGTGAGCAATTTGGCACGTCGTCTCCAATCTTTCTTTAAGGTCAATGACATACTCGTAAGCTGTCTTCACCTCTTCCTCAATCCTACTGCCCGTCCACAGTTCTCGTAAGATGGCAAGCGGTCCCCGCACGTTGCGTCCGTAAAGGAGCTCAAATGGTGAGAAACCCGTGCTCGCCTGGGCTACCTCCTGGTAAGCGAAAAGAAGAGGTTCGATGAATCTATCCCAGTCCTTGGGCTGTTCAGCACACATCCGACGCAACATCTTCAAGGTGCCATTCATTTTCTCCACCAGACCATTCGCCATGGGGTGGTAGGAAGTCGTCGTTTTCAGCCGCAGAGATAAAAGGCGCCCCACCTCAGCCATAAGTTCGGAAGTAAAGTTTGATCCTCGATCGCTGAGCATCTCTTCCGGTACTCCTACCCGTGCAGATATATCCAGAAGTGCCTCGGCGACCCTCTCTGTCTCGATACTTGGCAGGGCTACTGCCTCTGGAAATCGGGTGGCGTAATCTATCAACGTCAGAATATAGCGGTTGCCTCGGCGTGTGGTAGGCTTGAGGGGTCCCACTATATCCACAGCGACTTTGCTGAAGGGGGTGTCAACGAGAGGCACCCGCTCCAAGGGAACCTTCCGCACTGCGCCTCGCGCCACGGTTTTCTGGCACATGTCGCACGATGCGACAAACCTGCTCACGTCTCCCTGTAAACCAAGCCAAAAGAAGTCCGCGCGAATGCGGTCTGTTGTCTTTTTTCTGCCGAGATGCCCTGCCATCAGCCCCCCATGTGCCAACTGGAGAACCTTCTCGCGATGCTTCTGGGGCACCACGAGCTGTGTCGTCTTTGCTCCGGTGCCTGGAACGTACTCTCGGTACAGCAGGCCATCCCGGAGACCGAATGTGAACGAACTGCCTCCCTTGCACCTCGTCCTCTTTCTCTGCTTGTCTGCCTCGAAGCAAACTAGGAGGCTACTGTCCTCCCGTTGGTCTTGCCTCATCTGGTCAGGGCTGACATCAGGGAGAGTAGCAGGCGCCCGTAGCTTACGGAATCCCCCTTGGGATTGTCGGGCCGCTTGCTGGCGGGTCGTGACCGCCGCCGTGGGCATGGTAACCTGGTAGGGGCACTTGTCGCATGAATCATGGTGCTCCCTTGGAGGAGCTTCTGTCTCTTCCGAATTCTGCGGTTTCCACTCAGTATCTGGTGCTCCTGGACGTCGTACCCCTTCAATGTTTCCGAGGACAAGGTCGAAGAGGGGCTCCTCCATGCACCCCGCTGTAACTTCCCCTCGGTAGTATGGGGTGTCGATATGAATGCGGGCCTCAGGCAAGAACTTAGCAGAGCGGTCTACCAAGTACACGATCCGGTAGTCACCGGTCATTTCTTCGTCCTTCACGAAGCTGCGGTTGACGATCACCATGTTACAACCTGTATCCCTGAGCACTCGACCCTTCCTTCCACTGATCAAGCCCTCTACGACCGGCAAGTCAGGCGCCCCTGACAACGCAGTCATGCTGACGACCGGGACACGTTGTCCACCCTTCAATTCTAAATAGCCATCCTCAATACATGTAGACACGTTCCCGGAGGTAGATGGTGTCCGATTCTTTTGCACTGGAGGGCCACGGTTCGCCCTGCACTGTGCCGCAATGTGCCCTGGTCGCGAGCAGATGTAGCACCGTGAACGCGTCCCCGGGCCACGCGGCTGTTCGGTCATCTGGCCAGCGACCAGGCTATCCGTCTTGGAGCCTCTTCGGCTAAAGTTGATGGTCCCTCGTGCCATCACATATTCATCTGCTCGTTGAACCAATTCCTTCAGGTCCGTGCTCCGCTTTTCTCCTATAAACGTCACCAGTGCAAGCGCACAGTCTTCCAACAATTGCTCGGCTAAAATTAGCCCTTTCACCCCTTCGTATGTCTTGTCTGTTTTCGACAGTTCTATCCATCTTCCCCAGTAGTTCCCCAGTCGAGACACGAACTGCGAGGGAGTCTCGTGGTCGTTGGGCGTTTCGTTCCGAAACTTCTGGCGGAATCCCTCTTCTGTCAACCGAAATCTGAGGAGCAGCGCAAGCTTCACTTTATCGTAGTCATTCGAGTCAGGAGCCGGCATTCGGCCAAACACATTCAATGCTTCTCCTGTGAGGCAAGTGCTAAGCACAGTGGCCCACTGCTCCCGTGGCCACTGTTGGGCTTCCGCCACCCGCTCAAACCGCGTCAGATACGCGTCCAGGTCATCACCCTTTTCGTTAAATGGGGCCATCAACTTGTGTGGACGAACTCCAAGCGCTCGGGTTGGCATCGTCGACGAGCTCGGTTCGCTGACCGGACTGCCACTAATGTTGGAATTCGCCCTTAACTGAAGGAGTGCCATCTCCTTATCAATTTCCTGGAGTTTTCGATCAGAGCGCTCCTTCTCCCGCGCATCACCCTCTTTCTCTCGCTCGTCTTCCAGCCTGCGGCGCTCGCGTTCCGCCGCTCTCTCTTCCCTCAGGAACTCGCGCAGCTCTGCTCCCTCCAGATCCAACTCCTTACCGAGTGCGACTAAGCGTTCTGTTTCCGCCATCTTGTTCACACCAGCAGTAAAAAAAAAAACCGTATACGTCTGTATCGTTGTCTCGCGGTCAGAGCCAGTCAGGGTTAGCACAGGGTCCTGTCGCGGACGCCAGTTTGGCGCGGAGTGGGAGCACGCATACAATGGGCTCCAGTTTGTCACAGAGTGGGAGCACGCATACAATGGGCTCCACACTCTCTGATACCAATTCTAGGGGAGGAGAGACAAACACCTCCACCCAGGTGCCAGACCTTAAGCAGGACCGAGTGGCTAACCGGCGATAGGTCCACGCCTGACCAGCGGCTGACCGGAGGCACGACACAGGAGTCGGTAATAAGGGTGAAGGAATTTAATTAGCAAAGCGGAACAACACTTATCATGTCATCAATTACAACAAAACATGGGAACTGAACAGACAGAACAAGTTTTAGATTCTGCACACAAAGTCTAAGATGACAGATGAGAAGAAATACAAGTATACAAAGCACTTTTTAAGGACAGAATTAAGGATAGAGTTCGTAAAGGCGGGAGTGGCGGGGCTTAGCTGTTCGGGTGGTTGAGGTCCGGTCCGAGATGGCGTCGGGCTGTCGCTGCCGGGTCCCCGGAGTCTCTACTCGCTGGCCAGACACTTCGCGACGAGCCGACCACCTCTCGGCTGACACTTCACACACACGCGCGGTTAGCCAGCACACCGCCACATCCAAAATCTCCACTCCGACTACCCTCCGCCTGATTCTACAGTCCCCCCCGCAGCGTCCCCATCTCCCTCTCTCACAGTCCCCGGACAGCCCGGGGCCCGGGACCGACGAATCAGAGGCTGCGACGAACGTACAAGAGGTCATCGGCCAAACAACTGCTTTCTCCCGGTCGGAGACCAGACAGAAGAGGGGGGGGGGCGGGGTGCAGGCGCAGATGTTTAGGATGGAGCCCCGTCGCCGGGCTTAACCGCCGCGGGGCAAAATCGCAACCAGCGCGAATTCTGTTTCAATAATTACTTCACGAAAAGCTTTGAATTCTGTCAAGGTCACATTTTCCCAGTCCTTCCAAATTGAGTCCCTTGGAAGCTCACCAGCACTCGAAATCTTTTCATGCGCATAGCGGTTTTTTTCGCGCACAATGTTGTCCATCAGCTTGTCTAAAAAACGGCTGAAAATAATCCAGCTCACAGTTGAGATTGTAAGTGCTTACTTGTGATCCTGCATTCGTGACAGTGAAGGGAAATTGAGCGAAATCAGGCGCATTGTCCGCGTACACCTTCCAGTCTGCAGCACGTGGTCGCACACTGTTCCCTTGTCTGTCAACAGAGGTGCCGTCTCCACCGCTGCCGTCTTCTTCGTCACTTGCTTCTGTTGAATCACTGTCATCACTACCTTATGGAGGCGCGTAATTCTCTTCCTCACTGAAGTCATCATTGCTTTCAATAAATGCACCACCGTAAAATGCACGTGGTGAAAAAGTGGTCATGCTTCTCAGTGAACCGCGCGAACGTGCGGTTCCGCACGCAAATGAGAACGCTTGGTATCCAGAAACCGTACTGAACATTGTGCTGCACACTAGTGCAAAAAGAAGTGAACTTCAACAAACAAAATTTACTTATCCCTCAAGAGATGGCGCATCATGTATACAAAGAACGCGCACGAATCGCAGTGAGAAAAACCGGGAAATTTAACCCTCAAACACCCTTGTCGGGTGGTGCCTGACACTGGACCGCTACGGCCTATTTATTAGCACCACGGAAGGCTGCGTGAGTAAGGCTTCGATGGCCCTTCTCATAAAAGAACTCGCCTTTCTCTGCAATGGTTAGCCTGATTTTGTTGTTCAATTCCGATTAATTCTGATAAGATTCTGCATGTGCCTATTCTTGATGCAGTTTTTACTGTATCTATGTGCGTGCTCTTTTCTTCCCACACGTGATGTTCTGAATTTTGTACGCTTGCGCCCTCTCTGCTTCATAAGGCAGTGTATCATTTCTGAAAATACAGTTGCAAGTTCGCGCTCATGTGTGTTTGTGCGTGTTTCTCCCTCCCGTCCTGTGTTATTCTGCGCAAAGTTTTTTTAAAAAATACCGTATTTACACGATTGTAAGTCTACCCTTTTTTTGAAATTCAAAATTCCGAAGTGGGGGGGTCGACTTACAATCGAAACGAAACCTTTAACTGCCAATAAAAGCAAGAAAAACAATCTATCAGGGACGCTACTGCGATGTTAGAAGTTTTTGTTTGCTCTACGGCTCCAAGCGTAGCATTCAGGTATTCCGCGGGCTTTCTGGCCAGGATTTTTCATTTTTTATTTTTACTGCGCACACTATTACCCACCGCGATGGTTCAGTGCTACTGAACAGGATACCCGGGTTAGAACCCGACTGCGGCGGCAGCGTTTCGATGGAAGCGAAATGCAAAAGCGCCCGTGTGCTGTGCGATGTCAGTACAGCAGGTTAAAGATCCCCAGGTGGTTTAAATTATTCGGGAGCCCTTCACTACGGCACCTCGTTCTTCCTTTCTTCTTTCACTCCCTCCTTTATCTCTTCCCTTACAACTGGGTTTCTGCCGATATTTGAGACAAATACTGCGCCACTTCCTTTCCCCCAAAACCAATTTCATTTCACTCGCGGGAAGGGCCACTGTCCCGCTGTTCCAATCGCGGAGCGTGCGCCAGCGTCCGGGAGTGTCGCTAGCTGATGGAAGAGTGGCGATTTCAGTTGGTTGCGCAATACGTAACAGCGGCGCTTCTGGGGAATGCCGATGTTTGCTGGAAGAGCCGACGCCCCGACACCGATCACTCTTTGTTTGGTGGTGCTTGGAGTTGGTGCTTTTGACTCGACTGCCGGCCGCGTGCTTCGCCATGAGCTCTACAGGTTCGAAAAGCATTCGGCGCTCATTCACTGCAGCGTTCAAGAGGGAGGTCATCATTTACGCCGAAGAAACCAACAACTGCGCGGCGGGCCGCAAGTTCGACGTTTCTGAACGGTTGGTGGGGGAGTGGCGGAAGCAGCGAGACAAAATTTTCGATTGCGACTCCAAGCGAAGAGGTTTCCACGGGCCAAAGTCGGGACGCTTTCTGGAGCTGGAGGTCAAGCTTGCAGCGTATGTCACCTAAATATGTGATCGGTCCCTTCCAGTGACATGCGAAATGATCACGCAACAAGGCCGGGTCTTTGCTGTGGAAGCTGGAATACTCCAAACAGACTTCAAAGCCAGCAGGGCTTGGGCTTCGAAATTTAAAAAGAGGGCTGGCTTCTCTCTCCGTCAGCGTACTAGTGTATGCCAGAAGCTGCCCGCTGCTTACGAGGAGAAAGTTCTCGCCTTCCATAGGCACTACCTCAAGCTCCGCGACTCGCGGCGATACCTGCTCGGCCAAATCGGCAATGCGGACCAGACTCTCGTCTACTTCGACATGACGAGCAACACAACAGTGAGCGTGAGGGGAGCTCGCGAGGTTTAGCTTCTCACGACAGGAAACGAGAAACTTCGGTTCACTGTTATGCTATCATGCTTGGCAGATGGCACAAAGCTCCGACCGTACATCGTCTTCAAAAGAAAAACTATGCCAAAGGAAATGTTCCCGAAAGGTGTGATTGTGCAAGTGAACGAAAAAGGCTTTATGACGGACAACTTAGTTATTGATTGGTACCGTCGGGTGTGGCTTTTGAGGCCAGGGGCATTCCTCAAAAATCGCAATCCGGACCTTCTCGTGCTGGACTCATTTCGCGGCCACTTTACCGCAAAAGTGAAGGCAGAGCTCCGAAAAGAAGATACAGATATGCTGGTGATTCCCGGCGGTCTGACGGGGCAGCTGCAGCCGCTAGACGTTGGCATTAACAAGCCATTCAAGGTCTTGCTCCAGCGTGAGTACGAGTGGCTGGCGGCAGAAGGGCGGGAACTTACGCCAACGGGGCGCGTGAAGAGAGCCTCCCTGGCGGCTATGTGCGGGTGGGTGATTTCCGCTTGGGCAGCCGTTCCACGCGATGTCGTGGTGCGGTCATTTAGGAAGTGCGGGCTTTCCATGGAGGACGATGTGCTGTGGGATCGCAGCGACGACGACGGCAGTACCACTGAAGATGACTCAAGTGAGGATGAATAGCCCATCTATGCAATAAATTTTCGTTTTTGAAGCGCTCCACCGGTGTTTTTTTTTTTCGGACATGCGATTGGGGGGGTCGACTTACATTCGCGTCAACTTTTTTTTTTCGGACATGCGATTTGGGGGTCGACTTACATTCGAGTCGACTTACAATCGTGTAAATACGGTATGTCGCTACACCAACTGGCCCAACGTTCTACCCTATTAATGCATTTGAAGTTTGACCATAGGTTATAAGATGAATGGTCGGTAGCTTCACTGTGATATTTCCCACCAAAAATGACATGTTCTTCCCATTTCCAAAACTGTCTTCGGATTCTAAATATGTAAACTAAAACTGAAGATACAGTGGACTCCTCTTAAACGGAACTTGAAGGGGATTCAAGAAGTGTTCCATTTATCAGAAGTTTCATTTAAGCAAAGCACACATATTTCATGTAGAAATATTTATTTACGTTGCACCAGCCCTTACTGATCTGGGCGTGAAGAAAAAAAGGAATCAATTGTGGTCTGTTTTACATTCTTCAGTTGCTTTTTAACAAAGTAACTGTGCATATTTGAAAGGCTTTGCAAAAATTCTGCGCTTCCTTCACGTTCAAAGTACTGTTGCAAAAGTGCAACTGCATTCCTAGCTGCGCTGTCTGGCACCGCACTGGGCACAGGGTCCTCGCACTCATCACTGGAGGAAGAGTGGTCCTCGGCTTGCACTTCTGCAATAATTTCTTCAAGGCTTTCCCTCACGACAGGTGCGTACATTTGCATCTATGTCCTCATAGTCTTGTCGTGAGAAAGGGGCAGAGGGCACTATTTGATTAAATATAGTGTCTGCTTCTTCATCAGCAGTACCTGCCTCTTCATGGGCTATTGGATCGTGTGCTTCGAAGCCTGCATGGTGGAAGCACCTCTGCACTGTTGTTGCCTGAACTTGTTCCCAGGCACGGGCCAATATGTGGATAGCAGACAGCAAGTCAATGACATAATCCTTTCCACTGTCAGATCAAAGCAGCATGCGGTGAAGCAGTTGGCGGCGGTAGTGGACCTTGACGTTCTGGATGACTCCTCGGTCCATTGGTTGGATGACAGCAGTTGCATTGGCAGGGAGAAATTCAAGGCTGATGGACTTCAGCCCTTCCACCTGGCCATGAGCAGGGCCATTATCTACGATGAAGACAACTTTCCTGCCCTGTCTCGTAAACCTTGCGTCCTCCTCCCGCAGCCAATTTTCGAAAATTGCTGTTGTCATCCACGCTCTCCCATTCGCAGTGTAGGCCACAGGTAGATTTCGAATGCCCTTGAAGCAACGTGGGTGTCTCGGTTTTCCTAACACCAGCAGCTTTAACTTTTCATCGCCTGCCATATTAGCGCCCACCAGCACGGTAATGCGCTCTTTGCTGCGCTTCCCACCTGTACAGGCTCGATGGACGCGCCTTGTAGAAGAGGCCCATCTCGTCGACGTTGAATACGTCTCGCGGCTCATAGCTGTTTAAAAGCTCCTGCAGCCGTCCGCGTTGCCAGTCAGCGCAGACTTCTCTATCCACTGCATTACTTTCACCTGAGATGGTTTTGAAGACTAGGCCATGGCGCTTTTTAAATCTGCTAAGCCATCCGTCGCTGACATAGAAATTCTCAACCCCCATTTGCAGGGCTATCTCCCGCGCCTTTTGCTCCAAAATGGGTCCACTTATGGGAAAACTGGCACTCCGCGCACGCTTAAACCACAGAAAAAGAACCTTTTCAAGTTCTTCATACGGTGTCGTCCTCGTACGCATCCGGTTGGAAGCGAAGGTCCCAGACTTGACAGCTCCTTGAATGACGTCTTTGTTTTTCATGATCCGCGAAAGCGTCGGCTTGGGGATGTCGAACTTCTTCGCGACTTCTGTTTTTCAAAGGGAACTTCGCTCAAGCTCCTGCAGAATTTGTAACTTCTTTTCAAGCGAGAGCGCTTTGTGCGGCCGCTTCATAACGCTTTCCATCACGTCCACACACCGACAACACCGATCGCACGTAGGCCTAACGCAGAACGACAACAAAAACAAAATTATCAAGCGACTTACTGGACTGGCTTGTCCCGGCTATAGCGTTGGCTGCGAAGAATTTGTTCATGGTTGCTAGACTGCCGCTGACATACGCGAGCACAAATACGCTCGGGAGGATTCCAAATTTTTAACTTTTGTGCCGTTTAGCCGAGGGTAACATGTTAGTGGTGTTCCAATTATCCGAAGAATTTTACTGCGGCAGATATACGAAACCAACCAAGTAACCCTGCTTAATTTTGTTTATCCGTAAGTTTCATTTAACCGAGTTTCGTTTATTGGGCGTCCACTGTATCATAGACAACCCATGGTCAAGATGGCATATGCTATTAGGAATTCAGAAAAATTTGTGAACTTGAAAATCTAGCCAAGACAGTAGTAAATACTGTATTAGTGTCTTGCCAGTTATTTGCATGAGGGCTGCAAAAGCTTAACTAAACAGTTCTCGTCCATGATGACGGTGATTTGCACCTGTCCCGAGCTGTAGTCTGGAGTGGTTAATTTTGTGATCTACACCTGTCTGGGGCTTTAGTCAGGACCTGTCTCCACTGTGCCTCCTAGAGAGACTTTTTTTTGTCTGGATTATTGCTCAAAAAGCCTGTTGTTTTCTTCTTCAGCCTTCTCTGGTCCTTTTCAAGGCTGCGACAAAGGATGGTGCAGCTTGCAGTGTAGCTGAGGCTGCGTTGCCGACTTTGCACCCATGCCGGGCATGTTCATGTCCACATGTTCCGTGCGCACGGCGATCTCCTCCGCTGTGCAAAACTCCGTGTCGTGTCGACAAAACGTGTTGGGACCGGACCTGGATTCTGGAGCAAATTGATCAGGCGTTGGGGCGGGCGACGCTAGCCGAGGCTCCGAACAATCCTCATCCAGCACGGTAGAACATCGCACAGGTGACGAAGCAGGCGACGCTCGCTGTAACTTCGAACAATCGTCATCCGGCATGGTCGAATGTAGGGCATACGAGGCAGGCGACGCTCGCTGTGGCTGTGAACAATCATCCGGCACAGTCGAACATCCCGATGTCGAACCGCGCTTCGCATTGGGCGGGCGATGCTTTCTCTCGTACATACTATGCGTTGTCTTCTTCTAACGTATGTCTCCCGGCATCAGTTACTTTGTTCTGGCAAAGTATGCGACGTAGGAAAAAAGAAACCACAAAAAGATCTCGAAAAACTTTGCTAAGCGAGTGCTACACAAAAAGAGACATCAAACGTGCAAAGCGAGAACCACGACGGCGCAAGGAAAAAAAGAGAAAGAAAACAAAATGCCGTGGCGGTCGCGTCGGCCAACGGTAGGCCTCGGACGAGAGGCTCGCCTCGCGAGTGCGCCCTCCAGCCAGTTAGCGGCCAAGAAAAAGCCCTCGGAAAACCGGCTACTGCGGTCATTCTCATTGACCGACGCCATTTTGAAATGCAGCAAAATGCCCCCAAAGAAACAAGCTTCAAAACGAGCTTAAGATGGCGCCATCGGCCAGATGCTTCGCCCGCGGCACACGCGGGAAGTTCGAACAAATTTCGCCCGTTTCGGGTCATTTCGTGGCTCCCGTGATGTTTTGAAAGTCGATTTTGCCGTATGTCCCGATCGAATTCAGCATATGCCGTACGTCCCGAGCGAATTCAGCAAGAAATGAAACCATTGTGAAATCTCTCCCCCAACTAATCCCATAATGAGTAAGTCTTCAGGTTTCCGCAGGGTCGTTCCTCGTTGCGAGTTGTGTTGATGGGAGACAGTTCGTTGACAAGCACGACAGCCAGGGAGCACTGACTCAAAGCGTCGAAATGGTTGAACAGGCGTTTCGTCCGTGAGTCTCCAGTTACTGCCTGTGTTGGTGGACGAAGGGGAAATTTCCAAAAAACACTCTTAGAAGTGTTGCCAGAAGACATCGAAGAGATGTAGCAAAGAAATTTTAGCATGCTTGGTTGCTAGGATTAAAATTTGAGGTTGAGAAATGCTTCTTTTATGTAGGGATCTATTTTGAGCTGATGTTTCGGACAGAGCTTGCCCTTTTTCAAGCCACTTTGCAGGGTTCTTCCTACTCTCCTTAAGGCATTGGTATGTTCACAGATGTTCGACGCATAAGCAAAGCAACCAGAAAATGTGTGCGGGAAATAGCGGTCGCCCGGTGCACACGGCTGTGGGGAGCAAAGAGAGAGAAGAAGAAAAAACAACGGAAAAAACAGAGGCAGTGGGAAGAATAGGCTCCGTCCTCCGCCACAACACAGCAGTGGCAAGTAAAGTGCACAGAAACAGACGGTGGCGGAACCGCAGAGTAGATTAAAGGAGAATTACAGCTCTGCGCTTTTTGCTTTTCGACTTGGGGGTTGCCTTTTAACTTAGCAGTTAACAAGTACGCTGCGTTGGATACAAAGGAAATGTTTCTTAAAAAGTGCAAATATTCAGAAAAACTTCGAGTGGTGTTGCACAAGAAAGCTAAGAGCAAGAAAAATCAAGATTTCAAAGTGTTCATCTTCCGCTTTTGAGCCACTTTAAATTGCACAAGCTGATTGTTTCTAGCCTTGCAGTAATTTTTCAGAACTACATTGCCACATGGGTATAGTAGCCTGCCATATATTGTGGGTGTCCTTAATAGGCTGTTAACCCCCATTGAGGTCTAGGCTACAAACTCCGGGCCCCTGGTAGCGCATGCCATGTGTGTCCATCTTTACTGTGTCACTGCAGCTATGCAAAGAAGGACACAACACAGAATGGGGGGCTTTGTCCAGGGCCTTTGTTTATTGGGCTTTCCGTAGAAGACCACTGGCTGCTGAAATGAACTGCGAGCTGTGCTGTTTGGCTTGGTATGGTGGCTGAAGGGGCAGATGGCGACAGCAAAGGAAGGAGGCAGAGGTGTTTACCTTCCTTCCTCTCACCGTCGCGGCTCAGTGCTGTCTCTCTGGGACCTTGGCTGGTCTCAGCCTATTTCAGTGTATTTGCTTGTCATCACTTTCCACAAATCAGCGTCCGCTTTTGTGGTGCTGGCAATGCACACTTGTGACCGTTTTGGGGAAGGTTTAGGGGGGTGCAGTGCTTCTGAGCTGGTCGCTTGGCTACTCATGCTTGAAGAGGCAGGAAGGTGTTTGCTTCTTTTGAAGCGAAAAACTTCACTACGCTAGTCAACACCGCACTTCGCGTGAGCTGGCGTATGTCGGAGCACGAGTGACGTCACGCACGGCACAGGTGGCCTCTGCAACGCATGACGTCACACGCGGCGCAGGTGGCCACTGCCGCGCGCTATGCATCATCGTTTGATGTTCGTCGCAAGCACGTGTTTATCGTAGAGGCCGACTATATTACCGCTTGCCAGAGAATAGGCGTGCACATTCAGCGTGGAAGGAGAAGAGAGATACTACCGATACAGAAGTGCTACCATGGGAGTTGGCTGATAAGGAGCGAAGAAATGAAAGGCTGAAAGCTCAACGAGCGTCCGAGACACCTGAACAAGGAGAAGAATGTCTCGCTAAACGACGCAGCATAACCGAGTCTGAAACGCCAGAAGTACGACAGGCGCATCTCGCTAAATGGCGTGAAAAGGAAGCTGAACAGGGACGTTCGGCCATGTCAGAGTAGCCAAGATGGTGAAAGTTCGGGAATTGCTGGGCAGTTGCGAAGGAAGAATGAAAAGGCTGTAAGCATAACCATAAGCTAAACCATAAGCATCACCGAACCTTTTCGCTTCAAGATATCCAGGCCTAACTAGCCAATTTTTTTTCTCCACGTCGCTTCGTAATTCCTGCACTCCTCCCTAAACACCAAACGTCCCCAGAGTTCAGCGAACGGTAGACTGCAATGATTTCATTGAAGTCTTTTATTCACTGCTTTTTGTCGCCGCTCTCCGTAGTCCCCCGGAGGTCCAGATTGAGCGCCTCGTCCTCGAAGGGCTCATCCTCCCGGGGGTGGCATGCTGGAAACCTCTGCTTCGGAATGGCCAGCATGACCAGGGTCCTGAGGTCCAGGGCAGGTGGAGGGAACTCAACCCGGAGCACCCTGGCCCATCTGTGCCTGCGCCGCGTTGGCGTCCAGGCCGCCTCCGGCGCGGTGTTGCTGGTTGTACCGGAAGCCCCGTGTATTTGCTTCTTTGTCTCCAGGTCCTCGCATTCCAGACAATAGGTAGCCAACTGGTCCGGCGCCATCATGGTGGCTGGGTGCGCTGCCAGGTGCTCCCAGACCGTGCAGCCCCGGAAAATGTTGGGCACCCATGTGAAGACCAGGTCTGTCGCGATCTGAAGCTGTTTCTCAGAGGGCCACGCTGACAAAAGCAGGAAGTGCTACTAATAAGGCCGATATTAGTGGGCAGACTTATAGCCCTTTTTTTTTTATGGCAGGTTTTCTTCAGTTCCTTCTGCTCTGCCATGGCTGGAAGTGCTCATGGAGTTTTTCGCTAACCTTGCATGCCAGTGCTCTATCACCTTCGTGCCTTTGTTATTTTGCAGAAGCAATAAATCGGGAAAATTCGTGATTGGTGCAAATGTGCTGTGCCAATGTTTGTTCCTACCAAAATTGAGCAGCTGTGCTGTTTCTAAGGGCTCCAAGTATTTCCTTGTGTGCCACGCAGTACTGCTAGAGTTTGGTTTGATCATAAGGTAGAAGCCTATTTTCATGTCCTCAATTTCGTGCACTGGGTAAATAAACATTCTACTAATCCTCCGTAATCTATTTTATAAGAGTAGGTGGCATTGTGCGACTGTTGCGTGACAGTGACAAACAACACTACTTCACAGCCAGCGGTGTTTCAAGACACTCGCAACGTACTAAACAGCAAAATGTTCTAACATATGCTAACAGGCTTCGGCTGTGATCGATGTTCAGGCATGATCAATTCCCTTGCCCTTGTGTGCTCTCTAGCAGGGGCGTTTTTGGGGAGAAATCAGGTTTAACACGATTTAACAGTTCTTCGGACTTAGTTTTTACGGAAACTTGAGAGAGAGATAGATCAAGGACAGATTATTCGCTGATGACATTGACTAGCGAAGTCACTCAAGAGACAAACTGCAAAGTATGACCAATGAATTAGACAGGCCACAGCAGAACGGTGAGTCTAAAAATTAACATGCAGAAAACCAAAGTAATGTTCCACAGTCTAGCAACGGAACAGCAGTTCACAATTGGTAGCCAGGTGCTGGAAGTGATAAAGGAATATGTTTACTTAGGGCACGTAGTGACCGCTGATCCGGATCATGAGAGGGAATTAACTAGAAGGATAAGAATGGGATGGAGCGCATATGTCAGGCTCTCTCGGAAAATGAATGGCAGAGTACTGGTATCTCTCAAGAGAAGAGTATACAGCAGTTGTATCTTGCCACTACTCGCCTACGGGGCAGAAACCTTGAGGCTAACAAAAAGGGTTCTGCTAAAGTGGAGGACAACGCAGCGAGCCATGGAAAGAAAAATGATAGGTGTAACATAAAGAGACCGGAAGCGGGCAGAGTGGGTGAGGAAAGCAAATGCGGGTTAATGACATACTCTTCAGGCATTTCTGCTGGGACGTTACCTTGGTGATTTTGGCAGGGACCAGTCTGCCGGGTAGTTATATATGCATAGTGTTGTCGCCATCTTTCTGACAAAATATTATCTTTGAAAAAGATTCTTCAGAATAAGTGCGGTCATTCTGGATGGCCTCCTGAACTGCGTCGATTTTGCAAGGTGGAAATTTGGGCAAGTTGGTAACTGTTCGAATCGGCAATCGCACACAGGAAAACCTTTGTCATGAAAAAGAATTTCGTATTAAGCGACATGGTGCCAATCGCATCATTTTTGCTCACAGCGCAACAAGAACGGGACACGAGACAAAAGACTAACAAAAACAAGCGCTGACTATCAGCTGGTTTTTTATTGAAGAACGAAAGTCATATATATACAGACATTGAACTACTTATCAAGACAACAAAAGTTATCTGGAAGCCACAGGGGAGTTCAGATAACTCAATTCCCTCTCGGATAATGCAGTGGAAGGGCTGCTGATACATATTGTATTGCTGTGGTGAACATAGAAGGCCTCGATTACCTCGTGTGTTAGTTTATCGCTGTTTTGGAACAGGATACGCGTGTTCTTGTAATCAGGAACGCATTTGCACTCCTTGCATAGAAATGTCGACTGGGTTGGGGGGTCATCTTTTGCTCTCCTTTCTGCGTAATCCTTCTCATGCTTGCATTGGCATCTCTTCCAGTAGGAGCCTGTGTGGGAAAGAGGATAATTTTTTCTTGCGTTTCTGCTAAAAGTACACAATTGCTGAACGTTAATTTTGCATTGTCTTCGCATATTCAGCATATTAAATTGTCGAACAGCTGCACTTGATGTGGTGACAAATATACTAGGCTAATAAGGGACGTGTGTAGCCAGCTACGTAGCTCTCACTTGCGTAGCGTGTTTTGGGGCATTCAAAAGGTAGACCGTGCCGTTCCACGTGCCGTTCCATAGCGCGAAACAAGGGAGTAAAGAGCACTTGTGCCTTGGTCTCTTGTTTGGTGCCACGGAATCTCGCGTAGATCTTAGCTGTGACAGTGCACATGATAAACATATTTTATCTGCAATGCACAAAGCACATTGAAAACAGTGGTGTTTCTTTTTTACACATAAAGCGTCCAATTTTCCTACATGAATATGCATAAACATGGAACTTTCATGAGGCCTTTTGGGTGCACACGGTATGTTGAGCATTTGTGTTGGAGTCGCATAATAGATGTGTTAAATGCTTCCAGTCAGTGCAAAGCGGTGTCATTTTCTTTCAATGTGCAATATATTTTGTATGTTACAGTGCCATTTGCTGTGTTTCTTGGTCTTAGCTCATATGCTAGTTCTTCATTTTAACAGTATTTCACTGTGAGGGCTTTGTATTTGAAGTGTACAGGCAAGTAAGGCTGAAGGTGTTGATCTTATTTCTGGTCATGCTGCTTTGTGATATTTTGAACATGATCTACACTTACTGCTTAAGCAGCCAAGGGTCAAGCTGTGATCATTGCATCATAAAAGTGTTGTTGTGGATTCCGAATTGTCACATTTTCTTCATTAATAATGGAGCTGATATGCCCTCAAACATATTTTCAGCACTTCTGTTTGGCTGAACGTATCCACACGGCCTGCCACGTGCATTTCATGGCGAGGGAACAGTTTCAATACAATTGGTTGGCATGTTAATTCGCACAACCACATAATAGCTACAAATAAAAAATGAAATCTGTGCATTTATTTCCGCCACTTGGCATTCCTGATCATGAACTGTAATCTGAGGAACAGGGTATCCTTTCAAATAGAATAGAATGAGCTGCAGGTATGTCTTTACAAGCATCTACAAGTGTGAGCTAGGACTGCGGTGAAAATGTCCAAATGGGATTCTTTATTGTCCCAGTTCAACTGGTATATTGGTCCATTCCCTGTAGCTGCTGGAACCAGTAACTGCTGATAGCGCGAACATTTACTTGGATAAACCATCCGTGTATTATGTCCTTAGATTTCATCCCTTTCTGACAAGTTACAAAATGTTTTAAAGAGTTGCTCAATGACAATAAACACACACCGAAAATTCAGGACAACAGAAGCAGCCTACACTAAAATGTGTTGCCCTGCAGGACCACGCACATCTGCCTATAGTGAGAACACGCAACTTTAATCATAACATTTGAGTGCCAACAAGGCCAACAACAAAGAGTGGCAATTCACATAACATACAGTCACATTGGTTGAAACTTACTATGTGCTCATGCTTATATACACCGTCATTAAGGGTATCCCACAGGTGTTAGCGGGGAACAGCTAGTTAATAAACATAGTTTTCTCATTAAACTTCAGCACTATTTATGCAATGTATAGCAGAAAACCTCGAAGAGATTTTGATGAAAAATTTTGTGCGTTGAGGAACACCATTACAACATATACAACAGAAAAAAGTTGTAAATCCGACAACAAAAAGTTCAGTAGTAGCCAGTAGATCTCACTTCAGAACCAGAAGCTCCCAGCAGGGACCATTTCAACCAGCAGCAAACCAGAGGCTTCCTTTTGGGACCAGTAGATTAAAGCCAAAAAATAGTTTGTGCCCTACAGGGGCTATTTCAACCAGCAGCAAACCAGAAGGCTTCCTTCTGGGACCAGATGAAATCATTAGAAAACAATCATATTAACAGATTTTCAACCTGGGGATGAAAATAATACCTCATATATAAGTTATAAAAAAAAACACGGAAAGGAAGGATTCAATAACAGTAGCAAAAATTCCACCTGTTATGTTGTAAACTTAAAACGCTCTCGTGGCTGAAATAAATGCCGAGATTTCATTTTTAATGTGTGGACGTCAGTGGCATTCAAGTTGCATGGAGAGCCCAGTAAGCAACACAAGATGCCTGTTTAAAATGCCTGTATAAGAATACACAATACTGAGCAATTAAGACAGCATATGAAGACTGCGTACTTTTAAAGTGCCTGATTTTCATACACCTATCGTTAGCTCCCGCCAGTGTGACGGCGGCTCGGCGTTCTGCTTGCTCAGCGGCGCAAGCAGCAACAGGGTGGTTGTGTCGGGTGCATTTGCACACTTTGCGTTGGATTTATGACCTGGAGCAATTGCCAACACCACGCGCAGCTGCAGCTTTGCCACAGAATATGCCGCATTTTCTTGCAACAAGTCCTGCATCAAAAAAACAGGTTTGTTTCGGATGTCATCGCATCACGTCAAATAGCGCTTGCTTCACGCATGCAACGTTCCCACCACGGCAAACGGCGGCACTGCTTGTGTTCCTTAAAGCGAACAGCTCGTTATGGGAATAAAAATATTGATGAACTTACGGCCTGGTGACCATCGTGTCCCTGAGGAACAACAGCTGTTTGTAATGTGCCCACACGAAGTCCGTGGGCTCGATGTCGTCCGCGCCAGCGCCGCTCTTCCGCCCCAACTCACGTGCCGTGTACAGGCGGCGGAATTTGTCGCGCAGCGATTTCCAGCGCTTTTGTACAAGGTCCACGCTTTCTGCACAATTGTAGCGCGAAAAGTTTCAAGCACATTTCAACCATGAAGTGCTCATCATGAGCGAAGTGTATGCCTACCTGGTGCTCCCGGTAGTACATCCTTCGCCACTTCTCTCCAAAGTGCTGCTTTCACGTTCTTATTTTTATGTAGCCTGTCGCTTGCCAGCCAAAGTGAGCGCCGCCCCTCTACAGCAGCAATGAGTAGTTCGTTATTTATAACCTCAGACATCACCGCAGCCATACGTGAACCAAGCGAAACCGAGGAAACGGCGCGAAAAAGTCCGTACCGGATGTTGGGAGAGCTGTGCTCTCTGGTGCACGTCGGTCAGAAACCAGCGAACCCCTTCCGGCGCGCGCCGAGGCGCAAATATCTGACATTGCCAGATATCTGCGCCCTCCTCGCGCCCAACTCGCGCCTCGCGCATGCGCAGACCGGTTTTCCAGGCGCGTAGGCGCTTCGCGTGTACGCCTCGGAATTGTCCATCGAGTTGGGGCTTAAACGTCAGCGGACGCACGTGCAACGCAAAACCACGAGACGCCGAACTATAGTGAACTAGAATATATTATAGTGGCATGAACGGCTCCGCGCAGGCGGCCCATTTGCGCATGGATGCCGCGAGATGGCGCCACTGCAACCTTTCCTACTGCTCCAACGCGGCGGCGAACGGTTTCTGGGGCTTTCTCGCACGCAATAATTGCAGGCTGCGAAATTACCGAAGCTGTTATCTAAACACATCCATTTTCCTCGTGCATTTACTCATTATTTGCACACTTGTAATGCATATGCCGGTAAATCAATCAAGCCCGAACATCGCGTTGCGCGTTTTCAACCCAGTATAAGCTATGTCGCCGTTTGGGGGTAGAAAAAAAGTTCATTATCCTTTCTACATCAGCGCGAATTTGCCACTTAATTACACTGTGCTGAACATGTACAGTCGCGACCAGAATGACCTGCAATGCTTTACCGGGCACTTTCTCTTGGTTTGCGTTTAATAGCAAAAGATTACGCTGTGCTGCACAGTACCAGGCACCCATGAAAACTGCTCAGCAGCTATATACGAACTTCGTTACAGCCACGAACTAGCATAGCTTCCTGACATAAGCTCGCAAAACCTGATGCGCGTTGCGAGTCATACTGAGCGCGATAGTATAAGCTGTCCACAGACATAAGCAGGCATTTAATAACACATTTTGCGAAACTTGCGTCCTTTTACCGGAGTCGCGCGCGAAAAAACGGAAACATTCCGACGGGCGTTTCTCAATGCTGTTAATGGCGCGGAAATTTAGCAAGAGTTGATTCCCACCTTCGGCCCACTTACGCCCACCCCGATAAATTCTTGATCATCGAGTTTTCCCATGTAATTCAGAGTAAGGGCAGCGCTCCACATATGGTAAGCAGCTGCTGTGCTGAAGAAATCAGAGAGAAAAGCAGGGCTAAAGTGTGATTTATTCAAAATGGGCAGAGTGATGTTTAGCACCTGCTCAATTTAAGGTGCTTTGCACCTTCACGCCTTTTGAGACTAGCCTGGTTTAGGCTTTTTGTAAAAAAATGTAGGCGTGTTGTAACATAAAATGCAATTACTTCAGCTGCAACTTGCTCACAATGATCTTGGCATCCAAGTTCAATCTTCTGCTTTTGCTTAATGTGGCCAAGAACATAAAGTACACTGTCAGAATGCAGTTCCAAAAGGCTAAAGCATTCAGTAAAGGCTTCCTCCAGATTTACTACAAATGCATAGAGCACACTTGACGGGTACAGGAGGCCGCCGTTATCTCTCATTCGGGTGAATGACGCCAAGTTCAAACATTCTGCAGCCTCTTTTGTCATCAAGAGACGAGTGAGACATGCCTCACATCCAGACTTCAGGATGCACTTCCGGGCAACATACCCGGCAATATAGAAAATAAGCCTGCTGTCACTGCTTGTAACAACACAGGATGCATGATCTGGGGCACTGTCCATAAGCAGGTCTTCTGCTGCACTCAAATCTCCCGAGTCAAGCACTTTGTCAACAAGCTGTTGTTTACCACTTGAACTAGCTTGAACACCAGCATCTGCAGGTAGAAGAGCGCTGAGGACACCAGCCTCACAATTTCCTCTGGATACTGAGTGTGCTAGGTTGCTGAAACTCAGACAGTTAACGGTGATAATAAACTGTTGGGGCGTTCGATGCGAGTTGCAACCAGACGACTGGCATACAATTCCAAAAAGACGCTCAACAGGGTCTTGACTAACTCTAGACGTCATGAGGTACCTGAAGCCAAGATCATCACATAGGTACTTCAAAAGTGCTAGTACGCTTGCTACAGTCACTCTTAGTCCAGTAGCTGTCGATTTGCTAAGGAAGCCTTGTTGCCCCTTTGTGTGGTTTTCCCAGCTCCCCAGAAACTCCAAGAATGAATTAAGTTTCTGCACAGCAGGGGAGTTCGGCCGCAGAGCCTCAGCAGGAAAGCGAGACGTCAGGATCTTGATGAGGTCGTGAATGACTCTGCAAAAGGGAAGGAGAGAAGGTTTTACTTTGTTCATTGACAGTATAACTATATGCAAATTGCAATAATAACAGAAAGGGCTACTAAGCAGAAACAAAAATGTGCTACATTAGAACAAATGTGTAACACTTACTTGAAAAAGTTCACTGTAGCTGTGATGTCACCACAGTGTACCTCGATCGTGGTCTTGTAGAGCTCCAGCCCATCACTGACTTTTTTCCCAAAAAGCTGAAATGCTAATAAGACCCTCATTCTCTCAAAATTGTTGGGGTTTGTATGACTGTTTGTGATGCCATGCATTGCCTGCAGAGTGACGCAACTCCTGGTGCTGTCCACTCTGAGAGCCTTCCGAACCACCTGCATGGACACCTGAAACCAATGCAATGTGATAGTCAGCGAATATATATGACTATTTTGCAAAAACTAACTATAGTGTGAAGTTCAGCTGCACAAATTATTCAAACTTACTTTTCCTTCAGGCACTTGGAAGTCAGACTTGAGCAGCCCATTCCGCAGACATTTTATCAGATGCGGGAAATCTGAGATGAAGTAGAGCTGACGATCAGGGTCAATAGGATGCACAGCGCTGCACTTGGCCCCAGTTAATGATGCAGCAATGCCCATTTTGGTCCACATTTTTCTGTTCCAGGTTGCTCCATCTGATGTAATAAAATCGACCTGCAGTCCAGCTTTTTCCACTAGGATCACAGCTTCAACCATGATCTTAGCCAGAAGACTGCCTTCTACGTTTCCACGTGTGGCAAATGCACCCAGTATTTGGGTCCACTTCCCAACAAAAGGCACAAAAATGATGACCATTCCATGGTCTCAGACAACGTGTTTGTCTTCTGATGAAGAGAAGGCACCAAGGTCAACAAACCCATCCACATGACCTGCTGTCGTCACGGAAAGGTGTTCCGACAGTTTCATCTCGTCCACTATGAGACCCCTGTGACGCGAGAAATTGTCCATTGTGGAGGTTGTCTTGCTGATCACTTCAAAAATCTTCTCGCTGAACCCAAATCCTGTCCTGTACAGCTGCAGGTATTTACGAAGTGTGGACTTACTTGGCAGTACTAGGATTTTTTCCTTCCTTAAGTGTTCATACAATCGTGCACTCTTCATCTTCATAATTAAGCACTCAAGCACCCACTCATTAGAAAACTTCATTCCCCTGGTGCTTTTACGTGACGAGGCCTTGAAGATATGCAGTGCTGCCTCACGCTGCTTTGGAGAAAGGGCTGCCACCTTTTCAGTCAGTTCCCCCTCTGCAATAGCTTTGTTTTGGATCATCATTTCATTTAACTGCTCCTTCAGAGAGTTGGTGTTGCTTTTAAGTCATGCTGTCTTCCGCTTAAGCAACTTGAGTCGATGAGCAAGGGCCCTTCCAGTAGACAGGCGCACAGCGGCATTTACGCATGATTTTCTGGTAAGCAAGGATTTTCGGAGAATCTTGCACTCGTCGCAGATTTGTCCTGAAAGTAAAGAAAATCAAAAGCACACACATGAGCAAACATGCCAGCAAAGAAAGCGACACTGTTCACAAATACAACACAAGCCGGTTGTTTCAAAGAAGGTGAACCTATAAAACAGGGCTCGCTGAACAGTCAAAAGTCAACTGTTAGAAATCAGTGAACCAGCTTGCTAGAAACAATCCATTTTTTTATGCCTGCCAACACTGCCATCACATCACAGAGGCCGGCACAGTATCTAAAAAAGTTATATTAACAATTCTAGTTCGCCTAGGCTGAAACACTTGGTATTATAATTAAAAGGGAATTACCTTCTGTGGATACTATTCCGAGGCACTGTGCGCTGAAGACACCATGTGCAGTTTTGGCAGTTGCAGCTGCCAACTTTATGGTCAGAGAGTGGGAAATCTGACTGAAATCCTGAATGTTCATGGCTCCTTTGCAAGCAAAACTTGTATGTACATCCTTCAAAATATTGCTTGCATCACACACAAAATTCACAACTTTTTCAGCACACAGCATGCCTTGAATGTACACCTTTGCAGTGAACTCTCCTCCTGATGCTGTAAAACACACAGCTTTTTCATGCCATAGTTCTAGTCTTTTCTCCATTTTGATAGATGATGTAGCAAATATTACGGTCTCGACCCCCTCCAACTCAATTCGGCACCAATCCTTGGATGGAGCTTCCATGGTCCGAAGAGATTCTAGAGAGAATGAATTACGATCGGCTACAAGCGAATCTTCATTCTCTTGCGCTCCAGCATCATCCTCGTCGCTGCAGGACCGGCTCCTGGTTTGATGGCACGCTCTCTTCCGCGGCACTTGAGTAGTCGCTAAAACTTTCCTCTTCCTTTCCGGTCTTTGTCGAGGTGTTGAGGTGGAAAGATATGTAGGGCAGCCTGGAAGTAATGTTGGTACCGCGCCCGGAGCAAGCGACGGCTTCCCTCGCGGAATCCGCACTTCGTTGCCATTTATCACGTGCACATAGTCGCGCAGAACTAAGTGCGGTTCAAAATGATGTTCGCATACCGCCGAAGAAACGGTGAAAGTTTTATCCTTCCTGTGAAGGTTGCGATCCTACTTCTTGCGAAGATCGTCGTCTTTCGGAGCCGCGAATAGCAACGCTTTCGGCTGAACGTTGGCGGCGATGATGGCTCCCAGAGTCGCCGCGTCACGCCGGTCGACCTTGAAGAGGCGCAATTCCTTGGTCGCCTCCCAGATCATACCGAACACCCACGGTCCACGGTCCACCACGCCGCCGTAGTTATTCTGGCGGTGCGCTGACACGTTGTCGCCTGCCAAAAGCCGGCCGCGGTTGGCTTTGAACTTTCCCCGCATGAGAAACTCGTCTACCTGCACCACTTCGCCAGGTCCACCCATGGGGGGCTGCTGCGACAGCTCAGCACAGCAGACCTCGCGGACGTATTTTGTCCAGTCGGTGCAGGCCTGCTTCGATACCGCCCCGTTCTGCATTTCTCTGGCGACCGTCATCGATATTTCCTTCGACATGCAGAAGGTGAGGTACAGCACAGCTGGCCTCGGCAGCTTCACGTTTGGGCGGCCTAGGGAGTCCTTGCGGGCAAAAAAGCTCGCTGAAGCGCCTCCACTTGCTCGCAGAGCAGCACCTCCTCGTAACGCAGTGGAGCCGTGCAGTTGAGACAGTTGTTTTCGGCATCTGTTGCACCGGAACTGCGCCCGCTTCCCCTTAGATGAGACGCGGTAGTAGGTGACAACTTCCCCCACGCAGTCCGGCTTGTCGTCATTGAACCCCAGTTCTCCACAAATGCCCCAGTACTCGGATTTCGCCGGGCGGCCTCCCGAGCTGGTGGACGGCTGGGGGGTCGCACTGCAGATGACCGCGGTGCGAGACGAAGCGACTTCACGAATTCTTCCTGGACCGCTTCATCGGCCACGATGCGGCCCATTTTGCTGAATTTGTGATCCCAGCGGACCGAAGAAGCCATTGTGGAAAATGTACAAAAAGAGACGGAAATGGCAACAGTGACGGGTGAATCTCCGAAACCACTTCCAAAGAGTCTGAAGACAATGCAGTTCGCAAAATGCAGTGCTTATATAGGGTTGAGGCCTAGAAGAGGGAGAGAGATATGAAGAGGAGCCCTCGCAAAACCACGTGACTTTTTGCGCGCAGGCCTGAGTGCTCCGTCTCGCAGGGCGGGGTTTGTGTTTTTTGTTTTTATTTTTTTTAACGCCGGGAGTTTGCGGAGTCTCGCGACGCATTTCCCGCCAAAACTCGGTTATGCGCAGGCCTGAGTGGTCCGTCTCGGAGGGCGGGGTTTGTTTTTTGTTTTTATTTTTTTTAACGCCGGGAGTTCGCGGAGGCTCGCGACGCATTTCCCGCCAAAACTCGGTATGCGCAGGCCTGAGTGGTCCGTCTCGGAGGGCGGGGTTTGTTTTTTTTTCTTTTTTTTTTACGCCGGGAGTTCGCGGAGGCTCGCGACGCATTTCCCGCCAAAACTCGGTATTCCTTTGTATGCATCTTCGGCTGTAGAAATGCAAGCAGAATCGCGCTTTTTGCTCGAAAGGAGCGTAGTTCGCGTGCTGGATACACCACAGAGCACGAGGGACCACGGTTCGTACCTGTTGCGCGGGCGTAAGTACGTCCGGAATAGCTTTCTCTACGCGAACTATGTTTTTTTCTGTCGCTGTGGTGTCTTGTCTCGCTTCGTCCCCGTCTTTATTCGCGCTGTACCGCATTATGGAAAAATACCAACTAGCCCGATCTGCCACTCTTGCGTGGTGTATGCTTGGCCCTAATACTTGACTACGGGTAGTTTGTCTCGCGTTATTGCGCGTTGGACCACGATTCGAACGCGTTCCGAAGGCGAAAATACGTCCCCGAATCGCTTTCTCTGCGGCGGTTAATGAACAAGGCTCTGTGGCTGCATAAATGGGCGCAGAGCGCTGCACCACGATTCGAACGCGTTCCGAAGGCGAAAATACGTCCCCGAATCGCTTTCCGAAGGCGAAAATACGTCCCCGAATCGTTTTCTCTGTGGCGGTTAATGAACAGGGCTCTGTGGCTGCATAAATGGGCGCAGAGCCGCGTTTTCGCTACAAAACAAGCGCGCACAAGACGCTGCACCACGATTCGAACGCGTTCCGAAGGCGAAAATACGTCCCCGAATCGCTTTCTCTGCGGCGGCTGCAGAAATGCTCCAAAATAAGCGCGCACAAGACGCTGCACCACGCTTTCTATGCCCCTGCCGCTGCACGGCACAATAATGGATGCCCAGATACCGCTGTAAGCTCAATGGCGAGGCGGGAGGTTATAGAAAAGAAAGGAACGGAGCGAAGAGCGGAACGGCTTTGAAAGAGGAGAACTAGGCGAGGAGGCGGAGGAAAAAGGGAGATAGAAGGAAAGAGAAAAAAGAGGGCAAGGAGGGTACAGGAGGAGAGAAAATAGAAGGAAAGGGAGAAAAAGAAGACGAGGGTACAGGAGGAGGAGAGGCGCCGTTGCGAGAGGGGTTATGCAACGCTAATGAGGAAAATGCCGGTAACCCGTGCGGCAGCCCGGAGCGAAGCAGTGGGAATCTGTCCGCCTCTTCGCCATACCGTGGGCTGCACGCGGTGAAAGCGCACATACACAAGGCACACGGTAGACACGAGAAGTCCCTTCGCATGAAACAGAAAGCAAACGGATGCACAAACACTCACAACAGTTTTGCCAAACGTCGGAGTGGCAACCTGACGAAAGTCTACCCGTGCCCCACGAGGCCCCGCCGTCCGCGCCGCAGTATGAAAGAGAGCAGCAGCGCCTCTAGCGGCTTTCCAGAGCGTAAAGGGACGCCGGAAAGCCAGGCGCTCCCTTCCGGTCGCGCCACTATATTATATATTCTAGTTCACTATACGCCGAACCAACGGCCGGTGATGTCGATGGCGATCAAGGAGGTTATATATTTATATAGTTATATAGTTTTAATATATAACCTCCTTGATGGCAATACGGCCGTACACTTTTGATAGGGCGATCACGCCACCTCAATGTGGCCAGCTGTCTAAAGGGCTCCACCAAACTTGTCAAACTTTCAAGAAATTTCGTGTAACGGTCAGTAGAAAAACTATGCGCTGAGAAAATAATCATTTTTCCACTTTATGCACGGGTTTCGCACCGATTTTTTTGTGTATATCGCGATTTCCATCCCGCACAGGAAATTTCAAGGACTTTCAAGGGTTAAAAAAAAATTAAGCACTTTCAAGGGCCTTGAAAACGCAATATCCAAATTCAAGGGTTTCAAGGACCTGTGCGCACCCTGCACGAATTGCAGTAAAATCTCCCTGAGCAGGCTGTTCAAAACTTCCAGAAGCACATGTACTTGGGGAGCTCCAGACTGCAAAAAGGTGTTTGTCTTTTCAAATTCTGGTATGACTGACAGCAAGAAGGCGCAGTATGCCTTGTTGTCATCTGATGAAAGGAACATGAACAGTCTTTCTTGCCTATTTAAGACCTTGGCCACTTGCTGCTTCAGAGCTTGCTGCGAAGGAGCTGAGTCGATGTCCAGCCTTGGTCGCTTGTTCTGATGTGCGATTTTTGTTGTCCGCGTCGACTTCGGAGAGTCCATCTCTGGATTTCGTTGTTCACTTGGTGATTCCAAGGGTTTCTTCGATGGCTTCACTTCACTGTGAAAGAAGCTGAGCAGTGGCTGCCACTGCTCAACAAGCCGTTTCAAGCTCCTACCAAGAGATAACCAACGAGTGTTGACATGTTTCAGGATTTTTTTTTACTCTACGTCATGCAAGCATTGAAAAGCTCTCAGTTTGTCTTTCCTTTTTGAACTCTTCTCCAGGTAGTAGTAGACATCAATCAGCACCTCGTCCACACTTACAGGAAGGCAGGCCGAACTCTTCTGAGCTGCCAAATTGATTAAATGGCAACAACATCCAAGGATGGCAATGTTTTCATGGTTTTCTTTGAGAACAGCAGCAACCCCATTCTTAGATCCGATCATCACTGGCCCGTTATCGCACGCCATGCCGACGCAGTTCCGTACAGGCACGTTGTTGGCCTTCAGCGTGTCTACAAGTGCACCAATATTCCGTCCAGTTGAGTCTCCCACGAGTGTAGGCATTGCTAGCAAAGCAGTATGAACAATGCCGTCGACGAATGTGACAACAATCGGGTAGAGCTTTGCATCATTGCCAGCGTCGTTGCTCCCGTCGGTAGCGACCGAAAACGGTCCGGATTGAAGACAGCTTACAACACTACTGACTTGTTGATTGGCAATTTCCTTGCCGATTGCAGCCGTTTTTGTACGAGCGCAAGCGTAGGCCACTGCCTCTTTGGAGTTCGGAAACATTTTCCTGGAGAGGTCTCCCGCATGGTCTGCAGCAGTGAATGGCACGTTGTGCTCGATGAGGAAAGCTGTGAAAAGGCATTCCGCTCGAATAGTGCCTTGGTCCACCGAGCTTCTCGTTGGTGTCAACGATCTCCGCCGAGTCCTTGTGCTTCTTTGTTCCGAGATGCAGGAGGATGTCCTGACGACCGGCGTGCGCAATGTTCAGATCACAGCGGCAGACAGTGCAGAAAGCATATTTTTCACCCTTGCGAGATTTCTGAATGCACGGAAAATCCGCCGAATAACTTGGTATGAACACTTGAAAGTACTTCTTGCCGGACATCTTAACAACGACACCCGCAGCAACAACACTGCACGCCGCGGAAATCACAACGCCGCCGGCAACACAACAGGCCTAACAAGCCCGGCTATGACCACACCAAACGCACCATTTCAAACAGGCAAACACAACAGAAGAAAGAATGCGAGAAAGTTCTCTCCTTCCTGCATGAACGCGATGGTGGTGATGACGATGGCTATCCCGTTTGCGAGCCACCAAAAGCCTCAGTGTGGCCAACACAGAACCAGAATGTACGGTGTGCAGCCGCTGAACGACAAAAATATACAAAAATCGTAAGAATAGAGCGACATTACGATACTCGTAAAAAAACGCTGGAAATCGGGCACATTACGATAAAATCGTAAAACTTGGCAGGTATGGACTATGGATGTGGATCTGGCTATGACCTGCGTTGGCCTCTTGTTGGCTGGATGGATGATAGTGGCTTAGCTCTTTGTAACGGGCGGTGGCTTGCGCCCCCTAGCCTAGGATCCCCCCCCCCCCCCTCGTTTTTTTCCCCTTAATTTTGTTCGTATTGTGAACTGTAATTTGTCCTTCTTTTATAGACTCACTCGTCCCTAGCCCTTTTCCACCAATCTTCCAACCTACTCTTTGTCACCATTACCCTTCTCATCCACCCGTCCGTCCTCCCCTGCAAATCCCAGGGCACCCTCTATATCTATCGCCGCGTCTTCGGCAATGTCCGGGCGAAGTGTTCTGCACCGCAAAACGATGTGCTCCGTGGTTTCTGCTTCCACATGGTCTTCTTCCAGTCCATACTGGCCTTCGGTGGTCAAAAGGATGGTGCAATATTAATATGCACTGCAACACAGTGCAGGAATATTCACGTATTACCCGCACCCCCACTTTTTAAACACATTTTTTCAATTTTTGGTGCGGGTTATATGCGAGTAAATACGGTATGTTATGCTTCCGCAAGTGTTCATACAATTTTGGACTTTTCATGCGGGAAAGCACACACTTTAATATCCACGCTTTTTCATAGCTCATGCCAGATGTACTTTTTCGTGTAGTCGCCTGGAAACATTGGTCACATTGGTTGAAACTTACTATGTGCTCATGCTTATATACACCCTCATTAAGGGTATCCCACAGGTGTTAGCGGGGAACAGCTAGTTAATAAACATAGTTTTCTCATTAAACTTCAGCACTATTTATGCAATGTATAGCAGAAAACCTCGAAGAGATTTTGATGAAAAATTTTGTGCGTTGAGGGACACCATTACAACATATACAACAGAAAAAAGTTGTAAATCCGACAACAAAGAGTTCAGTAGTAGCTAGTAGATCTCACTTCAGAACCAGAAGTTCCCAGCAGGGACCATTTCAACCAGCAGCAAACCAGAGGCTTCCTTTTGGGACCAGTAGATTAAAGCCAAAAAATAGTTTGTGCCCTACAGGGGCTATTTCAACCAGCAGCAAACCAGAAGGCTTCCTTCTGGGACCAGATGAAATCATTAGAAAACAATCATATTAACAGATTTTCAACCTGGGGATGAAAATAATACCTCATATATAAGTTATATAAAAAAAACACGGAAAGGAAGAATTCAATAACAGTAGCAAAAATTCCACCTGTTATGTTGTAAACTTAAAACGCTCTCGTGGCTGAAATAAATGCCGAGATTTCATTTTTAATGTGTGGACGTCAGTGGCATTCAAGTTGCATGAAGAGCCCAGTAAGCAACACAAGATGCCTGTTTAAAATGCCTGTTTAAGAATACACAATACTGAGCAATTAAGACAGCATATGAAGACTGCGTACTTTTAAAGTGCCTGATTTTCATACACCTATCGTTAGCTCCCGCCAGTGTGACGGCGGCTCGGCGTTCTGCTTGCTCAGCGGCGCAAGCAGCAACAGGGTGGTTGTGTCGGGTGCATTTGCACACTTTGCGTTGGATTTATGACCTGGAGCAATTGCCAACACCACGCGCAGCTGCAGCTTTGCCACAGAATATGCCGCATTTTCTTGCAACAAGTCCTGCATAAAAAAAAACAGGTTTGTTTCGGATGTCATCGCATCACGTCAAATAGCGCTTGCTTCACGCATGCAACGTTCCCACCACGGCAAATGACGGCACTGCTTGTGTTCCTTAAAGCGAACAGCTCGTTATGGGAATAAAAATATTGATGAACTTACGGCCTGGTGACCATCGTGTCCCTGAGGAACAACAGCTGTTCGTAATGTGCCCACACGAAGTCCGTGGGCTCGATGTCGTCCGCGCCAGCGCCGCTCTTCCGCCCCAACTCACGTGCCGTGTACAGGCGGCGGAATTTGTCGCGCAGCGATTTCCAGCGCTTTTGTACAAGGTCCACGCTTTCTGCACAATTGTAGTGCGAAAAGTTTCAAGCACATTTCAACCATGAAGTGCTCATCATGAGCGAAGTGTATGCCTACCTGGTGCTCCCGGTAGTACATCCTCCGCCACTTCTCTCCAAAGTGCTGCTTTCACGTTCTTATTTTTATGCAGCCTGTCGCTTGCCAGCCAAAGTGAGCGCCGCCTCTCTACAGCAATGAGTAGTTCGTTATTTATAACCTCAGACATCACCGCAGCCATACGTGAACCAAGCGAAACCGAGGAAACGGCGCGAAAAAGTCCGTACCGGATGTTGGGAGAGCTGTGCTCTCTGGTGCACGTCGGTCAGAAACCAGCGAACCCCTTCCGGCGCGCGCCGAGGCGCAAATATCTGACATTGCCAGATATCTGCGCCCTCCTCGCGCCCAACTCGCGCCTCGCGCATGCGCAGACCGGTTTTCCAGGCGCTCGTGCGCGTAGGCGCTTCGCGTGTACGCCTCGGAATTGTCCATCGAGTTGGGGCTTAAACGTCAGCGGACGCACGTGCAACGCAAAACCACGAGACGCCGAACTATAGTGAACTAGAATATATTATAGTGGCATGAACGGCTCCGCGCAGGCGGCCCGTTTGCGCATGGATGCCGCGAGATGGCGCCACTGCAACCTTTCCTACTGCTCCAACACGGCGGCGAACGGTTTCTGGGGCTTTCTCGAACGCAATAATTGCAGGCTGCGAAATTACCGAAGCTGTTATCTAAACACATCCATTTTCCTCGTGCATTTACTCATTATTTGCACACTTGTAATGCATATGCCGGTAAATCAATCAAGCCCGAACATCGCGTTGCGCGTTTTCAACCCAGTATAAGCTATGTCGCCGGTTGGGGGTAGAAAAAAAGTTCATTATCCTTTCTACATCAGCGCGAATTTGCCACTTAATTACACTGTGCTGAACATGTACAGTCGCGACCAGAATGACCTGCAATGCTTTACCGGGCACTTTCTCTTGGTTTGCGTTTAATAGCAAAAGATTACGCTGTGCTGCACAGTACCAGGCACCCATGAAAACTGCTCAGCAGCTATATACGAACTTCTTTACAGCCATGAACTAGCATAGCTTCCTGACATAAGCTCGCAAAACCTGATGCGCGTTGTGAGTCATACTGAGCGCGATAGTATAAGCTGTCCACATACATAAGCAGGCATTTAATAACACATTTTGCGAAACTTGCGTCCTTTTACCGGAGTCGCGCGCGAAAAACCGGAAACATTCCGACGGGCGTTTCTTAATGCTGTTAATGGCGCGGAAATTTAGCAAGAGTTGATTCCCACCTTCGGCCCACTTACGCCCACCCCGATAAATTCTTGATCATCGAGTTTTCCCATGTAATTCAGAGTAAGGGCAGCGCTCCACATATGGTAAGCAGCTGCTGTGCTGAAGAAATCAGAGAGAAAAGCAGGGCTAAAGTGTGATTTATTCAAAATGGGCAGAGTGATGTTTAGCACCTGCTCAATTTAAGGTGCTTTGCACCTTCACGCCTTTTGAGACTAGCCTGGTTTAGGCTTTTTGTAAAAAAATGTAGGCGTGTTGTAACATAAAATGCAATTACTTCATCTGCAACTTGCTCACAATGATCTTGGCATCCAAGTTCAATCTTCTGCTTTTGCTTAATGTGGCCAAGAACATCAAGTACACTGTCAGAATGCAGTTCCAAAAGGCTAAAGCATTCAGTAAAGGCTTCCTCCAGATTTACTACAAATGCATAGAGCACACTTGACGGGTACAGGAGGCCGCCGTTATCTCTCATTCGGGTGAATGACGCCAAGTTCAAACATTCTGCAGCCTCTTTTGTCATCAAGAGACGAGTGAGACATGCCTCACATCCAGACTTCAGGATGCACTTCCGGGCAACATACCCGGCAATATAGAAAATAAGCCTGCTGTCACTGCTTGCAACAACACAGGATGCATGATCTGGGGCACTGTCCGTAAGCAGGTCTTCTGCTACACTCAAATCTCCCGAGTCAAGCACTTTGTCAACAAGCTGTTGTTTACCACTTGAACTAGCTTGAACACCAGCATCTGCAGGCAGAAGAGCACTGAGGACACCAGCCTCACAATTTCCTCTGGATACTGAGTGTGCTAGGTTGCTGAAACTCAGACAGTTAACGGTGATAATAAACTGCTGGGGCGTTGGATGCGAGTTGCAACCAGACGACTGGCGTACAATTCCAAAAAGACGCTCAACAGGGTCTTGACTAACTCTAGACGTCATGAGGTACCTGAAGCCAAGATCATCACATAGGTACTTCAAAAGTGCTAGTACGCTTGCTACAGTCACTCTTAGTCCAGTAGCTGTCGATTTGCTAAGGAAGCCTTGTTGCCCCTTTGTGTGGTTTTCCCAGCTCCCTAGAAACTCCAAGAATGAATTAAGTTTCTGCACAGCAGGGGAGTTCGGCCGCAGAGCCTCAGCAGGAAAGCAAGACGTCAGAATCTCGATGAGGTCGTGAATGACTCTGCAAAAGGGAAGGAGAGAAGGTTTTACTTTGTTCATTGACAGTATAACTATATGCAAATTGCAATAATAACAGAAAGGGCTACTAAGCAGAAACAAAAATGTGCTACATTAGAACAAATGTGTAACACTTACTTGAAAAAGTTCACTGTAGCTGTGATGTCACCACAGTGTTCCTCGATCGTGGTCTTGTAGAGCTCCAGCCCATCACTGACTTTTTTCCCAAAAAGCTGAAATGCTAATGAGACCCTCATTCTCTCAAAATTGTTGGGGTTTGTATGACTGTTTGTGATGCCATGCATTGCCTGCAGAGTGACGCAACTCCTGGTGCTGTCCACTCTGAGAGCCTTCCGAACCACCTGCATGGACACCTGAAACCAATGCAATGTGATAGTCAGCGAATATATATGACCATTTTGCAAAAACTAACTATAGTGTGAAGTTCAGCTGCACAAATTATTCAAACTTACTTTTCCTTCAGGCACTTGGAAGTCAGACTTGAGCAGCCCATTCCGCAGACATTTTATCAGATGCGGGAAATCTGAGATGAAGTAGAGCTGACGATCAGGGTCAATAGGATGCACAGCGCTGCACTTGGCCCCAGTTAATGATGCAGCAATGCCCATTTTGGTCCACATTTTTCTGTTCCAGGTTGCTCCATCTGATGTAATAAAATCGACCCGCAGTCCAGCTTTTTCCACTAGGATCACAGCTTCAACCATGATCTTAGCCAGAAGACTGCCTTCTACGTTTCCACATGTGGCAAATGCACCCAGTATTTGGGTCCACTTCCCAACAAAAGGCACAAAAATGATGACCATTCCATGGTCACAGACAGCGTGTTTGTCTTCTGATGAAGAGAAGGCACCAAGGTCAACAAACCCATCCACATGACCTGCTGTCGTCACGGAAAGGTGTTCTGACAGTTTCATCTCGTCCACTATGAGACCCCCGTGACGCGAGAAATTGTCCATTGTGGAGGTTGTCTTGCTGATCACTTCAAAAATCTTCTCGCTGAATCCAAATCCTGTCCTGTACAGCTGCAGGTATTTACGAAGTGTGGACTTACTTGGCAGTACTAGGATTTTTTCCTTCCTTAAGTGTTCATACAATCGTGCACTCTTCATCTTCATAATTAGGCACTCAAGCACCCACTCATTAGAAAACTTCATTCCCCTGGTGCTTTTATGTGACGAGGCCTTGAAGATATGCAGTGCTGCCTCACGCTGCTTTGGAGAAAGGGCTGCCACCTTTTCAGTCAGTTCCCCCTCTGCAATAGCTTTGTTTTGGATCATCATTTCATTTAACTGCTCCTTCAGAGAGTTGGTGTTGCTTTTAAGTCGTGCTGTCTTCCGCTTAAGCAACTTGAGTCGATGAGCAAGGGCCCTTCCAGTAGACAGGCGCACAGCGGCATTTACGCATGATTTTCTGGTAAGCAAGGATTTTCGGAGAATCTTGCACTCGTCGCAGATTTGTCCTGAAAGTAAAGAAAATCAAAAGCACACACATGAGCAAACATGCCAGCAAAGAAAGCGACACTGTTCACAAATACAACACAAGCCGGTTGTTTCAAAGAAGGTGAACCAATAAAACAGAGGGCTCGCTGAACAGTCAAAAGTCAACTGTTAGAAATCAGTGAACCAGCTTGCTAGAAACAATCCATTTTTTTATGCCCGCCAACACTGCCATCACATCACAGAGGCCGGCACAGTATCTAAAAAAGTTATATTAACAATTCTAGTTCGCCTAGGCTGAAACACTTGGTATTATAATTAAAAGGGAATTACCTTCTGTGGATACTATTCCGAGGCACTGTGCGCTGAAGACACCATGTGCAGTTTTGGCATTTGCAGCTGCCAACTTTATGGTCAGAGAGTGGGAAATCTGACTGAAATCCTGAATGTTCATGGCTCCTTTGCAAGCAAAACTTGTATGTACATCCTTCAAAATATTGCTTGCATCACACACAAAATTCACAACTTTTTCAGCACACAGCATGCCTTCAATGTACACCTTTGCAGTGAACTCTCCTCCTGATGCTGTAAAACACACAGCTTTTTCATGCCATAGTTCGTCTTTTCTCCATTTTGACAGATGATGTACCAAATATTACGGTCTCGACCCCCTCCAGCTCAATTCGGCACCAATCCTTGGATGGAGCTTCCATGGTCCGAAGAGATTCTAGAGAGAATGAATTACGATCGGCTACAAGCGAATCTTCATTCTCTTGCGCTCCAGCATCATCCTCGTCGCTGCAGGACTGGCTCCTGGTTTGATGGCACGCTCTCTTCCGCGGCACTTGAGTAGTCGCTAAAACTTTCCTCTTCTTTTCCGGTCTTTGTCGAGGTGTTGAGGTGGAAAGATACGTAGGGCAGCCTGGAAGTAATGTTGGTACCGCGCCCGGAGCAAGCGACGGCTTCCCTCGCGGAATCCGCACTTCGTTGCCATTTATCACGTGCACATAGTCGCGCAGAACTAAGTGCGATTCAAAATGATGTTCGCATACCGCCGAAGAAACGGTGAAAGTTTTATCCTTCCTGTGAAGGTTGCGATCCCACTTCTTGCGAAGATCGTCGTCTTTCGGAGCCGCGAATAGCAACGCTTTCGGCTGAACATTGGCGGCGATGATGGCTCCCAGAGTCGCCGCGTCACGCCGGTCGACCTTGAAGAGGCGCAATTCCTTGGTCGCCTCCCAGATCATACCGAACACCCACGGTCCACGGTCCACCATGCTGCCGTAGTTATTCTGGCGGTGCGCTGGCACGTTGTCGCCTGCCAAAAGCCAGCCGCGGTTGGCTTTGCGCTTTCCCCGCATGAGACACTCGTCTACCTGCACCACTTCGCCAGGTCCACCCATGGGGGGCTGCTGCGACAGCTCAGCACAGCAGACCTCGCGGACGTAGTTTGTCCAGTCGGTGCAGGCCTGCTTCGATACCTCCCCGTTCTGCATTTCTCTGGCGACCATCATCGATATTTCCTTCGACATGCAGAAGGTGAGGTACAGCACAGCTGACCTCGGCAGCTTCACGTTTGGGCGGCCTAGGGAGTCCTTGCGGGCAAAAAAGCTCGCTGAAGCGCCTCCACTTGCTCGCAGAGCAGCACCTCCTCGTAACGCAGTGGTGCCGTGCAGTTGAGACAGTTGTTTGCGGCATCTGTTGCACCGGAACTGCGCCCGCTTCCCCTTAGATGAGACGCGGTAGTAGGTGACAACTTCCCCCACGCAGTCCGGCTTGTCGTCATTGAACCCCAGTTCTCCACAAATGCCCCAGTACTCGGATTTCGCCGGGCGGCCTCCCGAGCTGGTGGACGGCTGGGGGGTCGCACTGCAGATGACCGCGGTGCGAGACGAAGCGACTTCACGAATTCTTCCTGGACCGCTTCATCGGCCACGATGCGGCCCATTTTGCTGAATTTGGGATCCCAGCGGACCGAAGAAGCCATTGTGGAAAATGTACAAATAGAGACGGAAATGGCAACAGTGACGGGTGAATCTCCGAAACCACTTCCAAAGAGTCTGAAGACAATGCAGTTCGCAAAATGCAGTGCTTATATAGGGTTGAGGCCTAGAAGAGGGAGAGAGATATGAAGAGGAGCCCTCGCAAAACCACGTGACTTTTTGCGCGCAGGCCTGAGTGCTCAGTCTCGGAGGGCGGGGTTTGTGTTTTTTGATTTTATTTTTTTTAACGCCGGGAGTTTGCGGAGTCTCGCGACGCATTTCCCGCCAAAACTCTGTATGCGCAGGCCTGAGTGGTCCGTCTCGGAGGGCGGGGTTTGTGTTTTTTGTTTTTATTTTTTTTAACGCCGGGAGTTCGCGGAGGCTCGCGACGCATTTCCCGCCAAAACTCGGTATGCGCAGGCCTGAGTGGTCCGTCTCGGAGGGCGGGGCTTGTTTTTTTTCTTTTTTTTTTACGCCGAGAGTTCGCGGAGGCTCGCGACGCATTTCCCGCCAAAACTCGGTATTCCTTTGTATGCATCTTCGGCTGTAGAAATGCAAGCAGAATCGCGCTTTTTGCTCGAAAGGAGCGTAATTCGCGTGCTGGATACACCACAGAGCACGAGGGACCACGGTTCGTACCTGTTGCGCGGGCGTAAGTACGTCCGGAATAGCTTTCTCTACGCGAACTATGTTTTTTTCTGTCGCTGTGGTGTCTTGTCTCGCTTCGTCCCCGTCTTTATTCGCGCTGTACCGCATTATGGAAAAATACCAACTAGCCCGATCTGCCACTCTTGCGTGGGGTATGCTTGGCCCTAATACTTGACTACGGGTAGTTTGTCTCGCGTCATTGCGCGTTCGACCACGATTCGAACGCGTTCCGAAGGCGAAAATACGTCCCCGAATCGCTTTCTCTGCGGCGGTTAATGAACAGGGCTCTGTGGCTGCATAAATGGGCGCAGAGCGCTGCACCACGATTCGAACGCGTTCCGAAGGCGAAAATACGTCCCCGAATCGCTTTCCGAAGGCGAAAATACGTCCCCGAATCGTTTTCTCTGTGGCGGTTAATGAACAGGGCTCTGTGGCTGCATAAATGAACGCAGAGCCGCGTTTTCGCTCCAAAACAAGCGCGCACAAGACGCTGCACCACGATTCGAACGCGTTCCGAAGGCGAAAATACGTCCCCGAATCGCTTTCTCTGCGGCGGCTGCAGAAATGCTCCAAAATAAGCGCGCAAAAGACGCTGCACCACGCTTTCTATGCCTGCCACGATTCGAACGCGTTCCGAAGGCGAAAATACGTCCGAATAGCTTTCTCTGCGGCGGATAATGAACAGGGCTCTGTGGCCGCATAAATGGGCGCAGAGCGCTGCACAACGATTCGAACGCGTTCCGAAGGCGAAAATACGTCCCCGAATCGCTTTCTCTGCGGCGGCTGCAGAAATGCTCCAAAATAAGCGCGCACAAGACGCTGCACCACGCTTTCTATGCCCCTGCCGCTGCACGGCACAATAATGGATGCCCAGATACCGCTGTAAGCTCAATGGCGAGGCGGGAGGTTATAGAAAAGAAAGGAACGGAGCGAAGAGCGGAACGGCTGTGAAAGAGGAGAACTAGGCGAGGAGGCGGAGGAAAAAGGGAGATAGAAGGAAAGAGAAAAAAGTGGGCGAGGAGGGTACAGGAGGAGGAGAGAAAATAGAAGGAAAGGGAGAAAAAGAAGACGAGGAGGGTACAGGAGGAGGAGAGGCGCCGTTGCGAGAGGGGTTATGCAACGCTAACGAGGAAAATGCCGGTAACCCGTGCGGCAGCCCGGAGCGAAGCAGTGGGAATCTGTCCGCCTCTTCGCCATACCGTGGGCTGCACGCGGTGAAAGCGCACATACACAAGGCACACGGTAGACACGAGAAGTCCCTTCGCATGAAACAGAAAGCAAACGGATGCGCAAACACTCACAACAATTTTGCCAAATGGAGTGGCAACCTGACGAAAGTCTACCCGTGCCCCACGAGGCCCCGCCGTCCGCGCCGCAGTATGAAAGAGAGCAGCAGCGCCTCTAGCGGCTTTCCAGAGCGTAAGGGGACGCCGGAAAGCCAGGCGCTCCCTTCCGGTCGCGCCACGATATTATATATTCTAGTTCACTATACGCCGAACCAACGGCCGGTGATGTCGATGGCGATCAAGGAGGTTATATATTTATATAGTTATATAGTTTTAATATATAACCTCCTTGATGGCGATACGGCCGTACACTTTTGAACGGGAGATCACGCCACCTCAATGTGGCCAGCTGTCTAAAGGGCTCCACCAAACTTGTCAAACTTTCAAGAAATTTCGTGTAACGGTCAGTAGAAAAACTATGCGCTGAGAAAATAATCATTTTTCCACTTTATGCACGGGTTTCGCACCGATTTTTTTGTGTATATCGCGATTTCCATCCCGCACAGGAAATTTCAAGGACTTTCAAGGGTTAAAAAAAAATTAAGCACTTTCAAGGGCCTTGAAAACGCAATTTCCAAATTCAAGGGTTTCAAGGACCTGTGCGCACCCTGCACGAATTGCAGTAAAATCTCCCTGAGCAGGCTGTTCAAAACTTCCAGAAGCACATGTACTTGGGGAGCTCCAGACTGCAAAAAGGTGTTTGTCTTTTCAAATTCTGGTATGACTGACAGCAAGAAGGCGCAGTATGCCTTGTTGACATCTGATGAAAGGAACATGAACAGTCTTTCTTGCCTATTTAAGACCTTGGCCACTTGCTGCTTCAGAGCTTGCTGCGAAGGAGCTGAGTCGATGTCCAGCCTTGGTCGCTTGTTCTGATGTGCGATTTTTGCTGTCCGCGTCGACTTTGGAGAGTCCATCTCTGGATTTCGTTGTTCACTTGGTGATTCCAAGGGTTTCTTCGATGGCTTCACTTCACTGTGAAAGAAGCTGAGCAGTGGCTGCCACTGCTCAACAAGCCGTTTCAAGCTCCTACCAAGAGATAACCAACGAGTGTTGACATGTTTCAGGATTTTTTTTTACTCTACGTCATGCAAGCATTGAAAAGCTCTCAGTTTGTCTTTCCTTTTTGAACTCTTCTCCAGGTAGTAGTAGACATCAATCAGCACCTCGTCCACACTTACAGGAAGGCAGGCCGAACTCTTCTGAGCTGCCAAATTGATTAAATGGCAACAACATCCAAGGATGCCAATGTTTTCATGGTTTTCTTTGAGAACAGCAGCAACCCCATTCTTAGATCCGATCATCACTGGCACGTTTTCGCACGCCATGCCGATGCAGTTCCGTACAGGCACGTTGTTGGCCTTCAGCGTGTCTACAAGTGCACCAATATTCCGTCCAGTTGAGTCTCCCTCGAGTGTAGGCATTGCTAGCAAAGCAGTATGAACAATGCCGTCGACGAATGTGACAACAATCGGGTAGAGCTTTGCATCATTGCCAGCGTCGTTGCTCCCGTCGGTAGCGACCGAAAACGGTCCGGATTGAAGACAGCTTACAACACTACTGACTTGTTGATTGGCCATTTCCTTGGCGATTGCAGCCGTTTTTGTACGAGCGCAAGCGTAGGCCACTGCCTCTTTGGAGTTCGGAAACATTTTCCTGGAGAGGTCTCCCGCATGGTCTGCAGCAGTGAATGGCACGTTGTGCTCGATGAGGAAAGCTGTGAAAAGGCATTCCGCTCGAATAGTGCCTTGGTCCACCGAGCTTCTCGTTGGTGTCAACGATCTCCGCCGAGTCCTTGTGCTTCTTTGTTCCAAGATGCAGGAGGATGTCCCGACGACCGGCGTGCGCAATGTTCAGATCACAGCGGCAGACAGTGCTGAAAGCATATTTTTCACCCTTGCGAGATTTCTGAATGCACGGAAAATCCGTCGAATAACTTGGTATGAACACTTGAAAGTACTTCTTGCCGGACATCTTAACAACGACACCCGCAGCAACAACACTGCACGCCGCGGAAATCACAACGCCGCCGGCAACACAACAGGCCTAACAAGCCCGGCTATGACCACACCAAACGCACCATTTCAAACGGGCAAACACAACAGAAGAAAGAATGCGAGAAAGTTCTCTCCTTCCTGCATGAACGCGATGGTGGTGATGACGATGGCTATCCCGTTTGCGAGCCACCAAAAGCCTCAGTGTTGCCAACACAGAACCAGAATGTACGGTGTGCAGCCGCTGAACGACAAAAATATACAAAAATCGTAAAAATAGAGCGACATTACGATACTCGTAAAAAAACGCTGGAAATCGGGCACTTTACGATAAAATCGTAAAACTTGGCAGGTATGGACTATGGATGTGGATCTGGCTATGACCTGCGTTGGCCTCTTGTTGGCTGGATGGATGATAGTGGCTTAGCCCTTTGTAACGGGCGGTGGCTTGCGCCCCCTAGCCTAGGATCCCCCCCCCCCCCCCCCCCCCCCGTTTTTTTCCCCTTAATTTTGTTCGTATTGTGAACTGTAATTTGTCCTTCTTTTATAGACTCACTCGTCCCTAGCCCTTTTCCACCAATCTTCCAACCTACTCTTTGTCACCATTACCCTTCTCTCATCCACCCGTCCGTGCTCCCCTGCAAATCCCAGGGCACCCTCATATCTATCGCCGCGTCTTCGGCAATGTCCGGGCGAAGTGTTTTGCACCGCAAAACGATGTGCTCCGTGGTTTCTGCTTCGACATGGTCTTCTTCCAGTCCATACTGGCCTTCGGTGGTCAAAAGGATGGTGCAATATTAATATGCACTGCAACACAGTGCAGGAATATTCACGTATTACCCGCACCCCCACTTTTTAAGCACATTTTTTCAATTTTTGGTGCGGGTTATATGCGAGTAAATACGGTATGTTATGCTTCCGCAAGTGTTCATACAATTTTGGACTTTTCATGCGGGAAAGCACACACTCTAATATCCACGCTTTTTCATAGCTCATGCCAGATGTACTTTTTCGTGTAGTCGCCTGGAAACATTGGTCACATTGGTTGAAACTTACTATGTGCTCATGCTTATATACACCCTCATTAAGGGTATCCCACAGGTGTTAGCGGGGAACAGCTAGTTAATAAACATAGTTTTCTCATTAAACTTCAGCACTATTTATGCAATGTATAGCAGAAAACCTCGAAGAGATTTTGATGAAAAATTTTGTGCGTTGAGGAACACCATTACAACATATACAACAGAAAAAAGTTGTAAATCCGACAACAAAAAGTTCAGTAGTAGCCAGTAGATCTCACTTCAGAACCAGAAGCTCCCAGCAGGGACCATTTCAACCAGCAGCAAACCAGAGGCTTCCTTTTGGGACCAGTAGATTAAAGCCAAAAAATAGTTTGTGCCCTACAGGGGCTATTTCAACCAGCAGCAAACCAGAAGGCTTCCTTCTGGGACCAGATGAAATCATTAGAAAACAATCATATTAACAGATTTTCAACCTGGGGATGAAAATAATACCTCATATATAAGTTATAAAAAAAAAAACACGGAAAGGAAGAATTCAATAACAGTAGCAAAAATTCCACCTGTTATGTTGTAAACTTAAAACGCTCTCGTGGCTGAAATAAATGCCGAGATTTCATTTTTAATGTGTGGACGTCAGTGGCATTCAAGTTGCATGAAGAGCCCAGTAAGCAACACAAGATGCCTGTTTAAAATGCCTGTTTAAGAATACACAGTACTGAGCAATTAAGACAGCATATGAAACTGCGTACTTTTAAAGTGCCTGATTTTCATACACCTATCGTTAGCTCCCGCCAGTGTGACGGCGGCTCGGCGTTCTGCTTGCTCAGCGGCGCAAGCAGCAACAGGGTGGTTGTGTCGGGTGCATTTGCACACTTTGCGTTGGATTTATGACCTGGAGCAATTGCAAACACCACGCGCAGCTGCAGCTTTGCCACAGAATATGCCGCATTTTCTTGCAACAAGTCCTGCATCAAAAAAACAGGTTTGTTTCGGATGTCATCGTATCACGTCAAATAGCGCTTGCTTCACGCATGCAACGTTCCCACCACGGCAAATGACGGCACTGCTTGTGTTCCTTAAAGCGAACAGCTCGTTATGGGAATAAAAATATTGATGAACTTACGGCCTGGTGACCATCGTGTCCCTGAGGAACAACAGCTGTTCGTAATGTGCCCACACGAAGTCCGTGGGCTCGATGTCGTCCGCGCCAGCGCCGCTCTTCCGCCCCAACTCACGTGCCGTGTACAGGCGGCGGAATTTGTCGCGCAGCGATTTCCAGCGCTTTTGTACAAGGTCCACGCTTTCTGCACAATTGTAGCGCGAAAAGTTTCAAGCACATTTCAACCATGAAGTGCTCATCATGAGCGAAGTGTATGCCTACCTGGTGCTCCCGGTAGTACATCCTCCGCCACTTCTCTCCAAAGTGCTGCTTTCACGTTCTTATTTTTATGCAGTCTGTCGCTTGCCAGCCAAAGTGAGCGCCGCCTCTCTACAGCAGCAATGAGTAGTTCGTTATTTATAACCTCAGACATCACCGCAGCCATACGTGAACCAAGCGAAACCGAGGAAACGGCGCGAAAAAGTCCGTACCGGATGTTGGGAGAGCTGTGCTCTCTGGTGCACGTCGGTCAGAAACCAGCGAACCCCTTCTGGCGCGCGCTGAGGCGCAAATATCTGACATTGCCAGATATCTGCGCCCTCCTCGCGCCCAACTCGCGCCTCGCGCATGCGCAGACCGGTTTTCCAGGCGCTCGTGCGCGTAGGCGCTTCGCGTGTACGCCTCGGAATTGTCCATCGAGTTGGGGCTTAAACGTCAGCGGACGCACGTGCAACGCAAAACCACGAGACGCCGAACTATAGTGAACTAGAATATATTATAGTGGCATGAACGGCTCCGCGCAGGCGGCCCGTTTGCGCATGGATGCCGCGAAATGGCGCCACTGCAACCTTTCCTACTGCTCCAACGCGGCGGCGAACGGTTTTTGGGGCTTTCTCGCACGCAATAATTGCAGGCTGCGAAATTACCGAAGCTGTTATCTAAACACATCCATTTTCCTCGTGCATTTACTCATTATTTGCACACTTGTAATGCATATGCCGGTAAATCAATCAAGCCCGAACATCGCGTTGCGCGTTTTCAACCCAGTATAAGCTATGTCGCCGGTTGGGGGTAGAAAAAAAGTTCATTATCCTTTCTACATCAGCGCGAATTTGCCACTTAATTACACTGTGCTGAACATGTACAGTCGCGACCAGAATGACCTGCAATGCTTTACCGGGCACTTTCTCTTGGTTTGCGTTTAATAGCAAAAGATTACGCTGTGCTGCACAGTATCAGGCACCCATGAAAACTGCTCAGCAGCTATATACGAACTTCGTTACAGCCACGAACTAGCATAGCTTCCTGACATAAGCTCGCAAAACCTGATGCGCATTGCGAGTCATACTGAGCGCGATAGTATAAGCTGTCCACAGACATAAGCAGGCATTTAATAACACATTTTGCGAAACTTGCGTCCTTTTACCGGAGTCGCGCGCGAAAAACCGGAAACATTCCGACGGGCGTTTCTTAATGCTGTTAATGGCGCGGAAATTTAGCAAGAGTTGATTCCCACCTTCGGCCCACTTATGCCCACCCCGATAAATTCTTGATCATCGAGTTTTCCCATGTAATTCAGAGTAAGGGCAGCGCTCCACATATGGTAAGCAGCTGCTGTGCTGAAGAAATCAGAGAGAAAAGCAGGGCTAAAGTGTGATTTATTCAAAATGGGCAGAGTGATGTTTAGCACCTGCTCAATTTAAGGTGCTTTGCACCTTCACGCCTTTTGAGACTAGCCTGGTTTAGGCTTTTTGTAAAAAAATGTAGGCGTGTTGTAACATAAAATGCAATTACTTCAGCTGCAACTTGCTCACAATGATCTTGGCATCCAAGTTCAATCTTCTGCTTTTGCTTAATGTGGCCAAGAACATCAAGTACACTGTCAGAATGCAGTTCCAAAAGGCTAAAGCATTCAGTAAAGGCTTCCTCCAGATTTACTACAAATGCATAGAGCACACTTGACGGGTACAGGAGGCCGCCGTTATCTCTCATTCGGGTGAATGACGCCAAGTTCAAACATTCTGCAGCCTCTTTTGTCATCAAGAGACGAGTGAGACATGCCTCACATCCAGACTTCAGGATGCACTTCCGGGCAACATACCCGGCAATATAGAAAATAAGCCTGCTGTCACTGCTTGCAACAACACAGGATGCATGATCTGGGGCACTGTCCGTAAGCAGGTCTTCTGCTGCACTCAAATCTCCCGAGTCAAGCACTTTGTCAACAAGCTGTTGTTTACCACTTGAACTAGCTTGAACACCAGCATCTGCAGGCAGAAGAGCGCTGAGGACACCAGCCTCACAATTTCCTCTGGATACTGAGTGTGCTAGGTTGCTGAAACTCAGACAGTTAACGGTGATAATAAACTGCTGGGGCGTTGGATGCGAGTTGCAACCAGACGACTGGCGTACAATTCCAAAAAGACGCTCAACAGGGTCTTGACTAACTCTAGACGTCATGAGGTACCTGAAGCCAAGATCATCACATAGGTACTTCAAAAGTGCTAGTACGCTTGCTACAGTCACTCTTAGTCCAGTAGCTGTCGATTTGCTAAGGAAGCCTTGTTGCCCCTTTGTGTGGTTTTCCCAGCTCCCCAGAAACTCCAAGAATGAATTAAGTTTCTGCACAGCAGGGGAGTTCGGCCGCAGAGCCTCAGCAGGAAAGCGAGACGTCAGGATCTCGATGAGGTGGTGAATGACTCTGCAAAAGGGAAGGAGAGAAGGTTTTACTTTGTTCATTGACAGTATAACTATATGCAAATTGCAATAATAACAGAAAGGGCTACTAAGCAGAAACAAAAATGTGCTACATTAGAACAAATGTGTAACACTTACTTGAAAAAGTTCACTGTAGCTGTGATGTCACCACAGTGTTCCTCGATCGTGGTCTTGTAGAGCTCCAGCCCATCACTGACTTTTTTCCCAAAAAGCTGAAATGCTAATAAGACCCTCATTCTCTCAAAATTGTTGGGGTTTGTATGACTGTTTGTGATGCCATGCATTGCCTGCAGAGTGACGCAACTCCTGGTGCTGTCCACTCTGAGAGCCTTCCGAACCACCTGCATGGACACCTGAAACCAATGCAATGTGATAGTCAGCGAATATATATGACTATTTTGCAAAAACTAACTATAGTGTGAAGTTCAGCTGCACAAATTATTCAAACTTACTTTTCCTTCAGGCACTTGGAAGTCAGACTTGAGCAGCCCATTCCGCAGACATTTTATCAGATGCGGGAAATCTGAGATGAAGTAGAGCTGACGATCAGGGTCAATAGGATGCACAGCGCTGCACTTGGCCCCAGTTAATGATGCAGCAATGCCCATTTTGGTCCACATTTTTCTGTTCCAGGTTGCTCCATCTGATGTAATAAAATCGACCCGCAGTCCAGCTTTTTCCACTAGGATCACAGCTTCAACCATGATCTTAGCCAGAAGACTGCCTTCTACGTTTCCACGTGTGGCAAATGCACCCAGTATTTGGGTCCACTTCCCAACAAAAGGCACAAAAATGATGACCATTCCATGGTCACAGACAACGTGTTTGTCTTCTGATGAAGAGAAGGCACCAAGGTCAACAAACCCATCCACATGACCTGCTGTCGTCACGGAAAGGTGTTCTGACAGTTTCATCTCGTCCACTATGAGACCCCCGTGACGCGAGAAATTGTCCATTATGGAGGTTGTCTTGCTGATCACTTCAAAAATCTCGCTGAATCCAAATCCTGTCCTGTACAGCTGCAGGTATTTACGAAGTGTGGACTTACTTGGCAGTACTAGGATTTTTTCCTTCCTTAAGTGTTCATACAATCGTGCACTCTTCATCTTCATAATTAGGCACTCAAGCACCCACTCATTAGAAAACTTCATTCCCCTGGTGCTTTTACGTGACGAGGCCTTGAAGATATGCAGTGCTGCCTCACGCTGCTTTGGAGAAAGGGCTGCCACCTTTTCAGTCAGTTCCCCCTCTGCAATAGCTTTGTTTTGGATCATCATTTCATTTAACTGCTCCTTCAGAGAGTTGGTGTTGCTTTTAAGTCGCGCTGTCTTCCGCTTAAGCAACTTGAGTCGATGAGCAAGGGCCCTTCCAGTAGGCAGGCGCACAGCGGCATTTACGCATGATTTTCTGGTAAGCAAGGATTTTCGGAGAATCTTGCACTCGTCGCAGATTTGTCCTGAAAGTAAAGAAAATCAAAAGCACACACATGAGCAAACATGCCAGCAAAGAAAGCGACACTGTTCACAAATACAACACAAGCCGGTTGTTTCAAAGAAGGTGAACCAATAAAACAGAGGGCTCGCTGAACAGTCAAAAGTCAACTGTTAGAAATCAGTGAACCAGCTTGCTAGAAACAATCCATTTTTTTATGCCCGCCAACACTGCCATCACATCACAGAGGCCGGCACAGTATCTAAAAAAGTTATATTAACAATTCTAGTTCGCCTAGGCTGAAACACTTGGTATTATAATTAAAAGGGAATTACCTTCTGTGGATACTATTCCGAGGCACTGTGCGCTGAAGACACCATGTGCAGTTTTGGCAGTTGCAGCTGCCAACTTTATGGTCAGAGAGTGGGAAATCTGACTGAAATCCTGAATGTTCATGGCTCCTTTGCAAGCAAAACTTGTATGTACATCCTTCAAAATATTGCTTGCATCACACACAAAATTCACAACTTTTTCAGCACACAGCATGCCTTGAATGTACACCTTTGCAGTGAACTCTCCTCCTGATGCTGTAAAACACACAGCTTTTTCATGCCATAGTTCTAGTTTTTTCTCCATTTTGACAGATGATGTAGCAAATATTACGGTCTCGACCCCCTCCAACTCAATTCGGCACCAATCCTTGGATGGAGCTTCCATGGTCCGAAGAGATTCTAGAGAGAATGAATTATGATCGGCTACAAGCGAATCTTCATTCTCTTGCGCTCCAGCATCATCCTCGTCGCTGCAGGACCGGCTCTCTTCCGCGGCACTTGAGTAGTCGCTAAAACTTTCCTCTTCCTTTCCGGTCTTTGTCGAGGTGTTGAGGTGGAAAGATACGTAGGGCAGCATGGAAGTAATGTTGGTACCGAGCCCGGAGCAAGCGACGGCTTCCCTCGCGGAATCCGCACTTCGTTGCCATTTATCACGTGCACATAGTCGCGCAGAACTAAGTGCGGTTCAAAATGATGTTCGCATACCGCCGAAGAAACGGTGTAAGTTTTATCCTTCCTGTGAAGGTTGCGATCCCACTTCTTGCGAAGATCGTCGTCTTTCGGGGCCGCGAATAGCGACGCTTTCGGCTGAACATTGGCGGCGATGATGGCTCCCAGAGTCGCCGCGTCACGCCGGTCGACCTTGAAGAGGCGCAATTCCTTGGTCGCCTCCCAGATCATACCGAACACCCACGGTCCACCATGCCGCCGTAGTTATTCTGGCGGTGCGCTGGCACGTTGTCGCCTGCCAAAAGCCGGCCGCGGTTGGCTTTGCGCTTTCCCCGCATGAGACACTCGTCTACCTGCACCACTTCGCCAGGTCCACCCATGGGGGGCTGCTGCGACAGCTCAGCACAGCAGACCTCGCGGACGTAGTTTGTCCAGTCGGTGCAGGCCTGCTTCGATACCTCCCCGTTCTGCATTTCTCTGGCGACCATCATCGATATTTCCTTCGACATGCAAAAGGTGAGGTACAGCACAGCTGACCTTGGCAGCTTCACGTTTGGGCGGCCTAGGGAGTCCTTGCGGGCAAAAAAGCTCGCTGAAGCGCCTCCACTTGCTCGCAGAGCAGCACCTCCTCGTAACGCAGTGGTGCCGTGCAGTTGAGACAGTTGTTTGCGGCATCTGTTGCACCGGAACTGCGCCCGCTTCCCCTTAGATGAGACGCGGTAGTAGGTGACAACTTCCCCCACGCAGTCCGGCTTGTCGTCATTGAACCCCAGTTCTCCACAAATGCCCCAGTACTCGGATTTCGCCGGGCGGCCTCCCGAGCTGGTGGACGGCTGGGGGGTCGCACTGCAGATGACCGCGGTGCGAGACGAAGCGACTTCACGAATTCTTCCTGGACCGCTTCGTCGGCCACGATGCGGCCCATTTTGCTGAATTTGGGATCCCAGCGGACCGAAGAAGCCATTGTGGAAAATGTACAAAAAGAGACGGAAATGGCAACAGTGACGGGTGAATCTCCGAAACCACTTCCAAAGAGTCTGAAGACAATGCAGTTCGCAAAATGCAGTGCTTATATAGGGTTGAGGCCTAGAAGAGGGAGAGAGATATGAAGAGGAGCCCTCGCAAAACCACGTGACTTTTTGCGCGCAGGCCTGAGTGCTCCGTCTCGGAGGGCGGGGTTTGTGTTTTTTGTTTTTATTTTTTTTAACGCCGGGAGTTTGCGGAGTCTCGCGACGCATTTCCCGCCAAAGCTCGGTATGCGCAGGCCTGAGTGGTCCGTCTCGGAGGGCGGGGTTTGTTTGTTTTTCTTTTTTTTTTACGCCGGGAGTTCGCGGAGGCTCGCGACGCATTTCCCGCCAAAACTCAGTATTCCTTTGTATGCATCTTCGGCTGTAGAAATGCAAGCAGAATCGCGCTTTTTGCTCGAAAGGAGCGTAATTCGCGTGCTGGATACACCACAGAGCACGAGGGACCACGGTTCGTACCTGTTGCGCGGGCGTAAGTACGTCCGCAATAGCTTTCTCTACGCGAACTATGTTTTTTTCTCTCGCTGTGGTGTCTTGTCTCGCTTCGTCCCCGTCTTTATTCGCGCTGTACCGCATTATGGAAAAATACCAACTAGCCCGATCTGCCACTCTTGCGTGGTGTATGCTTGGCCCTAATACTTGACTACGGGTAGTTTGTCTCGCGTTATTGCGCGTTGGACCACGATTCGAACGCGTTCCGAAGGCGAAAATACGTCCCCGAATCGCTTTCCGAAGGCGAAAATACGTCCCCGAATCGTTTTCTCTGTGGCGGTTAATGAACAGGGCTCTGTGGCTGCATAAATGGGCGCAGAGCCGCGTTTTCGCTACAAAACAAGCGCGCACAAGACGCTGCACCACGCTTTCTATGCCCCTGCCGCTGCACGGCACAATAATGGATGCCCAGATACCGCTGTAAGCTCAATGGCGAGGCGGGAGGTTATAGAAAAGAAAGGAACGGAGCGATGAGCGGAACGGCTTTGAAAGAGAACTAGGCGAGGAGGCGGAGGAAAAAGGGAGATAGAAGGAAAGAGAAAAAAGAGGGCGAGGAGGGTACAGGAGGAGAGAAAATAGAAGGAAAGGGAGAAAAAGAAGACGTGGGTACAGGAGGAGGAGAGGCGCCGTTGCGAGAGGGGTTATGCAACGCTAACGAGGAAAATGCCGGTAACCCGTGCGGCAGCCCGGAGCGAAGCAGTGGGAATCTGTCCGCCTCTTCGCCATACCGTGGGCTGCACGCGGTGAAAGCGCACATACACAAGGCACACGGTAGACACGAGAAGTCCCTTCGCATGAAACACAAAGCAAACGGATGCACAAACACTCACAACAGTTTTGCCAAACGTCGGAGAGGCAACCTGACGAAAGTCTACCCGTGCCCCACGAGGCCCCGCCGTCCGCGCCGCAGTATGAAAGAGAGCAGCAGCGCCTCTAGCGGCTTTCCAGAGCGTAAGGGGACGCCGGAAAGCCAGGCGCTCCCTTCCGGTCGCGCCACTATATTATATATTCTAGTTCACTATACGCCGAACCAACGGCCGGTGATGTCGATGGCGATCAAGGAGGTTATATATTTATATAGTTATATAGTTTTAATATATAACCTCCTTGATGGCAATACGGCCGTACACTTTTGATAGGGCGATCACGCCACCTCAATGTGGCCAGCTGTCTAAAGGGCTGCACCAAACTTGTCAAACTTTCAAGAAATTTCGTGTAACGGTCAGTAGAAAAACTATGCGCTGAGAAAATAATCATTTTTCCACTTTATGCACGGGTTTCGCACCGATTTTTTTGTGTATATCGCGATTTCCATCCCGCACAGGAAGTTTCAAGGACTTTCAAGGGTTAAAAAAAATTAAGCACTTTCAAGGGCCTTGAAAACGCAAGTTCCAAATTCAAGGGTTTTCAAGGGTTTCAAGGACCTGTGCGCACCCTGCACGAATTGCAGTAAAATCTCCCTGAGCAGGCTGTTCAAAACTCCAGAAGCACATGTACTTGGGGAGCTCCAGACTGCAAAAAGGTGTTTGTCTTTTCAAATTCTGGTATGACTGACAGCAAGAAGGCGCAGTATGCCTTGTTGACATCTGATGAAAGGAACATGAACAGTCTTTCTTGCCTATTTAAGACCTTGGCCACTTGCTGCTTCAGAGCTTGCTGCGAAGGAGCTGAGTCGATGTCCAGCCTTGGTCGCTTGTTCTGATGTGTGATTTTTGCTGTCCGCGTCGACTTCGGAGAGTCCATCTCTGGATTTCGTTGTTCACTTGGTGATTCCAAGGGTTTCTTCGATGGCTTCACTTCAGTTGTGAAAGAAGCTGAGCAGTGGCTGCCACTGCTCAACAAGCCGTTTCAAGCTCCTACCAAGAGATAACCAACGAGTGTTGACATGTTTCAGGATTTTTTTTTACTCTACATCATGCAAGCATTGAAAAGCTCTCAGTTTGTCTTTCCTTTTTGAACTCTTCTCCAGGTAGTAGTAGACATCAATCAGCACCTCGTCCACACTTACAGGAAGGCAGGTTGAACCCTTCTGAGCTGCCAAATTGATTAAATGGCAACAACATCCAAGGATGGCAATGTTTTCATGGTTTTCTTTGAGAACAGCAGCAACCCCATTCTTAGATCCGATCATCACTGGCGCGTTATCGCACGCCATGCCGACGCAGTTCCGTACAGGCACGTTGTTGGCCTTCAGCGTGTCTACAAGTGCACCAATATTCCGTCCAGTTGAGTCTCCCTCGAGTGTAGGCATTGCTAGCAAAGCAGTATGAACAATGCCGTCGACGAATGTGACAACAATCGGGTAGAGCTTTGCATCATTGCCAGCGTCGTTGCTCCCGTCGGTAGCGACCGAAAACGGTCCGGATTGAAGACAGCTTACAACACTACTGACTTGTTGATTGGCCATTTCCTTGGCGATTGCAGCCGTTTTTGTACGAGCGCAAGCGTAGGCCACTGCCTCTTTGTAGTTCGGAAACATTTTCCTGGAGAGGTCTCCCGCATGGTCTGCAGCAGTGAATGGCACGTTGTGCTCGATGAGGAAAGCTATGAAAAGGCATTCCGCTCGAATAGTGCCTTGGTCCACCGAGCTTCTCATTGGTGTCAACGATCTCCGCCGAGTCCTTGTGCTTCTTTGTTCCGAGATGCAGGAGGATGTCCCGACGACCGGCGTGCGCAATGTTCAGATCACAGCGGCAGACAGTGCAGAAAGCATATTTTTCACCCTTGCGAGATTTCTGAATGCACGGAAAATCCGTCGAATAACTTGGTATGAACACTTGAAAGTACTTCTTGCCGGACATCTTAACAACGACACCCGCAGCAACAACACTGCACGCTGCGGAAATCACAACGCCGCCGGCAACACAACAGGCCTAACAAGCCCGGCTATGACCACACCAAACGCACCATTTCAAACGGGCAAACACAACAGAAGAAAGAATGCGAGAAAGTTCTCTCCTTCCTGCATGAACGCGATGGTGGTGATGACGATGGCTATCCCGTTTGCGAGCCACCAAAAGCCTCAGTGTTGCCAACACAGAACCAGAATGTACGGTGTGCAGCCGCTGAACGACAAAAATATACAAAAATCGTAAAAATAGAGCGACATTACGATACTCGTAAAAAAACGCTGGAAATTGGGCACTTTACGATAAAATCGTAAAACTTGGCAGGTATGGACTATGGATGTGGATCTGGCTATGACCTGCGTTGGCCTCTTGTTGGCTGGACGGATGATAGAGGCTTAGCCCTTTGTAACGGGCAGTGGCTTGCGCCCCCTAGCCTAGGATCCCCCCCCCCCGTTTTTTTCCCCTTAATTTTGTTCGTATTGTGAACTGTAATTTGTCCTTCTTTTATAGACTCACTCGTCCCTAGCCCTTTTCCACCAATCTTCCAACCTACTCTTTGTCACCATTACCCTTCTCTCATCCACCCGTCCGTCCTCCCCTGCAAATCCCAGGGCACCCTCTATATCTATCGCCGCGTCTTCGGCATTGTCCGGGCGAAGTGTTCTGCACCGCAAAACGATGTGCTTTGTGGTCTCTGCTTCCACATGGTCTTCTTCCAGTCCTTACTGGCCTTCGGTGGTCAAAAGGATGGTGCAATATTAATATGCACTGCAACACAGTGCAGTAATATTCACGTATTACCCGCACCCCCACTTTTTAAACACATTTTTTCAATTTTTGGTGCGGGTTATATGCGAGTAAATACAGTATGTTATGCTTCCGCAAGTGTTCATACAATTTTGGACTTTTCATGCGGGAAAGCACACACTCTAATATCCACGCTTTTTCATAGCTCATGCCAGATGTACTTTTTCGTGTAGTCGCCTGGAAACACGCCCTTACGGCCATCTGTTGTTTTGAAGGCAGTCCTTTAATGCGAGCATTCAGAACATCTCCAATTTCTTCATAGGCGGATTTCATTTTTTTCTAGCTCCCTCCCAACATTGTGCAGCTTCTGAGCAAAGCTTAGACGGCAGCGGACTTTCGCATGCTTTTTCATGTGACTCACTTTCATAGCTTGTTTTTTTTTTTTCGCGAAGTGCATATATGTGCTGCTATTTGTGGGCTGCAGCCCACATCCTACGCACATACAAGTGTGTGTGTTTCATCAAGTAGGTACATCTTGAGCCTCGATTGGCGATTCGATGGTTCGCTTCAAATGTAGTTTTCCTTTGAGAAAAACTGTGCACAACACACGGCCTGAATGATCGGTGGTTTTTTGTCAACTGGACCAACTTCGGCAGCAAATGCATAATTCATCTCCGAGCCCTCTAGTTCACAAAGGCCAAAAAAAACGACGCCTGGCTGTGCTGTAAAGCACAGCCTGTTCTAGCCCGGGCCTGGCAGGCGGAGGATGTCACACAGGATGTAAACTTCTGTTTGACTCGGTGCCATTTGCGAAGCTGCCCCATCTGGAACTGGAGTATCTGTTCTTGAATCGCATGCTGCCCCGTCAGCACCACTTGAAGTTTTTCTTCTTTTAGCACGTGGTGCACCTTGCTCACAGAGATTTCTGTTCTTCCTCCTGACTGGTGCTTTTTTCGTGAAATACTTCGGGGCGTCTGGAAACAGAGTGGGCACGGCATCATCTGTTAACTCTGTCTATCTCGTGGCACTTCCACCACTTCGCCATTTATGATGTGCCGCCAAGACCCCTCTATGAGCTTGTCTTCAAAATGTCGTTCACAAATGCTGCAGTGTCCGGCAGCCCTTTATCTGCTTGTTTAATATTATATGCCCACTTCTCTCTTCTCAGATTATCCTTTGGAGGCCGAAAGAGCGATGCCTTCTTAAGGCAAGATTTGTAGCCACTAGTGCAGCCAGCACGAACCAAGTCCGGGGCTTCAGCGGCATGGTTTGCTTGACAGCTTCGTCATACTGCTCTTTTGAGCCAAGGGTAAAACGTGTAATGCACCTCCAAGACGACACAGAGGTCCACACATTCACTCACACACACATCATCATCATCATCATCATCATCATCAGCCTTACTACAACTACTGCAGGGCAAAGGCCTCTCCCATGTTTCTCCAATTAACCCTGTCCTTTGCCTGCAAACTTCTTAATCTCATTCTCCTACCTAACCTTCTGCCGCCCCCTGCTACGCTTACTTTCTCTTGGAATCCAATCCGTTACCCTCAAGGACCAGCGGTTATCTTGCCTTCGCATTACATGCCCTGCCCAAGCCCATTTCTTTCTCTTGATTTCGACTAGGATGTCATTAACCCGTGTTTGTTCCCTCACCCACTCTGCCCGCTTACGGTCTCTTAACGTTACACCTATCATTTTTCTTTCCATGGCTAGCTGCGTTGTCCTTAACTTAAGCTGAACTCTTTTCGTTAGCCTCCACGTTTCTACCCCGTAGGTGAGTACCGGTAAGATAAAGCTGTTTTACACTTTTCTCTTGAGGGAAATTGGTAAACTGCCACTCATGATCTCCAAGAACTTGCCATATGCACTCCACCCCATTCTTATCCTTCTAGTTATCTCCCTCTCATGATCCGGATAAGCTGTCACTACCTGCCCTATGTAGACGTATTCCGTCACAAGTTTCAGGCTCTCGCTGCCAATTGTGAACTGTTGTTCCCTTGCTAGGCTGTTGAACATTACCTTGGTTTTTTGCATGTTAATTTTTAGACCCATCGTTCTGCTCTGCCTGTCTAACTCACACACACATAGCCTGCACCATAAACAAACACTGACAATGGACAAGTGGTTGTACTGCGCGGTCAGAACACGGTGACACGGTTGACATGCGGCAGCTCCCCGGGCGCCGCCGACACCGCTTTCAAACTCGCTCCCCTCATGACTGCAGCACCCCTAGCGGACTCGAAAGGTTTTCTTCGCATTTTGTGTGCCTCCCGAGCACGGTGCGCATACAGTGCCCGTCACACTTCCCCTTCCAGACACCATAGTTGCGTTGTGTTGTGATGTAGGTAGGCAACGCGCGTTTTGTGGTGGTGTCCTTTGTCCTGAGTTGGTGCTTTGGGAAGCGCAAAGCGGTTGTGTGAGTGTGTGTGCAAATGGTCAACACTATGTTGAAGCCTACTGGACCAAAGCATCGTGTCCTGACAGTGAAGAAGTTGGACGTTGTTCATTCCTTTGAAAATGGAACTACGAAGAGTGCACTAGCACGTCAGTGAGACTTGTTATTACTAACAGTCTGTGACATCTGGTATGCTTGGGAGAAGCTGAAAAGTCTGGTTCATCGAATATGAAGAGGTGCCGCTTGAGAGGATCTGCTTTTCTCGACGCGGAAAAAGCTTTGGTGCTAGTATAGCGTTTGCGTTTTTTGCGTACGCAACACGCAAGACGGTTGCGTACGCTAAATCCAAAGCGCGAACGACACCTTTAGATTAGCGTTTGTGGACTGTTCCGCAACAGGCGCTCCGTGGACAAACAACACCCAGGTTCAGCCCCGTTCGGGTTAAAGCCCCTTGATGTTTTGAAAGTAGCGACACTCTCCTCCTTCGCGGCGCATTTCTCCTCGCCCGCGCTGCACACGGCACTCTTTTTCACCCAAGCGCCCGCCGGCCAGCCGCGCCTTTGAACGCTGGCGTGCTTTTTAAGCACCGTTTACAGCTTCGGTAGTGAAAGTAATTTTCATAAACGGTTACCCAAGCGATTAGAATGCTGAGAAAAAATTCTGTGGATTTTTTTTCTTTTTTTAAGGCACTTAATTTCTAAATATTTCCCAGAAGAAAACATTCTTCTGCGGGTGTCATTTACGAAAACCGTCTCTGAAAGGAGATGTGATGTTTTGCGGCGTGTAATCAACTAAGTAGTGCTCCAGGCATAAGTTAATGCGTATTAAGCTTATCAGTGCAAGACATCTAACGGTTTGCTAGTGTTTATGGCGGCGTACAATAAATTAGTTGTAAGTGCTGTGCAAGACGATGTGTTTAGTTTCCTGATGTGAACGCAGGTGCATGCAGTGAGATGTGCGGCGCAGAAGTAATGGACTTAAAAAAAACTTACAAAACTGACAGTTCAAAACACAACACAAAAAGCAAGCACAATTGTACAAAAGCAATATCACGCTATGAATGAATCGGTTTTAGTGCGGCTGAAAAATGACCAACACGGTACCAAGCATGAACTGCTTACGATTTCCAGACATGTAATGAAGCCGATGCTACGTGGTGCAAAGGCCAGCACATTATTTGGAGCCGAAACTCTCCAGTAAAAGGAAGTTCAACGCACGGAACGCAGTTTTCTTTAACGTTTATTGTCTCTCCTTCACCCTTTGTGGACGTTCTGAAGTTTTTTTTTTCTTGGTGCACTTTACCATTGAGCCCCTTCAGTTTTATGTTACAGTAAATTGAAAGCGGATTGAAATAAAAAAAAGTCTTTTCTGTTGTGAACAAAATTTATTTCGACATGAAAAGCGAAATCCTCACGTTAGATATTAACTACACAGTGGCTGTAAAATTTTAAAATTTATCCCAGGCAGTGGCTTGCTGCTTATGAAAGATATTTGTTTTAAAAGTATCACATAAAGGTCCTTTGCTTCGCAAGCAATGAAGCGTCTACACATCATTTAGTGCTTGAAACAGCAACGCGCATGCCAATGCTTTTACTGGCACATTTGGAACTCTCAATAGAAGATCTTTTAGCCGCTTCACTTTTCACTAAAATTTCCATGCGCAGTTTGCCGAATATTTTAACAATGTCTTCAAGTAAGTTATGGCAAGAAGGAAAGCATGTCTGCGAAGTTACGCTTTGGGTAATGGCTTTTTGCACCTCCGACTCATGTACAGAATTACGGATTAGCTTTTCCTTATTAGTGCGGAAGTAGTTCTCTGCTATTTTTATCACTTCAATCACCCCTTGCGATGGAGGGGTCAAAGACTGCTGGTGCTTTGAAAAGTTTTTGAGCTCTATCAGCGTCGTAGAGCTGTCTCGTTCAATCAGAGAATTATAGCAATTCTCACACTGTACTCGCTTCACAAGTTTTGAAGCAACGTAGCCTGCTAGGTACGTTAATGACTGCTCTATTTCAGGGCTCAGGTCAAGAATATCATCGGGCGCTTGAATAGCATCTGTGTCGCTTCTTGCTTCACTTGTGTCGCGTAAATGTAATAGTAAATAACCTTCCTCCTCGGAGTAGCTTCCTGATTTGCTAGGCTTCAAAAATTGACCTAGTGTTGCGTTCCTTAAGCTACATTTAAACTCATATAGTCTCGCGATGGGGTTTTTGGCGCGTAATGTAGAGAAAAAGTTTTCAAGCCCATCCTGGCCTAACCTGCTCAGGAACACATAATGAAAGTTGTACGTTGTGAGAAGGGCGTCTTGTACTTCTAGTGCTGTTATTGTCGCTAGTATAATTCCCGATTGTACAGGCTTCCAGACAGCATTTTTTTCACGTCCAATTTGAATTTTAGAGAAGAGCTCGATTATCATTTCCAAAAATGCTACACTGGAGTCATACTCCTCTTGAACTGCGTGGCTAAAAGCTAGCTTTGTTGTCCGTGACGTGATCAGGCGAAACCACCTGAACACGGTTTCGATAAACCATGCAGTAGTAAGAGCGTTTCTCGGAATTTTTCCTCTGTCTTGAAGCAAGCGCAAGCCTGAAGCTGTGTCATTATGGAAAATGGAAAAAGCTGGGCCTACCTTCATTTTATCGTAGTGGCTTGGATCAAGACAGGAAGCATTTAGGTGCGGGGCAAGTTTTATATCATCCGTTTCATCGTGCCTTACAAGTGCTTTAATGAACTCAAAATTCACGACATTAGTTGGCAAGTTATGTTTTTGCACAACTTCTTCGGGAAGGTAGATGAGGTGCCCTTTAGTCAAATGATTTCTAAGATTTTTTAACAAGTGAGGTACATCGGCCATGAACCAAAGCTTTCTCTGCGCGTCACATGGATGACGACAGCTAGTCCACGCCCTGCTGTGCTTTCCTGAAATAATTCCGAAAAGTTTCCAAAGTGCCTGATTCGAACTGCCCATATCAGACACCACGACATGAATGCTGAGTCCGATAGACTCGCATTGGGCAATCAAATCAACTAATTCACGTTTCAAGCTTGCAGCATGAATGGAGTTCCCAGTTAGATGATATCCTATTGTTTGCTTCCATCTAGTTGATAAACCACCTATCATGAATACCAAACCGTGTGTAGCTAAGCAATCATCAGGTAACGATCCATCGGATAACGGCAGTGTGGGTGCACCCACGACTTCGCGAACCGTATGATCATACACAAGACCTGACGCGATTTGCATTTCGTCAAGCATAATAACAGCATGGCGCTCCTCCGGCTTCATGAGATTGACCTGCAGAATACAAATCAACATTAATAACGGCTAAAGATTGATACGCACTAGTAATGCTAAGATGGAAAAAAATATGGACAGAGAAAACGATGGGACAGTAAAAAGGCGGGAATAGCTACACCCATACTTAGAGAGCAATTCAGGAAAATGAGATCGTACTGTAGAAAAATCGACAAAAAGCTCTGTTAGCAAAAAATTCACAGTTACCTTCATCTTTAACGGTTCCAAAATATCAGAATTCCAGGTCGAAACTTCGCATGCTCGATGTGTCTTTGCAGTGTGCGCTCAGAAGGCAGTGGGTAACCATAATCTCGGAGCAGATTGTAGCCTCGCGTCCCGCATGCAAGCCGTAGTCTCAGCGACTTCACCAGAGTGTCAGCTTCCCACCGTGAACTATTACTGGACAACCGCTCCATTGAGGACATTTGATCATCATTGAAGAGGTGCTTGATTTTCTTCTGTAGCTGCTCCTTCTCCGCTTCGCACTTCAGGTATCTCCTTTTAGCAATTTGTAGTTTTCTGTTAGCATCCTTTTGGGCGCGTTCCAAATCCGATATGCGTTCCAGGAGTGCTTGCTGGGATGCTAAAAAAGAAAGCCGATTTCAAAAACTGAAATTTAAGTCCTACACTCACGAAAGTCTAAGAAACAACATTCAGGGTTTCTAATGAGGCGCGAAAGCTCTGCTTTCTTTGGCGTATATTAGTATAGTAGTAGAAGTCGCATGGCAGCACAATGTATTCTAAATTGCTGTATGTTACAAGCTACACTATAATGAACAAAAAGCAGCATTTACCATTCACTGAACTCTGCTCGTGGGGCGTGCATGGTACCTCTTGATGTACTTCGGATGGGGCTGTAAAAAAAAAAACATAATGTTCTGAACATGTACTACGGGCTATATTGAAGTATGGGTATGAAGGCAGCAAAAAGCAGCATTTACCATTCACTGAACTCGGCTCGTGGGGCGTGTATGGTACCTCTTGATGTACTTCGGATGGGGCTGTACAAAAAAAAAATAAACGTAATGTTCTGAACATGTACTACGGGCTATATTGAAGTATGGGTACGAAGGCAGCAAAAAGCAGCATTTACCATTCACTGAACTCGGCTCGTGGGGCGTGTATGGTACCTCTTGATGTACTTCGAATGGGGCTGTACAAAAAAAAATAAACATAATGTTCTGAACATGTACTACGGGCTATATTGAAGTATGAGTACGAAGGCAGCCGCTTACAGCAGGATTCACTTGTAGCGGTGAACTTTACTGCTGACTCACTGAAGTCTGCGGAGACTGCTGCTGGGGTACCGAGTGCTGCATGAAAAATCACACTATCATCTGATACAAGAAAAATATTAAAACCTAACTCACCATTGGTTAAATCTGGTTCATGGCGCGCATTTGGTAGCTCAAGGCACTCTTTAGATGGGGCTGAGAGAGGTATGAAACTAATGTAGAAACTGACTATCGGAGCCAAATTCAGCAGGAAATAAAAAAAGATGCTTACAAAAGCGATCCCTCGAAGATGGAACAGGCCCTATTGCTGCGACACTGCATGCAGCGGGCAAGGATGTCCTGGCTGAAGGCGCTGCATGAAAGATCAGAGAGAGGTTGTTTATGAATAGTAAGGATTGCTAATACATTTCGCCAAACGTTATTTCCGCGCCGCATCAGGTAGCAGCGAGAATTGAGAAGTAAAATTATTGCAGGAATGTACGAAATTCAGACGCAATTAACCCTTTGTGGGTTCACCTATAATTTCCGTAACATAGAGAAAAAAACTACACATTTTTCCGGTCTAGGCATCTTCAGAAATGATATGGAAGAAATTTCAGAACAATAGCAGCAATAGTTTAATGAAAAAAAGTGGGACGCATGTGTCCCATTGGCACATGTCCTTTTGAAAAAGTGGGACAACACTGTCCCATTGACTCACGCGAGCACAAAGCTGTGGTTAGTTCTGTCATTGTTGGTGGAAGGGGCCGAAGCAGGTTGCACACAGGGGTACATTACACACACCACACACAAACTTCGTGCGCGTTTCACTCCCGGAGGTGGAACACCACCTACATCTACGCCTGTTTGGCACTTTCCGTGAGTTGTGACCAGTACCTGCAAACCTTACTTCGTCTGCAATTCCGACCATTTTTTGGCCGCTCTTAGTGCCACCTTTGTTCTTGCGGAACGGCCCAACAGACCTGTAGTGTCGGAATGTTTGCCCGTTGATCAGCTGCCGTCCCAGAACGAGCCGAAACCACATGTAGCTCATGTCGCTGTTGCCACTATGCTGAATGAAGCTGTTTACAACTGATGAGTCAAAAATAAAATAAAATATGCGATACCACGACTTTTTCGATCGCCTGTCAGCCGCATAGGAGTTTCTTTTCTGGTCGAACTTGTCTACGGCTCCCATCCAACGGTTGTAGTCAGCGACCGCTTTGGGGCAGACCACACCCACTGATGAACCATTAGAAAGTTTTCTCTGGACTTCTTCAGTTTCGTTCGGGTCGTGAAAATTAGATAGGAGTTCCCGGGTTCGAACCCGACCGCGGCGGCTGCGTTTTTATGGAGGAAAAACGCCAAGGCGCCCGTGTGCTGTGCGATGTCAGTGCACGTTAAAGATCCCCAGGTGGTCGAAATTATTTCGGAGCCCTCCACTACGGCACCTATTATTCCTTTCTTCTTTCACTTCCTCCTTTATCCCTTCCCTTACGGCGCAGTTCAGGTGTCCAAAGATATATGAGACAGATACTGCGCCATTTCCTTTCCCCAAAAACCAATTATTATTATTATTATTATGAACGTTCTTTGAATCATGCCATTGGTATGCTGAGACATTGCCTTTGCTGCGCCACAGGTACTCTTCCTTCTGAAGCTTGTTGTTTTTCTTTAGATCGTCAGGAAGGTCCTTCCTGTTGACACGGACGGTACCCGCGGCCAAGATACCCTTCTGGGCAAGCGTTTGCATGAGCGGTGTAGACGTGAAATAGTTATCGAAGTAGAGCTGTGTGCCAGGCTCTACGCTTTCAGAAAGGGAAAGGACGACATACTCGCCTAAGCTTTGGCCTGCGGGCCGCTGCTCATTTTTTCCCTCGTATACCTGGAACTGGAGCAGGTAACCAGTCTGTGCGTCTGCCCTGCACCACACTTTGTACCCACGTTTGATCGGTTTCAAAGGAAGGTACTGCTTCATGCTTGACCTTCCTTTGAAAGCGATCATGCTTTCATCAATTGATTGATGACAGGAAGGAGTGTATTCTTCTTGAAACTTTTGGTTCAGCTTTGTAATAAGAGGGCGCACCTTGGCCAGACGGTCATATCCCTCTTCTCTCTTTTTTTCTTTCGTTGTGTCATTCACACGAAGCGAGTTCATAATTTGCTGAAATCGTTTGAAGGACATCAGCTTTGAAATTTCTTCACAATGAAAGAGAGGGTCACGGCTCCAATACTGATACAGGTGGTGCCTTGGGCACACGCTCATCAACAGCAGTACACCAAAATACGCTCGTAACTCTTCCTTTGTCAAAATTTGCCACTTCCTTGGGTACTTCTTTGCACCGAAGAGGTTGGTCTGCTCAACTATGAATTCAATCATCTCATCATCAAAATAGAGCGTGAATGCATCAACTGCGCGCTCTGGCGCCTTTTGGGAGGTTTGAGAATCCCATGTCTTTGGGCTTTGAACTGTACTTAGCGGTTCATTTGTAGTCCATGCACTGCCGACCTCCTCCTCTTCTGGCGCACTCTCTCCACCTTGATCCAGCAGGAGCGCATTCCGTTTCCTCCTGAAACCTTTTTTTGAAGGAGTAGACCGCCGTTGGCGCTTGCTCTTTGATGGACCAGCTTCGATTTCGTCGTCTTCAAAGCTCAAATCCGACGGCGCTAGCTCAGGGACAAAGTCGTCCTCGCTGCTTTGGGCCTCGTCTTCACTAGTCTCAGACTCGTCAGGCAAACTGAAGTAGAGCACCAGCGCTTCATCCCGCGTAAGCGAGCCCCCTGCGAATTCGTAAACGAAACGAAACTTAGAATTATCAACATCGACAGCTTACTTTGTTAGTCGTAGCATACTTTCAGCATACTGTGTGCAAAAATTATGCCCCCTGGAGCGCACCCTTCACGTTCTCTTAGTGTTTTCGATCGCGTCAATCCGGCTCTGGCGCTCATAGAGACCTCTTTTTCGGGCACTCTGCGATTCTGACTACCTAATAAATCGTTTAGGGCATGCACCAAGTATTTCCCTTGAAGGACAGAAAAGGAAAAACTTACCATTTATCTCGAAATCTTTTTGGGCGCGAACAAGCGGGAGCAATTTTTACCGGCACGAATCTTCACAAAGGAAAAAGTTCAGCTGTCAATGCTGGTGGTGCCATCTACAGGAAATCCTAAAACTTAGTCGCACAAGCGTTGTCAAAGACTCGAGATAGATGGCGCGACAAGACTGTTGCCCAGAAATTCACCCGCTGCCGCGTACGGAGGTTTTTCGTGAGAGTAAAAAGCGGGACCCATGTGTCCCGTTATCCCATAAAGGGTTAAAACGGGTACGACTTACAAAAGACTTCATTGGGATTTGTGGCGGGTATCGAGGCATGGAATGTAGCGGGCAGCAAAGCGGAGGTACAAGAGACTGCACGAAAAATCATTTCCTTCATATCACGCGCTCAAAAAAAATGAAAAATTGACGTTTACCATTGGTTAAATCAGGTTCATGGCGCGCCTCAGATAGCTCGGAGCTCCCTCCATCTGCTGCTAATGAACATTGGTTGTAAGAACGCATGACCACACACTAAATTCATGCGCCATCACAAAGAACATCGCTTACAGAGTTTTTCATTCGAAGAAGAGCCAGACTCTGCTCTGGAGACATTGCAGGAATCAGGCAAACCCGCACTGTTTACACTTGCTGCAGAAAAAAAATAAGGCGATGAGCTACATCGCTAAGTGACAGAACTGATACGAATAAATGGACAAAGAAAGAAAAAACCAGCAATTATCACTCACTTCTGTTTTCCCGAGGGTCAATTCTTAGTCGGAGCGGTTTCCTTGGTTTTACAGCAGGTCTGTGCGAGAAAAGCTTCGGAACCGCATTTGGCTTCAGCTTCTTTTTCCCATATTTTTGCAATATGAGTGGTTCAAACTGATCGTCACTGAAATGTGCCTAGAATGAAAAGCGAAGATTAGGTCTCTCATGAAGGATGAATCAATTTCCGTCAAATGACGCGGCTAAAAATTTATATAGTTAAACAGCAATACCAACTATTTATTCGCATAACCATCCCTGTAATATTCCGAAAGGTACTGAGAGCCCATCGCAGCTAGAACTCCGTATTCGCGCCGAAATAAAAGCTGTTAAGAAATATCTAAGGGTAAGACGCGAGATGCCACGGCTGAACGAAAAATTACAAGAAACCAATAAAAATAACAATTTATGATGTATTTAATTTGAAATCAGTCATCGCAAGCTAATTTCACGAAATGAAATAATTCAAAACGAAGATATATAAAGCGATCTAAATAAATACGAATAAATGACACCTAATTAAGATGTTAAGCAGAAAATTGAAAGGATAATTAGGGGCTCGTTATTATACAACGAAAGGAGCGAGCAGTCTATGATTCCAAGGTGGTAAAGGCAGTCGGTAAAGGCAGCCAACTATTCTGCTGATACTAGAAGCAAGTTTCAAAATATGACAGCCTTTATTGCTGTCATCACATATTAATAAAGAAGCGTTGGGCTAGCACATAAGATAGTGGCTCACAAGGGATCTGACAAGTTCACTACATGTCGGATGAGCTCGCAATGCGCTCTGCTGGCTAAAAGCGGGGAAAACGAGTGAGACGGCACTGGGCAGGTGTCGTCGTCTGTTGGGCAGCTGGCGAAGTGGAACAGGGCATTAGGCAGGTGCTGACACCTCACATTTGGTGCCACTTTTTGATCAGTCTTCTTTGATGATGAGTGCAAAAGGGACCGTATGCAAAGGCAAGGACATGGTAGGCATGGATAATAGGTAAGGTGGAAAAGACAAAGGCAACTAGCAACATGCTTGGCAGACTCATAAAAGCAGTACATAAGTTAAAATCAGTCAGGCATGAACAAACTCTGAACAAAGTGAAAAAGTCCACTTCATAGATAGGTGGGTTGTCTGCATTACCTTACGGGACACTGACTGTTCAGCGAAGAAGTAGTTACAGCTTCCAAGCTGAGTGTCAAACTGCTGGTCGATTGCTGCAGGTTGGGCGATTTGCCCTGCCGAGGGCGCGAAAACGGATTTTGTTCAGTGGGCGGAGATAAAGCTGGCAATGTGTCTTCTTATAGATAGCGATGGCACATAAAGTTTCAGTTGTGAAACATGCAATGTTCTTGGCTGAGTCGAGTGCTTGGTGGATAGACTCAAAACATGGATGGCTTTAAATGTAGCAAGCATAAGAGGTTTTATTAGGCGGTAGATGCCTTTGAAGCACAGGTTGTTGGTGGTGTATCCGCATAATAGTCACCAACACTGAATGCATGTGGATGGTGCGGTCTATCATAGATGGCGGAAAATCTTCAAGCGCCGACCAATCGTTAAAACGATCTTTTTATCGATTGGTCGGCGCTTGAAGATTTTCCGCCATGAACATACCCGACCAGACGGGTTTCCGTCGAACCTTGGATTCTATCATAGATGCTTTCTAGTATGTTGACAGTCTTCAGAGTTAGCCATGGCTTCAGTACGAAGTGCTTGGACATCGAGTAGACGGTCTGTGAGGGAAGAGTTGCTCATTGGATGGTGGTGTTCTGCTGGCAGCCTTGGGATTTACCGGAAAACTAACTCAAGCGGATTGAAGCCATTCCTTGCATTGAATGTAGTGTTTACAGCGAATTCTGCTTCCTCTAACGTAGTCACTAAACTAGCGTAGTCACCCACGATGGCTGATTTTCTGGGGAGGCCTTGCAGAGGACTGACACTAATGAGCCATTGCTGCACTCAACCAGTCCATTTTCTTCTGCTCTGTGGGCTGCAGAGTAGTGTACCTCAACCCTGTGGAGGTGCATAAAGTGAACGAACTGAGCAGATTCAAAGGTAGCACCGTGAACCGAGAGGCAGTGGTCAGCTGAGCCAAAGTGATAAAAGGCAGAATGCGGATGTTCGATAACTTCTTTTGCATTGTGGAGCGAATAGCACTGGGCACCATGTACGGTGTTGTAAAGTCTGTGACATTCAGGATGTAGCGAGCAGTCTCTGTGGGAGGCATCATGATGTGGCCGATCGCAATAATAGAAAAGGGCACATGTAATGAATGCATTAGTCCCAAAAGGCCAATATTCTTTGAAGTAAGACGGTTATACATTTGGTATCGAACTACAAGCTGAATTCTAGACCCACCTTGACCCCCCAAACGCAGCAAATTCCATCCGGGACGTATCTTGAGGGGGTGCAACTCGACAACGGGCGCATTCTTCTTCGTTTTCTTCGTCTAGTAAACCAAACAGCTAACGCTCATTACTTCAACGTCTTCCATACGGTGGCGGCCTTTTTTCCCAAGAGGTAATGGTTGAACCATTGTGTCACTGCTTAGTGCATGGCGATGAACTCCCAGACATTACTGTGGAGTTTCTTTTCATCTGGGGTGAGTGCCTAGCTGGCATATTCTATGATTACTTCATGACCATTCTGAAGTTGAGACAGCACAGCACCTAGGGTGGCACCAGACACATTGGTGGAAACCATTGCTGCGGGCATACTCAAGAAAATGGCCTAGGAGAGGGGCTGCAATGAATGCTGCATGAACTGCCAGGGAAGCGTGTTCATGTGACGTATCCCAGTACCTCTGTAGTACATTGATCAACGAGAAGAGGGGCACCACTATCTTGGAAAAGTTCTTGATGAAGCGGTGACAAAAACTGGCTGTTTGCACCCAAGACAACAGTTCCTTATGGGTCTGAGGTTTTTGAATGTGCAACATGGCATTGACTTTGGCTAGGTCTAGCAGCTTGACCTCACTACACAATATGAAACCCAATAAACTGATGGAGGGAAGATCAAACCATACCTGCCAGGAGACACTTTCAGGCCCTGTTGCTGTAGGAGCTGAAGTACCCAGTTGAGCGGTTCCAAGAAGTCTGTGAAGGATGCAAACACGAGGATCTCATCCAAATACACTCTGACGCCCAACCTTACGGGAGGCTGAAAGGCAAGCTGCAGGGCACATTGAAATGTTGAAGGGACATTCTTGAGTCCAAAGGGCATATGCGTCCACATGTCTGTCCCATTGTGTGATAATGCTGTTTTGACATAATTTGAAGGTCGCAGGCTGACTTGCCAGTAGGCAGATTTCAGGTCCAGACATGCAAAATATGATGCTGCAGCGGTGTCTTACATGATATCATCAGCACGGGGCAAGGGGTGTACAACACTGATGTTGAGCTTGTTAAGTGGAACATAATTGATGCAAAGGCACTTCTTCATACCTTTTGACACAACAATGACTGGAAAGGCCCATAGCCTAGTGGCTTACAGAATGCTGCTTTGACACAAGAGCTTGGCTGTTTGTTTACCTAAGGACTTGTGGTCCTTTGCACAGTATTAGTATGGGCTTCTGTTGTATGGCCCAGCATTGAGCACTAAGTCAATGCAGTGTTCCACGCCTTGGAAATGGCCGATGTCATCTTCGTCACAAACAGATATGAGATGATGATCTTCCGGTACAGCAGGGGCTTGTTCTGGCAGGCTTTTGCACAAAGGTTTTCAAAGTGGCTCCATTCCTGGAAGAGGTGCTTCCTGGAGAGCCAGTGAAGATGGCACTTCAGCGCATTGAGCCAGGAAAGACTGACAAAGAATTACTGCACATGAGCTACCCAGATAGAGCTTCTGGTGCGCCTGTATAACTGTACAAGAGGCAGGATGGGGGAGCTTGGCTGGATTGGGAGGCTCGAACATGAGTTGTTTGTTGCTCGCTTGAAACAGATCTTCACCCAGTGTCACAGGTAAGGCATTATTCTATAAAAGAGTTAGTTGTTGGGCTAGTTGTGATTTGTGACAAATTATACATATCTTTAGTGCAACCATGACAGGGACACAGAGAACAGAAACATACACGGGCGCTAACTTGCAACTGATTTATTGAGGGAACCACGACGGCATATATAAAACCACAGGCCTGCGCAGGCGCAGCCTAACAAGGCACTTGGAAACTGCCAAGGAAAAAGTCATCGCACTAGGCGAGATAGGAAATTGACTTTCAGCATTATACAAGGCAACTGAAGTGTCACGCAATCTGGTCCAGATTTCCTTATAAAAAATGCCTCCAGGGTTTCACGGGCGGTTTTTTGCTTACTTCTGCCTAGGACTGACATGCAACGGAAACATGGTTCACAAGCTCTGCAAGCAATGCAGTGGTCAACAAGATTCGTGCACTCCCTATTAGCCAGGCCTCTTTTATGCTCCCTGAGTCTGTCAACGCATCGCCCCGTCTGGCCGATGTACACTTTGCCACAAGACAGGGGAATCTTATAAACAATGTTCATGGCGCACTTAACAAAACGTTTTTCGTGGTTCTTTTGACAGCCCCCTTTTTTGTCTTCGCATGTGATACAGCCGCAAAGTTGAGCGAGTTTCCTGGGTGCTGAAAAAACCACCGGCACGTCAAACCGATTTGCCACCTTTTTTAAGTTGTGGGTGATCTTGTGGATGTAGGGAACCGCTTCCTGTTCCTGTTGACTTTTGAGGGGCTTTGTGTGTGTTCCAGCCTTCATTTTCTTCAGCAGCAAACCCTTGGTCCTCTCGGTTTGCAGGTGGTCGTGCGTGTTTCTCATCAATACACAGGTCAGGCTGTCAGCTCCCCTTTTGGAGATGAATGCCGATGTCAAAACATGATGTCTGGACCCTGCTGACCCCTGGATCTTCTTGAGACGGTCAATTACGCTGGCAGAGCTGCACGGGCGGCTTTCAGGGAAGGCCAACTGGCGCCATTGTCAAGGATAAGCTGGTGCTTGACCCTGCATCGCTTCCCGGTACACATTGGTAGCCTGTGGAAGAGTCTTCCGCAGTCGCGCAGACTCTTCCACCCAGGCCAAGTGGCCAGCAGGTGCAGTAGAGGGAACCTTTTCTTTTTTTTTTCCCCAGACAGAGGGCATCCGGTATGCAGCGGTCGCGAGGTTGTCGGCTTTGTTGACAGTTCTTGGTTGTCGCTTGCTCCGGCCTGCGCGGCCAGAAGTACGATCAGAACAGCTATCACTTGATATATCAGCGCCAGCATAGCTATCAGGTTCCGACGGAATATCTTCAAACTGGATTTCGGCAAGAAAAAGCAAAATTATGCATATGAGACCCTTCAGGCATGGTGGCCACCTGAGGTGACCACCACCATAACGTTTAGCCACAGCACAGTTAGGCTCTTATGCTCCATTTCATTCGCGCAACAGCACTTGTGCACATACAGGCTGTAAGTTATATTGTTATTTACGTCATACTATGTGTATTGACCTTGAGATTTGTAAAAAAGCTTGGGGTCAATCGTGCATGCGTCCATTCCCATTGCTGCACGTGAAAAACAAGGGGTGCAATATAACCATGGAGTTGCCCTCAGCTGGTCTGAAAAGCAGGAAAGTGAAGAAAAAGTGATGCCAGTGGTTCTAAATTTTACCTGTGAGGGGGGGCACTGAAAAATTTTTTGAAAAGTTGGTCATCTGAGGTAACCACTGTGCTTGAAACAGTATGTAACTCAACAGGCAAAAATTTTGAATAGCTCAGCATCAAAGCGGGAGTTGAGTTTCCCCTTCCGGTGGCGATGAGAGGAAACTACTTGATGATGAAATCGGGGCTTCTTGATGACCCGGTGGTTCTACTCGCAAACATTCACATTACTCAAGGAAAGGAGAAGGTTAACTATTTATTTACAACATAGGTAAAAAAATGAGAAGACATAAAGCAAGGAGAAAACTATTTACATGACTAAATCGTGGATCAGACGAATTCAGCCCCCGCTCAACCCAGAGCGCTTGGTTTTAAACCCTCTGTCTCCGCCCTTAGCGGGGACAGCAACCAATAACATAACAAACGTCCCATCTCGCCAATCAGTGGTTAGGGAAAGGAAAATAAGGTCCGCCCACTGATCACAGATTGGGGAAAAAGTTCTGATCAAAACATTTGGGAAGGCGGTTTCAAATAACCACACAAACAACACAAATGCGACTTCCGTTCCCCACGCCACCCACGGCACCACAGATGCTAGAAACATGTGCCGACGAGGCGATGACTCAGGTTGTTGACAGCAACAAAGAGAACACAGTCGTTAAGGGAATAATCCGTTTCCTGGTCACCCAGCACTCGGTCCCCACCCAGCTGTATCTCTTTCGCATCGCTGAAGTCTCGTCACCCCTTGACGACGCACACATGTCGACAGCTGTATCTGGTTAGGCTTTTTCAAGGCGGATTATGCCCGAGGCGGCGCGGGTAAACAAGGACGTCCGCTCCAAGACGGAGGAAGTAGGGACCAGACGGCTCCCTTTGATGCGGCACGCGGCGCAGACACTGGCGCGGCCTTTCTCAGTCTTCGTTCAAAGAACGGTCAGCGAACTCCACACCTCCCAACCAAGAATGTTACGCGGACACTTGCTGTCAGTGTGCCATAAAAGTTCAGTCACAATTTGCCGGAACACAAAAAAAAAAAATCACAACCGTGCACACACACACGCATATTGTGGTTAATTCAATCCGCACACAGGGGTAGAACACCAGTCTGCACATTCCAGAACTTGCCATGTCCGCTCTCTGAAGGCTAACTGCCAAACTAGCCTTCACTTCCCCCCGTGACTACTGCAGTAAGCTAACTAGTTACCCTAAAAAAATTACACCTACTATTTAATCACTCGTTTGTGGCTATAGCAGAGGAAACTGACGCAAACACACATCAAAGAATTATCCTAATGTCATTGTTCCTGGCATTCTAGACGAGAGAGCGCATCAGCGCACTTGTTTAGTGACCCTTTAATATGCACGACCTCTAGGTCATACTTTTGTAATGCAAGCGACCAACGCATCAACCGCGCACTAGTGGGCGCTGAACGGGTCAGGTACGTGAGCGGGTTGTGGTCTGTTGCGACCTTCACTTTAACCCCAAATAACCAAGTATCCAGTTTCCCCAGTGCCCACACGACTGCAAAAGCTTCTCTTTCGATTGGCGACCATTTGGTCTGAGCAGGGGTCATTTTCTTGCTCAGAAATGCAATCGGCTTCTGTTCCCCCTCAACAGACTGCGACAGACATGCTCCTATCGCCACCTCCGAGGCATCCGTTGTGAGAAGGAACTCCTGGTTTTGATCAGGTGCGACCAGCTCCGGCAACAACGCCAGTACCCTTTTCACCTCATCAAACGCTTCCTCGGCCTTCTCATTCCAGGGAATGACATTCGGGACCCGCCTGTTGGTGAGGTCCGTCAATGGGCGAACTACCTTTGAATACTCCGGTACATATTCTCGGTAGTAGTTAAAAAGGCCCAATACGCTACGCAGCTCCTTCTTTGTTTTGGGTGCTTTCAGTTTTGTGATCGCACTTACTCTCTCTGGGTCGGGAGCATGCTTGCCTGATCCTACTACATGGCCTAGGTATTTTACCGTTCTCTGTGCAAACTTGCATTTCGCAGCATTTGCCGTTAAGCCTACTTCTCTCAGAGTCTCAAGTACTGCCTGTAGGTGTTTGATGTGCTCCTCCCAGGTTTCCGAAAAGATGGCGATGTCGTCAATGTATGCCATTACATAGGAGGAATGTTCTTGTAGGATTTCGTTCATAATCCTCTGAAAAGTTGCTGCCGAGTTTAGCAACCCGTACGGCATTACCTTCCATGCATAGAGTCCTTGAGGTGTTGCAAACGCGGTAAGACGCTGCGACTGTTTGTCTAAGGCGATCTGCCAGTATCCGCGAGTCATATCCAATACCGATATGTAGCTGGCACTTGCCACTTCTTAGAGCATCTCAGTCATATTAGCCATAGGGAAGCTGTCTGATTCAGTAACTGCATTCAATTTTCGGAAATCAATACACATCCTTACTGACCCATCCTTTTTGGCTACGCATACAACTGGATGTGCGTACGAGCTGTCAACTGGATAGACGAAGTCCCATTCTAGTAGTTGTGCTACCTGACGCTCTATCTCCTTTCTGAATGTGAAAGGTACCTTATACAGGTGTGACCTTTCTTGCTTGGTGTTGGGAAGCAGCGTTATTTTGTGGCAGCCCACTTTGCATCGACCTGGGCGCTCGGAAAAAACTTCAGATGCCCCCGTTATACACCTCACCATACTCGCTGTCCGAGTCGAAGACAACTCCCACATTCTGGGTTCGTGCTACGTAGGGTCGCAGCCTATTTGCATGCACCCATCTGTTTCCCTCGTCAGTGTCAAGAATATAGCTGTTATCTCTCTTCCTTTCCTTTATAACATCTGGTCCGTGCCACTTCGGCTGTAGTTTACCCACCTGGCCGCTTTCTAGTATGATGACTTTATCCCCTTCTCTGAACTCTTTTGGTCTGGCCCTAAGGTTGTATTTGGCTGCATACGACCTCTGTATGGCCTCTGCCCTTTCGTCAACCCTTTTCGCGGCGTCATTCATCCGTTCCCTCAGCTCGAGCAGATATTGAGCGGCTGGTTTATTCAGTCCCGTCGGCGGAGTCCACTCACCAGTCCACGTTTTGTGGAGGATATTGAGTGGTCCATGTGGTGCCCGCCCGAACATTAGTTCAAAGGGTGATTTGCCCGGTACGTCATGCGGTACCTCCCTGTATGCCCAAAGCATGCATGGAATGTGCCGGTCCCATTCTCTCTGATGATCATGTACGACATGTCGAAGCATAGCCTTAAACGTTCCATTCCACCTTTCCACAATCCCGTTACTTTGAGTGTGTTCCGGAGTGGAAAACCGCATCTGCACCCCCAGCCTCTGCATGAATTCTTGAGTTAATTTGGACACAAAGTTGGTTCCTTGGCCACAGCAATTAAGTTCAGGAGTCCCATACCTAGTGAAAACCTCTATTAGTGCCTGGCATGTAGCCTTGGCTGTCAGATTTTTTAGTGGTATCTCTTCTGCCCATCTCGTACACAAATCAACGACGCTCAGCGCATAGCGGCGTCCCCGTGCTGACCCGGGCTCAAGTGGTCCTATACAATCGAGGAACACTACCTGAAAAGGTGTCTCTGGTCTAGTTAGCGGTGTTATCGGCACTCGATCTCGAACAGTCGTACGTGAAAACACTTGGCACTTATGACAGCTGCGGCAGTGCTCCTTCGCGTCAATTACCATCGTTGGCCAAAAGAACGCACTTCTAAGCCTCTGCTTGGTTTTCTTTTCTGAAAAATGCCCTCCACTTGGTCTGTCGTGCGCCAGTTCGAGCACTTCACGTCTTCGCGGTTCTGGCAGCACTAGCTGTTTGTATAACCTTCCATCAATCTTTTCTTCATGGAAAAGCATCTTCTCCTGCACTACCATCCCATGACTACCTTCTCTTGCCTGTCTCCACGCTTCTCTCAACGATAGATCGTCTCGCTGCTCCAGTTTGAAGTCTCGAACCCTCGACGTAGTTTCTGCCACTACTTCTTCCTGACCTACTGCAAAAGCTGGCACAACTATTGGCTCCGCATTCTCGTTTTCCTCGAACTCGAGTGTAATCTCTGGTTTGTCCTCTTCCAATCCATGTGCCGTGTTTACCTCTCGTTCAAGAACAGCTCTCTCTTCAGCCACTGCCACCTGCTGCTTTTCCATCCCTTCTAGCATTGCATGCGTTTCGGGTGTGAGCAACGCACCTACACCTTCGGCTAGTTCTGCGGTGACTGCACATAGTATTGGCAACTGCTGATTGACTGTTTCTCCTTTCGGTACTAAAGACATAGGCACATATATTAAGTCTGCCTCCACGATCTGTCCAAAAGCACCCCTCAGTTTTATTTTACCGGAACAGTCATTTCGACACGATAGAGGCACCGTCTCTGCCCTTAACACTGTAATCTCCGCCCCTGAATCTGCACAAGCTTCTGCCTGGTTATCTCCGATTTGTAACCTTACCCTGGTAAGAGAGTGAGATTTACTCAATTGCTCAAGTTTAGCCGTCCTTTCCAGTTCGGATTCTAGCTTATCAGGAACCAACATTTGAGCTCGTGCTACTAGCTTGCTTGCGTCCTTCTTAGACTCTGTTGCGTCCTGTCTTTGCTGTGCACTTGGGCAGTGAATAGAGATGTGCCCATATTTCTTGCAGCGAAAGCACTTCGCCCCTGCGTGTCGATTTTTACCTCCGGAGTTAGGACTTAGGATTGGCGTCTGTTTTTCCCGTTTCTCCCCACCTTGATGTGGTGGCTTAACACCTTCGAACCGCTCCCTCGGTTTGCCTACCCGTCGACTTTCCTCGAATGTCTCCGCTAATCCGGCAATCTCATCGGCCGTAAGCCAGTTCCGGTTCTCTTTTTGCATGACATATGTCCTCACTTCGTCTGGCAGCACTTGTTTGAAACGATCTGCTATCATTAAGTCTTTCAAATCCTCCAGACTTTCAACCTCTGGGCTATTCACATAGTACATGAACATTGTCTCGTGCTTGGTCGCTACCTGATGCCACGAGTCACCTTGCTCCTTACGTACCGTCATGAACAACCGTTTGTACTCATTCGGAGTCATTTTGAGCTCTTTTAGAACCCTTTCCTTAAGCTCCTCGTATGGCATTACCGTTCCGTTGGACTCGCTAGCTACAAATGCCCTCATTTTCTCAGTCAGAAATGGCAATAGGATAGCCCCGCAACTTTCTTTAGGAATCTTAAGGGTCTCTATCATTGTGTCTACACTTATGAACCATGCGGGCACTATGGGTCCTTTTCTGGCATAGGAGCCAGCACCGCTCTCAGTTCTTTTGCGTACTCGCCCAACTTTGGACCTGACCGCTGTCCCTGCTGCGCATCCAGTTGCGGTGGAAGTTGCCTTTGCGTCAATTTTATTTTTTCCAGTTCAATTTGGAGCTTCAATTTTTCAATTTCGAACATTTGAACCTTCTGCTCTTTTTCCATTAGCAAAGCTTGCGTCATATTTCCCAGTGCCCGCTCTGTCGTTAGCACCGACTCTGATGACACGAGTTGCTCAACAGGCTCTAGACCATTCCCTCCTGCAGCATCCATCTCTGCATCAGTCATTATAGCGCTACCCTATAGCGAACGACTACTACACAGACATGGCAGTTTCGGAGAAAGTAAACAGGTGTCCTACCTCTTTCGATGCTCCGACGACCGCAGCGCTGTCAATCTCAGCGTGATGACAGCGGGCTCCCGGGAAGGTATAGACGCCCACGAGTTGATCCTGGTCCCTCAGCAGCTCACTGCCTCGGACCTCGCTTGACTTGGTCGCTTGGTTCTCAACCTTTTCGATGTGGATGCTGGGTTCTTTTCAGCTGCTCGCTGACTCGACCCCCGATGGCTCGTCGTTGCCCGGCTCCTTCAGCTCCTCGCTGACTTGAGCCTCCGACGTCCTCTCGAACTCAACCCGTGACCTGAAGCTCTCGACGTCGTCTTTCGACGCAGCTTCACGTTTTCTCCTTTAGGACAAACAGCTTGTCCACCAACTTGTTCTTCTCACCTTCCGTCCAATGCCTTGAGTAGAAAGAAGTTGCGATCCTGTCGACTGCGCCAGTTGAGTTTCCCCTTCCGGTGGCGATGAGAGGAAACTACTTGATGATGAAATCGGGGTTTCTTGATGACCCGGTGGTTCTACTCGCAAACATTCACATTACTCAAGAAAAGGAGAAGGTTAACTATTTATTTACAACATAGGTAAAAAAACGAGAAGAAACAAAGCAAGGAGAAAACTATTTACATGACTAAATCGTGGATCAGACGAATTCAGCCCCCGCTCAACCCAGAGCGCTTGGTTTTAAACCCTCTGTCTCCACCCTTAGCGGGGACAGCAACCAATAAGATAACAAACGACCCATCTCGCCAATCAGTGGTTAGGGAAAGGAAAATAAGGTCCGCCCACTGATCACAGATTGGGGAAAAAGTTCTGATCAAAACATTTGGGAAGGAGGTTTCAAATAACCACACAAACAACACAAATGCGACTTCCGTTCCCCACGCCACCCACGGCACCACAGATGCTGGAAACATGTGCCGACGAGGCGATGACTCAGGTTGTTGACAGCAACAAAGAGAACACAGTCGTTAAGGGAATAATCCGTTTCCTGGTCACCCAGCACTCGGTCCCCACCCAGCTGTATCTCTCCCGCATCGCTGAAGTCTCGTCACCCCTTGACGACGCACACATGTCGACAGCTGTATCTGGTTAGGCCTTTTCAAGGCGGATTATGCCCGAGGCGGCGCGGGTAAACAAGGACGTCCGCTGCAAGACGGAGGAAGTAGGGACCAGACGGCTCCCTTTGATGCGGCACGCGGCGCCGACACTGGCGCGGCCTTTCTCAGTCTTCGTTCGAAGAACGGTCAACGAACTCCACAGCGGGGACATGAGCTTTCTTTAAAAAGGAGATAATGGGCTTGAGGTAAGCACTGTGCTGGAAAGAGTAGGTAACTTAATAGCAGAAATTTTGCGCTTCCTTCCTGTCGTCTCTACCCGTTTTTTCCTGTGAATGCCTTTTTAGCACTCAACCTATCAATAATTTTGAATAGCTGGTCATTGAAGTAGGGGACCTGAGCGTTTTTTTTTTTTCTTAAAGTAGGCAATGGGCACGGAGAAGAGGCTGCATACTTCCAATCTAGGATGGGTCATCTCAGAGCCTTTTTTCCAGCCCATGAGCTGGCATACCTTTCTGAAGGCTAAGTCCACTAGACTCTCGCACACATTTCGTTTTTATTTTTTCAGTTTTAACTACACAGTTGTCATTATCAAAATAGAAATGTGAACAAATGCTGGTAAATGAGACTGTGGTCAAAATAAGGAGGAAAAATAGGCTTGGCCAGGGCATGCAATGCGAAAACAAGATAACCGATGGGCCTCAAGGGCAGTTGACTGGATTTAAGAGAAAGAAAGTTAGGTGGGTGGATGAGGTCATGAAGGTTGCGGGGACAAGGTGGCCGACACTCGCACAGGACAAGGTGAATTGGAGATATATAAGGCGGGCCTTTATCCGGCAGTGGGCTGATGCTGCTGATGATGAGTTGTATTTTGAACAAAACAAACATTACAAGGTCAGAACTAATAAGCGGACAGCAAATACTTATCAGAGAATGGACGCATTGTGAGAACAATTAATTATTGAAATTAGTGAAGTGGCACTTGTTAGTTTCTGGTCACGGAATTTAAAATGGCATACGCACATTACAGCACCAAAGCAGCACCATGTGCTTGAAAGTGACACCATGTGCATGGGGTGGGGCCACTATTTCAGCATGTGCCTATTGCACATGATGTTTTATTCGGACTTGAATGTCGGCTCAGTTTTGGCACACTGCAGTTCGCATGCAACAGTAGCTTGGAAGTAGTTGACCACAACATTCATTTTGTTGGGAATGTAGTAGTATTGAAAAAAAAATGAAACCTGTGAACTGTTGCTGTGAATAATGTGAATCCCACTGGGAAAGTGGCATTCGTAAGCACATTGTCTTGGTTGCTATGTGGTTCCGAGGTCGGAACTTTATGCAGATCACCGTCACGATGCAGCGATTGCTTGGTGTAGTCACAGTGGTTGACGTATGATATGACATGCACCAGAAGGTGTCACAGTGCTGTGCTAATCAGTGGTGCTGGTTTTATGTGGGCACCTTTTTGACCTTAAGATTTTCTTACTCTTTGACACGCATAGTTGATGAATGTCACACATTTGCACAAACTTCTCGACATTTCTAAACCAAGCTGGCCTGTAGAATTCTCTCAAGAGCAGGGCATTTGTTTTATTAATGCTCAGATTTCCCAGCCATCCACCTTGGCACTGTTTAGGTTGCTTTTGGGAAGAAAGCTTCACTAGTCCCTTGCTGACATGGCCTGCTCAGCTGTGACTGGCTCCCTGGTCGACTTTCATCAAGCCTGGAAATCCGTCCAAGTGGGGAGGCATTAGGGAAATTTAATATTCTGTTCTAGGAAGTCGGGTACATGCCGTGTCCTCGCAGAAGCAGTCTTTCTATCAACCACTGCATCAACTCTTCATAAGTTAAATGGGCCATGATTTCACGAGACATTGAAGAGGCATGCGAGTGTGTAAAGTGGCCACTGCAGCTTTAGCTCCTCCCTTTTAACCAAGCCTTTAACTGCTGCCTTCCATGCAGGAGGCAGTTTGCATGGCATGGAAGAAAAAAAACGCTGGTCTTCCTGACAGGCTTTCACGGGCAGAACTCCTGTGTGGAAGTGGAAGAAGAAATCCATGGAGCCGGTCGGCCACGCCTACCTGTAAGAGGTTGCTAATCTGTTAGTGGTTAGAGAATATGCACCAGTAGGTCCCGGTAGAGTTCCTTGGGCTTCACTGAGAGCAGTACTCTCAAGAAGAAAGCCTTTGCAGCTGCACCACTGCCTGTGCTACTTTTTTGTATATTGCTTGGCTTGGTGGCCGTTGCACTGGGGCTGTGTTGTGGTCAGCCATGAGGCCAGGTGCAGTAAAGGAAGCTGCTCAGTAGCTGTTCGAAGGTCAACATGTTCCTCATCACTGAAGTATGTGAATAATTGCGCAGCGATTTTAGTTCCATGTTCAGGAGGCTCTGTCCGCCTGCCTCCATGCTCCAGAGGAGGTTATTGAGAACTCCCTGTTGGCACCTTTATGCCTGGTTGCACACTCTTCTGTGAGAATGGTGATGTGCTTCAAGTTTTTGCTTCTCTTCGACAGGAGAGCTGCATCTCCTCAAACTTGTCATAAGTGTGAACTGAGTGGCTCAGCGAGTCTGGACGCACAAGCCGGGAACCTAAGCTCCCGAATAAAAAATTGCTCCAGTGCTGGAGGCTCTGGTCCAAAGTAACTCCACACTTGAGAGCCGTACAAGCAGGTGTGGCAATTGGCAAGTATTGCACTCGCTTTGTACATGCATTCCAACTTTTGCTTGAAAAGTTTTTGATTTTTTTGAAAATCTAAGAAAGCGAAGTTGCTGGCAATTTTCCCAAATCCGCACTTTACTGATTGCCACATAGAACTCATGTTCTTATTAAAGGGTAACTGTTGTGCTGTCGCACGGGTTTTGCCGTAATTCATCAAAAGAGGTCTCAAAAGGTACGCTGGGTCCCCGTAAATGCAATAACTGCGGGCCTGGACGAGCTTCTCAAGTTTTTCATATGTGTGACTCTTCCTCTGGATCCCTAAAAAAAAAAGTTAAGTTTGTAAATAAAACTGCTTCACATTCTCATAGCTTTGCACAGTCTCATACAATAATAGACAAATTGAGGTCTTTAGGAAAAAAATGGTATAAAAAAAAAATGAAACATGCTCATTTCAGAATGGTTGCTTGGCGGGCTAGTTGGTTCATATCACTCTGTCTGTCGTCGTCCCTTCTTGTGGTTCGCGCTGCAACACATGTTATGCTCATTTCATAAGACCATTTTTGATGCATGATTTGCTTGCTGTGTTTTATGGCACTTAAGCAACTAAAGCCATCATTGCCAAACGCAAGGTTTTGTGTCATGAAGATGATTTGTTCATCGAGAGTTGTAAGTGGGAGCACCTTCGTTACAACAGCCTAAAGCATCTTTAAACATCTGAACATTTTCAAGACCCTTTTTTTCTTTAGCAGCTCTTTGAGCTTGGGCAACATTGATAGGCAGGAATACTAAAGACATTGAATGCATTCATCAGTGTCTTGAACTTGCCTGCATCTTACCTTACCTGCAACATACCTCCTTCCAGGATACGACCCGTTGAGTTAGCAAATAATGCCGTTGGGGAACATAATGGCCTTATATTTTAAAGCGTGAGGGCGCTTATGCCAAAGAAGAAAAGCTCCTGGTCTCTGGATGGACGGCCGATTGCTCTTGCCGTGCCATCAATAAAAGCCCACCAGTTTTTTAGCGGTGCCCCTTTAGAACGGACGAAAGAAAAAACAAAGGACAGAAGTCCTGTTCTAAATATTTGCAAGTAAAGAAATTAGCATGAGAGCGCTACCCAGGAGAACGTTACTAGAGCCGCAAGGTGCAGCCACGAATGGTGGTTCATTTCGCCCAGCTAGTGCATGAAGCTGTCCTGAATGTGGACAAATACTTTGTTATGCTCATAATGACTGAGTAGTGCCGTCCGAACTAGCGCTCCAGGTCACACAGCGGGTTCAAGTAGGCTAGTCTATGCAAAGCTGTGCAAAGGGCCTCATTGCTGTGTTCCGGAACCTCCTGAGCAGAGTATAAAACGTCGGGCAGCAACAGCGCACTCCGAAGCCTCCGCAAGTGGTTCTTCTGAAAGCAAAACAGTATGCGAAAGACTCTGTCGTCAATTTCTTTGATGTTAAACAAGTCATGGGAAGAAAGTGGGCCCCTTCGTTTCACGCTGAAGACTTCAACATAGAATGTCTTCAATCTCTGTCCACTTCAAAATGGACATTAGAAACGGGTCTTCAAGTACGCTTCGCGGCTTTGGCATCGTCTTTGTAGATGTAGCAAATGTAGAAGATGTACGCACATACAGTGGCTCGTCAAATCAACATCAATGTTGAGAAAAACTAGTACAACCTTGGCTAGAGTTGCGGTTGGCTTGCTTTGGGTATCGAGAAGACCTGACCTGTTGAAGTACATCAGTATATGTTAAAAACACTTCTGCTACCTAAATTATTTTCAACTGCATATAAAATGGCACAATAAAGAGTATGTTTTACGGTACAAAAGGAAATAATGACCCTATAAAGTTTATCAGATGTGGTGCTTCCAGTTTATCTGCACAGAGGGTGCTATGAGAGCCCATTGCTAAGGGAAATTAGTTTCGCACACAACTAAAAACGATTTTGGTGTCAACGCTCTGCTACCTCTCACCGTGCTACCGTGAGCGGAGCGAGACCGCCAATCCCGAAGGTGCACTTCCTCGATGAAGTGGCACGGCCGGACTGAATGCAATGGCATGCCCTCTCTCTTTCCGGCTTGTGCAATGGGGGTAGTTGCCGACTGCGGCCGCAGTTTGGAGGCGGCGCTGGTGCCCTGCCCCTTCAGCCCCTCCACTTGTGCCGTCATGCTTCAGAATGCATGCACGCATATGCTGCGGCATCGAGTTTTTAGGTTTTCGTGCTCGTTGGGATTTCCCAGCTTGAGATAGCAGGCGTGCAGAAATGTGTCATGATCGACTTTCGCTTTCTAGTATCGTACAGTCAAGCTGCTACCAGGAGCTGTACTAGCGAGCAACAAAATACTAACACAACCACTCTAGGACGCATTTTCTGGCGAGTTCAACTACTTTTTCAATCTCGGTAATGGAACGATTTCACTGCACTGCTATACGGTAAAGCTACAGGTAAACGGTAAAACTGTACTCAAAGCTAGTAATAAAGAAGTCAAGCTCTGACATTTCACTAAGCATGCCAATCAAAATGTTTGAGATACATTTTATTTACAGTACCAAAGTTATCACAGCAATACACTTGAATCAAATCTGGTAGTGCATGTGAGCTTGCTTGCGAAACATCACGACTAACGTTTTTGAATGCTAAACACACAGCTACCAATTCGCAAATTTGCAAAATAAGTGCGAATAACGGTTTTATAACGCTTTGTTGCACTTTGCTATAGCATCTAGCACAGAAACGGCAATACTCACAGAACAACATTAAAGCCTGAAATGCTGCCTTGAAGGCTTGTGAGCATAAGTGCATGACCTATCATTTTGATCAGTGACCGTTTTCGTGTAGTTAATGAGCAGTATTGTTACGTATTGTGTGTTGCGCTGGTTTGCTCTGCATCATGACACTATTCCGCAGAAGCCTCAACCCCGCTGGCACCAGCCTCCTGCTCGTTGTGCCGAAGCAAATGCGCGCCGATGCCCTCCACGAGCTCCATGACCTCCCCACTGCGTGACATCTGGGTGTCTCGCGTACTTACGCCCTCGTGCATTGTCGCTTCTTTTGGCCCCGCCGCTATGTTCGTGCCTGCGACCAGTGCCAGCGCCGGAAACGTCCTGCCACTCTCTCAGCGGGTAAGCAAGCTCCAACCTGTTGATGTGCCCCCTGAACCTTTCTCTGGTGTTGGCCTGGATCTTTTGGGCCCCTTTCCCGAGTCCACCTCCAGAAACAAATGGATTGCCGTTGCTACAGACTATGCCACTCGCTGCGCTATCACGCGGGCCCTCCCCACTAGTACTGCTACTCACGTTGCCGGCTTTCTCCTGTGCAACCTCATCCTCTGTCGTGGTGCACCCCGCCAACTTCTCACCAACCGCGGCCGTTGTTTTCTGTCTAAAGTTGTCAATGAGATTCTCCATTTCTGCTCGACTAAACATAAGCTGGCCACTGCTTATCATCCCCAAGCCAACGGCCTCACAGAGCGATACAACTGCACTCTCGCGGATATGCTTGCTATATACGTTTCTCCAGACCATCATGACTGGGGTATCGCCCTTCCGTACATGACTTTTGCCTACAACTCTTCCCGTCATGACACTGGCGGTTACTCACCGTTCTATCTTGTACGACCGTGAGCCCTAATTACCTTTGGACGCGCTGCTTCCGACATCTACTTCACAGCCTTCTGGATACGCACACGACGCAATTGCCCGGGCCGACCACGCCCATCAACTGGCACGATCCCGACTACTAACATCGCAGGCCTCACAGCAGGACTACTACAACCGCCGCCATTGCATGGTCACTTTCTCCCCTAGCACCCTCGTCTTGCTTTGGTCGCCATTTCGCCGCGCCGGGCTTTGCGAAAAACTTCTGTCCCAGTATGTTGGTCCTTACCGTGTGCTCCAACAGGGCACCGCTGCCACCTACAAGATCGGCCTGGCCTTCCCAGAGATCACCTCCTGTGCACCTCAGCGTGATGTTGTTCCATGTCTCTCGCCTCAAGCCCTACTTCTCGCCATCCCTTGCCACGCACTAATCTACACCATGATGGTGTTTTTGCGACCGGGTGCCGTGCAACGGATAATGTGAGTGAAGACGAAGTCAACGAAATGTCTGCTCTGTGCGCTGTCCTATGTGTGGGCCCTGTGCTCTCGGCCTGTGTGCTGCACCGGGGCGTTCTTGTGTCGTTCTCATCTTCGGCCACGTAATAGTATCCTTAAAAACTTCTCAGCAGTCAAGCAAGCAGGCTGACCTTTCAGCATGGCCATTGTCCACCCCTTCTGGGCGTCTAAGTATAGCTGCCTTTTCAAGCTGCGGCTGAATTACTGTCTGGAGCACATCAAGAATATTTGTGTGAGACAGTTGCTCCACAGCCTTTTCATGGAAGTTCACAAGTTTATCCAAAAGAGCTAACAGCTCCGGCTTTGGATAATAAACTTCACTTCTGTCTTGACTCTCCAGAAGCTTGAAAATCAGATTGCACCAATTACTAGTTGTCACAAGCAGAGTGCAGACATTGCATCCGAAATCGGAGATTAGCTTAGCTATATATCCTCCTACATATAAGAGGCCCGAGCATGTCACAGAGGGTGTCGGAACAACTTAATCATCTGTCACACTCTTGAGGTTTTCTAGCAGAGCTGGTGAAAGCATTGCATTTTTTTATGAGCACATAGTTCACACCTTGCTTCATTAGGTACTGCACTGTCTCCACATTTGACTTGGATGTAAATGGCAAGGTTTGAGATGTCTCATTGGCGAAAGTGTCCTTTCCTGAGGCCACTGAAACTTTTTGCATGTTCTCAATGTGGCTGGGAAATTCGTCTTCATGCCACAGCAAACGTCAGTCATCTTTAGAAATCGGCAACTTTTGGCCAGTTCCTGTGAGAGTTGTATCATGAGTATCAAACCATTTTTTCATGACTTTCATTTAGTGAATCGAAGAGCTTGCATCTTTGAAAATGAAGAGAGCGTGGTCACTGCGCAAATTTTCTTGAAGGTGCTCCAACGCTGCAATCACCTGTGGCGAAAATATCTGCACAGCACGCAATATATTCATCTTTTCCAAATTCGAGGGATACACATGCTTTCTGGTTCAATTCCTTGCAAATTTTACAGTCATGTTTTTTTGGTACTCGTAGAGTTTTTGCACAAACACATCGCTGACAATCCCTGTGCCGTTCGTCAGCTCACGCTCCAGAAATTGACTCCGAACGTTCTTGAGCACATGGCATGAGTCAAAACTCAATAAAATAATTCGCTCCTTATCCTGTAGGTGCTAGTAAAGTGTAGGTCTCTGCTGGCCTACTTGGTTCTTTATCTTCTTCGTAGCAGGGGTGCCCACTGCCGGAGACGATTGGTTAATTTGGCTGACTGAAGGCTTCTTTGCACCATGGGTGCGCCATCACAGACGGCCTTGCGACGGATTAAGATGCAGGTATAAATGGAGTATGACTTGGGAGTTTTATGTACAAAAATTTACATTATAAAAGTTGATGCACAGGAGATAACTAAAGGCGGAAAAAAGGTTTAAACGAGGAAAAGGTGGAACTGGCTAACACTAGGGGAGGGCCGTACTCGGCATAGCTGAAGATGCATCACATCTGACCGTAGCCCAGAACCACTTTCCAGAGCCCTGGTCCCTGGTTTTAACGACCTAAAGGCCTGGCCCACATTCAGGAACGTCCAGTCATATCAAACTATTAACATGATTGGTTAACAAACTGCATGGCACACCTTCCAGTTCAAAACCCTCTCCCTAAAACGCATAGCACGAAAAGAGCATCAAAGTTGCTTTAAGAAAATGGCATTGCAGGAATGGGCCATCATAATGATTGGCCCATCAGCTTTACGTGTCACGCCCCATATTTCCACAGTATTACTCTCTCTCCCTTACAAAGTAAAAAGAGAAACATACAAAAATACATCAAGAATGCCCTCACATGTCGCAGGCTCCCTGGGAACCCGTGACCCTGGCGGTTCCCAGCGTTAGGACAATTATCGATTTCACCCGAGCCGCCATCACCGCGGGTAACAAACTACTCATCTTCACGATGACTGTTGACAGGCGTCCCCCAAAATCTGGAAAGTGGCGCCAACAATGTCGTTGCTGCTTTTGAACGTGTGGCAGCACCTTTTTTTTCGCTACGTTTCGTTAAGCCGGCCCGTTCCCTCAAAACTGTTGGCATACAGCGTCCTTGCGTGTCAGAATCACTACGGTGCCTGCTAGTCGCGCCCGCACCTGACCGTACGCTGCACTTACTTGTTCCCGGTCAAGCGCGAGCGTCGACCCGTCTCGCGTGACAGTGATGACCATTCAAACCCAGAGTCTTTGTTAAGATGAGTGGGGGAAAGGGGGGGTCTTGGTGCCTTGGACAGGGTCACTGTCCGTCTGCCTCGCCTTGCCCGCTTTTTGTCGACGCACCGACAGGAATTAGTGAGGAGAAACCGCCGCACGCCGAGCCATCAAAAATGGACGGATGGTTCCCACAAAGCTACGGCCATCCACAGATCCCTTACAGTGCTCTACTACCATCGAAAGGCACCCGTTACCCAAGTCCTCTAACATTGTCGTATTTGCAGAGTAATTGTCGGTTACAGTGCGGACAATAATGAACCCACATGACTCTACAGCCCACATCACCTCTTTCGTCTATGCAAGCAAGTCTCTTCCACTCAGCTGTCTGGTGAAATAGTAAGCGCATGATATTTTATTGTTGATTGTGACACCGCGAAGTACAAAACACAAGAATCAGTTTGCTAGAGTCGCATTTGAGGTAGATGGCACGTTATCATTCGGTCGCTCTTGGAAGCCAAATACTGCGTCTAATTTTCTGTCATAATGACATTTGGGCTTTATAGCAGCCTCGTCTATTATTAGAGATGCCATGTGCTGCTTCCTGCTGAGTATCAAAGCTTCCTGCACCAGCCTCTCTTTAACAGCAGAGCTTATCCCTGATGACGCTGGGGTTGGGCCCATGTATCGCTGGAGCGTGCATTTGGCTGGCAGCGTTCAAAGGTCAGATGTTTGGGCGTGGTCATAGCCTTTGGAGAAAGAAATTGCCATATCACATACTCGTGGATGATTTCCTGTGGATAGCATGGTCTCTGCATTTCGTAACATTCTACTTGGTGTAGGAGAAATGCTGCCTTTTTGTCACCTCCCTGCACATTCGCCACTATCTTCTTGAATGAGGTGTGGCTTTTGCTGGTGCGGTAGTGCTCAACCACTTTCTTTTCAGCTGTGAGATTTTGCAACACCTTCGCATACCTTGAATGGTGATACGTAACCTGCGAGTGAAGTCGCTAAATCATTGCAAGCGATCGACTTGCGCACTCAGTGGCATTGTTACTAGTTTGTGTGCTTATATCGAGCATCGTGCACTTTTTGGGGGCATCGTCTGAGCTGTGAGCATCATGCTCAGAATCTTCTGTCTGCTTTCCGCTTAACTGGGCGTCGCGGAGGCATAGGTTCTCGATCTGTGGGTCTCTTTGAGCTTTCTTCGCGCACGGCACCTTATATGGGGGTACCCTTCAAAAACTGTAGGCACTGCCCCCGGAAGTAGTTTCCTAATGTGACACCTAGAATCATAGTCACTGTCACGAATGTGCTTGGTGCAAACTACAGTGGATGCTGATTTACTATTGATCACCAGGTTTTTCCTCGAAATGTTTGTCTGCCACTTAGCACACAGTTCGCTATCACTGGGAAATTGGTGAAAAGAAACTTCGGGACTCTTACCGGACCGAGACTTAAATAAAGGAACACAGCAGTACACCATGGCACGATGTACTACAGTTCACAGTATGTGAAGCATATGACACGTACAGGAATAGGCGGAATCACGTCCCCGCTGCCGCAAGTTTCGGTCCCCTGCTGTAGAACTCATTCGCTTCAGAAGCTGACGAATAGCCGCTGAAAGGAAAAGAATCAATGTTACCAAGTCCGTGATGCAAAAAACCGCCCACGTTTGGAGAGCCGAAAAGCTCCAAATTTGCAACAAAGAAGCGCACACTGAAGCCTCGCGTCCGGCTGCTGCTACAACGTCCTGGCAGCTGCTGGAGGGCAGGCCCATTGTGCCCTCATATGGCGGGCAGTGGCGCGAGGCGCTAAGAAAATTTTCTCCTTCCCTTCAGGTGAATGTGCAGGCCACAAGACAGAGCACAGTCCGGCCGTGGAAGTGGAGGAGTTATTTTATCTCACGAGGTGTTTGGAAATAAGAGCTGCGCTGGAGAAGACGACGGCAGTTCCAGCTTGCGGTAGCCCTCCTGAAGTGCTCTTCTGTGACTGTCTGCAGCTGGGCAGTCGCATAATAGGTGTGCTAGAGTTTCGGTTTCCCTGCAGTCTAAGCAGTGAAGGGAGCGGACTCCGCGCAGACGGTGAATGCGCTCTATGGTGCGGATGCATCCGATGTGCATTCTGAGATGAGTGGAGCGCTCTTGCATGGAATAGTGAGCATAGTGTAGCATCCGCGGTGGGTTTCCTGCTGGGACACAGCTTTCAGGGCGGTCTGGGTGGCGGCGCGGATTTTGTGCTGCAGTGTCTCCACAGCTGGAAGTGGTCTGGGGGTTTTCTGGAGCTCCATCAATTGCACATGATAGCGACTTGCGTCAGGTCAAGCCTTTCAAGGATGAGGTCAGCGGCCAGTTGATGTGCCGTGATCTCTGCCATGATGGATGATGCGCGGAATGGGAGGAGTCACTGCTTGGAGGCATTGATGACTGGTGTGACACAGGTTGCAATGGCAGCTGTGCCATCATATGCCACAGAACCATCTGTGTAGAGGCGGGTTCACCCCTGTAGCTCCTCTTGTATTAGAGAAGCGGCCTCCTGCTGCAGGGCACAGACTGGTGTTTAGCACTTTGGCTTCTTGATGCCAGGGAGTTCTAGCTTGATCTGGAGTTGGGCAGGGTGGTGGGGGGAGGCGGAAGAGCCGATCTGGGTAGGAGAGGGGGGGTGGCTATTCCCACCTCGAACAAATCCAACACACGTCCCATGAAGGAATCTGGCGTGCAGGCAGGAAGTCAGCTGGGCTGTGCTGTGCTTCCTTTCGATGTGCATAATTGCGTGCAGTGCAGTGCGCTGCGCTAGGAGCGAGACGGGCCGCGTTGCGGCCTCCGCATATGTGGCAGGATATGGGAGGAGTTGGGGAGCCTCGGGAAAACGTCAGATGGCATTCTGCTGGTCAGTGTCAATGCTGCACCAGAGGTGTGGGCGTATGCTTAGGTAGGGCAGCTCACAGAGGATCCGTCATCAGCTGCAACGGTAGTGTTCAAGATGGGATGTGGCCACTGACTGCTGTCGTGAAGTGATGGGCGAGAAGCTTAGCCAGCTTAGCGTCACTGATGACCTGAGCTTAGTGTCACTGATGGCAAGGACTGGGGGGTAGAGTAACCTGGGGCGCAGCATGGTGGTCAGAATGCACAATGCACGCGCAGGGGAGCACGCGTTATAAGGGGCTCTGCACAGGCTGCGGCGGCAGGCGGCATCGAGCCGCTTATGCAGAGTCCAGTGCTCGGGTTGGCCAGTGCGGTGTGCCTTGCGTTGAGTTCTGCGGCGGGCTGCGTGCAGGTTCAGCAGCTTGATGTCTGCCAGGGGTTCACCTGACTGCAGTGAACAATGCGTTGTGGCCGCTTGCACGCACACTGCATCACTGCACTCACTGCTGCACAGTTCACGGAAACGATCCCATCTCACCAAAGCATACATCTTCCATTAAGGGGGGGGGGGGGGGGGGGTGGATCAGTGGTGGGAGTGACTTGGATGACGAGATGGCGGGTGGGAAGAGCGTGCACAATTTGAGGCGACACTTTGTGGCGGTATCGTATCCAATGCAGCCTGGCAGGTTCACATTCTGCACGCTTCCGTATGTCTCCTGCAGCACTAGGATATCATACCACTGGCGCGACAGGGTGAGGGCGAGTTCAGTGTGTCGGCGGCGGAGTGAGCACAATTCCACTGCAGAATCTGCGGCTGGGGTGAGTGTTGATGGCTATCCGTTATTGAGAAGAGCGTGGTGAGCGGCTAGGGCAGCAATGCAGAGTTGGCGTGCTGGGGAATCTTGCGGGAGGTGGTCAGCAAGTGCGCGGACCGCAGTCAGGAGGGCGGCAATCACCGCGTTTTTTATCATCGGACACCGATTCTGCATGTGGTGGAGCTCTGGGCAGGGGTCTTCCCATCAGGGCGTCAGAATAGTTGAGGCCTGGCTGTACAGGTTGGGTCAGCTTTTTCTGGGGCAGCGCCGGTTCGGTAGGCTGCGGTTGTGTGGTGGGGGGCGCTTGTGCCTTGACTGTGCGCCATCACAGCAGACGACAAATGTGGAGCTCCGGATTTGAACGTGGGCAGTGCACATGCTGAGAGGTGCAATCACATGACCACCCGCAGTGCGAACGTGTGTGCCAGCTCATGGCGTGAGAACCTTTTTGAGAATGGTGGCGAGCTGGCTGCTTAGAATCGAATAATCAGCACCAGTATCTAATAACGCTCGAACGTGGCGACCATCCAGTAACACAGGTATGTCTAAGGAAAGCCGCTCGCGAGTTGGAGGTTCCGGAGGGGATGATCGGGCACAGGCAACGTTGTCTGGAAGCTTTGCCACCGGGAATTCGTCGGCGTGGCTTGGGCTTTCTAATGGCGTCAGTACGTCGTATTCAGTACGTCGTAGTCGTACGTCAGTGTGCCGCCCGGGAAAAACTCGCAGTAGATGGTGGAGGACGACCTCTGGGCAATGGGGATTGAGCCTGCTGGCGACGAGACTGAAGCCAACGCTGGTCTTCGTGGAAATCCGCGACAGCCTGGGGTCGTTCGCTATAGTGGAGTCGAGAATCGGCGGGAAACCCTTCAAGGCTCAAACGGTGGTAGGGGCAGTGTCGACACAGGTGACCTGGTTCGCAGCAGTGAAAGCATAGGGGGCGTCAGTTGGATGTGCGCCACATGTCAGCTTTGCGCGCGGACGGTAGGGGAGCTTCCACGTACTGCAGCACGGGTGCAGGCGGCCCCGGCACTTCAGCAGGAGCTGGAACGAAGGACGCCAAAGCCGGAGCAGGGCACCACAGGGCTTCGTCGTAGGCGAGACGACGATCAGGCGAGACAGGAGGAGGGGATAGACGAGCCTCATCGGCAGGAAAGGACGGCCAGAGCGCTTGCTGCACCTCTTCGCGGACAAAGGTCACTATGGAGCTTGAAGCTGTAGGAGCGGCCCTGTACAGCTGGCAGAGTTCGTCGCGCACAATCGGAACGTATGAGATCGCGTAGCAGGGAGGCGCTGGTGCCGTGGAATGGTAACTCGCTGAAAACGGAGGCGGCGGACACGACTCGATCGTACGTGGATGCTCTTTGCTGAAGAACCCTCTCAATTGTGGAAGACTCAGTTGGAAACTCGGCGACAGTCTTCGAAGGGCTGCGGACAAGGCCAGCCAAAAGTTGCTCCTTGACGCCCCGCATGAGATGGCGTAGCTTTTTGTCTTCAGGCATTGCAGGGTCCGCGCGCTTCTTCGGCGTCATGTTCTTTACATACGCTGCAACGTTTTCATTTGGAAGCTGAACGCAAGATTGGAGAGCGCGTTCTGCCCGTTCGCGATGGTCTGAGCTACTGTATGTTTGCAGGAGACGACGCCGGAGCTCACTCCAAGAGGTCAACAGGTCTTCACGGTTTTCAAACCAGGTCTGAGCGCTGATGTCTAGACTGAAGTAGACGTTCCGGAGCTGGGCAGCATCATCCCACTGGTTGAACGCAGTTACTCGCTCGTAGTGCTGCAACCAGTCTTCCACGTCTTCAAAGATGTCGCTGTGGAAAGACTTCGGGGTGTGGGGGTTCTGGAGCATAAAGTAGGGTGTGGGCGCCCCAGGCATTGAGGCTGCGCCAAGTTGTTCTGAGGACATACCCGATGGGACAGGCTCGGGTGGTAAGCCTCGAATCCGGCGGCGAGCACGGTGAACGGCCGTCTTGACGGGTATAGGACTGGATTCCGGCTCACTGTTGGGGTACGGGACATGAGATCAATCTCACCTCCACCAGATTTGTCGCGGTGTTGGTGACAAGACAGGGACCCGGCAACAGAGGGGCTCGGCAGCACGTTCTTCGGTGGGAGAGATGGTGAACTTCAACGTTCAATCCGCGCGCCACCAGCGTGAACTTCTTGCCCCAGCGCCACCTGGCAATATTTTCGAGCCCCAGCCTTGTGCTTGAGGTAGAAAATTTCCTGCCAGAAGTCATCAAGTCATTCGGATTTTGTCTGGCTAATATCATTTTTGGCACAGAGACTAAACTCATCCATCACAGCAGAGACTTCGTGTGCTGCGTGGCAGTTCCTTGCCCAAGCTCCTCAGACATAGTATACGTATCTTCTTTGATGCGTCTTGGATTTATGCATATGAGGTTCCTTAAGACATTTTCTAACGGCAGCCTTGAAAGAAGGTAGCCAGCTGTCTTTATATAAAAACTTTTTGTAGCAATTCGTAACTGCTGCTTTTCATCTGGAGTCCAGTCAGCAATGGCAGCTTGATGTCTGTACCAATTTCTGTTTTCCCTCGAATTTGCTGAATGCTGAACATCAACTGACTTTAACTCTGCACCACAATTTTTCATTTCATTTCATCTTTATTTTCTTACTGCTCGAAAAGGGAGGAGCCGGGACTTAAAGCTGTAAAAGCTGCTTGACCAGGGCCCTGGCCCTCTACATGGTGGCACTGCAGCATGTTGGAGACGAGTGCCACCATAACAAAGGCAAAATAAATAGAGATACAATTTGCAGAGGCAATATAATTGTAGCACAAAAAAGAAATACAAAAGTGCATGTTGGGCGAGTCGGTCGTACATCATTGAGTAAAGGTACTGCGCAAAATAATACAAACACGGATGAGAAACACTGCTTTGGACACAGAAAGAAAACAAGAAACAGAGAAAAAAACAGTTCATAGTATACTTCCACACGTAGAAAGCGACTAAGCACTTTCTTGACTAAGCCTTCTATTGCGCAAAAAAGAATGTGCATAAGGGGCTCTGTCCACTGGAACAAACTCAGGAATCCTGCGAAGAGAACAACGAGTTGCGTAAGAAAAGTGCCTTAGGAAGAAGTCTTGTCACTAAGAGACATTCTCAGCCGGGCATAAAGTGTGCCAAGGCGAGGCTTCCGTTCAGACATAGCTACAGCTTTTACTGCAAGCAGCTGCTGTATAAAGTGGTATAATGCAGGTCCAAGCGTCAGCCAGCATGAGCTTGTATGGCGAATGAAAACGCTCTCTGTTAGACCAAAAACATTCTGCCGTGCTTCCAGGCATGCAGTCTGAACTGCAGAATTTTTGAAGTAATGGTAACAGTTTAACAGACCAGCCTCTACTTCGGTGCCAAAAACAGCTAACCCTTGTCCAAACGAATTATGCACCTAGTGTAATGAGCATTCACCAATATCTAAAATTGCTGCGTTCACTTGATCTTTCAGCTTTTTTTTTCACTATAGAAGCACAGCAGGTTATTGTTCAGATCTTTCTTGCCTGGCCTCCATTACAGATGAAAGTAAAATGTCTGAAGTTGCTGAACCCAAATGAAAAGATTTCAAGTGGTCAACAAGAACTTGCTTCTGATGCTTTGAAAAGAATATGACGTCTAACTGTTAGCAGTGCTGCTTCGCCAGAGGTGTCTCATCAATCTGTACGGTGTAAAAGGTCTTCCCCTTGCTCTTGCTCAACTCTTGCACCACGCTATCTTTTAAATATGAGCCTAAACAATCAGAAATAATGTATGACAGTTTTTTCTTCCACAAGAAAAGTTTTTGGCAACAGCTGAGTCCAGAAACATTAAGGGAAAAACTGCAGAGGCTGTCTCTCTAGCTGTATGAAATGCCCAAGAATGCTACTCAAAGGGCGAAGTAGGCATCGGCTACAGTCGCCCGGTCGCGTATTTTCGTTTGCTAGCCGCTGCAGACAAGCCCAATGTTGCCCACTCCCATTCCCAACAAGTGCAATGTTGCCAAAACATGCTGCAGCCAAGTTCAATGTTGCCCAGGCCCGTTCCCGACAAATGCAGTGTTGCCCAGCTGTTGCTGTTGGAAACACGCTGTAGATTGCAGAAATGCAGTGCCGGCGTCTGGCCTGGCCCAAGTTCTATTGAAGTAACGTTTGCCTGGCCTGCATTTGTGCGAAAATATAGGTGAGTGTCACCGACAGTGTGACAGCACGAAGCTTGGCGGTGTCGGGGCGGACGCCCTCTTTTGACACAACGTGCCCTAAAATTTTCAGTTCACGAGCAGCAAATCGACACTTTTTTAAGTTCATCTCAAGGCCGGCGTTCGCGAGGAAGGTTAAGACGTGCTTCAGCCGGGACAGATGAGTCGCAGAGTTGGGCGAAAAGGTCACGATGTCGTCGATATAGCAGAGGCGCGATTTCCATTGCAGGCAGTGCAGAATGGTGTCCATCATGCACTCGAAAGTAGGTGGAGCATTACAGAGGCCAAAAGGCATGACGTTAAATTCATACAGGCCATCAGGGGTCCCAAATGTGGTTTTAGGAGATCGTCGGCTGCCGTGGGGACCTGCCAGTACCCAGAGCGTAAGTCGAGAGAAGAGAAGAGTTCCACTCCTTGAAGGCACTCCAAAGCAGCATCAGTGTGGGGAAGAGGGTAAACAACCTTTCGCGTGATCTTATTCAGGCGGTGGTAATGAAGGCAGAAGCGAGTAGAGCCATCTTTCTTCATGAGTAACATGAGTGAGGCCCAGGGACGGTGTGAGGCCTGAATTGCGCCGCTCTGAAGCATGGTGTCAACTTGTTCTTGAATAACTTGGCACTCACTGGCGGAGACATGATATGGGTGCTGGCGCAGAGGGTCGCGGTCGCCGGTGTCGATGTGGTGGGCGACAGTCGACGTGTGGGTCAAAGCAGGCTGGTGTGAATCAAAGGAGGAACAAAAGTGATCAAGTAGCAGGTGAAGTTGAGGTGCAGGGAGAGAGGCATTGATGGAGGGAAGGAAAACGTCTAAAAGGCGAAGGGTCGAGGGCAGGAACCGGCGGGCTGAGGGCATCTACATCAAGGGACAGCAAATCGTCAGTCTCATCATGATAGAGAATGAAATCAATGATCTGGGTGGTACCAGGGCACTCACCGCAACACACAGCGGAAGCATATGCAAATGGATTGGTCACAAACAACGTGCTAAAGCCAGCTGTCAGGGTGAGGATGACGTAAGGTATGGGCAGGTACTTGTGGCACAAAAAGAGGGGCAATGGTGTAAAAAGTATGTTGCCATCGCGAACAAGGTCAGAAGTGATGGGCACAACAACTGAAGAGCAGGCAGGTGCTTCGGTGTCTTCAGCAATGACGGCTTTGGCAGGAGCAGCAGAAGGGGCATCGGCCAACGAAGAACCGCTGAGTGCAAAGAACTCGAGCTCAGCACGAGCGCCATCGATGACTGCATTATGGCAGGTCAGGAAGTCCCAACCCAATATGATTTCATGAGAACAGGTAGACAGAATAATGAATTCAATCACGTAGAGGATCTCCTGAATAACTAGACGAGCCGTGCATGTCGCTAACGGCGCAATAGCCTACGCACTTGCGGTGCGCAGCGGGAATCCAGAAAGTGAGGTCGTCACTTTTCGCAAGGAGAGGCAAAAGGTGGCGGCCATGGCAGAAGCAACAGCACCGGTGTCGACAAGCGTCAGAACAGAAACACCCTCTACGGAAACGGCGATCAGGTTAGAGGCCTTGTACATTTTGCTGGTGGCGCAGTTTTCGCATCAGGAACTGCAGTATCTAGCAAGTGGTGTTCAGGGCGAGCTTGCGCACAGCAGGATGTCCGAACACTTTGGTGAGGTTCGCCTTGAAAGCAGTCCATTGGAGAAGTCTGCTTCGTGGTTTCGAAACCACAGGTTGGTAACGCTGGTCAAATAAAAGATGACATTGTTCAACTTGGTAGTATCATCGCGCTTGTTATATGTGCTCATTCGTTCGTATGATGTGAGCCAGTCTTCAGCATCGTGATCATCAGTACCGCTGAAGAGGGCGGGGTCCCGCTGCCGGAGGGAGCCGGAACAGAGGACTGGAGTGCCCACCGGCACAGCTTGGTGGTTGGTGCCATTGGGCATAGCGGGGGTCGGCAGTGTGCGGTACGAAGGTCCAGGGTGCTACGAGGATGTTAAACCGAACCTCCATCAAATGTAACAGGCGCCTAAGTCAGCGCTCAGGCTGCGGTGAAACCACGGCGGCGACTGTCTCTGGTCTCTCCAGGTCAGTAGGCTCTCGCTCTGAGCGTTGGCAGTGCGGCTAGAATAATGCCCTGCTTCTTTCATTGCAAGTACAGCACTTGTAAAATGTTCAGACAGGAAAAAACATGCTATTTTGAGCACAGTGGTGAATTGTGATGTCCCCATTTGGTGTCTGTTAAAGGTAGGAAATTGTGGATTCTGCCATACCCACCAAGAATTATTGAAGCCATCTTGGTTCACTGAGGTTGTCTACTGCAAGCTGCTTGACAGGCTATGGCTAGCTGGTGATGTGTGTCCATCCTAGTGGCACTTCGCACTAGGCACATTGTCACAAACATTGCAGCTCAGTGTGTGTGTTTCCGTTTTAGCTTCCTTACTGCCCCTGATTGTGATGGCTGCCCAGCGGGAATGCGTCCTGAGTCCCTTTGCAGACCTGGTTGGCGCCTTGCCAGGCTCGTGGGTTGCATCTTTATCTTCTGGCCTCGCCGCCAGTCTGATGTTGTTGAGGCCTTTACTGTTAGCATAAATCCATATGCGGCACTGCTTGTATTCACACTGTCGAGCTGTGCATTCACGGTATCGAGTAAAGCGGCGTATGATGGGTTTCCTTCAGCAAGTCTGTGTATACGTCGCAGGTGCTGCTCCAGAGCCCTGTATTTTTCTTCGAGGTCCTGGAAAAGGTTAATGAAGCCTTATTTTAATATGTCACCAGTTATGACAGCTGGAACACTAAGTGGCTGGGAATAATTATTAGACCCCGAAGAATGCTGAAGGCGAACTATTTTCGACATGCAATACAAGATATCTTGCAACATGGTTGTGCTGCTTTGCCTACAAAATTTTTTTTTGTTCAGCTCCAGAGCCCTGTATTTTTCTTCGAGGTCCTGCAAAAGTTTAATGAAGTCTGATTTTAATACATCACCAGCTATGACAGCTGGAACACTAAGTGGCGGCTAGGAATGTAATTATTAGACCCCAAAGAATGCTGAAGGCTAATTATTTTTGGCATGCAAACAAGGTATCTTGCAACATGGTTGTGCTGCTTTGCCAACAACATTTTTTCACTTTTGGTCGAATTGAATAGAATGAAAGGTTCTGCTATACCTCTGGGTTTAAACATGGCTCGGGATCTGTCTCGTCTGATGTATCCATTCGCTGATCACAGCAGCTGGGTCATTAATGGTGTTCTGGTTCTTGCAAACTGGTTGAAGATGAAGACACAGAAGTGCCTGCAGGTACATCATCTTGTAGGTTTCCCGTCATGGGCATAAAAAACCCCAGTGGTGGGCACGTCTCACCCAGTGCCAGCTGACCCAGCTGGACACAGTCAGCAGGTGTTACCTGTGGGCTCTTAGGAAAAGGCCCTCCAAAGGCCCGGTGTTTGCCCGGGCACAAGTGCCCGGTGTTTGCAGAAGGCCTCTTGACCCCCTGCCCAGCAGCTACACACCCCAATTTCGGCACGTACTTCATATATCCCAGTCCCAGCTGAGTTCGGGATGCTGTAAACTTCATCATGATTTTGCATAATAGTTTCGGTAGGCATGTTTGGGACCTTGTCTAAGAGACGGTCAATGCTATTTCGATGTGCCAATTCTCTCTTGTGAGCATGGCGAAGAATGCTTTCCTCAAAATACTTCTCCTATGTTATAAATTCCACCAAGGCTACTACTACGTTGTATGCTTTTGTTCTAGACCAGACAATGTTCTTCAGAATTCTGATTGATGCCTTGCTGTAATTGTTCGTGTTCTGTCTTCTTCTAACAATGCCTGCCTGGTACATAGTCACCCATTCCTCCTCGGTCTTCATGAGCAAGTCGACTCTTTGCATGTAGCCCTGGTGAGGCAGTGAGCGAAGTGCTGCTTTCGCTTCAAGTTCTCCCTTGGTCTTTGCATACAGGACCTGTGACAGAAATGAGAACAGTCGGAGTGTATTAACCATGTTTAATGAGCGTAGTGATGCACAATAGTTTTTTTTTTCCTCACTCATGCATGAGGAGGTACTTTGTTACAGAAAATTTGTTTAAAAAAAATAAGAGTTAAACGCAAATTCTGCAGTTCCTTATGAAGTCACTTTTATTAGCAGCTCATAATTCAGTTCCATATTAGTCATTACGATTTCGTTTCTGAATGAGTATTTACAACTGTTTTCGCTGTTTTGTAAGGGTTTACATATGCATACACGTGTGTGCACATGCACACACGCACACACACACATATTGCCTACAGCACCTACACTGGTGCATTGTTGTTTGAGGGAAAACTGCACAACAGAAAAACACAGAATTCATTATAATAAACAGGTCATATCATGTACAAAGGTGTTAACACAAGCCATGCATTTTACGAGCAAATGAATAAGGTAGTAGAAAGAAAAGTGAGCCAGTGCAGCAAAAGGAAAGAGATACCGATGGAAAGACATGTATAGAGTTTCTTTAAGCATAATGAGATTATGAGCGCTTCTTTACAGTTCCATAAGGGCAAGTTTAAGTTGGAACTGGCTTTGTTGAATAAATAATTGTCTTCTGCATTTTATTATAGGTCACTCGAGAAAGGAACTTCCAGATACTTGTAAACAGAGGCAGCAGATATTCTTATGCCACCAAGGAACAGTTTATTTGGAATGATTTTTTTTTTGTGAAGTGGACTAGATTGTATTTTGAGGTGTTTAAAGTTGTGTTTCCTTTTTTTCTTGAAAGAAGTACTGTCTTAATACCTTTAGTATAACTAAACCTGTTTCTGAGCAAATGCCCGTTAAAAGGGTTGGCAACTGACCTAGTTGCTGCATACTTGATGGTGGCTCCAACACATTCGGTGGAGCGAGGACAAAGAAAAGAGCAAAAATCAGGGGTGCACTTTGTTGACCTAAAGTGCGGTGAGGCAAAAGCCTTTAGCGCGGTGTTGCTGTTTGTGTCACTGATGTTTGGTTAAGGTGTTAATTAGGTACACAATTGTTTGTGAGTCTTAAATGCTGGAGACACTGCAGGGCGTTTAGGAGGCATCCGTCTGATTAGTTGCCTTTCTGCGAACACTCTCCAGCGTCCTTACGGTAGACAAAATTTATTTTGGGACTAAAAAAAGAATAAAGTGACCCTGCCCATTCCACTAGGTATAACGGGCTGCCTTACGCTAGACAAAAATTATTGTGGGACTATAAAAAGAACGAAAAATAAAGTGCTGCTGCTCATACCACCAAGTATAACAGGCTTGCCTTGCAGGAGACAAGGAGAACTACATATTCGCTGGCAGGAAGTAGCGTAGTCGTTAACACGCTTGACTGCGGAGCGGAAGGATGGTGGTACGAATTCCTCTGTGCACAAGGTTTGTTTTCTTATCCAATTGACGTCATTTGATTGACAGCTATAGTGTGACAGATTTAGTGGACGGACGGACAACGCTGAGCCATTAAAGGCTTTTGCCTTAATAGACAGATGTGGGCGAAGCTGCTGAAGCACCACCTTTGTCCACGCCTTTCTGTGTATTCGTTTCTTGGTCCTCATTCTACCCATTTTGCCGTAACCATCCTGAAGAGGAAATTTCTTGGTAAGTGCAGCACACACCAGCTACAGTTCATTGCTAGCAAGATCATTTGTAAATACATCGGAGGCCTAAAATGGACACCCAAGGCCATACACACACTTGTTGAACTTGTACAGTTGTAGACTGCACAGTGCTTCTTTCCCACTAGATATGCTTCAGTCCATGTTAGGAGTGTGGTAGGAGTTTTTGCAATATTCCGATCTAGATGCTCAAGAAGCCAGAGAAATGCAGTCTACTGAAAACAGAATGTTGAGATGAATTCTATGAGTTGTGTTTCACACAATAAGCGTGACCTAACTCCATGTTGCATTTAGTGGAAAAAATGCCTTTCCTCTCCCGAAAACGAATGGAGTGTTTAGACTGCGAATAAGACAACACTGGGAACTGGACTACTTGCTTTTGTGCAAACAGATCCTGGAGTCCATGAAGTGTGCCGGGAATGGGATCGAACTGAACGTTGCAAGCAGAAGAAGGCAGAGTGTTCACGTGAGCATATAGGTGCCAAAACAGGCCTGTAAGACGCCCAAGCGGGCAGGCACTGGTGAAACATCAGATTGGGCCTGCCACTCCAGAACTTTCAGTTGCTAATGACAATCAGCTTTAACTGATTAATGCATTAAGCTCGTTAGCCGAGGTATAATAATTCTCTTTCGTAAGCAGTGCACCCTGGCTCATACTGGACAGAACCCAGTGTCTACATCAATCAGCATTTAGTATTTAAGAGTTACTAAAGATTACATAAATTTCCTACCAAATGGATATTAATCTTATAGGCTCAGATGTGGTGCGGGAAAAATGGAAACCTGGACAAGTTGGTAAGCGTTCATATTGTTTAGCACCATGCCAAAACAGAAGACCTTGATCTTGTTTAGGTTTTTCTGTGTAACAGTATGCTAGCTTAGATGTAGTACTTCCATCATTTAAATTTTCTCACAGTGCATTTGATCCATTTTTATGTGATTCTTGTCGAGTAGTAAGTTGGGAATACCTTTTGGTAGGCTTCCATGAAGCCGCGCCGGTCATCTTTGTCCACCTTGTTATGTGAAGAAGTGATCCACCTCCACTCCGTCTGCAGGACGTTAAAATGGCACAACAGCTGTTGTGCCGACGGCCAGACGTCATGCAGGGCATCCTTCTCAGGCCGTGAAGAGTTGCACATGTATGCAGCAGGGGCCTGCAACAAGAGTTGACATCCACCAAAAAGACGAGTATTCCTTTTGGTGCTGCAGGCAAGTGAAATGCCTGTGTTCTGTCTTCGTTAAGGGCACTGCCCAGTTATTTTCATCTGTTAGCACAGAGAATGAAAGCTATGAAGTAATCTTTAAAACATTACCACTCTTTTGTGCTCATGGGTGGTAAAGGCCAAACGATTTGCCAAGCAATATTACCATATGTGAAGTTTAGTTGTGCAAAAGTAAGGTGGGCATTGCATGTATGTGCTTTGATATTGCGAGACCTTCTTTTTCGATATCACCTTCACAGGGAAAACTTAAGTTAAGAAACTAAATTTGTTGAAAACAAAAGAAGTGGTTTTCATATAAGAGCATGGTTTCTAAACATCTAACTCCCAACAACAGCATGTCAGATGCTGGAGACGCCATTTGATTATCCTTGAAAAGTAAGCAACGTAAACTACAACTGTCACTCGTTAAATGGACCCGCCGCGGTGGCTCAGTGGTTAGGGCGCTCAACTACTGATCCGGAGTTCCCGGGTTCGAACCCGACCGCGGCGGCTGCGTTTTTATGGAGGAAAAACGCTAAGGCGCCCGTGTGCTGTGCGATGTCAGTGCACGTTAAAGATCCCCAGGTGGTCGAAATTATTCCGGAGCCCTCCACTACGGCACCTCCTTCTTTCTTCTGCCAGCCGAGAGCTGCTGCTAAACTGCAGCAGTGACCTACTGGGCTGCAAAGTAGCTGCACTATCAAGTTCATGCTTCATCTTGTATAGAAAGTTCCTGTCACTGCATGTGTTGCATTTATTTTTCTGTACGAGCAGCAACAAGGACACCAACTTGGCATGCTGCATAGGGTTCAAACATATTACAGTGAATTTATAGGAATGATCTTCCATAGCTTGGGTTGCATATTGTGGCATCTTTTCCTGCAGTTTGACCAGTGGACTCCCACGTGGTCCATACTTGGCAGTCTGCCAATGTTCGTGCAAGTAGTACACAGTCCTTTTAGTTGGGTTCACAAGACCACTTGCAAGAAGTTGTGGCCCATCTGGCTACACAGTGAGGAGACTCTCATGGTGGTTTATAACCTGAGAGGGTGTCATTCCAGCTTCAAAGTAAGAATGAAATGTGGCCTTTGTTTCGGGGCTAGTGCGAAGCATTCTCAGTGAATCGAGCGAAAAAAAAGGGATAAAAGTCCAGTAACTTGTCCAAAAGACTCACCAACCTAAGTGCTAAGCCTTATCCTTATCTAGTCAATAATCATGGCATTTCTAGTTCACTGGAACTGTTGTGGACTTTTACACAAATACACAGACGTAACAGATATTTTAAATTCATTCTCTCCAGTAGCAATGTGTCTCCAGGAGACTAACCTAGGACCACAGAAAACAAACATTCTTAAAAAGTATCAACTCTTTCGCTGTGACCGACAGAACTCAAGCAGGCTCTCTATTGTGGTCCAGGGTAGTGTTGCTGCTCAGAAAATTGACCTGAAAACCTCATGAGGCAGTTGCTGTGACCGTCCTCGATTTTAAAACCATAATATGCTCCATATACATTAAACCTCACCTAGTCGTTACACTTCTTGATTTAGAAACACTTTTAATAGAACTACCGGAGCCATATCTTTTAGTTGGGGATTTTAATGCTCACTCCTCCTTTTGGGGATGTGAACATGCGGACGGACGTCAGTGGCAGAATACTGGAAGATTTTATTTCCTGCAACAATGTATGCCTGCTGAACATGGGAAAAGACACTTACTGTTCTCCAAGCAGTGCGAAAATGAGCTGCCTAGATTTCACATTCCTGCCACACATTAACACCCTCAAAAAGAAAGCTTCTAAATCTTTGAATATACTGAAAATACTCTCACAGAAACACTGGGGCTCCGATAGGGAATACCTGTTACAAATTTATCGCTCTGTAGTACGCTCTACCTTAGATTATGGTTGCATAGTTTATGGATCAGCGAGACCATCGTACCTTAAGCGACTGGATCCAGTACATAATTTCAGCTTGCGCCTTTCTTCTGGTGCATACAGAACGTCACCCATAAATATTCTCTATGTAGAAACTAATGAACCATTGCTTAAAGGCAGAAGAGTCATGCTCACATACTCGTACATTTTAAAAATCCGTTCACTATACAAACATATTTGTTATCCCATCGCTATAAAGTGCCCATCTAGAATACTTTTTAACAATAAACCACAAGCTACCAGGACACTGTTCTTGTGATTCGAAGAGATCTGCCAGAACCTCGGCGTATTAGACATGTTGCCAAGCATTGCTCGAAGGCGAGGTCCACTGCCACCATGGTATAATTTCCATGAAATCTGTGATTTCACTCTAACACAGTTTCACAAAAAACTAATTCCGGAAGAAGCTATAATGCAAGAATTTCTTACACTCGAGGAAAAATACAGTAGTTTCACAGGATATTATACTGATGGGTCAAAAACAGAGGCGTATGTTGGAAACGCAGTGGTAGAAGGGTATTGGAATAAAATAGTAAGACACGGGTGCCCACTGTATGCATCCATTTTCACTACGGAATGTTACGCCATCTCTGTAGCCGTAGAAAAAATAGTAAATGAGAACTTCCCCAACAGTATTATTTTCACAGACTCGCTAAGTGTGCTCACAGCCCTTCATTCTAGAAATGCAATAACCCTGCTGCTTGGTGACCTCATATACAACATTACAACAGCCATAGCAAAAGGACAAAACATTAGACTCTGTGGGTACCTAGTCACGGCATAAAACACAACAAAAGAGCAGATTTGTGCGCTGCTGAAGCTTGTGGCAAGCAAATTAAAAATGTATATATCGCTTATAAAGGTTGCATAAAATTTCTACATTTAAATGCAAAGAACACCGCTTGGAACAACGAAATAAATAACAAACTACAGCTAATAAAACCATTTTTAGGCCAGTGGAAGTCATCTGTGCACCAAAAACTTTCCAAGGAAGTCCTTATGTGCCGTCTCCGTATAGGCCACCCACACATTACACATAACTTTCTGCTTACAAAACAAAACAAACCAGTTTGTGCATGCGGAGATGAACTTACACTTAATCACATTTTATTTTCATGCTCGCAACTGGAAAAGCAAAGGAAACCGTGCTTTTCTTCATTCTATAAACAATGTATCCTTTTTCACCCAGCACTGCTCTTAGGTGAAAGTGAAATTGTCGACATGTCCTGCGTTTTTAGATTTTTAACAGAAATTGATGTTCTTAAAAAGATGTAAAACATGACCCAGTGCTTCGCCGATTCACCTCAGCCATTTACTCATTCCCAAGAAAAGGGCTGAGGTTTTGTATTGATTGGTTGGGGGCCTCCAGTCCTTGCACAGCCCAGGATGGCTGATGAGGTTACCTGACCACCTTTGAAACTTTTAATATTAACTATTTATCAATATTGTTTTGCTCTCGCAAGGCATGGGGGGAACAGCAGAGAAGCGGAGGCTCCGGCGGTTCAGGGGCACTTCGGCTGGAAGAGAGCGACGCCGGCTACTGCTCCGGTGAGCTCGCGCTGTACGGCTTCGCATCGTGACTTCCTGCCGTACCTGAGCCCGTTCTGGGGAGTCAACGGAGGACGCTACCACCTGCTACGGCCAGGGGTGTCTCCAGCGCTGTTGCCACCCATCCAGGTGGTGCCCCCAACGCCAACAACACCGGCATTTCCTCCACGGGCGCTTGGACCGGAAGCTTATACGATGCAGCCAGCAACGCCGTCAGCGACGCCAGCCCAAGCATGTCGAACGCAGCATCGACGCCGGCTACTGGATCCATACAACACTGCAGCCGCACCGAACCAACCGTGAGCACGAACGCCGATCACTAACAGTAGAACGCTAGTAGTAGACGCTGGTAGCAATGTTCGTGGGTCGTATGTATTTATACACTTTAAGAGAAAAAGGACTAAAAGGGGTAGGGAGGTTAGTCCTCTTGGGGACCAAGTGATTTGCCTTTTGGGGATCAACTGCAACGGGATATACAGTTAGTCTCCGAAGGACTAACTGCTGGGAGACTAATGGTTGCACCTTGCAAATGGTCCTCAAGAGACTAACACTTGATCCTTGATAATGATCCCTGAGGGAGCAAACGGTACCCTCTAAAGACTAACAGCTGATCCTTAGAAATGATCCCTGGGAGAGCAAATGTTACTACCTCAGGATTATCTGTTTATCTTCAGAAATGGTCCCTAAGAGAGGAAATGTTCCCGCCTCAGGATTAACTGTTGATCCATTTGAATGATTTTCCAGGGACTAATCATTAATCCATTGAGGCCAAATTTTCATCCACCTAGTGGATGGCATGGTTATCCTTGCCAGACCCAGGCATGCTAGCTGAGGTTGGCTGTGCTTCTCACCACTGCACAAATATGAAACTGGACAATTTAATTTCAGCTTGAGAACTTTTATTTCCCCGAAGCTTTTATTTCCCCGAAGTGGAGTTGGCCGCAGGCCACTGTCTACGTTGATCAGCCTGCACAGCAAGTCAAATGACCGCTGTGCTTTTTTATCAAAAACTATATTAAATGCCCAGTACAAGGCCATCTGGGTTGCAACTGCCGCCAGCAGGCTTGTCTCCTTGATACAAATCTTCTCAAGGCAAACAGAAAAATCTGACGTTGTCAGAATGCCTCCTCTGTGCACTACAGTTGGTATATAGTGCACAGCTGCAGGATCCTGTAAAAAAACAAATGCACACACAAGTTTTAGAAAAAAGTGTTTTGCAAATCATTCGAGAAATCCCAAGTTCAGACACCTCCAGCCTTGCATGTAAAGGAAGCATTTGCAAGCTTGTCCCTTTACAATGCTTAATACATATTAAAAGGTGGCTTACTAGAGCTAATTAGCTAAATAGGCCACCTAAGCAAAAATGTTGCATTTAAACCAAGTCAGCTGCTCTGCAGGTCATTTATAAGTCAATTGCTTGGATGCCTGAACAATGACTGGCTGCGATAGTGACGCCACTATACCTCAGTGTGAGATGGAATCCTTCAATGGTGATAGAGTTTACTGTAGCAGCACACCTGATTCGAGTTCGATAGCAACTGAGAATTTCTAAGCCTCTGGACTACATAGCCCCTGAAAATGTCCATGTAACAAGAATATGAAGGCTAGTATCCAAAGCTATGTTATTATATCAAATACTGTGTATTTGTTTTCTTCAGTCTCACACGGTATATTTGTTTAACTTGTTTAAGAAACAAAAGTAATGTCAAATGCATACTCAAGGAGAAAAAAGAACTGCATGCCCCCAGCATCCCAAAAAACATTGCTGCTCACACATGCGGTTTTAGAAACTTACAAATGGGCAGACGAAAGTCTCCACTCTTTCTTTCACCATGCTTGGCAACACGCATACTGCTGCCGTGACTGTTGTCTCTGAAAGAGTGGTGAATGAATTTTAAATACAGTGACATGAAACATGGAGACATAAAAAGAGCACCAAAATTAAATGAAAAATAAATTCTGATCTTTATTGCTTGTTACAATATGCTCCAGCCAACTTTTTACTGCATGCAGACTATATTAGTGCCTTCAAGAGGCATCAAGGAAAGTGCATTGTCATCCCAGAATGGCTGCACTGGAGATAACTAAAATAAAAGGTGCGCCACACTAACTACCCAAGCAATGCGCTGCTACATTTCACACTAGAAGGCATAACAAATTAAGCAATAGCCCTGTATATCAAACACATTCTTGAAGTGATAGCTGCCAATTTGGGGTTAACTAGACATAAACCAAGAACAATAGTTCAGGCAGAATGTAAAGTAGTAGCGGAGCTTGCTGTCAGGCAAGATGGTTCATAGTTTCAAGTAGTAGTAAAGTGCCAGCGCAAGACAAACAGGCATCACACATTGCCCACTTTATCTGCTTTATGCAATTTGTTTTTCAGGTGAGGAAATATAAAAAAACAACACACATGCAGAATGAACAGCTGTAAACAGTATGCATTCATGCATACAATTTCAAGATCCACAATTTGGCTTTTAAGAGCTGTACAGATACTTCGCTAGTGCATTTCCTTTTTTTTATGCATAAGCTTCCAACAAATTTCTGGTGCAAAATCTTTACCACATGCATCCGTGGCCATAATGCTGTAATAAATGTGCTTCTGTACATGTTAATGACCACAATCGTAGGTGCCTCGTTGGCCTACATGGGCCTTCCCACAGGTCAGCAGAATTTCATAAACAACCCTGCTGCAACATGGCACAAACTTTTTGGCCCTTTTTTTCTTCCATAGCACAAAATGTGCAACAAAATTTGGGCGAGCTTTTGAGCAGCAGCAAACACAACTTGTATACCATGTCTGTCGGCTATTTTCTTTTTCATGAGCAACCTTATGTGCATATGGTATGAGTTTAGCTGCATCGTTTTTTCCTCTTTGCATTGCTTCCACAATATGCACCATTTCTTTTTTAGAAAACTGCCTCAACATGAAGTGATAACCGCACAGGGGAACCCAGCTAACAACAACCGTTTCAACTAGCTTGTTAAAACTTAAATGCGTGATTACGTGACCTCAAAAGAGCAGATTCGAGACAAGCTGTCAATAGCTTGCTTGACTATATTAGAGTGTGCCGAAGCACAAGAAACCAGCTCCTGTGCTTGTAGTGAATATTCCCAGACCTGTAAAAACAAAATTCTCTTAAAATAATATTATGGCCCAAAACTACAACAAAATGACCGCTTACCCCCTCCAACCGAGGAAGCTTTTGTGCTGGCCAAGCAAAAGGACCCATATCCCAGAGGCCAGGCACCCCTGCACTGGCGCCCAAGGACGTCAAGTTCTGGTGATGTGTACACACCTCCCCGCTCGATAGGGGTAGAATCCTCTCTCGTGTGAATCCCGCTTAAAGTGCGCAGTTGATGAGGTGAGCGAGAGAGAGCTAGGGCCTGGTTCAGCCATATGTAAGAATTGTTTGCGAGGCTCCATAAAAAAAAGGGCGGGGGGATTCATTATGCGAGCTGATCACCCTAGTCCCCGTTCTCTTCGGGACTTTATTCTGCTGCAGAATGACACTTGCTCCTCAGTTCTCCAGCCTTCACTAAACAAAGACCCGTCTTTCCCTTTCCTGCTCAGCATAGCCACAGAAGGCAGTCCCTGCAGACCAAATTAGTGATGCTCGCCTAGTGTGGCCTTCACAGTGTGTGGAAGCTCATGCAATAAGGGCAGGTAGGAAGCACTATGAGTGTGCCAGAAACTGCTTACACCTCTCACTGCTAGGCTGCATATTGCAATGTAGTGGTCGACACAACAAACTTCAGCACAGGTTTTCTATGAGCAGTAAGCATTTAAATGACTTTGGTAGCATATCCTAGCTCGGACATTCAAACCATAGTGCAACATTCATAGTACTCTAGACTATATCACTCTTAATCACATATTCTTTCCAATGCACTTTGCAAGGAACAAAAGCGCGACTGGAAAGCTTACATTGCTCATTGCTACACATGCCTGGGCCTTACCGATGCACTCAAAATAGGGAAAGTATTTATCTGTGGCCGTCACAGAAATGGGTGATGCATGAACTGGGGCCAGATTCCACTTCGGTTCCGTTTCCGAACCGTTCCTTTTCGGAGTGACGTCAAAATGACGACAGCGAAGTACGGGAGGAGAAAGAAGGGGAAGCCAACGGCCAATCGGTGAGCGCGCGACCTCGCGGGAGCCCGGCCCACGACTGCCTGGCTTTTTCGGGGGCCGTACACTAAAAAATAGGTTGTTTTGAAAAGAAATCAAATATTACAAATAAATGGTAGTACATATTATTTAATAAGAAGTCGCAGCACGTGCAAGAGAGTGCAGTAAAAAACTATTTTGACGTTTCTTTTGGTACATGTTTCTCTTTTCTGTCGGTAGATGGTGTCGCATACGAGCGCGCGCGTTGCCGTCTGGGAAAACATGTGCTTTTTGGCGCGCGTTGAAGTTTCGTCTGCCTTTGGTCCCGTTTCTGACAAGAAGACTCGCAATGGCAGAAGCAGCTACTCGCCGGCCTCTTGGGCCCCATGTTTCGCCGCGACAGCGTACTCTGCTTGTAGAGTTCATGAATGAACCCCTGTGGCTCGTGAAAGGGTCGTATGCAATATATTGAGAAAGTAATGCGGAAACCTCGGCAGAATTTGTTTCTCATAAGTATCGTTAACATGCTACCCGACAATGTAAATGACGTTTCCTCACTCCGATTTTGAGTGCATTAAAATTTAAGCATACAAAAGCACGAAACCCACGCAGGCGGCTGAAATTCGCGAATATTGATTTTGTTTTAACGAGTGGACAGACTTGTAATACTTACCAACATCGTGTTAATTTAGGGCGTAGTAGCCCTTTCTGGTCATGAATGCCTGCGTTTCACCAGGGCTGAGGCCTTTGGGCTGACTGATGGCAACGAGGGTTCCATCGATGCAGCCAACAACACCAACAGGAATTCGGCCACGGTGCAAAAATTCTGCCACTGCCTGTTGTTTTTCCGCTGGTGTGGACGTAAAGGTTACCCACCCTTTTCGCTTGCTTACGTCGCGAGTTACAGCTAGCGCTACTGCGCTGATGCAGCGGCTCATTGAGGATTGCGACAGTTGGATGGTCACCTAACTGCCGACAGAAGTCTGAAAGCTCCCGGTTGCAAAAAAAACCGAAGCGGGCAGAGAACTTTCGCTTCTGTCGGCAGTCCGCTCGGCCCCTTTGCCCCGATTTCGCCCTCAAGATCGATCAGCACACAGCCTACGCACCAGCGCCTTACTCATCCTGAAATGGCGGCGGAAATCTTACTCCGGCAGATCGAAGGCATCTTCCCTGTTTCTGGGTCTTCTCTGCCCAGTGCGGCCGCAAAGAGCCGCGAAAAGATACGGGGTAATGGGCGCCGCCATGTTTGTTTACAAGCGTGCAGCAGCGGTTCCCGCGAAACGGACCTACTCGCCGCGGTTCTTGTGCCGGCCGGCGAAACGGTTCCTTTCGGTGCCGTGGCCACGCCCCGTGACGTAGACGAAAAACGCGGAGCCGCCTCCGGAAGTTTTTCGTCACGCTGGACGTGACGACGGACGGCCAATGAGAGGAGGCGAAAGGAACTGGTTCCCGGACGGAACCGCAGTGGGATCTGGCCCCTGGGTTCCACTGTGGCCAAAAAACTGTGGGAATATTCCACTTTCATGTAATATCCTCAGTCTGTCAGTCTACAAGAGTGGAGCCCCTACACAAGTGGATACGATAAGCTATATATATGCCGACAATATACAGTATAATATGTGTACCATATACTGCAGCTTCCGAAGTGCCATCGATGCGGGCATCGAAGTCTTCTAGGAAGCCTTCCAGGTGGCGCTTCTTTCGAGCTGCATGCACAATTTTTTCTTTCGTGCGATGAACTGCCTCTTCAAGCCGTTCCAAGACTGGCACGCTTGTGATCAGCTCAAACTCCAGCTGGGCCTACAAATGGAGAATACGAGCATAAAATAACAGTAATGAAGAACTGTAGCACATCGGTTGCTTTAGGACAGAATAAAACATGGAAGCACAGGTATAACACCAAGTTTGCCATGTTACGAAGTTCACGAAAAGAAATTTGCAGGCTGCTTACATAGCTCCCAAGCAAAGAAAGAATTCAGCAGAGACCACTTATGTGCATGAGTGCGAAAGCATTACCATACAATCGTAAAGCAAAGCATACATATTCAGCCATTCTCTGCTTTAGTCTCACAGATCGTATTGAGTTCTCACGCCACTCATGGCTGCACACTGCAGCAGATAAAGGGACACTGAGGAGAAATTGAACTTGGCTTGTATCGATAGAATACCAGCTCCTGATTATAAAAACGCCGCTCTTACTGAAAACAAAGCACTTGTAAGGTAGAAAATAGCAACAACCAAAATACAGGTATCGCCGCCACAGGTCAATCTCGCAAGCGCAAGCGTGGTGACGTGATAAGACAAGAGACGCCACCTTGGAGGAATTTTCGTTCGTGCATGGAGCCGCGAATCTCTGAGGCTGACAAAGGCAGGTTGCGCGGTTCAATATTGAAGTAAGTTTTGTTTTAAACTAGATAGTGAATTTTTATCACCCAAGGAAGGCAGACAAATGACAACATGAATGTTGGAAGCAAAGAAAACCGATGCTTGGTGGTGCCACAGGCGGCCAGGAGAGTTTCGATTTATGGCGCTTCGCGTCTATGAGCTTTGCGTGCCCCGTGGTTTTCTTTTTGATGCGCCTCGATTTACAAGCGCCGAACAGCAGAGGAACTCCAAGTGCCACTTCAAGTGCTAGTTAACCTTGGAAGGAGCCTGTGAACGCTTGTCAGATGATCGCCACGGTCGATGAAAAAATATGATGGCACGATGGTCGGTGATCGTACAAGGCAGCACTTGTGTCTTCGCACACACACCCAACGAAACGTTCCTAGCTGTGCCAGTCAACATCGAACTACTTAATGGAAATCGTTTGTTAGGGACGGGAGACAAGGTACAGGGCAGTTCAGAAAAATTGCTGATGGCCTAGCTTTGTTAGGCCAGGATATACGTAGCGAAAGTGCGGATATTTCTGCATTGTAAGAGTGCATTCACTGGATGCGCCTTTATTGATGGTAGTACCTTGAGCCGTTGTGGTAGCGTCTCCGCCTCAAACGCCAAATGCCCTGGTTCGATTCCGAACTTCGGCACAGGATTTCTTTTTATTCAGTGCGTGGGTGGGGGGTTCAGTGGCTCCCATAGATGCCGCCACCGAATACATTGGTTAGCAGCTAAGCGCAGGCTCTGTTAAGGCGCGTTTATGGTCCGGCGTAACGCGCGCGCGTGCTGCAAGGCGACGTCACGTCGACCAAAGCGAGACCCTCTATACTCCAACTGCGCTTGACCGCCGACGCGTTCGGCGGCTTCGGCGCACTCTGACCGCACTGGCGGGGAGACTTGGAGCATGTTTCTATTTCGCGCCGAGTGCACCAGCCGCCGCCGGCCCGACCAAACTAGACTTGTTCCACTCCGCGGCAAGGTGCGCGTTGTGACGTAATTCAATAGCTTCGGCAGTTGGGCGGAGCTGTTCTTTTCGAGCTCTAAGCTAATTTAATCCATTCACAGTACACATATGAAGGTACATGCAAGTGGGCGAGAGAGACCGATCCAGTGGACCCGTTGGATCTAGCGGAAGCCGTCGAAGTGTCGTGCGCTGGCTTTAGTTTCAAGCCGCCAACTTTAAATGCAATAGCCCTTGAGCACCCATCCATTTTTTTGTGGAAAAAAATAAATAAATAACCTGGCCCTTGCAACCGCGGGAGACCTCGACGCCACCTGCTGCACCGTGCAATCGCGCCATTCAAGGAATTGCAATCCGTTGGCCCCAAAGCCCTGGCCAGCCTCCGATGGGCGCAAGGCGCCGACCTTGTCCTGGCCCCTCGAGACTCCCCGCACTGGGGTTACGATATTTATTATTTAGTTTGCAACGGTTGCTCACTGAAGAAGGGGGAAACGACCCTCTGGCGCCTTACCTAACCGTGCTCGCTCAAAAGCATCGCACACTCTGTAGGGGCTGAGGTCGCTGAAATGCAGGCCAGAGTTTTTGCGAGAGCTACGTCGTTGGGTTCGGGAACGGGATTCATCGCAACGCCGACAAGACGCCGGTGCAAACGTAAACGAATTGACGGTAGCGACTCCCGATAGATGCCTTCAACGTGCGGCGGCAGTAGCTTTCATTTCGGCGGCTGCTAGACCGCACTGCTAGCAGCTAGAAATCACGGAGTCTCCGTTTATGTCACGTTTCACGTCTCTACGTCCTGTGACGTCATAAGAGTTCTCCTTGACGTAATAAGAGTTCTCGAGTTTGAATCAGAGCGGCGGGAAAAACTTTTTCAACTTCGAATCGAAATTTCTTTGAAATAAATGCATATTTCGCTCCCGGACAAGCGGAAACAAAGCCATGAAATGCCGAACTATCAGATTTTGCTAAAAAAAAAATTTATAGGGCTCGTCTCAGTGTCCCTTTAAGAGGCACCAGTGCCCCCGGCAGGCAGGTGGCACCTCTCATTGGCCATAGAGCTCCATTACAAATGCATCATACAAATATTGTCACTTTGCTTCATTTTCCGTGGGGACTTTAACGAGAGAAGCTACTAAAAGAAATCTTTTTAACTAATCTACCTAGAACAATGAAACTCCACTTATACTGTTTTTTCTACCTTTTTCAGAACAATAATTAGTTTCCTTGTAGAAGGATTACTTTTAGCTCAGTGTTACTAACAAGATTAAAACAAAGGTCCTTTTGTGCACGATTTCACATTGAAAATTTTCACTGGGTACAAAGAGCAACAGCTAATTTTGCGGCTTAATAATTGTAGAATGCCAGAAACTAGCTCAAATTTGGTCATGAAAGTTTTTCTAGTATGGGAAAAATAAATTGTGATGATGTTACCCTTTTGTTTTTCAGAATCATTACTTAGATTAGTGTAGTTTGAAGCCTCCCTAAACTTGTAGCAGAGATTGAAATTCTGAATAGATATTTGCAAGTTACACATACACATTCTACAGAACACATCTGCGACGTTTCACAGTGATATGGAATGGAGACTTACAGAAGATCCTGGGTGCAAATTTTCGAAGTCCGCCCAGAATTTTTGGTACTTGCACTTTTCGTATCGCACTGAAACTTGGCAAATGCGTCCTTTACAATGTGTAGCTTCAGATGTCGCCTAAGAATTGCTGTATCTCCAATGCAAGTGTATAGAAACGATACAACAGTAATGAGTTCCAAAAAACATAACAATAACATCACAATTTTTTTTCACACCAGGAATTTCCATGACCACATCAGGGCTATTTCCCTGCATTCTATAGTTAGTAAGCTATAAAATAAGCTACCGCTGCTAGTTCCCAGCGAACATTTTCTATGAGAAAGCATGCGCACAAAAGGGCCTTTTTAGAGCAAAAGCTCTACTACTCCAGGTACAACTCAGAAATTCCCCTGGCTCCAACTTTCCTAGTAGTGTTATATAGGCCCTCCGAGCTTTTATAACACTACCCGCAGAGTGGCACAGTGGCTGAGACTTAAGGCACGCAACCGGCAGATGGCTTTGCCGAGCACTGCCACCAGTAAGGAGAGAGCCCAAGTTGGCTGGTTACGGAGAGATTCAACAGGGAATAGTTGCCGTGGCAAAGAACCTTTGGCCTTTGGTGGCGTCACCACCATGTGTGACGTCATGGTGATCATGTGATTTGAAGCTGCAAAAAAATGGTTGTGTCTGCCGCCTTCATCTACCATGGATGAGCGAGTTGGACCACCCGCGAATGCTTTTTCTAGTTATAACCAGGTTCAAGTAAGATTAAACCTACACAAATTGTTTTTTGAGGCCTGTTAGCAACACTGAGCAAAAGTGCGCACTACAAGAGAACTAATTAGTGTCCTGAAAAGAGCAGAAAAGCAGTATAAGCACACAAAATTTCACTGCTCTGGGTGGACTATTTAAAATTGTTTTTTTCCTTTGGCATCTCCGCTTAAATGTGGAATGATCTTTGGACTTTCATTGTGTGGATTTTCTCTGCAATGCAGGTACTATTCAGTGCATCGAAAGTATAACTATGGTCCCTGACGAATATCCTGACTGTTTTGCTTAGTTCGATATTTCCCTTCAGGGTCCACCATGTAACAGCTGTCACCAGCAAACACCGGTAGTACCAACTTGAAGCACATACAAGAACCGTGCAATAAATAAACGACTAAACAGCAGAAGTCGAGCAACAAAAACAAAAAGACCAGAATGTGGAATCAGGGCATGCTACACTGAACCAACCCTAGGTGTATTCTGAAATTGAAACAGTGCGAGCCATTCAATGAGGTCTCCACTGAGGCAAAGAGAAATAAATTTGAGCTGAATTTTCTGCACATATAGACCACTTCTGCCTAATTGCTTTAGCGGGTTTAACGTCCCAAGACGATTCAGGCCATAAGGGACGCCGTAGTGAAAGGCTCCAGACAATTTAGACCATCTGAGGTCCTTAAACATGCACTGACGTCACACAGCATATCCACACTGTTGTATTTCGCCTCCACTAAGATGGACTGCAAAGTGCAGGCACCGCAACTGAAATCAAAAAAGGAAAGGATTAAAAGAAAGAAAGACAAAAGAGGAAAAGAAAAAGAAAATTTCTTTTTCCTTGCTTCGCTAACTGATGGTCTAGTTACTGAACTTACAATTGAGCTCATGGCCAATGCTGGAAATTTCTGTATTGCCACTTCCACTGATGGATCCTCGGATCCAATCCACTTCCTTCGGGTAGGAAATGTACGGCGTATACAGTCTATTATGTAAGCCATGTCTGGCCGAGCTTTTTGTACCGCGGACTTCATTCCTTCGATGTGGCCAGCAATACTCTCCTCATCCTCCCCGTCTGGTGCAGTTGCCTGCAAGCAAAAGGAGCCTACTTCACACTGCACACCAGGCTGTCTTCAGCACAAGGACTACATGAAATCCAAATGCATACCACAGACGGCCTCGAAACACGCTGCAGGGCATTTCCGCCAACCGTGGCCACTTTCCCATCTTTCGTTGGTTTTTTTGACGGTGGAGAATCTGCCCCATCATTCTGCTGGATACGGATTTTTCTCCGCTCATATTTTGCCTTGAAACGGAGAGCTTCTCGCCAAGAGTCCTGTGTTTAAAACATCCCACACAATGCAAGCATTACTACTTGCACTGACAAAAGCAATCACAGTACAATTAAATACATGCTAACAGTGATGGTGTTGATCACAAGCTACCAGTAAACACCCATGGACATAACAATACCTCATGAGAAGCTATAGATATTGCTCCATATTTTATTGCAGCACATTTTTGATAGCATAAAAACACTAAAGGACCCACACTGATCTCTTGCCGACATTAGTTTTTTATGCTAGCGCGCACATTACCAAATTTGCAGCATAGAGTTCCTTTCCAGTAATTCAAGCTTTGTTTTCCAATTATCTTTTCACTGTGAAGCGAACTTTTTTGTTGTTTTAACGTCCTGAAACGACACATCAGCTACGATGGGCACCACAGTGGAGTTTCTGGATTAATTTTGATCACTTGGAGTTCTCTAATAACTAGGCCAACCAATGGCCCTTCGATTCAAATGCCAACCAGACAAGCTGGGCCAGGATTATCAAGCTCTCTCGTACAACCCTTTAATACACCGTCCTATTCGACAGTCTTCATGACTACCTCCAGAAGACGGCTGTAGCACCGAAAAAGACAACACATAGCAAGCAAGACGGGACAGGCACAACTTCCAACTATTTATTCACCGCGAATGGGAATGAATTTAAGGACAAATCAAGATGGGTAGCAAGAACCACACGTGCGCGCGAGGGTTTTACAAAAACCGGATAAAAGATAGGTTAGGCACACACATATCTCACGCCCGTGTATCTAAAAAAGCAGTTTCCTTCTTATAAATGGAGGTAGATGGGGCACTAACACAATCGCTACAGTTTCTTTTAATATAGAAGGCCGGCAACAGTTCACGGGCTGTCTGGTCCTTACTTGTTTAAAACCTTTGCTTCTTTCAGCCTTGCCACACACTTAATCTTCCTTTCTTCTCTGCAGGCTTTATAATGATGTGGCAGATGAGAACCAGTGCATTTTGTAAATCCCGATTATGTTCCACTAATTGGTCGTTATTACAGCGGCCGGTTTGTTCAATGTGCTTTCCGCATGTGAGAGGAATCTGATATACGACTCCCACGGCACATTTAACAAGCGGAGCTGCATGCCTCTTTTTACAATCAGTCTTGTTTACCTTGTTGGGATCAGTTTTAACGCACAAGCCAGCCAGTTTCTTTGGGGTAGAAAATACCACAGGAACCTTATATTTTGTTGCCACATGCTTCAAATTGTGTGCCAAATTTGCTGTCTTTTTCGGCGCTACAACCATCTTCTGGAAACATGCACCAACTAGCCCCCCAACAAGTATTACTCATGACTGCCCCGCTACTGCAGCAAGAGGGAAAGAGGACCTGCTCACTAGCGACGTACCACAGGAAATATCTGAACAATTTTTATCCCATTTTTTTTTTTGTGAGATAGTATTTTATGAAAGAGAATCAGCCAGCCATGCCAGCAGCATGCACTGTGGTGTGAATGACTCTATCAGTGGCGCCCAAAACAGAGTCATTGAAAATGGTACGGCTACCACTCATAGAGAAGACATTATTATTATACTCAGAACACCTAGGCCGCCCTGTTAATTTAAGAAAGTCTGCTGTCCCTACAAGATTAGTTTGAAGGGCTTCAGCTGCCTACTTACATGGCCGGTGCCAGATGCGTCAGCCAAGTTTGGGTACCTGGACACCAGAGCTTGCGCAGCCTCATTGTACAGCTTGCCAGGGTACCTAGCACAGTTAAGACAAACGTGTAAGGCAGTACACAGTGAGGATGTTCTTTTGTAGGCTCACATAGACATTTTAGTTTCAGATGCAGTCAGTGTCTTAGGTGCAAGACGTGGGAGGACACATAAGCTCTGCCTTTAAGTTTACGACGTGACAGCAGTTCCCCTTGCTCACATAAGCAAGGACATTGCTTGCTCTCTCACAATCAATATGTGAAAGACTAAACCACACACATTTACAGCCCTCTTTAACCAAGTCCTTTGAACATTCCTACATGACATACCAATAGCATGTCTGACTCGCAACCCAAGGGTCACGGATTCGATTCTCAACTAACCGCAATTTTCCTTTCGGGGCAACTCATCCACTTCATATGCAGAACTGAGGGTTGGGCGATTTGGCGGTGATCCATGAAATAAAAACCAGCACTTACAAACACAGACAAAGGACGAGACGAAACAAACTGAAAAGCCTTCAGTTCGTTTCGTCTCGTCCTCTGTCCGTGTTTGTAAGCGCTGGTTTTTATACGATGGATCACTTTATATGTCTGGATGTCCTAATGATGTTCCAGGCACATTGCAACCTTCCAATCACCAGTTTTCTAATTTCATTCACTTTTCAAGTCCGTCGCTCTATGTGTGACATAGCCACCTTAACAAATTCAAATTTCTTGCTCATGTCTACTAATGCCGACACATGATTTTCTGCGCCATGAGCTCCTTCATGCTTTCTCGTTAAAATGGCTTATGGCCACGCAAGTTTGTAGCCCAAGCAAGTTTGTAGCCCAAGTTATCTCCACATTGCCCTACATGGTCCAAAAGTCTTGCAAATAACTTACATGGTGTATAAGCAGAGGCCATGATAGAGCCATTGGACAACTCTGCTGCGTGCTTTGAAGTACTGTCCACTTTGGTGGCGCTCTATACTGAATTGGATATCGTTTGGTACAGCTGGCAGGCTGTATGTGAGGCTGTACGTGGCAGTGACACGGGATTGCTCCGCTTGCTGGGGCTCGTCGAGAACATCCGCAATCCTAAAGTGCCAGGTTAAAATAAGAAAAGAACAAGAGAAGAGCATACTACACAGTGAGCACAGACTGTGGCCAACATTTCCATACATTTCTACTATGATTGCCATTGATTGCAGTGGAAGACATAAATTGGACACTCCTCCTTGCTGCATGATGCTCCTCCAGCATTACTTGAAATATACAAAATAATAGTTAATACTGGTAAGAAAATGTACTCACCGAACCTGGCAATCCTCGGAGACTTTGATTTTTGCCCTGTCCCGAATTTCGAAGTCTTCAGGTATGTCAACAAAAACATTAAAATCTTCTTCGAACATCTGTGGAAACACGAGAATGATACTAAAATAGCTAAAATGAGTGTGTCACATTATTTTCCCGAGAATGTTGGCATGCTTGCTGCATCGCATTACGAGACCTCAATCAACGGGCTACGCACAGAATTCAGGACCTGTCAATTTAGAAGAGCAATGACCATAAAATACTGCAACACCAGCAGCACAGGAATGCCTGCATATCGCACTAAATAAGTGGAATTTTCAAGCAGGTATTTGGTCATAGAGATAATGCTGGGGCGAAACAGCATTGACTGCAGTTGAGTGAAGATTTCACTTTGCTCCGCACTACACCGCTCTAGCGCTCTAGACAGGCCTGTACCTCGCGACTGAAATGAAGCATTAATATGTGAAAAATGCTCTATACACCTGCCTTATTGTTAAGCGGCGCGCTCCGGTGTGCATTTTTAATATTCGCCGACCTTTGTTGTGACACGAGATCCTTACGGAAAGGGAGATTTTTAGAGCATGATGCATAGGGAAGCACATGCATGCCGAGATATTGCTTTAAACTTTACATTACACGCAAACTGTCAACGTACTACGTAATTCACTGTGGACAAAAGCGCGAGGCATAAGTAAGGTACACACATTTACACGCGTGGATGTAATAAGCACCTGCCTATAAGCACCAGTCCCCAAAAGAACCCGAGAACGGCAACTGACTTGTCACGGAGCTACCACGTAGATAAGTTTACACAATTACTCACCGTGAAGATGAGGGTGGCAGCCTCGATGCCGCGGAACAGCTCATGGTCTCTCACGCACTCAACCAGCCCGCGCCGTGTAAGCGTCCCATCAAAGGGCAAAACAAAATTCCTTTCCCGGAACATTACCAGGCACTTGCTCGTCATGGTGACGTACGTATATGTACTACTGCGAAATTGCGCAGCAATGAACGTTGCTGAGTGAGACGCGAAGTAGAGTGTCTCGAGCACGTGCAGCAGTATGCGCCCTTTTCAATTTGGCTGAGCACTGTGGTGACTTGGCTTGGCTTGGCCAGCTTAGTTTGCACAACGTGACACTCCAATTGCTAAGGCTATTGCAAAATAAAATTACACCAAAAATACTTAGTTGTACTAAATGCGACTTAGGTGCTCTGGCACCTACTGAATTTGATTATTATGATTATGTGATTATTATGATTATTATTATTATGTGTCACTGAAGTGGACAGCTGTGGTCTCAAAATACATATTTTAAGACTGTTCTTATTGTCAAGGTGTTCATTTTACAACGTAATAGTAGTGATCAGAAAACACAATGGTCACTCGTGAAAATCTGGCTACAATGCTGACACGTCACTGAAGAAAATTGCATCACAGCAGAGGAAATCAGGTTTTACACTTGGCAGAATGGAAATCAGAAAGGCACTTATGCAATTCCTCACAGTTGTGCTGTTACTTTAAGCCATTGCACCATTTTCCAGCCAGTAGGGAATGATTTGTCTCACACAAAAAATAAAGAAATGGCTTGCATACTTGTCTGTTGCCAGTAAACACCATCTTGGAAGTTTAGTGCAACTACACTGCGTGAAAGGCATTCTAATGGCATATGCAGATGAGTTTTTCTCCTGTGTAATTCAATATTATAGGATACATTTTTTTAAAAATTAGGTAGCTTTTTAACATGTTTGCCATTAATTAAGCAGAATTCCTTCCCATATATCATCCTACATCTCTTTCCTGGCCTATTACAGCTGGTACTGGGGACATATGCAGCTGCAATTTACGTTTTTATCGATAAGAGCATTTTGTCTGTGTTATGCACAATTTATTTTCTAGTGTTTGTGTTTCTGTTATGGCAGGTGAATGTGCAAGGCCTACTGATGAAGAATTATCTTGCAATCACGCATACAAAAGGTAAAGCAACTCAAGCTATGATCAAGGGACGCCGTAGTGAAGGGCTCCGGATAATCTCGACTACCTACAATTCGTTACTGTGCACTGACATTGCACATGCAGTACACGGGCTTCTATAGCATTTCGCCGCGGCCGAGCCCGAACCAGTATCTTACCTTAGGCCAGCAGCCGATCGAGCACCGTATACATAAGAGTGTAGTATATATAGTGACTGAGTCACCATGGCGATTTAGAAATGGAATTTTTACTATAGCGCTTCTAATTACGATTTGTACTGACACGCTATAGCGGATTAAAGTGTCTCACTCATTCAGTGCTTCAGTGCTTCCCCATTTGCGATGTGCTACAATAAAAAAAAATGCCTTTATCCATGTATCCCACACTGACGCAAAAGTTCACAGGCCACTGCACCGTAACCTGAGGCCAGAGGATAAAGTATGTGTGTGTGTGTGCGTGTGCGCGCGCGCGCGCGTGTGTGTGTGTGTGTACACGCGCATTTCGGCGTAACGGCTATCCGTTGCTTGCATGAACTTGACTACACCAAATAGCGATCACCGAGCTGTCGCTGGACCCATGCCGCTCATGGACGCTTCGCCCTCGGAACAAGCGCGGCACGTGGGGCATGGACCACCAGCCCACCTACATGAAGAATGGCGTTTTCGCCACATTTCGTCATGCACCTGAAATTCCCATAGCGCACGACTGCTTCACTTCGCGGTCCAGTGCATCCTGATGCATGCATGCATGCATGCATGCGCGCATCGGTCGGGGGAGTAAGCGAGCAGTTTGTCCTCCCGTAAGTCCTTTTCGGGCCAGGACTAAACAAATGGTCCTCCAAATTTGCACACGGCACGCAGCTCGCCGCAGTTGGTCCTTTCGCAGACTAACGGGCCGTTTTGAGGACTAAAGTTGACGTTACTCCCCCCTTGAGCCGGTTTTTTTCTTAGAGTGTACAGTTGGGATATAGTGCACAGCTGCAGGATCCTGCAAAAAAAAGAACAAACGAACACATAAGTTTTAGAAAAAAGTCTTTTGCAAATCATTAGAGAAATCCCACGTTCAGACACCTCCAGCCTTGCATGTAAAGGAAGCATCTGCAAGCTTGTCCCTCCACAATTCTTAATACATATTAAACGGTGGCTTACTAGAGCTAATGAGCTAATAGGCCACCTACGCAAAAATGCTGCATTTAAACCAAGTCAGCTGCTCTGCAGGTCATTTTATAATGCATATGTCGCCGCGGTGGCTGAGTACTTATGGCGCTCGGCTGCTGGCCTGAAAGACGCGGGTTTGATCCCGGCCACGGCGGTCGAATTTTGATGGAGGCAAAATTCTAGAGGCCCGTAAACTGTGCGATGTCGGTGCAAGTTAAAGAACCTCAGGTAGTCGAAATTTCCGGAGCCCTTCACTACGGCGTCCCTCATAGCCTGAGTCGCTTTGGGACGTTAAACACTCACAAACCAAACCATTCTATAATGTATAATGGCAGCAAATGCATTTTCAATATTGTCTAATGCCTGTATTGATAACATTCACTTTGGAAGCAAACTGGCTGACGCTGGTAAAATTACAAGGTTCAATAGATGGCAGGCGGACTAAAACCTAGAATATACCAGTGGTCATGACCGATCTCCCTACAGTGAAATGTGTCCTGCAGTCCTTGATATCCGTGTCACACGGGCATTACGAAGGCCCTTCAATGGCCATCATGTCAATACTCTTTCAAAGGAACGAAGAAGTGTGGAACTCATTTGAAATTTTAAGGGCCTGTGAGCAGTGGCAGCATGCACTCTCGGACATGGAGCACTCACAGTCATTGTTGTAAGCGTTACCAAAAACAAGTAACTAATACGTTACTCGTTACGCTAAAAAACAGGAACGTGTTACCGCCGTACATTACCTACAAAAAAAGGTAATGCGTTACAGTTACCAAAAAAAAGTGCCGCACGTTACTTTGCCGTTACTTCATGGGCATAAGTTTTAATTAGTGCGTCTTTGCCTTAAGAACTCACGACAATTTTACAAAGCTCATATTTCACATGAAACTTCTAGCCAAAACAATGATTTTACGCAAAATCCTGATGTAACGAAAATAGTCTGAACAAATGTGCAGGAGCTTAGCAATTTTATAGTGGCCAAAAGTGGCCTTTAGGGCTACATGTGATGGCTTCGAAATTTGTGGCACATGGTGAAGCCATTTTCTGGATGTGACATTAAACACAAAATGACACTTCGCCATGAATTCTAACGTTGCTGATCTCTCAACAAATTCACAGTAATTCTCAAAAATGTGATGTTCCAAAATGCTCGTTATGCTTCCACTCTTTAGAGGGTTTTGAGTATGAGTGGTTTGGGAAGGCAAGTATGTAAATGCATGTTCGTGTACGTGTTTTGTGCTTTATGCCTATTCTGTGTCTTTTTTCTTTAGATGGGTGCATCGTCAAGGGCACGTGTTTTCTGGCATGCATGCGAGCCGTAACAAGTGTCGTCGAGAGCACCTGTACATTTTTGTTTATTTGCAACATCACTTTGTGTGCTCTGCGCTTCCTTTTTTTTTTTCTAAAAAAGGGGCGGAGTGGGGAACAATTGGAACAAAACGTAACTCACAACTCACGTTACCGAAAAATGTTAACGTAAGTATGTTACCCGTTACAGTTTGGAAATGGTAACGAGTACGTTACTAAGTTACTGAAAAAAGTAACGCGTTACCAGTAACGCCGTTACTTGTAACGCGTTACCGATAACACTGCTCACAGTAATGTACTAGGTATAAAAATCGGAGCAGTATAATTGCTGAAAAATTATGAAACTGCAAAAGAAACGTTACAGCAAGCACAGTACCATTGCTGCCAGTGAAACAAAAGTAACTAACAGCTTCCTCGGTAGTGCATGTATGCTTACAGCTTGTCCAACGCAACAAAATTAACTTGAACAGTGCATAATATTCCTGAAAGCAACAACCACTTTGTTTTTAACCTTTTCAGTTTAGATCTATTAGTCAATTGCTTGGATGCCTGAACAATGACGCAGCGATAGCGACGCCACTACGCCTCAGTAGAAGATGGAATCCTTCAATGGTGATAGAGTTTACTGTGTAGCAGCAGCACACCTGATTCGAGTTCGATAGCAATTGAGAATTTCCAAGCCTCTGGACTACATAGCCTCTGAAAATGTTCATGTAACAATAGTATGAATGCTAGTGTGCAAAGCTATGTTATTATATAATATACTGCCTATTTCTTTTCTTCAGCCTGACACATTTGATGGCAGGGATTTGCCATCTATGCAAAGGCGAGGAACGGTTAGTCGAGCATTGCTACCTCGGCGGCGAACAAGAAGCGCTTCTGTCTTCTCCGAAGACACAGAGAGCCCGACATTGCGAAGGAATGACACAACACAGTCGAGCGCATATTGGAGCACGCGCACAGTGGAGGGACACCTTTTAGATGGCGTTGTGGCGAAGAGGGCGATATCGTCCGCATAGATAGCAACGCGCACAACTTTGCTGGCCCAAGGAGAGATTGAGTCTGCCAGACCGGCGAGGACAATGTCGAAAAGAAAAGGGCTCAAGACACTGCCCTGTGGAACACCGCATGGCACATGACGAGGTGAACTGTAGGCTCCACCGACACGCACGCGCATTGTTCGGTTGCACAGGAATGCGGAGACATAGTTCAACAGATTGTCACTGATCCCAATGGCAGCAAGGGCGCTGAGTATAACACAGTGAGGGAGGCAGTCGAATGCACTCAACGTCAAGGAGGATGAGAAAACCCGTCCGTCCAGAGCCAAGGGAGTGCTCTAGGGTAGAGATAACATCGGCTAAGCAATCGGCGGTGGCTCGGAGGCGCCGAAAGCCGCTTTGTTGGGGGGCAAGGGCGTTGAGATTTTTGGCTGCCCATTCAAGCCTCGACAGTGCCATAGCCTCCATTATTTTACCTGCGGCCGAGGTAAGGGAGATTGGCCGATACGAAGATAGGAGGCGGCTGGGTTTTCCCCTCTTGAGAATGGGTACTACAGTCGCCTCTCTCCAGGATTCCGGAACGACTCCAGATCGCCAAACTTGATTGTACGCCGCAAGTAATTGTTCTTGCTGATGTTGGTCAAGGTTGCGCAGCATGTGATAAGTGATGCCATCGGCTCCTGGAGCGCTGTAACCCTTGCGGCGATTAAGAGCGCAACGAAAGTCTTGCAAGGTAAAGTCCGCAGAGCAGAGCGAGCGCAATACGGCAGCGAGAATGGCTGGGCAGGAGAATGAAGCAGGTGGACTCGCAGTGTATTGAGTAGAGGCTTCAAGGTTGGCTGCGGCCCCAATTGGGGCAAATTGGTGAGCCAGTTGGTCGGCTAGTTCCAGGCTGGTGATGCGGTGGTGAAAGGCGACAGCAAGAACAGGGCACTTAGGAATGCCGGAGTGGAGAAAGGAGCGCATGATACGCCACACCCGTTGCTTCCCGCTCGCACGAGAGAGAGCTGCACAAAATTTGGCCCAACTGCGGCGACGAAGCCGCTTGGCGTGGCGGCGGCAGGCCGCGTCTAGCCGATTGTATATGGTCCAGAGATCACGGCGGCGGGCACGCACGGCGCGACGTTGGGCAGCTCTATGAGCTGCACGTAAGTTCAAAAGTTTGATGTCAGGAACAGGCGATCCGGGGGCTACAGGGCACTTAGATGTGGCTCCTCTGGCGCACTGGGTGATATGGGTGAAGAAATCGTCCTCACTGTATTCACTGGCGCAGAGCTCGCGGAAACGAGGCCAATTATTTTTTATTTTCTATGACGCTTCGTTTAAAAAGTTATCAGATATGCAATATATTGCACACTGGGACTAAGTTGTCAAAAAAACAATGGAACATGATGTCATAGACAAACGCTTTTATTGACCGCTGTGATCTCATTTCTTGTGAAACTCTTTGAAGCAGTTGCGGCCAGCTGTCAAGCACAAGAATAAGTTACACTTGCAGCATCGGAAATTTGTCCTTTCGCTGCAGCCGGGGTTCCAACACCTGCTTGCGGACTTTTAGTCCACTAGCTCCGGCATGTGTGACGCACCTAGTGTGCGCACGGATGGTGACGGAAGTGGCACAATTGCTGGCTTCCACAGTTTCAAGGCTTCGCAATCACTTTCACTTGAGGCAAACCCCTTGTCAGAGGCAAGTAAAAAATGGGCGAGCTCGAGCTTGAAGTTCAGCAGTTGCATGATGTCTTTTCTCGGTGTGCCCAGCTCTCGATGGTCTTGCTTGTAAAGCAGCCAAGAGCTCACAACTCCGACATCCATCATGAAGACGAGGGTCCGAATCGTCCACTTCTTTGTGCGCATGGTAGTGGGGTAGTAGCTCAGCATTCTGTCACAAAGATCAACACCCCCCATGTAGGTGTTGTACTCTGCGACAACTGCTGGTCTCTTGACAGCAACTTTCTTTCGCTCCTGTTTTGAAAATCGTGTGCACTCATCCACAGGCTCCATGCCCACGTGGGTGGAAGTCAACATGATTGGTTTGTTATCATACCAGTTTGTCATGCATATGTTAGAGACAGTGCTGACACACTGAGACATTGCTCCACGACCTTCCGTACGCATTTCCCGGTCACCTTTCAGCTTGAGCCCTTTCGGAAGCCGTGATTTCATAATTGTGCCTGTCCCCCTGAGGTTCTTTTCAGCCAATGACTCAAGAAGATCCGGTAAAATATCGGTCGAAATAGAGCGAGCTTCCACACGATAAAGTCGCTGCAAGCTTCAGCACAACGGCAGCACCGATTCCATGTAGTTTCTTTTGTGCGAGGCTTCCTTTCCCCTGAAAGATCTCAAAATCTAACACAAGGCCTTCAGGGCTTGCCAAGATAAAGTTCTTCAGGCCTGTCGGGTTGGGCTTTCCAGGAACGAACGGCTTCACTGGGCACTTACCGGTGAAAGGAATAATTTGCTCGTCAACGCAGATGTTTGGTGAGCGCAGCAGAGTTAGGCAAGCGTTTCTGATGATGTCAAGAAGAGGACAGACTTTCCATGGCCGATCGGCTTCTTTATCTTTGTCGGAAACAGCGATGTCGTTGACGACCTTCAGGTTCGATCGGATGAGAAAAAACCGATCCCTCGTTATTTTGTCGGCTACGGCGGCGACACGCGTTCCTTGGCTCCAATACATTTTCGCTCGAGGATAACCCAAGGCGCTCATCAGCAATGAAGCTCCAAGGAATATCTTCATTTCCCCAGGAGATGACTTCAGCGACCGTCCTTCAGCGTGCCTTCGAGCGGCAGGTTTGCGTGGCGTGCCCGAAAGCACCGCAGTTGTGGCATTGCAGGGGGCAAGGGAGGCGGGCTCGGACGCGGCGACGAAGTTTGAATAGGGCAACTTCCTCAGGGGGGTGGGTGCCGGCAAAGCGAACAATGGCATTTCCTCCGCTTCTCCAACATCCGAGAACGGGGATCTTTCTTTCAAGTCCAGCAGCGATGTCCTCTTCGGACAGCCCGCGATCCACGGCAAATATGACACCGGTGCTGGTTTTAGGGCCTAGTTGCTTGGCGCGAACTTTGATGCCGCAGAGGTCATCGACGGCGAGAAGGGAAGCAGCATCAGCTGACGCAACACTGTCCACTGCACACACGTTGCGGCGGATGTTAACGCGCACCGCGACGACGCCAGGGAGTTGAGAGAGTTGTGCCGCGAGGGCATCGCGTGAGACACCGAGGAAACTTGCACTGCGTCCCACAGGGAAGTAGAGCACGGTGACTGGCATGGCCGCATTGTGTCCTCTCGTGGACTTAGGCGCTGAGAAGCGCGCTGAGGAAAGAAGGTTCCCGTCGCTTTCGCGGCCAGCAGCGGCGGCGTCGGAGACAGCGGCCGGGGCGGCGGAAACTTGTTTGGGGAGGGCCTCCTCGAAGGCGCGAAAGGCGAGACGTCGCTTCTTTCTTTTGTCAACCCGCCGCGTCCGAGTTGGCTGACGAGGAGAAGAGGAGGAGGGCTGTTTGCGAGCGGGATCCCTCTCGCCCGCACGAAGCTAATCCTCCTTCGTGAAAGCAGAGTCCCTCCATATTTTACTGGTCATGAAACTCCCCCGAAAGTTTGATATAGGGACAAGAGTGGCCGCTAGGGGCGCCCTCGCCATTCGGGGGGCATCGGAGTGAATCCGGCGCTGGCGCTCTGCGGCCTTCGACGGAACTGAAAAATGCAAATAAATACATCTCTGGAGTGATACTACTGTGAGAAGGATGTGTTTCCGGGCAGGAGGAGGCACAGAGAAAAATAAAACTGTTTATCAGCGCACTGGCGGCCGGCGAACACGATAACACTCGGAAAATTCGCACACAACCGATTGCGCAGGAAGCCAGCGGGCCTCGCTCGCGAAATACTAGTTCCTATTTAAAAAACAAATAAGACAGGCGCTAGCATGGTATATGCTGGCTAGTCCGTATTAAGATACAGAGATGATCACCTGCCGGTCCGATGGAGCGGGGCTGGCGCGTCCGTTCAAGGTACGAGGCGCAGCGCGCATACACGCACCGGCAATGGGCGCCCCTGGCTATGCCTGCTCGCACTACTTGAAGGAAATTTGGGTAAACGATGATTAAGGGGACTTAGTATGAAATCTAGCTTTAGAACGAGAATTTCGATGGCAATTATAGCATGTTATTTATGCTATGCAACACACAATGTTGATAAAACATGTTTTTTTTTTCCTGAAGCATTTAGTGCAAATTTCAGTAGCCGATCCACGGCACTTTAAAGACTCGGACCAGCCTTAATGCCTCCCACAAAGTGCAATGGTTGTAATTCGCGACCACGTCTCGCTATTTCCTATATAGACGTTTACTTGCAAACATTTATTTTCCCTTTCATAACTGCAATCAGTATGAATGAAGCACTGATGCGAATTCCGGAATAAGCAATGAAGACCGAGTGCTGTTTTATCTGAATTTTTTTTTTTTACTGCCACTGCCTTCGTGCCACATTTGACTTTAAGGTTGCACATACAGTATTATGTAGTTTTCATTCTGCTTTTATTCGTTTTCATTGCAACTGTTATTGATAATTTATCAATACAATCAAGTAATTCTTCTTCATGACCGAGACCATCATTAATAAAGTAAACTAAGTCAGAACAGTTTCCAACGTCAAAGATGAAGAAAGTGGGGTCAATAGTTTTATTCATGAGAACAGGACAACAACTTTTAAAGCGAAAAATCACACAAATCTTTTCATTTTGCAGAGGCATGACAGAGCTACATAACTCGGAACCGTTTAACAACGTTTAGCTCAACTTCCCTCCACTTGCCGGACAAGACCGGCACGATGATTCCCTGGACTTCTTGTTTTTTTCTCTGGTGAAGAAATGCAGCCGGCATCTCAGAAAAAAATGAATAACTTCTGCAGTAGTTTCCACGAAATGTGATGGACAGCCCACGCTAGCAGAGGGAATTCTATTGTCATGCAATATGCTTTCAATAATATTCATGTAGAGATTAGGGCATGCAATTTTCTCTACTGTGAACTCCTCCACATAGCCTTCTACTATTTTTAAAAGGCCAAGCAAGCGATCTGAAGGCACCTGTAGATAGCCTTTTGATCTTATTGCTGTCAAATCATTTGGCTTCCGAGTTGAATTTTTTAAGGTTTGGACACAGCACGAGCAAGCCATCGTTGCAAACTTCTTGACCACGTAGCCAGCAAGATGATCTAGAATGCACTCCTTGGGTGACATAGGCTGCATTGTGCCACTGTTGCCTTCCATGCAGTCAGCAGGCTCTAAAAGAATATCATCTAAGAGCACAGCCAGTGTATCGACCTGAAATATACACAATTTGCAGTACTGTTGCTTATATGCAATGAAAAACTGCATAGAAGCTTGTCACGAAACAAAAATTCGTAACTTACATGAGTTGGAGAAGGCGCTTTCTTGCAGTCAATATCTTGCAACTTGAGGAGCAACTTTGGTGCTTCACCTTCGACTGACGCTCTTTTTGGAGGCCGTACCAAGTTGTTGACACTCAGCATACGGTAGATAAAGAAGAACTGCTGGATAGTTGGTTGACCTCCATCTCCGGCCACGTCTAGCTATGCCAAAAATCGCTAGAAAAAAGAGGACAAACATGCATTCATTCGTCGCTAGGCACTTTATAAGCATTAAACATGTAATAGCTCTAAGAATGTGGCAGCGAGCACAAGAGGCAACCTAAATAGGACAGTACATTTTCTGACAGGCATACCTTTCTGGCTTACCTCTAAGGGGTCCTGTCCAATAGTTCCTACGAGAACGTAACGGAAGCCAGCAGTGAGGAGACGTTCTATAAGGGACACAGTGCTATGCAATGTTATTCTGAGAGCAGCACAAGTTGGCTTGCTTAAGAAGAAAATTTGTTGCTGTTTTGGCAAAGATTTGATATAAGCAGACCAAGCATCGAGCCATGGAATGTTGTCTTTCAGAGTGAAAACAAAAAGTTTTTTCTTTGCATAATGCACAAAATTTTTTCTTAATATAGCCAATTACTAATAGCAAAGAACCGTAATTATACTACTCACTGCAATATGTTCAGTTTCTTTGAACAGAACCTGCTCTGTGCGCTTAGTGTTCAGGCAGTCAAATAAATTGTTCATGCGCCTTGTGAAATGAGCAGTGTCTGTGGATCCATGAAGCTTCTTGCAGTTCTCTTGTTTGCTGTAGAATTCCATGGCTGAAGCTGTACTTTCACTCAGCAACTGAAAAGTAAGAAATATACTATAATAAGGCTCATTAACCACAAATGAAAGCATCCTGTAACCAGCACGTAAACATACCTGCACTGCAAGCTTCACACTCATTTTCTGAAATGGATTCGGAAATATATGAGCTTTTGTGAGTTTTGGGACAGCACGTAGCCCAGACTGCTGCTCCTCATATTCCAGCAAGGCCGAGTAGTAAGAATGACAGACTTCTTTGTCACCAGGCAGCTGTTCAAAAAAATAAGGTAAATGCTTCAATAAACCATTACCCTTTTTTGCATGCCAATAAGAGCTCACCAAAAATTTTCCAACTTTCACCAGATTGTTCCGTATGCACTTAAATATGTGTGGCGGATCAATCACAGCATAAATGGTTCTCCCGGGATCACATGGATGTTGAAAAGAGGTCTGCAGTTAATTGATTTCTCCACTGACACCTAAAGAAAATTGCCATGGTATGTGTGATGTACAATTTGCAAATTTAATACCATACGTCTTATACAGTAAAATATTTACCTAGTGAGCTCAAAGCTGACCTATTAGATGCGGAATTGTCACAAGTGACTGCATCTATAACCACTCCAGCGTTACAAAGGTGAACAATACACTCCAACAAGAGTTTTGCAAGGACTGTGCCTGGAGCAGCACCAGACGCACAGAACACACCAACGGTCTGTGACCAACTGCCAAGGAATGGCCGAAACAGAAACACCAAAACGTGATCGCCATCCTTGAAGTGATCAGATTCCCTGGTGTATTCACCGAAATCAACTTTACCCAGAAGCCTCATGTCACTTTCTCGTAGGTGAACACTCTTCCTCACGCTCATTTCATCAAACATCAAAACTCCTGAAAGTGAAGAAAATATACAGAGTGAATTGTCAGGAAATACAAATTAGTCACCATTTTAAACCTTAATAAAAGCACACCTCGACGTTCCCTTTCATGCAGACCTTGTAGCTTTTCCCTCAAAATATGAAACAAATTGTTGTCAAATCCAAACTCTGCTTTTAGATTCTTCAAATAAGTGTACAACGTGCGAGGATGTGGCAGGGGAAGAAACCCATTTTCATGAAAAAATATGTACACCGATGTCGATTTTATCTTCAGCAGCATGCAGTCATGAAGCCATTCCTTCTTGTACCTGTTGGAAAAGATTTTTTTTTTTTTTCGTAGCGAAGCAGGCAAAATGTACGAATCTCAATAAATAAAACGCTGAGCAATGTGCCTATCTATTTGAAGCTTACCGTACTGCTTTTGGCGACTTCACGTTCACTTTCATTAAACACTGATCAAAAATTAACTTTTCACGCTTTGACAGCTTGCGCAAATTTAGTTCAGTTTTTCGGTCGCCTCTTGAGCTGCCACCCTGGCGAGCTTCAGTTGGCAGCGCTGAAGTCGTTGCTCCAAGCAGCGGATATGTGCCTTCAATTTTTTTAGCTGCGAGAAGCTGCATACAGCTCCCTCCGTTTGACAGGCGGCGTCTACACGTCCGTTTCCGTTCACCTCAGTGCCTACGTAAAAGCAAGAAGGGAAAACTTCACTCATAGATCTCCCGTGCGCCGTACATGCAATCGGCACGCAAGCAACAAGGCACACGCATGTCTACTTTCATTATCTGCGCCCGTCGAACTCGAGCACATCGTCGCTGCAGCGTCAGAGCTCTCCAGATCAGCTGACGGTTCCTGGCGACGCTTGGTAACCTTGAGCTGCCGAGGCGAGTGAGTTCTGCGCTTTTTCGGATTTGACAAATACGCAGGGAGGCCTTCGAAAATCCTCGGCACGGCATCCGGCGAAAGTTTTGGCACATCGCGCTGCGACGTCACAACCACGCCATCAACTACCCATTGATCTGCACGCACAATGTCACTCGCATCCAAGTGCTTTTCACAGACACGCACATGCGGGGAGTCAAAACTGAAGCCAGAAGTTTCTTGGCGTGGTATGGCGCGCTTCCATTTTACCCGCCGGTCGCTGTCACTGGGCAGGCAGAACATCGACACTTTTTCTTCATTTCCCCTGTACCCGGAGCGGCATCCAGGTACGCAACAAGTACGCGGCATCCTGACCTGACTTTCAGGCACACTCAGGGCGCACTTTATTGAGACACAGCACAGGGAGAAGCCGAAAACTGCGAGCACACATGCCACGCGATTCCGCACTGACAGCAGCTGCCGCCTTCGGTCGCCGCCGCCGCGATGCCCCTCCGTAGGGTGCCTCGATGCGCGCCCGCTCTCCGCTTAGGGTGAGGACAACCGCGTCGTCTGCTAGCGCGACCGCCATTTTCTTGCTTCCGCTGGTCGCGAGACGCTCGTTTGCTGCGTGGCGCGCCTAGATAGAGGTGGCCCCGCTTGCATTGGGAGCTTGAATTTGACTTTACTTTTGAAAATCATTCATTTTATAGTTTAGATGAAAGTAAGAGTAAAGATTCGGTGATGCATTCGCTATTTCGAGACGATTAGCGAAAGTATAGCGGATATCTTTCTTTGTTTTGCTATAGGTGATCACGGCGGGCAGCTGATCGTCGTCGTTGGAATACCGGCGCCACGGAGTTGCTATCATTGCGCTTACTTGTGGATATAGCGGAAAGAGGGTGAAGTGCGCCAAGTGAACAGCTGCATATTCAAGTACGAACGCATGACATACTTACGTTAACTTACACTATTATGCAATGGTGGCAAAAACATTTTGCAGTCAAAACATAAAAACCTAGGCGCACGCAAGAACAATCATTTAATGCCTTAATGCACAAGTACAATATCTACAAAATGATTACAAAAGACGATTCAATGCAAGCGTAATGCAACTTGTGTGTCTTACGCTTTAATTTTTCTCACGCTTATGTGCATGCACACGAAAAGTTCACACTTATTACAGCGTCTTCAAGGAAGAGAAACACCAGCACAAGTTTTACTTCCGTGACCACCAGCACGTGTGGCTGGGTACTGACGTAGATGTATACGTAGCCGCAGTCTTGTGTAGGCGGCTATCAGCATTTTTCCTATTGCTTCCTTGTGATCTGCACATGTGTTCAGGCATGGTCGGTCTATCTTTGCAAAGTATTCAGTGAGCGATTTCAGCGGGGACTTCATCGTGTGTATTTTGTTAGTGCACCACGCGGCAGCGCCTGTGAAGTACTCCTCGTAGTTCTTGAGAGTGCGCATCACTTCACTGCTAGGATAAATTAAGTTTCCTCCATCCCTCACATACTCCTTCAGAATTGTCAAAGAGGCATATTCATTACAAGCTGTTCCGATGAGAGCATCTTTGCACTGGGAGCAAGACACAGACTTTAAGACGCTTTTCAGGATGAACCCTCCGAGGTAGTACAAAATGGAACATTCCGTTGACGTCAGTTCTTCGATGAACAAAATCTCAGAGTCATCTATTTCTTCAGGCAAATTTTCTGAGTGCTGCTTCTTTGCTTGAGAAAGGAGATCGACGAGGTACTCTCGATCATCAAGCTCATAGCTTGTTGTTCGTGGCGTGTGTAGAAATTGGCTCACACTAACAAGCCTCAGAGCACATTTTAAATCATATGCCGTCGGCACTGGCTTCCTTAGGCGTACTACTGAAAAAAGATTTTCGAGGCAGTCTTGAAGTAGCCTGCTTGTTAAGAAAAACTCGTAGCGTTCATTGCCCAGAAAAACTTCTTGGAGGCGAAGGACAACTGTCGTGGAAATAAGCAGCCCAGCTTGGGATGGTTTCCACTGAGAGGTGGCGCCCATATTCATCCCTTGTATAGTTTCTGCTGCAAGGCGCAAGGTTTTCAGAGCAGCGTAATATTTCTCCATATTTCGGTGGCTTAAAGCTAAAGTGGGATGGCGTGATGACATCAGGGCATACCACTTTGACACCAGATCGAAGAACCATGCTGTCGTTTCGGCAGATGGGTCAAGCAGCCCTTCTTTCACCAAAAATCGGATAGCCGGTGCCGCCTCTCTGAAGAATTGAAGAGCTACTCCTACCTTCATTTTTGTAAAGTGGCCGGAGCTGACATGAACTTCCGATAGGGCAGGGGCTACTTTAAGTTCCCTCTCTGCGTCGTAGTCCACCACTGCCTGGACGTGCTCCAGTTTCACGTTTGGTGACGGGAGGTTGTTGTCGAGCACGGTGGCATCGCTCAGTGCAAACACTTTCGAGCTTAAAAGTTGCCCTCGTAGGTTCTTCAACACATGTGCTGCATCAGCAGTGAAAAAAAGCTCTTTCCCGTCCAAGCATGGATGCGGTATTGAGCACACTGTGGTAGAATTTCTGTGGCTTGAAAATCCTAATTCTCGCCACATCGCTCGATTTGCTGATCCCATGTCACATGTGACAGCACGGACTCTGAGGGAAATCTGGCCACAGCGCCGAATGATGTCGAGTACATAGTCTTTAAGCACGGCACCTTCCACGTGTTGGCCAGTGAATTCATAGCCGATGACCTGCTTCCACCGCTGATTGATTCCTCCCAGCATGAACACCAAAGCGTGATTGGCGGGCTCCTCTGGCTTCGAAGGAAGTGTTATACTTCCAAGGAGAACGTCTTCACCTCGATCCAGTTCAAATGCTGTAGCAATTTCCATCTCGTCTAGAAACAGCACACAGTCTTTTTCCACGTTTTCCATTGTGTCAGTCTTGCACTTCATGACATCAAAAACTTCTTGAAGAATGCCTGGAAGGAACCTCAGTCCCTGGATCCTCCGTGCCAACGTCCTGCTGGACGGAAGAGGGTAACCCAACTTCCTCAATGTCTCATATCCTGTCGTTCCGCAAGCAAACTTAATTTGCAACCCTTGCTTAACCGTCTCCGCAGACCACGTGTGACCCTGAGTGCTATTTTTAGAAATAGCGGAAATTTGGTCTGCATTCAAGAACCGTGTATTTTTTGCGAAATTATCAGCCATGCTTTCATGCTTTTGAACTTGCTTTTTGAGCTTTTGGATTGTCTTGTTAGCAATTGTGTGATGTTCTTGAAGCGTGGCGTATTTCCTTTCCATGTCTACCAACTGCTTTCTCAACTCAGCACAATCCGTTTGTGTCCCACTAGCTGTAGGTGTTTCATCTGTCGAGCTTGGACTTCCGACGTTCGAAGATTCTACATCTAAGCTGTCGACTTGGAGATTGACCGATGACGTATCTCGGGACACCATTTCGGTTGAATCGGGGAGCAAATCTGCCTCTGATGCGATGTGAAGTCCTTCAGCGGGGTTGTTCACCTCTTCATTGGCGGATATGGGCACAAGCTGCGTTCTGTCTCTAGGTGGCTTTCGGTTCCTTGGAGCAACTGGAAGCAGGAGGATGTACAAACCAATGATCAAACTGAGCACTATGTAAAGGAAAAATGCGGGAATCACGGGATATGGAAAATCAAGATAAAGAGCAAAGCGAAAACAAGGCATGACCAGCGTCTCGGCATTTTATTTTTCAGTCTTTAGTTTTGCACAAAAAATTCTAAGGGTAGGGGCCAAAAGGTGCACATAAGTACTTCACTTGTTCCCCGCTCCCTGTATTAATTACAATGCCGTCTTGGTTAATTCCATTTGTATTAATTAGAGAAGGCGACCGATTCTGCCTTTTCAAGTAAGAATGGGTTAAGTGGGCGTTTGAGATGAAGGCTGCTGCGTGAGCCGATCGACAGTAGAATTGAATAAGTGGGAGGCTTCTTGATGAGCGTGCGAGAAGACATGCATGCATGCACACATAACCTGTTAAAGGCGAAATAAGTGACCCATACCGGGCAAGCGGCTCAAATGCCACCACTTTTTTTAGTAACGAATGTATGCACTTATACAGAATCAGGCAGCGAATCAAACGGGAAATACCTACCCCTGAATGAGAAAACCGTTGGTACAGCATTAGGTTTCAGCTTTTTCCATCCATCTGCCCGGTTTTGCTCAAAACATGATTCTTCAAAGTGAGCCTGCATGAAAAATTTTTTTTGCTAATATAAATGCCTTATTCCCCGAAAAATAAGATTAAATTACGATAAATCAAGAAAATCAAACAAACGCACGCCGGCACGCATATGGGCTCACATCCGCACACATTTACAAAATAGAGATGTACTTCACACTACTCCGTTTTTTTTTTATTTCCATGCGCTACTTCCATGACATATAAGCTAGAATAAATGTCATGAATAACAATTTTCGCACTGAACAAAAGTATAAAAGATCTGAATTTGATGCAATGTGGACAAACACAAGCCTAAAACGCGTCCCATGCTATTCTGCACTCCGGGATTCCCTTTTCATACTGCTATACAGGTATGCGCCTGCCAAAATTAAGCGGGCAGCGAGGGCTTTTTGTGAAGTAAGCGTGATGCACTGCTGCTCAATATTCCTGCCTGACAAAGATCGTAATAATTTTAGAAGGCTGAGCCTTATTGCCACGTGAAATGAACGGAAACGTAAATGCGCCAGAGGTTCCATATCGCCCCCCAAGCTCTAAGAGACTACGACCGTTTGCAGCGATCAAATATCAGAAACCTGCAAAAGCATGACATGACGCCTCCGACAGGAACACGAAATCGTAAATATGGTCATCAGAAACAGACTCAAAGACAAGCTGACACGAGCCTCGAAATAAATTTAGCACTGCTGAGAAGTCGGGTACTTACGCTGCATATGCAAGAGTAGTTCGTCGGCTGCCACTTGTCCCGCTTCACTTTCACAGTCCATAGAAGACGTCGTTTTTTGTCTCTAGGAAACGAAAACATTCTCCAGCCATTTTTAGCGCTGTTAGTGCACTGGGGAACGCAGCACCCAGGCATTCTGCAAAAAGACTGTGAAGAATGCCGCTTTCCGTGTCTAGCGTGGGCAGTCGACGGGACGCGGGAGCGGAATGCAAGAAAATGGCAGCGGCGCCTCCCGAGAACCGGTTTTGGCGGCGGCGACCCCTTCAAAGAGTGGCTCCACCCTCAGCGGAGAGCGGGCGCGCATCGAGGCACCCTACCCCTCCGCTGCACGCAGCGCCGCACTGCTGCCGCCGCTGGCAGCGCACAAAGCTCTCCCATAGCATGACGGCGAAGTTTCATGACCAGTAGAAGTATTGAGCGACTCTGGTGAAAGCTTCAACAGAGGGAGTGGATGTAGTGCAAAACAGCTGGGCCGCCAGGTCCATTGACGGCGGTGGTCGGCCCGGGGGGCGAAGTCTGCGTAGCGGCAGACGGCCTTGATTGTTCGACAGCCTTTGTTGACGTTTGGCCAGTCGTGATGGGAGCGGCTGCAGGGAGCAGCGGCGGGAATTCCTCTTCGAAAGCCGCACTGGTCTGCACGGGTGGCGCCGTTTGCGGCTCAAGGAGGTGGCCAGCTACAATGTCAGCGGCTGTTGGAGGTGCCTGGGAGGCGGTAGCCGACGTCGGGGTATTTGGCGGGAAGGCCGAGGAATGGTGGACTGCACCTTGTGTGCTGCAGTCGAAGGCCGGCATCACGGTAGAGCTCTCGGGACTAGGGTAATAATAAATGAGTGTGTCTTCGGCACTGGTCGAAAGTGCTGCTTGCTTCACGGGGTTAGCATCAGTAACTTCACCAGCGGGGGGAGGACGTAACGTGGCTGACACGATGCGACGTGCGTCGTCCTGTGAGTCAAGTGTCTTCTGCGCCTCGTAGTAGAGGCGCTGGAGCATGCGCGAGCAGCCGACGCTGCCCGCGCGGCGGTGCTGGCGGCCGGCGAGCCGGGCGCTGGGGTTGGAGGCCGGGTCCCCCATGGTCCGAAACGGACACAAAAGCTAAGATGCTAAGAAAAAACAGAAAGCCCCATGGTGGGGCAATCCTACGCTAACCCGCGACTGGAAGGATACCAGGTTATGGATCAAGGAGAGCTAGCGAGCGAGGGGCGAACAATAAACTTGAAAAAAGAGGGGGAGATGTCAAAAACACGGAGCTCTGATAAAAGCGACACGCTAGAACAAGGCGAGAACGGGGAATGGCGAGAACGGGGGTGTCTCGTTTGAAAGAGCGACGCCTAAAGTGGTTATTGGAAACTTTCATACGGGGGGGGGGGGGGGGGGGGGGCGCAGCCCGGTAACTGCCTCCTTTATGCAGGGGAACACCGCAACTGGGCTGCGCGGGGAGGGGGAGAAAAGAGAGAGCAGAGAGGGAAGCGGGTCTAGTTGGAAAGGGCAGGAAGAGAGGAGGGAAAGGGGCGGGGGGGGGGGGCAGTCGGCGCATACCGATCTGTCCCTGCGCAGCGGGTGCTCGTCGGGGCGCCCGAGGAGATGTTGGCGGCGCGCTCATACTACACAGAGGAAAGCGCGCGGCCTCGGTATCAGTTTAAAAGCGGCCGGTAATGGCCGCCCTGTCAATAAAGTGGATCAGGTGGCGTAAAGCCCTGCGCGTTCTCCAGGCAGATGCGGCCGGGAACAGTAGTTCGCTCGAGGTAGCTGAGGGAAGCCCCAACTCCCCATATTCTATGCGCAGTGCGGTTCGCGGTCCCGAGAAAGCGGGGCACTCACACAGTAGGTGGTCCACTGTTTCCAGCGCGCCGCAGTCAGCACAGAGTCCGTCCCCGACGCCTCCGATGCGCTGGCGGCGTTCGGCAGTCCACACACAGCCAACTCTGATGCGCAGCAGGAGACGTCTAGCCCTGGTGCCGAAGTCCACGAAGCTTATAAGGCGCGGAGAGTTCCCGGATGCAACACGGGGATCCGGGTGTCGTGCCATCAGCCTACGGTGGATGGTGTTGTGGGCCACGTCAAAGGGCGTCGCTCTCGGGAATCGCACTGTCCCCATGCGCGTTCTTCGCTAGCCGATCGGCTGCCTCGTTACCGGGCAGGCCAATGTGCGAGGGAACCCATTGCAGCACGATGTCACAACCGCGATCGCGCGCTGCACATAGTTTGGCAGACAGATTCGCTACACAGGGGGTGCCGCGGTCGGGATGACGTAGTTGCATCAGGGCGGCACGTGAGTCACTCGCAATCACCACAGCTGTCATCCGAGACTGTCCAGCGATGATGTCCGCGGCGAGGTGGAGCCCAGCCAGCTCGGCCACAGTCGAAGAAGGGCAGTGCGGCACTCTACACTGTCGCTCGATCCCAAGAGCCGGGACGGCGCAGGACGCTGTGGCGGACTCTCCATTATCCATCACAGAGCCGTCTGTGTAGAGGGCCACTCGGTCTGCATAGTCGCCATATAGACGCTCGGCCGCCTCCTGAAATATGGCACAGCGGGGGGTGTTGCGCTTGGAACGCACTCGCGGAAGTTCCGTCTGTATGCTCAGCGGCCGATTTCGATGTGGCGGCGGCAGGGTAGGTGGAGCGATGGAGCGATTTAGCGGCGTCCACTCGTCAAAGAGGCGCGCCACGTGCCCCATGCGCGAGTGCGGCGAATTGCGGAGCCTGGTTATGAGTTCTGCTGTGCCCTGCGCACGGTGAAGTCGCTCGATGTGATTCAGAGCCGCCCGCTCTGCCCGTAGTGAAACCGGCCAGGCCCCGAGCTCGGCGTAGGTGGGGCCCACTTGCGAGGTGTTGGGGAGTCCCGCAAAGCGACGCAGGGCCTTTCTGTGGTCGGTATCCAGCTGTTCCCACTGCCAGGCGCGGACACCAACCAGCGGGAGCGCGTAGAGAGATCGCGCCACGGCTATACCTTCGTATAGTTGCCTCGCGAGTGGTATTGAGATTCCCTCGCCGCCTGCGAGGAGGCGGGCAACATACCCAGTGATGCGGCGATTCCCAGCTCGGAGTCCTTGCACCGCCGTTTTCCACCGCAGCGCGTGATCAATGGTCACACCCAGGTACTTGACGCTGGTCTGCCAAGGGAGTGGGCTTCCGAAGAGGTGGAGCTGTGGTGTGTTTTTGCGGTAGCTCGGCCGGGGGTGCACCATCATTGCCAGAGTTTTCTCTGGCGAGATGTTTAGGCCGATGTTGCCCAGGTGGTTCACGACCGCATCCAGAGCACTCTGTAGAGCCGCGCGGACAGCTGGGCCTTCGTAGGTTGGGCCGGAGGCAAGGATCGCCACATCGTCCGCGTAGACCGCCATTTGGACGTGGTGCCGGGAAGCGGGGAGACAGTGGGGCAGCCGTGCAAGCGCCAGGTTAAACAGGAACGGGCTCAGTACGCTTCCCTGCGGGACGCCGGAATGGATGGAGCGGGGCGAGCTGATGGAGTTGCCCACCCGCACCCGGAAAGTTCTGCCGCTAAGGAAGGCCTGCACATATGCCAGCAGCTTGCCACTAACGCCCAGTGAGCGCACGGCAGCGAGGACGACGGCGTGCGGCAGCAGATCGAACGCGCTGCGTACGTCCAACAAGATGAGGTATGACACCTCTCTTCGTCCCCTGGCATCCTCGAGAGCCGAGACCACCTGGGAAATGCAGTCCGCCGTGCAGCGGCCTCTCCGGAATCCGCTTTGTTCGGGCGCCAGAGCCTTGCACGCTGTGGCGATCCAGTCGAGGCGGAGCAGCGCGACAGCTTCGAGCGTCTTCCCGGCGGCCGAGGTCAATGAAACCGGCCTGTAAGAAGTAAGCGCTTTCTGCGGCTTCCCGGGCTTCCGGACGGGCACAACCAGGGCGCTTCTCCAATCTTCGGGGATGTCCCCACTGGCCCAGATTTGGTTATAGGCGGCAAGGAGCGCAGGGCGCTGGTGGCTCTCGATGTTGAGGAGCATCTGATACGTAATACCGTCCGCTCCGGGAGCACTGCGGCTGCCGCGTCGACGCTCGAGTACGTTGCCAAGCTCGTGGGGGGTGATATCCGCGTTGCAGAGCTCGGCTATATCTGTCTGCAGCCGTGCTGGTAGAGCCGGGGGGCTGGACAGCGTGATGCCCAGCGGCGCCGATCGAGGCGGCGCGAAGTGGTCAGCCAGGGCTTCCGTCAGCTGCGCCGTGCTGATCCCGCGAGCGATGGCGATGGTAAGGACCGCGCAGCGAGGCACAGCAGGGTAGAGCATCGCGCGCAGTATCCTCCAGGGACGGCCAGGGCGACGGGAGTCACACAGTGCACCACACATGCGAGCCCAACTCCGTCTGCGGCAGCGGGCGGCGTGGCGGCGACAGACGGCGTCCAAGCGATTGTACAGCGTCCAGTGTTCTGGTTTGCCAGTGCGGACGGCTCGCCGCTGGGCAACACGTCGTGCAGCGCGCACGTTGAGCAGTTTAATATCCGGGACTGGGTCACCCACAGTCACAGAGCACTTCACAGTTGCCACGCGCGCGCACTGGGCCACATGTCCGAAAAAATGTACACCGTTAGGAGACCTGGTGCTGCAGCGCTCGCGAAACTCGCCCCACCGCACAACACTATACACACGCGTGGTGGCTTGATAACGGTGCACTGGTGTGAGCACTATTGGGTAGTGATCGGACCCCTGTGTGTCCGGCTCACACTCCCACCTGTATACACAGTTGGACGAGGTCAGCGTAATGTCAATCGCGCTGTGCTGCCCCACCCGCTGTACGTGCGTGGCCGCTCCGCTATTTATGATGCGAAGCCTCGCTCGCTGGGCAGCCGAGAAGAGCTCCCTTCCTCGGCGGTTGGTGCTGTGGCATCCCCAACTGGTGTGGTGTGCATTGAAGTCGCCACACAGCACCGCGTCACAGTTCAGGTGGTCAGCAAGCTTTTCAATTTGTGCGGCGTCCCACACCACCTGCGGTCGCACATAAACACTGGCGACAGCCGTGTCTGTGTCGCGCACGCGCACAATCACTGCACAACACTCCGCCGCTTCCGTCGACAGGTCAGACACACTCACAAGCAGGTGGGGCAGTGAGTTGCGCACATAGATGGCAGTGCGGGGTCGACCAGGCTCATGCGTTGGATCGGCGCATGGCACAGCTACACACGGATCACTAGCACAACTGGTGGGACCACTGTATCCGGTGAATCCGGGTAGTTTCAGCTCCTCCGCGCGAACGTATGTTTCCTGCAAGGCAAGGACATCACATTCGAGGCGCGGAAGGAGCTGAACCAGTTCTGCGTGGCGGCGGCGCAGGGAGCGGCAGTTCCACTGCCGGATGCGCGGCCTTCGTGTTGTTGTGTTAGCCATGTTGGGCTAGTGATTCTTGAGCCGCCAAGGCCGCAGTGCACAGCTGGCGGGCGATGGAGTCTGCAGGGAGGTGGTCCACAAGTGCGCGAACAGCCGCCGTTAGAGCAGCGATGACAGCATCCTTGGCATCTGGTGGCGCACTGGAGTGGATGGGCTGGCTAGATGCCGTCTTCCCAGCCAGGGCTTCGGAGAAGGTGGTGCCGTCTCTGATATTTGACGTGGGCTTCCACCGTGGCTTTTTGGATGCTGCTTCTCGGGATGACACTGTAGTTGCACTAATTTGAGCGCGCACTGTGCGAGTGGCTTCCCGGCGTGTGATAGGTCGTTTGGATGTGACCAGGAGAGTGGCAACCTTGCGCTCCTGTTGCCAGCGGGGGCAGCGTGGTTCCTTGGCGTCATGTGGACCCCCACAATTGATGCAGCGCGGCTTATTTGCGGCGCATTCCTTGGTGGCATGAGGTCCACCACATCTGAGGCAGCGCGTCGGCGCTCTGCACGTCGCTGTGGCGTGGCCCAGCGCACCGCACTTTGCACACTGCACCGGGCGTGGGAGACACGCGCGCACTGTACGCCTGAGCTTAAACAGCGCAATCTCCTCAGGGGGGGTGACTCCGGCGAACCGGACGACGATGTTACGGCCACTGCGGGAGCATCCAAGAATGGGGACTTTGCTCTCCATGTTGTCGAGGACCTCGTCGAGGGGCACATTGCCGTCGACGGCATAGATTATGGCAGCACAGGTGTTCGTGCTGGCCACTCGAGCGCGGACACGGACATCCCCTATTTCCGCAACCGCGAGTAGGGGCTCGAGTTGCGCTGAAGGCTCGGCGTCTACGGCAACCACGTTCCGGCGAAAATTGACGCGAACGTTGCTGACTCCCGGCAGTTTAGAGAGCTGAGCCCCGATGACTTCCCTGGACAATGCCAGGAAATTGCCTTTCCTTTCCCTTGGCCGGAAGAGTACAGTCTCGGTTTTAGTGCCGAGGGTTTCAGCCAGCGCGGCCTGGGAAGTTCTTGCCATGGACGCAGGGTTACTTGGGTGTGCGCTCGAGGCTTGTGTATTTTCCCTGTGCACTTCTTCATGCGGCGTGCCGCCGGCAAGTGATTCTGCTTGCGTCAGTGGCCCCTGCTCGGTGGACAGCACTGCCTGCGGAGGCGCCTCTTTGCTAGCAGACGACACGGCCTGTGCCGATGATTCTAGGCCAGAAGCCGAGGCGGCCGGCCGGGGCGCCTCTCCGCTAGCAGACGACACAGGTTTCGGAAATGCCTCTTCGTGGGGGCGAAAAGCCAGGCGGCGAGTTTTTCGTTTGTCGGCCCTCCGCGCCGGCGCCGATTTTGTGGGCGGGGCTAGACGGGAGTCACCAGCGCCATCTCTGGGTTGGGACGGGAGTTGCTGGTGCGCCGCCGATAGCAGCTCAGGTTGCCCGTCGGAGGAGGTGTGGAGAGGGTTTCCAGCGGCAGGTGCAGCGGGCAGTAGTGGCGGGAAGTCTTCCAGGCACAAGTTGGATTCCCTTTGTGGTGGGGCCTTGTATTGCTTGCCAGGCCCACGTTTTTGTTTGGGGCTGGAATGCGAGCCGGTCTTTTTTTTTCCCAGCGCGTCTTGTTGCCCGCCGGCTGGAGGCAGGAATACGGGGTCGGCTTGTAGCTTCTTCTCCCCTGCATGCCTAGGATTCTTGGGCGATACTGCTCGGCGCTCGTTCCGCGAATGTGGGGTGGGTACCTCCGGTCTCTCCGGTCTGAGTGGCGTCGTGGTCGCCTGAGGCGCGATCGGAGAACAGCTCTCAAAACGCGGGCTCGGTACGCATATTGCGGGGGTACCGAAAAGAGCTGTCCAGATTCTTGTACAGCAGGGAATCCGAGCCTGCTCCATCCGCGCCCGGCGAACTGGCTTCAGCAGTTGTGTCCAAGAAGAGTATGGAGCTCTTCTCCCCAGCGTCCACTGGGATGGTCACAACCATTCCAGGAGCCGCTACCTGGGGGCTGGCGTTCGCAACTGGCGGAGTGGCCCCAGAGGAGCTCTGGGCAGCATCAGGGCGTTGTACGGCGGTCACGAATCCTTGCGCCTGAGATTGCAGCTCCAAAATCCGGTTCGCATCCGAGTAGAGTTGGTGCAGCGAGCGGGTGCAGTCAACACTGCCCACACGGCGGTGCTTCCCGGTCGCCCGTGAGCGGAGGTTCGAGGACATTCCCTCCATCGTCTCATCAAGACGGTTCATCCTCTATGGGGACTAGGGGATACTAAGAGCCCCATCGTGGGGCTGAAAACTAGGGAAAAACAGCAAAACGCAATTGCACGTGGTACTCTTCCAAAAAATTCCGTCCGAACACGACACTACCTCGGAGAAAAGTGGGCGACGCCTCAGCTTTCTTTCCCGCCAGAACGAAAGGCCTACTGCGATTGGTCGCCGAAAAAAAGAAAGAAAACAAAATATACAAAAGCTGCAATGCTATCGGACACTACGCGGCGAAATTCAAGCGCCTCATTGGCCGGCGCCATTTTTTTTAGGCTCCGCGCTCGTCCTGCGACGCCATTTTGAAAAAGACCACCGTGGCGTGAAATCGTATCGGAAGTTCGCAGCGCGCTTAAGTTCGGGAAAAAACGTAAAAAAGGCCGCAGCAAGCAAGCGGAAGAGACAAGTACGTCGGCAGGGATGTCAACCAGCAGCAGCGGAGTGCCTGAGCGTGGACCGGCGGATGACGCGACCTTGGCAGCCGTTGCGGCGTTCGTTCCAAGCGCGGTGCACATCGCGGCTGCAGCGGGTGACGGAGAGCCGGATGGTTTTATTTCACAAGCAGGGATCGGAAGAGGGAATAACGAGGCGCAGCAGTGCAATTTGGCGGTCGTGATAAGCGCTTCTTACCAGCTTCGGCGTCCGCCTTCGACACGGAGCAAATCGCGGGCGAGATTGGCAGCAGCGGGTCAGAGTAGGCACATTTCTTCCCAGCGCATTGATCACGAGGAATTGCGAAGCACGCCGGTGATAAAATCGCCACTTTGGCAGCAATTTCTGCAACCTAGCGCAAGATGTGGACGCTAGCGAACGAGCATGTAGACGCCAACCCGTCATTGTCTGCGGAGCTACCGGCTTCAAAGCATTGTAACTTTAATTGCAGAAGGGCTAGAACAGTGAAAGTATCCTTATTGCAAGCACTAATAATAATAGAATCCACTGGCACTCCTAACGAAGCACTACGAATAACACGCTATCACTCCCGCATGGTCAGCAGCCGAGCGGCGTTTTTTTTTTTTTTTGTCGCCTCGTTGCGCGATGCGCGCGCCCCCATCCATACTCAAATCAGACGGGTGCGAGGAAGGGAAGTCGCTGGCTCTCGCGTGCAAAATGCTCGCGAGCACGCACCCTCCACGCTAGCGCCTCTCTCTCGGCCGGCGTGGATCCGCTCAGAATCACGTGACGCCCGCTCCGGCTCTCATTGGCCCTCTGTCGCTACCCTCTGCCGGCGTCGGTGTTTTTTTTTTTTTTCGCCAGAACTCGCCGATTTGACAAAAACGTCCCCCCGCCGCGGTGGCTCAGTGGTTAGGGCGCCCGACTACTGATCCGGAGTTCCCGGGTTCGAACCCGACCGCGGCGGCTGCGTTTTTATGGAGGAAAAACGCTAAGGCGCCCGTGTGCTGTGCGATGTCAGTGCACGTTAAAGATCCCCAGGTGGTCGAAATTATTCCGGAGCCCTCCACTACGGCACCTCTCTCTTCCTTTCTTCTTTCGCTCCCTCCTTTATCCCTTCCCTTGCGGCGCGGTTCAGGTGTCCAACGATATATGAGACAGATACTGCGCCATTTCCTTTCCCTCCAAAAACCAATTATTAATTATATTAAAAACGTCCTCTCCGGCAGCAAAAAAAAGCTCGGCTGCCGTCGACGCCACTTCGCTCTAAGCGGGTCAAGCTCTTCGTGCGCTTCGAGTAATGCGGCCTAAAATGCATGCGTTTGGGTCGGGACCGGTAGAAATTTCAAATAATGCAATATTTCGAGTAATGCGATTTCGTTATAACGAGGGTTTACTGTAGTAGTAAAGCGCCAGCGCAAGACAAACAGGCATCACACATTGCCCATTTTATCTGCTTTATGCAATTTGTGTTTCAGGTGAGGAAATATAAAACAACACACATGCAGAATGAACAGCTGTAAACAACGGGCATTCATGCATACAATTTCAAGATCCATAATTTACCTTTTAAGAGATGTACAAATGCTTCACTAGTGCATTTCCTTTTTTATGCATAAGCTTCAAACAAATCTCTGGTGCAAAATCTTTGTCACATGCATCCGTGGCCACAATGCTGTAATAAATGTGCTTCTGTACATGTTAATGACCACAAACGTAGGTGCCTCGTTGGTCTACATGGGCCTTCCCACAGGTTAACAACCCTGCTGCAACATGGCACAAACTCTTTGGCCCTTTTTCTTCCATAGCACAAAATGTGCAAAAAAATTTGGGCAAGCTTTTGAGCAGCAGCAAACACAACTTGTCAGCTATTTTCTTTTTCATGAGCAACCTTATGTGCATATGGTATCATTTCGAGTTTAGCTGCATCATTTTTTCTTCTTGTCATTGCTTCCACAATATGCACCATTTTGTTTTTAGAAAACCGCCTCAGCATGAAGTGATAACCGCACAGGGGAACCCAGCTGACAGCAACTATTTCAACTAGCTTGTTAAAACTTAAATGCGTGATTACGTGACCTCAAAAGAGCATATTCGAGACACAGGCTGTCAATTAGAGTGTGCCGATGCACAAGAAAGCAGCTCCTGTGCTTGTGAATATTCCCAGCAGACTTGTAGACACGAAATTCTCTTAAAATAATATTATGGCCCAAAACTACAACAAAATGACCGTTTACCCCCCTCCAGCCGAGGAAGCTTTTGTGCTGGCCAAGCAAAAGGACCCCTATCCCAGAGGCCAGGCACCCCTGCACTGGCGCCCAAGGACGTCAAGTTCTGGTGATGTGTACACACCTCCCCGCTTGATAGGGGTAGAATCCTCCCTCGTGTGAATCCCGCTTAAAGTGCGCAGTTGGTGAGGTGAGCGAGAGAGAGCTAGGGCCTGGTTCTGCCATATCCAAGAATTGTTTGCGTGGCTCCATAAAAAAAAGGGTGGGGGGATTCATTATGCGAGCTGATCACCCTAGTCCCCGTTCTCTTCGGGACTTTATTCTGCTGCAGAATGACACTTGCTCCTCAGTTCTCCAGCCTCCACTAAACAAAGACCCGTCTTTCCCTTTCCTGCTCAGCATAGCCACAGAAGGCAGTCCCTGCAGACCAAATTAGTGATGCTCGCCTCGTGTGGCCTTCACAGTGTGTGGAAGCTCATGCAATGAGGGCAGGTAGGAAGCACTATGAGTGTGCCGGAAACTGCTTACTCCTCTCACAGCCAGGCTGCGTATTGCAATGTAGTAGTCGACACAACAAACTTCAGCACAGGCTTTCTATGAGCAGTAGACATTTAAATGACTTTGGTAGCATTTCCTAACTTGGAAATTGAAACCATAGTGCAACATTCATAGTACTCTAGACTATATCACTCTGAATGACATATTCTTTCCAATGCAGTCTGCAAGGAACAAAAGCGCAACTGGAAACCTTACATTGCTTATTGCTGCACATGCCTGGGCCTTACTGATGCGCTGAAAATAGGGAAAGGTATTTATCTTGCAATATGCATTGGCTTGACTCCTGGTGCTCTAAATTAATCCAGTGTCCCTCGTAGTCCATGTACAACCTCTAGACCTTAAACTTCAGACTTCACCACTTAGCAGCAATAAATATTTGCCAACTCAGTCGTAGATCCTTTGATAGAAGCAGCAAAGGATATGGCATGTGGGATTTAATGCCCTGCAGAACTACATGGACTATATGGAAGCCATGATGGAGAACTCTGCGTTAATTTAGATCACCTGGGGCTCTTTATAGTGCCTCTAAAACAGCAAAAACAACGGAATCGTGCAGCTTAACAACATGTAGCCTACAAAAGGGAACTGGGGGCTTGGCCAAGCTGTTTTCCAGCTGTTACCTGTGCCCCCCTCCATCACGCCGCCTGCTGCACCATGCAACCGCGCCGTTCAAGGAATCACAATCCGTTGGCCCCAAAGCCCCGGCCAGCCTCCGATGTGCACAAGGCGGCGACCTTGTCCTGGCCCCTTGAGACTCCCCGCACTGGGGTTACGATATTTATTATTTAGTTTTCAACAACTGCTCACTGAGGAAGGGGGAAGCGACCCGCCGGCGCCTAACCTAACCGTGCTCGCTCAAAAGCATCGCACGCTCTGTGGGGCTGAGGTCGCTGAAATGCAGGCCGGAGTTTTTGCGAGAACTACGTCGTCGGGTTCGGGAACGGGATTCATCGTAACGCTGACAAGACGCCGGTGCAAACGTAAACGAAGTGACGGTAGTGACTCCCGATAGATGCCTTCAATGTGCGGGGGCGGTAGCTTTCATTTCGGCAGCTGCTAGGCCGCACCGCTAGCAGCCGGAAATCATGGAGTCTCCGTTTACGTCACATTTCACGTCACTACATCCTGTGACGTCATAAGAGTTCTCGAGTTTGAATCGGAGCGGTGGGAAAAACTTTTCCAAATTCGAATAGAAATTTCTTTGAAGTAAATGCATCTTTCGCTCCCGGTCAAGGGGCAACAAAGCCATGAAATGCCGAACTATCAGATTTTGCTAACAAAAAAAATTTTATAGGTTTCTCCTCAGTGTCCCTTTAAGAGATGCGCCAGTGCCCCCGAGGTGGCACCTCTCATTGGCCCTAGAGCTCCAACACAAATGCATAATATAAATATTGTCACTGTGCTTCATTTTCAGTGGGAACTTTAACGAGAGAAGCTACTAAAAGAAATCTTTTTAACTAATCTGCCTAGAGCAATGAAACTGCACTTATACTGTTTTTTCTACCTTTTTTCAGAACAATAATTAGTTTTCTTGTAGCAGGAATACCTTTAGCTCAGTGTTGCTAACAAGCTTAAAGGTCCTTTTGTGCACATGATTTCAAATTCAAAATTTTCACTGGGAACGAAGAGCAACAGCTAATTTTAAAACTTAGTAATTGTAGAATGCTGGAAACTAGCTCAAATTTGGTCATGAAAGTTTTTCTAGTATGGGAAAAATAAATTGTGATGATGTTATCCTTTTGTTTTCGAGAATCATTACTTAGATTAGTGTAGTTTGAAGCCTCTCTAAACTTTTATCAGAGATATTGAAATTCTGAACACATATCTGCAAGTTACACATACACATTCTACAGAACACATCTGCGACGTTTCACTGTGATTTGGAAAGGAGACTTGCAGAAGATCATGGGTGCAAATTTTCGAAGTCCGCACAGAATTTTTTGTACTTGCACTTTTCGTATCGCACTGAAACTTGGCACATGTGTCCTTTACAATGTGTAGCTTCAGGTGTCGACTCAGAATTGCAGTATCTCCAATGCAAGTCCATAGAGACTTGATACAACAGTAATAAGTCCCAAAAACATAATGATAACATCACAATTTTTTTTCACACCAGGAACTTCCATGACCACATCAGGGCTATTTCCCTGCATTCTATAGTTAGTAAGCTATAAAATAAGCTACCGCTGGTAGTTCCCAGTGGACATTTTTATGAGAAAGCATGCGCACAAAAGGGCCTTTTTAGAGCAAAAGCTCTACTACTCCAGGTACAACTAAGAAATTCCCGTGGCTCCAACTTTCCTAATAGTGTTATATAGGCCCTCCGAGCCTTTATAACACTACCCGCAGAGTGGCACAGTGGCTAAGACTTAAGGCACACAACCGGTAGCTGGCTTTGCCGAACACTGCCACCAGTAAGGAGAGAGCCCAAGTTGGCTGGTTACGGAGAGATTGAACAGGGAATAGTTGCCATGGCAAAGAACCTTTGGCCTTTGCTGGCGTCTCTACCATGTGTGACGTTATGGTGATCACGTGATTAGAAGCTTCTACAAAATGGTTGTGTCTGCCGCCTTCATCTGCCATGGATGAGCGAGTTGGTCTGCCCACGAATGCTTTCTGGCTTTTGCTAGTTATAACCAGGTTTAAGTAGGATTTGACCTACACCAATTGTTTTTTGAGGCCTGTTAGCAACACTGAGCAAAAGTGCGCACTACAAGAGAACTAATTAGTGTCCTGAAAAGAGCAGGAAAGCAGTATAAGCACACAAAATTTCACTGCTCTGGGTGGACTATTTAAACTTGTTTTTTTCCTGTATCATCTCCGCTTAAATGTGGAATGATCTTTGGACTTTCATTGAGATTTTCTGGGCAATCCAGGTACTATTCAGTGCATCGAAAGTATAAGTGCGGTCCCTGAGGAATATCCTAGGTTTTATGCGAAGCATAATAGGGACACTGCTTAGCTCAATTATAGCCCAGCCTGGCGCAGCCGCGACCACCATTGACCTTTAATGACACGCTTGGTGTGACGTCATAGCCCAATTCCTGCTCCTCCTGCTAGCTGCGCTGCAGCCGAGCACGTGGTCTGACGTCACGACAGCTGAGGAGAGACGGGGCTCAACTCGCGCGGCCGCGACCACCAAGGCTAACTCCCTCTCCTCCTGCTAGGGGCGCTGCAGCCGAGCACGTGGTCTGACGTCACGCCAGCTGAGGAGAGACGGGGCTCAACTCGCGCGGCCGCCACCACCAAGGCTAACTCCCGCTCCTCCCGCTAGGGGCGCTGCAGCTGAGCACGTGGTCTGACGTCACGACAGCTGAGGAGAGACGGGGCTCAACTCGCGCGGCCGCGACCACCAAGGCTAACTCCCGCTCCTCCTGCTAGGGGCGCTGCAGCCGAGCACGTGGTCTGATGTCACGCCAGCTGAGGAGAGACGGGGCTCAACTCGCGCGGCCGCCACCACCAAGGCTAACTCCCGCTCCTCCCGCTAGGGGCGCTGCAGCCGAGCACGTGGTCTGACGTCAGGCCAGCTGTGGAGAAATGGGGCTCAACTCGCGCGGTCGCCGCGACCACCAAGGCTAACTCCCGCTCCTCCCGCTAGGGGGCGATTGTCGTCGCGGCATTGTATAAAAGAGCCCCGCTCCTCACGCCGAGGCAGTCATACAGCGAGATGCCACCTACAGACAGGGAAGCTCGGCGGAATGAAAAGCGTATGCTTCAGCGAGCCACCGAGACTGATGAAGAACGAGAAAAACGACTCGCCAAGCGTTCGTGCCCAGTATGCAGCTCGACGACAATGTTCCTCTACGGAAACAACGGTAAAGGAAGAAGTTATGAATTTGCCCGCCATTAACATCTTGGCGAATGGACTGCCTGAACGGACTGACAAGAGAATGCTGATTTGCACGGGGGATTTCAACAAAGATCCAAAGAGAGATGCAGCATTCATAGAAGCCCTCGATGCCAGGTACTCCCTCGACCAGTGTTCACTACAACCGAACTCTACGACCCATTGGGGAAGCAGCTTGGACTTGATCCTGCATAGAAATGTTGGAAGAAAATACGAAATCAGTGATGTACAAACGAAGAGTCACTACTTTACAGATCATCAGAGCGTATTTATAGGTTTGAAAATAAAGGATGAAACAGAGTAACACATGTGTTGTCATTCTTTAATCTATGCAATACTTAGATATTACCAAGTATATCCAAGCATTACCAAGCATAAACCAAGTGCATTCAAGCATTACCAAGTATAACCAAGTGTCACCAGGCTATACCCTTTCACTAATCTATTATCCTTCGCATCCTAGGCTTAACCTTAGCTAAGCCAGGCCAATTTTTTTTGCTTAGTTCGATATTTCCTTTCAGTGTTTACCATGTAACAGCTGTCACCACCAAATGCCGGTAGTACCAACTTGAAGCACATACAAGAACCGTGCAATAAATAAACGACTAAACAGCAGAAGTCGAGTAACAAAAACAAAAAGACCAGATTGTGGAATCGGGGCATGTTACACTGAACCAACCCTAGGTGTATTCACAAATTCAAACAGTGCGAGCCATTCAATCAGGTCTCCACTTAAGCAAAGAGAAATAAATTTGAGCTGAATTTTCTGCACATATAGACCACGTCCACCTAATTGCTTTAGCGGGCTTAACGTCCCAAGACGATTCAGGCCATAAGGGACGCCGTAGTGAAAGGCTCCAGACAATTTAGACCATCTGAGGTCCTTAAACATGCACTGACGTCACACAGCATATCCACACTTTTGTATTTCGCCCCACTAAGATGGAATGCAAAGTGCAGGCACCGCAACTGAAATCAAAAAAGGAAAGAATTTTAAAAAAAGACAAGAGGAAAAGAAAAAGAAAATTTCATTTTTCCTTGCTTTGCTAACTGATGGTCTAATCACTGAACTTACGAGGTAAGAAAGTCTGCTGTCCCTACAAGGTTAGTTTGAAGGGCTTCAGCTGCCTTTATACATGGCCGGTGCCAGATGCGTCAGCCAAGTTTGGGTACCTGGACACCAGAGCTTGTGAAGCCTCATTGTACAGCTTGCCAGGGTACCTAGCACAGTTAAGACAAACGTGTAAGGCAGTACACAGTGAGGATGTTCTTTTGTAGGCTCATTTAGACATTTTAGTTTTAGATGCAGTCAGTGTCTTAGGTACAAGAGGTGAGAGGACACATAAGCTCTGCCTTTAAGTTTACGACGTGACAGCAGTTCCCCTTGCTCACATAGGCAAGGACATTGTTTGCTCTCTAACAATCAATATGTGAAAGACTACACCACGCACATTTACGGCCCTCTTTAACCAAGTCGTTTGAACATTCCTGCATGGCATACCAATAGTACGTCTGACTCGCAACCCAAGTGTCATGGATTCGATTCTCACCTAACAAGAACTGAGGATTGGGCGATTTGGTGGTGATCCATCAAATAAAAACCAGCGCTTACAAACACGAACAGAGGACGAGACGAAACAAACTGAAATGCCTTCAGTTTGTTTCATCTCGTCTTCTGCCCGTGTTTGTAAGCGCTGGTTTTTATACGATGGATCATTTTATATTTCTGGATGTCCTAATGATGTTCCAGCCACATTGCAACCTTCTAATCACCAGTTTTCTAATTTCATTCACTTTTCAAGTCCGTCGCTCCATGTGTGACATAGCCACCTTTTCAACAAATTCAAATTTCTTGCTCATGTCTACCAATGCCGACACAGGATTTTCTGTACCACGAGGTCCTTCATGCTTTCTCGTTAAAATGGCTTATGGCCGTGCAAGTTTGTAGCCCAAGTTATCTCCACATTGCCCTACATGGTCCAAAAGTCTTGCAAACAACTTACATGGTGTATAAGCAGAGGTCATGATACATCCATTGTTCAACTCTGCTGCGTTCCTTGAAATACTGTCCACTTTGGTGGCGCCCTATGCTGATTTGAATATCATTTGGTACAGCTGGCAGGCTGTATGTGAGGCTGTACGTGGCAGTGACACAAGACTGCTCTGCTTGCTGGGGCTCTTCGAGAACATCCGCAATCCTAAAGTGCCAGGTGAAAATAAGAAAAGAACAGGAGCATACTACACAGTGAGCACAGACTGTGGCCAACATTTCTATAGATTTCTGCTATGATTGCCATTGATTGCAGTGGAAGACATAACTTGGACAGTGGCCTCTGCGATCAGCTCTGGCGGCGCGCCATTGCTCCGGCCATTCTATTCGCACGGAGAGAGCGTAATCGGAGAAAGCGGTGTGACTGCTCTCGCCGCACCGTGGTACGCGCAACCCAAGGCTCGTTTTCCTTGATGCGGACAGGCGCAGAGGACGAAAACGCAGTTTTCAAAGTCTGTGTGCGACGCGCACTAGAAAATTATCGCACAGCACAAGTAGCTGACTGGTGCAAATGGGCAATTGCTTTTTTAAATTATGACGCAGACTTAGGGCCGGAGTGAGGCAGATCGTCATGAGAGCGTTCGTTTCAAAACACGCAGGCAATTTTCTTTATTTCTCTAGCCATGCATGGTTTCAAAATAGGGAATATTTTACAGCTGAGCAGAGAGGATTATTTTAATTCTGCAGTTATTTTACATATTAGTTTAGAACCTGAAATTACTTTTGATCTATAGAGATCAAGGAGTTTTGTCAGTTTTCCTCTAGAAATGGTACAAACGTGATTTGTACTTACATGCGTGTAATATATTTAGCTTTCAACGCTTGCAGATGCCACTGAATGCATTGTCCCACTCAAATGTTGGGCTTTCTTTTTGTGGATGGCTCTTTTGTGACGTGTTTAAATGTATCATATACCCCAATCCTGCTACAGCCTCGAAAGAGGCTAGCAGTACCCCCAAATAAATAAAAGGCTGCATGCATAACATTTTTTTACATTGTGTATGGTTGGACCTGAGGCGAATTTAGTCTAATTTTTTTTCTTTCGTGCGCGGCAAGCAAAAAACGGTTTAAAGTGCCGAAGCTACAGCTTGGCAGGAGGACAGATAAAACCATTTGAGGATAAATGACATTTTATTTACAAAGACAAAATCGGAGCCATATTGTTCGGCATCCGTTTTTACATCGTGTTTATTTTAAACACGGAGCACTTTCCTGTGCAGTGGCTTGCAGGCCAGCTTTTTGCGGTAAGCAGCCCTGTCTGTCACAGTAGCACCGACGTTGGCTAAGAGTGGCCTCATGAACTTATCAAACACTACAGATAGTGTGCTTGTGGCGTGGTCATCCCTTGCTGGGCAGACAAAAAGGGGGCACTGCTCTAGTCGAGGCAATAACAGTTCAGCCAGCTGCTGACGCACGTTGCTCTTTTTTATGTGCGGCAGGGCAATGTCAACAGCCTTCTTAACGGTCACAAGGACCGTGACAAATTCTGACTTTGAGAATGTTAGCCCACCCCTTGATTGCAGGTCAATAAGCCCCATCAGCACAGGACTGGGTCCATCTGACTGGTGGAGGGGAGGGCAGAAGCTGCCTGTTCTCCGCTCCTCAACTGCTCTCGCCACGAACCCTGCTATATAAGCGATGCTGGCATTTGCTATGGTTGATGGGGGCCGCTGCACTGAAATAGAACATACCCATATTAGTATATGGAGCTGACATTCTGCAATGTATTCCCATTTGTGAGAGCACAAAAAAAACAGCTTTTGGCACTAACCTATAAAAAAGTTCCGCAGATCAAATTTTAGACAGCATGTAGAGACAAAGCTTGTGCATAAACCAAATATGACATTTATCATGTCGCCACTCAACGTGCATTCCCTGAAAATTTTCAAATTTTGGGCATTGATAAAACTCGGTTGTTATAGCCTTGAAATAACGCGAAATGATCGCTTTTTGGTGGCACTTCAAATGGGTGGAGTAGGTGAACGAGTGTCCACTCAAGAGGCATCGCTTTCAGGGATGTGAAGAGCTCGTCAATGTGCATCACAAAATCTTCAGTTCCCGTGAACCTGAAACAAAAATATGCACACTATTCATATCAGCCAAATGTATGTATTAGACAAATCGCTGTTGGCTGCAAAAGAACTGCACTAGTAGTCCAGCGAGCCAGCCGAGTGTAAGCTCCTGAGAAACATTTGATGCAACATATACCTGGCTGGGGCAACTTGCATTGTCTCGGTCCAATCATGCGTGGTTGCCTGTGCTGTTGCTTCAGCTGGAACATCAAGTTCGGAGGACGTCACATTCAGGGAGGCACCATGCATACTGCATTACATGTAAAACAGTTACCACCACTACTAAGCAGCAGCCACATAAAAGCAAAAACTGCTTGTAACACATTGCCAATCGGCACAGCAGGATTTTCATGCTCGTGTGTTCTGAACTGTAAAAAATTCCAGTCAGCAGGCAGGCTACAACACTAGTACATAGCTGCTCTCATCGTGAAATCTTAGTTGTGCAAAGGCCTGAAATGTGATAAGCTTTCTATTTTGAAACAAGAGACAACCAGTTCACAACTATGAGCACTTGTCCCGGAGCTCAAATAACATGCACCTACCTCAAAACAGTCTGTCCGTTTTCAACGTTTGAAGCTTGGAATGGGCACAGGCTGCCAGTCCACAAGATCCTCTCCAGGCTAAATGTCATGGCTCTTGCATCCAGACAGTCGTTGCCACCAGCCATTTGCCGCAGAGAACTGCAGAGCTCAACGGGGTCGCTCGAGAAATTCCTTGTTAAAACATAAAAGAAGCCACTCTCGAGAAGGTACCGTAGATTTGCTTGTCAGCAAGATAGCTTCGTAGGTTTCAGCACTAAGAAACTTTTTCCCACTCCTTTTACAGGCATTGTAGAGAGTTTCGAGGTAGTCTGGCAACTCCTTCTCCAGCCATTGTAGGCGTTCGTCGGTAGCGCAAAAAAAGTGCATTTGGTCAGGCTTTCTTATATGCACACGTGCTGTTCGGTTGGCCACATTGTCGATGGCAAACCACTTCTGCATCATCTTCATAAACAATATTGTTGCGTCTGCATTCCTGAACTGTTCTGCCGGAGGTTTGTAACTCTGGTATTCTTTCAAAAAAGGAAGCGCCAAGATAACTTCACCTGAAAACAGCTGCATTGCTCTGCCCACATGCATCTTCTCAAAATTAGTTGGCTCTATGTGCTTCTGTGTCAGGAATCGAACTGGTTTCACAATGTCATTTTTTTTGAAGGACATAGAGCTGCTTCACAAACTCCAGTTATTGGCTGACTGCCATCTGTAATTTCCCCGTACAGAAAAAGGCTTCACACGTTTTTTATAATATGACACTGGTCAAAGGACAAGAATAGGCTTCTTTCTGGATCACATGGATGACTGACCACTGGCTTGAGGGAGCCATTGCCCAGGTGGCGCATCATTGTGACATTAATCTTGTGGTTATCCGTGACGATCCGGACGACGTAGAGACCACACTTTTCAACTTCAGCGATCACTTCTTTTGTTAGCTGATACAGGAGCTTGCCACTTAATCAGTTAGTGAAGAAAAAGCCGAAAGGAATTTTGTACGATGTGGACAGGGCTGTTGCAACGAAACACAGCACCTTGTTGGCAAGCACGATGTTGTTTACATTCTCTCCTGTCCCAGTGTCTTCTCACACTGTTTGCTGACCAAAAAAGCAGTCCATTTTACGATCGCAGATGTATTTGGAGCTTATAGCCATTTCATCCACAATTGAGGAAAACCGCACTTGCTCTTTCAGCTGCCCCACCTCTTGCTTTAGGCGTTCTTTCATTAATGGTATGATCCCACCTTCACTGTTGGATTTGCCAACATAGCGAAGTAGCGTGTTTTTTGAAGGCAATTTCAACAGTCCTCTGTTGCATATGTAACGGTGTGCCTTAGGGAACAAGTAGTACAAAACCACACATTCCCGGACAAAGTCTGGATACCACACGGGTCGTTGCCTTGACGCATTGGCGATCTGTTCCGCTAGGCAGTCTTCTAAGCAGAACTGGGCTTTGCCAACCTTGTCCAAGCACTTTCTCAATGCCGAGTGGAGAGTGTGGTTTTAAAAACCACTGAGCTTTTTTAGGCGGCTGTTTTCTCGCTGCAGTCTCGATAGCATGAACATTTGCACTCTCATTCAGTTTGTATTCCTTGAATCCGACTGCTTGCGCGGAAGAAGGTCATTGGCAGTTTGCGACGGCATCTTGTGCACTTGGTTTCTCATATCCTGCACCTTTAGGACTTGCTTCTTCATCTCCTAACAAGGGTGCATGAATCAGGCTATCTTCATACACTACAGGAAACGAGCATGCAGAAGTTGCCGAATGGCCTGTGCTTTTTCGGGACCACAGGCTGAACCAGCAGCTTCATTAGGGCCGCTCGATAAATTTGATGCCCTTTCTTGGTTTGGAGTAGAATTCTGCGTCAATCGCTCCAACTTACGTCTTTTTTGTGGCTGTTGTGGCTGCATGTAGCTTGGGTAACCAGCGAACACGCTCGGCACAGCATCCCGTTTCAGGCGCCGCAGCTTTGTGGACCCCAAAGTATAATCCGAATCTGAAAAGTAAAGGCTGCAGACGACACTGCTAGAAGACTTGTCATTTGGGACAAAATCTTTTCTTGATATGGCCTTCAGCCATGCTTGGCGGCGATCATCATTCACGGGAAATTCGTGAAAACTTATTCCAAGTTTTTTTTTCTGTCAGAGTGGCAGAAAGGTACGCAGCAGTACATTTATCTGAAAAATACAGAAGCAGATAGGATTGTGGTGCAAAGGTCATGACAGAGAACCGATGCAGTTTTCATCACGCAGCAAATAATTTAATTGCGGGATCACATTAGCTACACGAAACCACTCGCACCTACCGGGAACACATGCAACATAGCAAAACAAGGCCCAGGAAAAAGTTCTCGCTTCAAGAGCAAAAAAGCAGAGCTCAGAAATTCTGACTCTTGCGGTGGCGTATAAACAATGCACGAGCGCTTATCGTAATTATGTTGTTCGAGCCAGAGAGAGCTTCGCTGTAAAGTAGCTGCCCAGTACTTTAAAAATTGAGTGAAAGGCACAAAAAGCATACCCGAGTTTTGTCATACAGCGCGGCAACTTTTGCAACACAAAAAAAAACATTCAGCACGATGGCATGCAATCTGGACGAAATGTTGCGTGGTAAAAGCCTCGGTTGCCCCAGTCGGCTTTTAGACGACCACTAAAGCTGCATGCAAAAGCAATCCGTAACTGTTTAACAACGTAACTCGACTTCTTTGTAGCTGCAAAAAGGAGTCGAAAGAAATTGACTTCGTATTCACTGTTCTTCTGCGTGAAAACGTGCCTACAGGGTTGATGTTGCCACTGAAATCGCAGGCAGTGCCGGCCAGGCGAGCGCCGCTTGAGCCTTGGGCTAAGGTCGCCACGTCGCGGCGTGTTGTGGAGTTAGCATAATTACACTTCTCTGCTGTGCTACGCGCCGAATGGGACGGCCTGAGCAACGGCGCGCTGCCGGAGCTGATTGCAGAGGCCAAGCTTGGACACTCCTCCTTGCTGCATGATGCTCCTCCAGCATTATTTGAAATGTACAAAATAATAATTAATACTGGTAAGAAAATGTACTCACCGAACCTGGCAATCCTCGGAGACTTTGATTTTTGTCCTGTCCTGATTTCAGTCTTCAGGCATATCAACAAAAACAATAAAATCTTCGAACATCTGTGGAAACACGAGAATGATACTAAAACAGCTAACCATGTAAAGTTAAACTATTCAAAATGAGTGTGTCACATTATTTTCCGGAGAATATTGGCATGCTTGCTGCGTCGCATTACAAGACCTCAATCAACGGGCTACGCACTGAATTCAGGACCTGTCAATTTAGAAGAGCAATGACCATAAAATACTGCAACACCAGCAACACTTCCCTCTACCTCGGGTATTTCGTGTGCAGTTGTCAGCACGTCTGTATAGAGCGCAGGAATGCCTGCCTATCGCACAAAATAAGTGGAATTTTCAAGCAGGTATTTGGTCATAGAGATAATGCTGGGGCGAAACAGCATTGACTGCAGTTGAGTGAAGATTTCACTTTGCTCCGCACTACACCGCTCTAGACAGGCCTGTACCTCACGACTGAAATGAAGCATTAATATGTGAAAAATGCTCTATACACCTGCCTTAGTGTTAAGCGGCGCGCTCCGGTGTGCATTTTTAATATTCGCCAATCTTTTGTTGTGACGCGAGATCCTTACGGAAAGGGCGATTTTTAGAGCAGGACGCATAGGGAAGCACATGCATGCCGAGATATTGCTTTAAACTTTACATTACACGCAAACTGTCAACGCACTATGTAATTCACTGTGGACAAAAGCGCGAGACATAAGTGAGGTACACACATTTACACGCGTGGATGTAATAAGCGCCTGCCCATAAGCACCAGTCCCCAAAAGAACCTGAGAACGGCAACTGACTTGTCACGGAGCTACCACGTAGATAAGTTTACACAATTACTCACCGTGAAGATGAGGGTGGCAATGGTGATGCCGTGGAACAGCGCTCGTGGTTTTTTACGCGCTCAACCAGCCCGCACCGTGTTACCATCCTATCAAAGGGCAAAACAAAATTCCTTTCCCGGAACATTACAAGACACTTGCTCGTCATGGTGACGTACTATTGAGAAATTGCGCAGCAATGAACGTTGCTAAGGTGCAATGTAAAGTTTCTTCAGCACGTGCAGCAGTATGCGCCCTTTTCGATTTGGCTGGGCACTGTGGTGACTTGGCTTGGCTTGGCCAGCTTAGTTTGGACAATGTGACACTCCAATTGCTAAAGCTATTGCAAAATAAAATTACATCCAAAATACTTAGTTATACTAAATGCGACTTAGGTGCTCTAGCACCTAGTGAATTTGATTATGATGATGAAAGGGCACAACAACAACAAACATGCCAAGCTTATAGGCCTGGTGCGCTGCAGCTTTGACCGTACATGTGGCGCCACCTCCCGTTCATGACGTGCGTCATGTGTAAGTCCAACGTGCAGCCGCCGCAGTTGACACCATAGCGGCAGCGCAGAGTGCACGCGATCTAAAAGCTGGAGTTTTATTTTCTGAGCAATATGTTGGCTGCACTGCAGAATTTCATTCCAAACCCTTCACTTGCAACTGTTGATGCATTAATGTCTGCTTGCTTCATGCACCACTACCCAGGTTGCCGTTTTATTATAGACTGCACTGAGGTTAGAACAGAAGAACCGCCAACACTGGAACAGAGACGTGCTCTATTTTCCCACTACAAGGGTGGCTACACCTTAAAGTTTTTGTTGGGAATTTTGCCAAACGGTTGCATTACATTTGTCTCAAATGCCTATGGGGGTCGAACGTCAGACACCCACATCACGCTGGAGTCAGGATTTCTGGACCGAATAGAGCCAGGGATGTAGTACTTGCTGATAAGGGATTTCCTCTAATTAAGGCACTAGCTGAAGGCAAAGAAGCAATTGTTGTTCTACCGCCATTTTCGAAAGGGAATGTCCAGTTCACCTGTGAGGAACTGCAGAAGACCTACCATGTTGCACAGGTACGGATACACGTTTAAAGGGTGATCCAGCGTTTGAAGCTGTTTAATGTCTTGAACACAAGGGTCGCCGTGGACATGGTTCCTCATATTAGTTCAATAATGCGCATGTGCTGCATTCTGGTTAATCTTCAAAACCCAGTTATTAGCACGAAAGGGCCTCAGGTTAACAAAAATGGAGACTGAAAAGCCTGACTGCATCACACTTTTGCTGGTTTGGTTTGGTTTTACTGTGTTTACATCCCACAGAGACTCGAGCTATGAGGGATGCCGCAGTGGTTCTTTAGCATACACTTATTTCTTTTGCAGGTGCTCTCGAGTACAGTGTGAAAGACCAGTATCGTATGGTATGCGGAGTGTAGTGCTGCAGATGTATGCATATGTATTGAGAGACACAGGTATAAGAGGGCTGTAGGCTAATTTTGAGCTGTGTTGATGTCAAAACCACACAGGAGCGGGTTTGTTGGCGAGACTGCTGACCTAGCATGACCAGTGCGGTACTTGTCCGCAACGATAGGTCGAGAATGGGCTCCTGTCTTGCATATCCGAGTTATTTCCTACATTCATTTTTGCCCTTGTTACAGTTATGGGTAGCACCTTTCTGTGTCTATTCAAAATCTGACAGTCCTTGCTCGTTGTCTTTGTGACAGTTTGAGTAATGCTTTCATGTGTCTGTGCCTGCAATCTTGTGTTCATATGTTCCCCTCTTATGTTTTTGATAATTGTCAAGTTCTTATGTCCCTGCCGACTGAATTGTTGAATTGTGCTCATTGATTGCTCAGGTTCTCTTAGTATCTATACTGCATTTGTTATTAAGGTTAGTTTTCTGCTGCCATCGTGTTTTTGCTGCATGTGGGCACTTCAGTCTAGTTGTGCCACCAGTTATAGTAGTTATCTCTCTAAAGTGGAAAGCAGTAGCTGTAGCCACCTTTAAGCACCAACCTCTCCTTTCATGTTTTGTCGTCTTTCACCAAAATATGTCAAAGCCAGTCCGTTTCACTGGCACAAACATAAGTTTATTCCAATGAAATACATACTTGCAAATTGAACTTGTATGCTTGAATGTGTTTAGCTTACATTGAAACAAATTGATGCACACATCATCTTATAGTGGTATTTCAGGTGGCTTAAAATTCAGGGAGTTCATGGCTGTTTAGGAAGGTCACAAGCAGAACCCAAAAGGCAATATTGAAACTTTACTGATTTCTTTTTTAAGGTAAACTTCAGTCATATGTTCAAGTGATGAATCTGCCACCATCAATAACCACTCCATCTTGTGTTCACTTTTTATTCCTGCAAATACAAGGGATGCCTGCTGTTAGTGCTGCCAGAAGAGTTCGAACATAATTGCATGATGTTTATGAAATGCTTTTTTTTTACAAGAGACATGTATAAAAATATGGAGCATTTTAAGAAACAAATGACTCGAGCATGCTTCTGCGTTAAAATGAGTGTGCAGAGTGCCAGGGTTCTTGATCACGTTTTATTTAAATATGGAGGTTACACCTCACCTACTAGTAAGCTGCACCTGTAAACATGCAAAAGGGAATAACACCTTGAGTGAAGGCTGCAAGCTTGATTCCACCTAGGGTTTTTCCCCGACAGAAACTGCAGCCACACTATGAGACTGCACTGTGGGTCTTAGTGAAGACATATTGCAAAGCATACTATCATTATGTTTTGCAGTTTTGCATGGGGAGACTAAACGTTACTCACACATCACTCATTCCACTTGCAGCCGTTTATTTCAACAATCCGTAGCCAACAAAATGAGGCTGTAAATTGACTATATTAACCAGCACAGTTATTTGTCAGTGTCAGAAGGTCTTTCAATCAATGCGTGAGAACCCTCAAAAGGTGCTTGAAATAAAAGACTTCCAGCTTCGGTATGTACTCGGCAAGGAAGCCATCATCTCTCTTCACAGTGACTGTTATGCTGTGCTGTGATGAGTGAACAAATAAAGGGCATGATCTAGATTCAAAATGTACAGCATCACCATCACTGGCGTGTAGCAGGCATGTCCTTTTTTAAGCATCAAATGCCCATTGTACTCAATATATGGAACAAAGCTGAGCTCATGCTCATAGTCAATCAAACAGTGGTTTTCTTTCAGCGAGAAAGGGCACTTGATTTCAACAAGGCATTTGTTTCCTTTGGCTACGTGGATTCCATCAGGGCTGCGACATAGCCATGGTTGCTCCGGATGTATTATAAGCCCAACCTGTAAAAAAAAATTATATTTATATATATTGCCTAAAAAAGTTACATGAAAAACACCTATACATTACCTCATAGATTGGACTTCCAAGAGCCATTGACAATTCTCTTCTAGCTTCAGCTTCTGCCATTTTGCGTTGAATACAACAAAACCATGCAATATATTAGAATAAAACTAACGTTTTGCTTTATGAAATCATTCCAGCATTACAATTTAAACAGCACAAAATATAGTTTAACACAAACTGGGAGAGGACATCATCCATGCACAATTTTCTTGTATGCAGCTCATGCTGGTTAGCACCCAGTGCAAAGCATTCTACCGTATGAGGTGGCCGCAGTTGAGAAGAACCTTGGTCTTGCCAGAGATTTCGCCAGGCTTTCAAAGTTCGATGTGCAGGTTTTAATTCTGTGCGCGCTAGTACTTGTCACCCGAACGCGTCGTTCTTGATGCCACCTGTGGTGAAACGTGAATCGATCATTGACAAAAAAAAAACGACAAAACTGGCAGGGAAAAAAGTGAGAAAAAAGTGGAAAAACTTCCGCTCGCAAACCTTGTCGATGCTGCCTGACCTCTCGTCATTAGAGCGATTTTGGTGATCTCGTCAGCATTTTTCCTGACTGCCTTATCAAAAAAGGCTTTATCCTTTTCGGAAAGGTGCATCTCGCATCTTTTCAGCCTCAGCGGCCACACAGCAACGACTTCCATAGCAGTAAAAAGCTTCCTTTTAGCAGCCAAGCCACTGCCCAAACATTCTCTGATGAGCTCAGCTTCAACAGCTGTACGCTCAGAAGGGAGCGCAACAGCACACTTCTCTTCCTCTTGAGCGCGCCTCTCTTTCCTCCAGGGCAGGCACAAGAGTACAGTTCACTTGGGGAAATTTCGCGAGTGTGGTATTTGGGCACAAAGCCCCAAGAACTGGAACCGGCAGGGGACGACCTACAGGAATAATGAAAATAAAAACACCACCTCACGAAAGCAAGCAGTCGTGCCTGAAAGTAATCTTACTTGTGAATAGCTCCCGCACAGATTTTTTTGTGTCTAGCGTAGGGCGAGCGGTAGGCTTCCGCCATGTACAAGGCAGGTCTGTGCACGACACGTGCTTGTAGTTGTTGACGAACACAGCTAACGCAGCTCCTTGCTTACACCAGCCCCGGCAACCAGTCTTGCAACTGCAGCTGGCATCCACTATACATCTGGGGTTTGCGGACAACTGAAGAACAAACTGGCATATTAATAAAAATAACAGCTGTACACAAAAATTAAACTTACCTGCAGCCGGACTTCGTACTCCGCAGTCTTCACTTGCGCCGTGCATTTCCCGATTACCTCGGATGGTGCCGCTGAGGCCACGATCTCCTCCCTCACAGCATACACGTGATTGCTGTCATAAAGGTGGCGACCACGCACCAAACTGCTTGTTTTAAAGTATGCGGTGACGTTTTCAATTTTTTTAAACCCGCAGTATAAAACTCGCGCCTCGCCTTTCGCAGCCATCGCGTATCTGGCTCGGAGAGCTGGATTTACGAGTAACGCCTGCTCCGCCCGTCGGTGGCGCTCATTGTACCGGAGCAGTGGCGCCACCATACCAGCACAAGAGGCATATAGCCAAGCCAGCCAAGCGGCTTTATCACTAGGAGGCTGTTCGTGTCTATTCGCGTCCCTGGCCGCTGGTGGCAACTGCGCCTAATGCAATGTGATTCCGATGTATATGCAGGAAGTGCGGCTTTCTGGCAATTGGCACACCGCGTTTGCGGGGTCTCTGCGGCCTTTTGGCTTGCGACTACAACGATAGACGCGAAGTACTGCCTGAGGTGCCCATTCTTTTCGTTCCAACTGACGAAAGTTGTCAGGCACATTGGATTAGTTCACAGTGCAGAGCCAAACTTATATGTTTTCTGCGGCATAGGAGGCTGCGTGAACCCGTACTCGAATTTTTCATCCTACAGATCGCATCGATATCACTGGCACCAAGATGTGCTTGAAGAAAACGGCAGCACTTTGAGACACAGATGCACCGAGAAAGCAAACAGAGAAAATTCAGAACTTGGCGACGACAAGCCTGTCCCACATGAAATGGACTGGGCTTATACAGCGGACTACGGTAGCGGCCACCGCCAGAAAGAACGACCTTCGGCGAATGTTTGTTCAACTCAGAAGACAACAGTCCAACATGACAGATTTAGCAGCTTTTTGGACCAGGCAAAATCGACCCTGCGCAACTTCTTCTTTTTCACTAAAGAGCACAGCTTGCCACACACAGCGGCTGAGAAGGTGTTTTCTGAATTGCAACTGGTGCTGAAGGCCTATGGCAAGGAGGTTGAACGTGTAGCACTACAACATTTGCTAAGCTGCTCATTTATGTCTGACCTTTTTAGTGACTTAAAGAACAAGTACAGGCGTGCGCAATATGTGGAAGAGAATTTTCCTTTTGTTCCTCCTGAGGAACAGCTTTTGGACGGCACAGCAAAGTACCATTATGTACGTTTTCCCAAGCTTCTCAGTGCACTTTGTGAAATCCCTGACATTGCAGCCCACTTGAAAACAGCAAAGCATGAGAACACGACGCCGTCAGTGTATAAAGACTATACTGATGGTGCGGTGTACAGAGAGCATTTTCAAGATGTGATTCCAGAAAGCAGAACACGCACAATACTTCTTTTGTTTTATACTGACGAAATTGAAGTTGTAAATCCTCTGAGAGCGAAACAAGGAAAGCACAAGTTACTCGCTGTATGCTGCAGCTTGTTGAACCTTCATGTCAAGCATAGATCGAAACTTGAGAGCATATATTTGATTCTGCTTGTTCGCTATGTTTATGTTAAAAAGTATGGCCTCAGCAATGTACTACAGCCATTACTGGAAGACCTAAACAAGTTGTACGCAGAAGGCCACACCATTCGCTTGGAAGGACAGGAGACAAGGGCCACAGTCATCGTGTTCGGCTTCTGTGGGGACAACCTTTCCCTGAACCGCTTTGGCGGATTCACTTGTTGTTTCAGCTGTGGGCGAGTCTGCAGATTCTGCATGGTATCTGTGAAACATTTGCCAGAAAAAACCTGTGAAATGATGTGCCAGCCACGCATATTATGCAGCCACCAGTCACATCTTGAAGCAATTGCAATGAACCCTGCTAACAGGACTTTGTATGGCGTAAATGAGGTCTCGCTCCTTTTGCAGTTGCCATACTTCGACATTACCCGGCAATTACCACCAGACATTATGCATGACATTTTGAAAGGAGGATTAGAATGCATCCTTCGACATGTTTTGAAATCTCTCCTTTCCAGTGGCTTATTGTGCGAGCAAAACCTTGAGGAGCTGTCTTCATTCAAGCATGGAGCAAATGATCTAAAAAACAAGCCCCCACCGATCAACCTGGCATTCATCAATAGCAAATCTGATTTAATGGGAACTGCTGCGAGCAAGTGGTGCTTGATAAGGTTTTTGCCCTTGGTCTTTGGGGCAAGAATTCCAAAAGAAAATGAGGATTGGGAATTGCTTTTGAAATTCCGGGAAACTTTTGACATCGTATTTGCATCGGAAATGACATCTGCCCGCGCGTGGTAAAGTGAAACAAAAAAACAGCGGGGAAGAACCTCCGGAGTGCACGGTGCTTTTCACTCAGCTCGCCGTCGAGGCACCAAAGTAAACATAGACACGCGCGACGTCGATTCTTCTCGAATGCTGGAGAAGCTTTTGCTTGTTGTCGACGGAAAGGGGGTAACATTTTGCACGCCAAAGTGATACCCTCCCCCCTTCGCTCCGGCGCCGATGACTGTAAAATTCCCGAAGGCAACTGTTGTGGTGGTATCATTCTAGGTAAGAGCAGCGGGTTGCGCTCCCTCCCGTATTAATATGGGCTGGTTATTGACTCTGCGTAGGAAATACCGCGGGTGTCCGATTTTAGTCGGAGGTGACTGTAGTGCCCCATACCAAGACTGGGGGTACCCTACTTCGAGCCCCCGCGGCAGGCGTGTGCGGGATGCCTTCGCGGATGCGTTGTTTATTCTTCTAAATCACCCTAGTTCAGCAACGCGGGCTATGCGTCACAGTCACAGTGCCACCTATGCTCCTGATCTGACGTGGTGGTCTGGCCCCGGCACTCCCTCGTGGCACCTTGAGCCTGAGTGTTGGGGCAGTGACCACCACCCTATAATCATCGGTGTCCATCCATCACGTGCTCGCCGGTTACGCCGCAAGTGCACAGTGGTCAACTGGGATTGTTTCTGTGCTATTCTCCAGGATCTCCCTGCAGAGTCGTTACCATCGCTTGTTGACCGCATGCAATGCGCGTTAAACAGGGCTACCACCTGCACCTGGGCAGACATTGATCGACCGGTTCCGGATATCAGTCTGCTAAACTTGTGGGCTGCTCGCCGACAGGCTGAGCTGGCAGCGTCAGGTGATCCCACATCTGCACAGGCACGTATAACACTGAATAATAGTACTGCCAAGGCTCGCAAATATCAACGCAATCTATCACAAAGGCAGTGGCATGCGTGGTGCGAGCAGTTTTCTGCGAAGTCGAATCCATCTCTCTGGCGAAATTTCCATATAATGGAACACGGTCACCATCGCCCCGACGCAGCTAGCACCGCATGCTTCGCAGCTAACTTCTCTCCGGATGATTTTGCCAGAGAAGCGGCACGGAAATTCTTTCCAAAATATGATGTGTTGCCCCCCTCAGCTAACCAGTCTAACTTGGCAGTGATTCCAGCTCACGTAGATACACTGCCATCAGCACCAAATGCCGAGGGTATTGCGTCTCCTTTTACCATGCCTGAGTTGCTTGCAGCAATAGATGAGGCTAAACGAAAGACATCGCCCGGTCCGGATGCCATTCCATGTGAGGTGTACAAGAACATGAGTTGTGCTGTCCTCCCTCAGCTTCTCGACACCATTAACACAGTATGGCTAAACGGCTCTGTGCCTGAGACCTGGAAATTGGCCACTCTGATCCCAATTCCAAAAGCCGGGAAGCCACCGTCGGATCTTGGCAACTTCAGGCCTATTTCTCTAACATCAACACTGTGCAAGCTGACAGAGAAAATGTTAGCCACATGACTGTCGTGGTGGCTGGAGCACCACGGTTTCTACCACCCCGCCAAAATTGGCTTCCGTCCATTCATCGGCAGTGAAGATGGTTTGGCTGTCTTGGCGTCGCAAGTTCTGTCATCAACTCGCAGCCAGTGTACGTACCGTCCTCGCTATGGATATCGAAAGGCTTACGATAATATAAGTCATGCTGCCCTTTTGCATTCTATTGACATGCTGCATTTCCCTCTTCGAGTATGCAATTTTATAAAATCCTTCCTTGAAGGCAGACGATTTGCCATACGCCTCTGTGGTGACTCCATAGGATCATTTCAATCTGTTCGCGGTGTACCCCAAGGCTCGGTGCTGTCACCAACACTGTTCAATATTGCCTTCATTCCTCTTGCATGGCGCTTACATGATGTACCTGATGTTAAGTTCTTACTGTACGCTGATGATATCACGGTATGGAGCACTCACCATGGCCTGCTAACTCAAGCGGAGGCCCTACAGTCATCCTTAGATATTACCGCCAATTACGCTATGTCTGTCGGCCTACAGCTTTCAGTGAGCAAAACTACGTTCATGTGAGTTGCCAACCGCTGGGGACGCCGTAAACTTGCTGCCACGCCAATCCATCTCCAACTATCTGGAACCCCAGTTCAAGAATCTTCGGCAGTGAAAATTCTGGGTTTGTCGATACATCAGTCCGGAACGGGTACTGCCTGGCTTTCTCAGGCTAAAAAGCAGGTGTTGCAGACTTTGGGCCTAATCAGAGGTATTGCTCCCAAAACTGGCGGCGCTCGCTCCCATGTCGCACGATATTTGGTGAAAGCGGTTTTCCAACCTCGCCTCATTTACCAAGCACAGTTCCAACACTTAACCAGAGCTCAGTGGGATCGTCTGGAAGCCGTCAATCTAGAGGCAATGAGAGTTATCACTTGCCTTCCACGCATCACGCCGATCGTCGCACTTCAAGAAAATGCTCAGTTAAATACCCTTGACGAGCTTGTGCAGCAGCGCCGTGATGCTCGTAGCCTTAAGGCCACCCTTTTGCATTCACCGCGAGCACTCCAGACCTTTGCTTCATCACACACCATACTGTCGCCGCCAACGTCAGTTCTTCCTCCATGGGACTTTGTGCAGTTGAGCGACAACAAACCTACCGATCTACATCGCCCAACCTCACCTTATGCGGCATCGTCCCTTCGCGAGCGAATCGCGGAACAAGATAGCCACCTACCCCACGGCTCAATTATTATATATGTTGATGCCAGCATCCAGGGTTGTGTAATGACAACTGCACTTCACTGTCCCTGCCAGCCTGCACTTAACAAGACGGCCAGGTTTCGATTCGAGGAACCCCCTACTTCCTTCTGTGCTGAGCTGCTTGCTATACAAGATACGCTTCGCTCTGTAGTCGCAGTTACTTTGCTCCCTGCAGCTCACATTATCATCCGTACTGACGCCCTTCAAACAATTCGTCTACTCCGACGCGTCAGCCGCAGCCCAGAAAGGTGCCAGAATATACATCGCCTGGCGGCTCGCATCCAGCAAGCCATTCGAATTGAGTGGGTCCCACGTGACCTACTCAATTCACAAAGATCTGCAGATTCTGCAACCCGCTTGCCAACCCTACCCTGTCAATGCCTCAATTCCTGAATATGGATGATGCCACCCTCCTACTCACAAAAAAGGAACACCTCCGGCGCCACACACGTGCTCTCGTCCCTCCGTGTGCGATAACCCTCCCTCGCGGTCTTACCCGTGCAGAGGAAGTTGTGCTCCGGAGGATCCGGGTCGGAGTTGCCCTCACTCCTGCCGTAACTCGGACGTGGCCTCAATTTCGCCACTTATATCCCCACCTAGGATGTCCAGTCAGCAACCCGCAAGACACTGACCCCGCAGGGGGGCGCCTGCAGCTTGCAGGCGTCGCGACGGTGAGTGGCGACACCGCGGGTTCCCGAGCATCCGCAGGTACATCCCCGCAAGGGGATGATGGTGAACTGTGCATCACCACGGACCCGAGCACCCGCGCCTCGCCGTGCGTGGCATCGCCGTGTCCGGGGCAAAGGGATCCTGGTGGTTGAGCCAATGCCGAGCGTTTGGACCCTTAAGGCCCCTTGGCAAAGGCAACACACCACTTTGGCCCCAGCTTCCTGCAGACGGCGCCTCCGGCCTGACCCGACCGGGGGGAATCGGCAGTCGCCTTTTCCTATCCTCCTCTTCATCTTTCACTTTCCTATCTCTGTCTCACAACTCTCCTATATCCTACTCACTTCTTAGTTTTCCCTTTTTTCCTGGGGGCGAGGGTTAACCTTGTGTGACCACTACCCTGAGTTGCGTCATATTTGGTTATAGTTGAGGTGTACAGCTGGCGTGGGCAGGACTTGCTATCAAGTTCCTGTCCCGTCCCCTTGTTGGACTCCGTGGTGGGTGGCTGGCACCATGACCGAAAAACAAAGTTTTTTTATGGCTCCCCAACTTTCAAAACCTGATCGCTCTCTCAAAAGAGGGCGGAACGAGGCAGACAACTTCTTTCAAAAAAGAAAAGTAACTTTCCCCAAATATCATGTGATCCACAGTGAACAACAAGATAAACAGGCAAGAATAATATCCCCCTTCCTTTTGTCAAAGTGCTTGACTGAAACCCTAGGCATTGGCTATAAGCTGTCAAAAATGGCCAGCGGTGACTTATTGCTCGAACTGTGTGACAATGTCCAACATTCTAAGCTCTCCAACCTAACGTCCATAGGGGAAATCCCGGTCTCCGTGACTCCTCATCGCTCACTAAACACTGTCCGAGGCGTAATATCGGAAAATGATTTTCTTCACATAACTGAAAAAGAAATGCTCGAAGGGCTCATCGACCAAGACGTCATAGATGTCCATCGAATCAAAATCCGGAAGGACAACAAGGAAATAGACACAAAACACATGATCCTGACGTTCAACACCAGCACCCTGCCCGACACAATCGACGTGGGATATTTGAAAATCAATGTACGACCATACATACCAAATCCTCGCAGGTGCTTCAACTGCCAAAGGTTCGGCCACGGCTCACAGAGCTGCCGCGGTCGTAAAACTTGCGCAAAATGTGCCTCTAACGATCACCAGTCTGATGTATGTGACGCAGCCCTGTGCTGTGCAAACTGTGAAGGAGAACATGCTGCATACTCCGTCCTGGAAGAAAGAAAAAGAAATTATCACCATAAAGACCAAAGAAAACATTTCTTTTAAAGAAGCGAGAAGGCGTTTTGCGCTTACAAACACATTCTCCTTCACAGCAAAACAAAACTTCGCTGATGTGGTGCGCAGGGGCGTAGCACCGCACAGCACTCCGGCACCTGCCAAGGCCGCTCCCGCCGAGCCTATGGCAGGGCCATCCACGCCCCAGGCAGGGTCAGCGAAAGCTGCCCTGTCACTGCCAAAGCAGGGACCGCCGGTCCATGGGTCAGCATCCCGCAGGACCTCCCCCCGTCGGGAGAGGCCTGAAACTAACACAACCGCGGCTGCGCGGTCCTCCAGCACCTCTGTTGAGGTGATGGAAACAACACCCACTGCGCCTCCATTACAGAGGCGGAACAGCTCTGTTGAGCGTAAAAAAGACAGGCCCCTCATAACGGGCCCACCACATAAGTAAAACTCCTTTCATTTTCTTTTAAAAACACAAGCATGGCTTTTTTAATTCAATGGAATTGCAGAGGACTTATGCGGAATTATAGTGACATAACACATATTTTAGGGTCAATGTTACCCACAGCTTTATGCCTTCAGGAGACCAATCTTGGTCCACAACATGTACATATCCTGAAACATTATAAAACTTATAGACGCGATCGAGAGCAGGCAAATCGGCTATCGGGAGGCGTCGCGATAGTCATTCAAAGCGGTGTCCCTGCTCAAGAAATTAAACTCAAAACAAAACTTGAGGCGGTTGCAGTCAGTATCGTAAGCTACAAAACACTAACAATCTGTTCAGTATACATTCCTCCACATTTTACGTTAACACTCCATGATCTACAGCAACTGATCACAGAACTTCCGGAGCCATATCTGTTACTTGGGGATTTTAATGCTCACTCCTCCCTGTGGGAAAGTGAACGCTGTGACGCTAGAGGTCAAGTAATCGAAGATTTTATCCTGACGAATAATGTATGTCTTTTAAATACGAAAAAGGCCACATACTGTTCCCCAACATCTGGGAAAATGAGCAGTTTAGACCTCTCTTTTTGTTCACCTTCTGTTTTTAGTGATTTTAAGTGGGACGTTTTAGACAACCCGCTTGGGAGTGATCACCTACCAGTTTTTATAAGCCTATCATCCTCACCTGCAGTCATCCCTACCAAACCACGGCGATGGAAGCTACATCTAGCTGATTGGGCGTTGTTTAGAGAGAAGGCCAGATTAGAGGACATTTACTCAGAAGCACTTAGCATAGATGAAATCAATGAAATTCTCACAAAGTGTATCATCGATGCTGCACGGCTAGCTATTCCCCAGTCCACAGGCGTGGTGCGCCAGAACCACAAGGTATGGTGGACGCGAGAATGTTGGGAAGCCAAAAAACAACAAAATAAGGCCTGGGGTGTATTTCGTAGATATCCTACTCACGAAAATCTAATAGCTTTCAAAAAGGCAAAAGCTAAAGCCCGATATATACGGCGGAACGCGGAAAAAATGTCTTGGCAAAATTATGTGTCTTCCATAAACAGCTCAGTAACATCAAAAAAACTGTGGGAGCAGGTCAGAAAAGTAAATGGCAGCTATTCCCCATTCACCCTTCCTCTGCTGACGGATCCTGAAGTTCAGACAAGTATTAAAGAACAAGCAGACATTTTGGGGCAACATTTTTTTATAGTTTCTAGTTCTTCCCACTATACACAGTCATTCTTAAAATACAAAAACACAGTCGAAAAACAAAGACTCCCTACGGCAGGCAGCACAAACGAGCCTTACAATAATTTGATTACACTTCAAGAAATACAGAGAGTACTGTCTATAGGTAAACAAACTGCACCAGGCCCCGACGAAATTCATTATGAAATGCTGTCCCATCTATCTGAGCAATCTGTAGAAGTTCTGTTAAAATTTTTTAACAAAATATGGGTCGTAGGGAAAATACCAGCTGCTTGGAAAAAAGCCATTATTGTTCCATTTCTAAAACCAGGAAAGCCACCAACCTCCCCTAACAGTTACAGGCCTATAACCCTTACAAGCTGTCTTGCCAAATCATTTGAGAGTGTTATAAATATTAGATTAATGTTTATTCTAGAATCCCGAGAGCTTCTTGATGTCCACCAATGTGGTTTTAAAAAAACATGTTCCACAGTCGACCATTTAATCCGCCTGGAAAACACAATCCGAGAGGCCTTTATACACAGACAACACTGCCTTTCAGTTTTTTTCGATATGGAGAAGGCATATGACACGACCTGGAGGTTCGGGATTCTTCGCGACCTGGCAGAGCTTGGTATCCGCGGGAGGATGCTGAAATATTTGAGCGACTTTTTATCCAACCGTTCTTTCCAAGTACGTCTCGGCGCAACCCTCCCAAATAATTTTACTCAGGAAAACGGCATTCCTCAGGGATGCATTTTAAGTACTACATTATTCATAGTAAAAATGAATTCTTTAACCAGTATAATTCCACAGTCCATTATGTACTCGGTCTACGTTGATGACCTTCAAATTGCGTGCACATCTTCTAGCCTGGCAACTTGTAAGAGACAACTACAACTCACAATAAACAAATTAGCGCTTTGGGCAGACAGAAATGGATTTAGGTTTTCTCCACAGAAAACTGTTGCGGTTCTTTTCTCGCTGCAGAGAGGACTGCAGATTAATCCCACCCTCCACTTGAACGACACCAGACTTCCAGTAAAACAAGAACACAAATTTTTAGGCTTAACTTTTGACAAAAAGCTAACGTTTCTACCACATATAAACACCCTAAAAAAGAAAGCCACCCAATCCCTGAATATACTTAAAGTACTCTCACGGAAGCGTTGGGGATCCGATAGGAGGTGCCTATTGCACATCTATCGCTCTCTAGTACGCTCTTCGTTAGACTATGGATCCATAGTGTATGGGTCTGCGAGGCCATCATACCTTAAAAAGCTAGATCCAGTACAAAACCTCGGGTTGCGCCTTTCAACTGGTGCTTACAGAACATCACCCATAAATAGCCTTCACGTAGAAGCAAATGAACCGACCCTCACCAACAGGAGAACAATGCTTACCTGTGCATACGTACTGAAAATAAGGTCGCTACCGAAACATCTTTGTTACACCATAGTTACAAAATGCCCATCCAGAACACTGTTCACCAACAAACCTCAAGCTGTAAAACCATTGCTCCTCCGCTTTGAAGAAATATGCCAAGAAATAAACATACTAGATGCACTTCCTGATGTTGCCCAGAGGCCCGATAGGTTGCCACCTTGGTACTTGTTTCCTGGTGTATGCGATTTCGCACTGACACACATTCAAAAAAGACATACCCCACTGGAATATATACAGCCAGAGTTTCTTGGAGTAAGTGAGAAATACAAGAATTGCACAGATTTCTACACAGATGGATCTAAGACAGCACTCTATGTAGGGAGCGCGATAGTGCAAGGGAAATGGGAAAAAGTAGTCAGGCTGCCTCAGTGCGCTTCAATCTTTATAGCAGAATGCTACGCCATTGCTCTAGCCGTAGAACAAATATTGCAGAAAAACATACAGAACAGTGTTATCTACAGTAACTCCCTCAGCGTAATTACAGCAATAAACCCCAGAAATGCAACTGAACCCTTAATAGGAAACATAATACACAATGTAATACAAGCTGATTCACAAGGACATACAATAAAGTTTTGCTGGGTTCCCAGTCACGTGGGCATCAGCGGAAATGAGAGGGCTGATGCAAGCGCCGCACTTGCCCTTAACGCAAAAATAAAACCAGTAAACATACCGCATAAGGACTGCATCAAGTCAGTCCAGAATAAATTGAGAGAAAAATGGCAGGCCTCTTGGGACAACGAGATTAACAACAAGCTGCACTTTGTAAAACCTGTCCTGGGTGAATGGAAGACCTGTAGGCACCATGAACGATTTATTGAAGTAATTTTATGTCGTCTCCGCATTGGACATACACACATTACACATAATTTCTTACTAACGAAACAAGATAAACCTCGTTGTGAAAGATGTGGAGACGAACTAACAATAAACCATATTTTATTCTCGTGTGCAACACTCGAAAAACTAAGAAATAAGCACTTTACGAAGTTCTATAATGAATACATTCCTTTACACCCAGCGCTGCTTTTAGGCGAAAATGCCATTGTTAACATATCTTCCGTTTTTAGCTTTTTAAAAGAGGCAGATGTTCTTCAGAGACTGTAAACTTTGATCCACAGCTTTGCTTTAAAATATGATGCATTTCAGCCATTTTCTCATTCCATGGGAAGCGGGCTGAGGTGGTTATTTAAATGGTTGGGAGCCTCAGGATCCTTGCCCAGCCAAGGATCGCTACTGAGGTTATCTGACCTTCTTGAAAGCATTTATTTTTAGCCATTTATAAAATTTCTTCTTCCTCTTATTACTACCAGAACGAAATAGCAATTTAAGTCCTCTACACAACCATGTTTCCTCCCACCTACAGAAAAGTGCTCATATACCTTGAGCCTGGCGCATGATAGCCTTAGCTGCTTATGTGCCATTAAACCCAACACAACACAACACGCAAGACACTGAGGCTGACATTCACCACTTGTGGGATTGCCCGGCACTGAAGCCAACTAGAATTCGCCACCTGGCAGCAGCGGGTCTCCACCCAGACAACCCGTCCTCATATATTGATTGGACGCAGGGGCCACATCACCGCTCCCTCCTCGCCTTCATTAAATCGGCACATCTTTCCTGCTTTATTTAACGCCCACCCACTCTTCTCTTTACTTTCTTTTCTCTCTTCTTCCTAACCCCATTTATGCCCAGAGGCAATAAACAACGCTATCAAAAAAAAAAGGGCGGGGTCCCGTACGGTACGCCCGCAAGGTAGCATGTGCGGTAGTGGCCGAGAAGACAGGTGATGCTGCCGAGGTGCCACGTGCAGTGGGAAGAAAAATGCAGGAGGTGATGAGGTACTAATGAAGCCCAATGTGAATAAAGTCATACGATCACAGCTCTGCTCCAAATCAAGGGGAGACGTTTTAGGATGGGCCAGGAAAAACGGAGGTCATACGTTACAAATTAGACTTGTATACAGATAGAGCTAACTGAACAGCTCTAGGTATCTCTGGGATGTATCTTGTTGCTGTGTTAATGTATCTCTGGGATTTATCTTGCTGTTGTTGGTGTTATGTGATTATACAAGGGAGCGTGTTGTCGACACCAACATGTTTATTAAGTACTCTGTACGGACAACGGCAGTGGTGTGTTAGTGTTCTGAAAACGCAGTTTCGTGTGCTATGTTAATGGCGTGCTCACGGTGTGTGCTGGACATCTGCTGTGTGGACACCTTGATCTGTAACAACAAACCTTTGCTCTAGCCTAGTCTTATTACTCATTGCATTTAGATGTTTCCAAAATTTTTGAGATGCTTTTCTATCCTTTTCATTTAGTTTTGACATCCATTGGGCACCTTCTAATTTTCTCATTAATCAAAGAGTATGCTTCCCTTCTGCTCTTTATGAAGGTATCCCATTTGCTCTCTACTTCAACTTCTGGTTCCCCCCTCTGCTTGGAATATCTGTGTTCCCTGGACGCTTCCTAATATTTTTTTATTGCCCTCTTGACCTCCTCATCCCACCAACTCTTCGCTTTGCGTCTTTTCCCTTTTAGCTTTACTCGCACCTTAGCTAGCTCTAGCTCCAGTAATCGAGTTAATTTGGTATAACTCCATTCTGTTTCATTATCCTCAAAAATTACTTTCCTCCAGTATTCGACGGCAGCGCCGCGAGCGGCCGACCGCATTTTTTGCTCCAGCTCCTCCCGTCGAAACGCGCTTCGCTCTTGCCACTACAAAACTTTCTAGAACACTGAAGTCATGGTAACCGCCCGAGTAGGGTGGCTAGACTTGGGAAGGTGTGAAAACCGGCCGGAGAAGCTTGGCCCCGCCGCGCACCGATGCCGTGTGGCGGCGCTGACGGCAGAGGCGCGGTAAGGTGAGCAGCCGAAATGAGTGCATCACGTAGGCTAAATTTCTAGCACCGAGGCGAAAATAGGCTTGTTTCGCTTACCGCGCGTTTTTTGTGAGTGTCAAAGAATGAATCTTTACCATAAAATAATGTTTCGTCAACTCGCATCATTATTCCCGTGGAATATGCTGCTTCACAAGCCCAGTTTGCATTGCATAGCTGTACTCAAGCGCGTTTTGTGCGTGCACATTTCGAGACGCTGCCCAGGATGCGAGGAACGCCGTAGTGGAAGGTTTCAGAATAATTTCAACCACTTGGGTTTCTTTAACGTGCACCGACTCTCTGCGTTGCGCCGCCATCGAAACGCAGCCACTACGGCGAGAAGAGCAGGTTGAAATGCGTGCCGTAGGACCTCGAAACTGCAGTCGCGTTGGCTGAAGGCGCCCCAACGCGCAAACCAGTTGTCCCCGATTGTGAACCTGTAGCATGTATGCCAGCTTGACGCTCACGTAAGCAATCTCCGACGATTGTAGACAATGAAGCAACACATATCTGGTCATGAAAACACTTATTTGCAAATGAGGGGGGAAACTTTTGCAGAAAGAATCTACAATACACAAGGTTTCAGTGTTTTACGCTTCCCTTCACTACCCTCCTGATTTATGCCCTTGAGCAAAAAGTGCATCCTTGTGAGGCAATAAAAACGTACTACTGATGCTGTCAGCGCAACAGAATGGTGAGAGCAACCAATTTTTGGCACACCACTAATAGACTGTAAAATCTCTGCCGCAGCTTCGGCATGCAAGCGCGTTCGGCAGAACGCATATGTAAGTTTGTCTTCAAGGACCTTGATAAGATTATAAAACGACACTGAGGGATATAAAAGGCCCCCAAGGTTCCACTCATTGGTTGCCTCGGCTGGAAGTTCTTTTGCAATGTTGTCTTTATCACAGAGACATGCTGCTCTGCAGGCTTCACAATGGGTTGTCAGAACTCGCTTTCTAGCAACATAGCCTGAAATGTAATAGATCAGCCGCGCATCGCTGTGCCGCTCAGCATAGCTGTGGTGGTCTGCGGCCACTTCCATGGCATCAATTGGCAAAGCCTTTACGCTGTCTTCTGCCAGGCTTTCCTTTTCAGCCAGCACCTCCTCGACAGACAGCAATGACTCGAGGACATCCGGCGACACATTGCCGTCCTTAGGGCTCCTTGCCAGACTGTAGAAGCTTAGACACCTGGATGTGCACATGGAACAGTTGTTACATATATAAGCATGCTGACAGTCTGTAAAACCCAAGTAAAAATTACATACCTTATGATCAGAATGAACTGAGCTGGGGTAGGATGATCATTTGCCCCACTCGTTTGCCTGACAACGCCGAAGCATTGTTCCAAGCGGTCTTGGCTCAGTCTTGATGTCATTATATACTTAAAGCCGACCTTTTCTGAAAGGTACTTTAGAAGGTGCTTTGTAGAATGTATAGACACCCTCAGCCCCTCAGAAGTACTCTTACTAAGAAAGCCGAGCCCTTTGGCGTGAGCCTCCCATTCATCAAGAAACCGAAGCGCTTCATCAAGGGTGGCCTCTTTCCTATTGCCCGGTCTGAAATACCAAAAACAAAATCATGCAGCATTGTGAGAGAAAAACCCCACACCAAAATTACCTCATGGCTTCTGCAGGGAACCTCGATGTCATAGCTTCAATAAGCCTCGCCATCAGATCAACAAAAGCTCTTGTTGGCACTGCATTTGGATAAATCCTTTCTATATCCTCCTTGTAAAAGGAAATGGCATGTTCGGCTTCTCTACTAAAAATATGGAAAGCCAAGTCTACTCGCATCTTGTCAAAGCCATTTGGATAAATGTGACTGCGAGTAAGCTTTGGTGCAACCTTCAGTGTCATACTGTTATTGTCTAGCTTCCACATGGTGGAAACATGCTCCCAGTGGGCCTGTAATATAAGTAATGAAGTATAAAATCGCATTTTACTTGCGATAAAAAAGCAAATCAAACAAGGCATATATATAAAAAATAGACCAGCATGTAGCAAGCTTACTCGGCCAAGATGTGTGTTGAGTCCTTGCTTAAGCAATGTGTTTCGCACACATTTTGCAAGGTGCGGGAAATCTGAAATAAAGTGTAGGAACCTGTCTTCATCACAGGGGTGCGTTACTTTGCACTTTACATTTTTCCCATTGCCGTACACACCAAGGTTGTGCCACATAGAGCGATTCCATGTTGCGCCGTCTGTGCAGACATAGTGAACTAGAAGACCAGCTTGTTCACAAAGCACCGTTGCCTCTAACACAATTTTTGAAAGCATCTGAGACTTGACGTTTCCACTTGAAGCAAATACACCTATAGAGAAATGAAGCACATCATATAAGCACAAAATTATAGTTTGACATCAATAAACATTTTGTACAAACATTCTTACCTATTATTTGGGTCCAGCTGCCTACTAAAGGCTGAAACATAATGACAAGCCCATGGTCAGCTTTCGTATATTTGTCCCTGTGGTCACTGAATTGACCTAGGTCAACAAAGCCTTCTATATGAGTTGAGGTTGTCATGTCCAAGTGAGCAGAAAGTTTCATCTCATCTGAGCAAGCCCCCATGGCACCTAATTCCATCAAGCTCTTCTGTTTTTTTTTTTACACACCCAAGAAGCTTGGTGCTAAAGCCATACGATGCTTTGAAGCCCTGTAAATAGAAAAAGCAGTTACTTTTGTTCATGTAAAAAAAGGCACATTTAAATACCTTCATGTATCTTTGCAGACAGACTCGGCTAGGCAGCACCAAGATTTTATGAGACCTCAGGTGCTCATACAGTCGTGGACTTTTCATCCTTAGGAGGATACATTCCAGCAGCCATTCCTTGTTGTAACGGTACCCATGGTTGGACTTCCTTCTTGATACTTCAAAACATGCACGCACAGCGGGTTGCTGTTTTTTGGGAAGCTCTTTAAGCTGGAAAACATATACAGAGTTACAAAAGTAAATGCTTTTCAAATAAAGAAAAAGAGTATTCAGGGTAACCTTTTCCTCAAAAAAGGTTGCTTTGATTGCCATGTTTTTTTCTTGCATCTTTTTGAGGGCATCTTGCAGAGAGTTCAACTTATTATTCCTCCGTTGCAGGGTACGCATGGCATACTTTAGCCGTTTTGCAGCAACATTTGAAAGCTGGAGTCGAGCCTTCTTTTTGCAGCGTAGCAAGCGAGCTTTCATGCTGCTTCTGCTCTTTTTGCATGACAAGCAGCGGTTAGGTAACTGTGCAGATGTACCTGAAATGAAAAAAAAAGACATCTAAAATGTATCAGTCTGGTCGTCAATGTTAAGACATTACTGTACACAAATTTCTATAAGCTGTATGCAGTCCTTCAAGTCCAGAACAACATACGTTGTGGTACTGATCCGTTACATGCTGATGAGAACAGGCAATGTCCGAATAATCTTCCAATGTTCATATTTAGCTTCTCAAACTCCTTGGTATGGCCAATTCCACTGCACACGGTGAGGCTGTTTGCGTACGACAATTCACCTTCTGCTTGTTCTTTACACCGCACATCGCATTCCTTATGAAATTGCCCAGCCAAGAAGATGCTGCACTTGACATGTCCTTCTCCAACGCAGAACACTACCATTTTGGTAAACACAACAGGCGGTGTTTCGCCCTTTGCAAATTCTGCAGTCTGGTAGCAGGCAATGTTGTTCTGCTTAAGCTTCTGCAGTGACCACAGTTCCGAAGGTCGTTTCAGATTGAAAATGAATAGTTCCTCGGCGAACGGCTCGGACATTCCACCCCGCTGTGTATCTGCACCCTCCACGTCTGCCGGGGGGCATTCCTCCGTCGTGTCAAGGCAAGCGCCGCTTCTTTTTGAAGGTATAGGAGCTTGTGAGGCATTTCTTCTTTTTCTTTCTTTCGGCAGCATTCTGCTAATATATTTCCGTAGGTTAGGAAATACAGTAGGTACTGCGTCTTCTGAGAGGGCAGGAATGGAGCGCGGTATCAAGACCTCAGCTCCATTAATAATGTGCTTGAAGTCACGAACGATAAACCTAGAGGCAACAGAAAGAACAGACCATGGTGATCAGTTTGAGCTAGCGTGAAAAAGCAGGATGGGCATGCTGCGAGAATGTCGTGCAATGCGTTATGTACCGTCACACAGCACGCCGATAACACGTGTCACACTTCTGTTTATTCTAGACGCTTTCCACATTCCAATAAGTCTCACCCACAAGCCCAGCTAAAAATGTTGGCTACGTACCGTGAGTCGAAGTGTCTTTCGCAAACTGCAGAATTCTCCTCCAACGCCTTGTCGGCCCGTGGGATCGCTCGAGACCACTTGGCCAACATTTCTTGGCAGGCAGGGGCACGGAACAAAGAGACTTTCTCTGACGTTTTCCTGTATCCCGTGTCACACCCAGGCACAAAGCACCAACGCTCGGTCTTCTTGCTGGTGGAGGCATCTCGCATGAGAAAACGCTGCACTGACAACTGCTACGATGTGCGCAAGACCGACGCAGCTGAGAGGTTGAGCCAGGCAGCCAGGCTGACCAGGCGAAGCGACCGCGGCGCTTTCCCTCGGGCGCGCGTGACCCCTCTGCGCACCGATGCCGCCAGGGGAAATGTGGCGCTGCTACTAGCGGCGCGGTAGGGTGGCTAGGCGCGGTAAGCCGCCGCGGTCTTCACACCTCCCCAGTCTAGCCACCCTAGCCCGAGAGATAACTGCTTTGGATGGCTGCGGCTCGTAAGGCTCTCCTGGCTATCTCGCGATTTCTCGTCACTCGCGAGGGTGACCCCTGACGGCTTGGGGGCCCACGCTAGTTTTCGATTTTTGGGTCTTGGGTTAACGTGAATACAAGAGCCCATGACTGGCTTGGGTTCTGCGCATGCGCACTTGCGGCCGGCAATTCTCTTAGGGCCGCAAGGCGCTTGGGCCCTCAATTCTAAAATTCTCTATTGTCGTGTGGTGTTTTGCCGATGTCACTTGCCTCGCCGCTGGGTTTTGTGTACAGACAGATTGGAAGCACATCTTCGCTGGCGTACACACGTCGTGTATGTCACCGTGGCTAGAATAAGGTCCAATAAGGTTTTAAAATTTGAAGTTCGAGGAATGTCATACCAACTAGCATCCGCTCTCTTCTGGTTTCCACTAAGCTCATTTTTTACACTACTACGATATGCGGTCATTGGTCCTGCTGGCATCGTCGTCAGAAAAGGCGCCTGCGGTGTCCTTTGCGTCTGCTGTCTTGGGGAATCGTCACACCTCTCCCTTTCTTATGAAGCCTGCTGCACGGCACTGGGGACGAGCGGTGCCTTGTTTATGCCTCTATAGTCCGTAGCAGATAACAGGCTTCTGGACCCGGGAAGACCGACGAAGCTGGGGGTGCAAAAGGGGCACATTTGACTGTTGTTGCCACGCCGAGGCTGTTGTAGACGGCTCGGTGCTTAATGAGCAGCGAGGTGGGAACAGCTGTTTCGTGTCCGTTGCCGCTGCTAGTGCAGGAAGAGGCTCCTCGTCGTCTGAGAGAACGCCGGGTGTCCTTCGCGGTCGCACGTGGTCCGCGTGCCTGTTCCACCGCGTTCGGTCTTTACAGCATATAAGTGCTTATTTTAGTGGAGCTGGATGTGCATATTTAGCCAGGCTGCATCCCTTCATTTTACGAACTGCTGTCAACTTACTTGACTTCGCTGAGCGCTGTTACTCTCCGTTTGCAGGTATGTGCAATCTTTCTGATATTTGATTTCATCTCTACTAAGGCTTGACATAGCTTTAAAACATTCTTTTATGCATCGAACAGCATTTTAAATAAAATTGAATTCATTTCACACAAATTTTAATATTCATAAATGCGTCGTAATCAGCAATCAGACCTGCAAAGTATTTTCGTATTCTTTTGTATTTTAGCTACATTATTCGTAGTCGATTTCGTAGAAGCGTTTACTATTCGTATTCGATTCGGTTTGTGAAAAATGCTCTTTGCACACCTCCACAAACTGCTCTCAAGCGGTAACAAGTGACGCACTGCTGCTCACCTTCAACATGTTTGCCTCGGATTAGGCACGCAAGAGTCAACTGAGCAACACTGTGCAACTGGCTTGAAGAAGTGTGTCGTTGACGCGTATGTCCACTTGGCTGCCTATGTACTTTTGATTTTATTCACAAACTCATGTAAAAAGAGCTGCATATTGAATGTGTCTTCCCGTGCCAAAGCCCAACAAGTACGGGATGTTGAACTCGCTAAGTTGAGTCGCAGCTCATTCAATAAAAACCGCAAGGGTCACACTGAGATCTTTGAGGACTTCCGGACTGGGCTCCCATCTATGTTTTGGCATAGATGTGATTAAATGTATTTGGCTATGGATAGGGTTAATTGGAGAGACATGGGAGAGGCCTTTGCCCTGCAGTGGGTGTAGTAGGGCTGATGATGATGATATTTGACTATATATTCTACAATGACCACATCCCTTTTCACTCAACGCTAGTCTTAGTTGAATATGCTCTTGTGGATATGTCGCGTGTTTCTGGGTTTTTAAAGAACATAAATGTCGTAAACAAACTATAGATTTTACCAATTGTAGTCCATTTAACCCCTTACTGCATGAGTTTTGTTTTCACGCGAAAAAAAAAATTAGGGGCCTTGATTTGTAACCGAAACACCAAAAGTGGAGTTTCAAAACAAAAAGCCGCACGTTTTTTTACTTGCGGCAGTATTTTCTTCGCGTATTATGTACCGGTTGTTATAAAGACTAAGTAATTTTCAAAAATGGGATTTCTTAGGCAAAATTATTGCTTTTGCGGCATGGAATTGCCAGGATTGGCGGACGCCAGAAAACCGGTGAGTCATCTTAACTTGTAAGATGGGTAACTAATTTCCAGTAATTAACTTTTTAACTGTTAGAGTTGGGCGTCCAGTTGCAATTAGAGATTTGTAGCCGACCGTTTGTAACCTCCATATCGGTTTTGGAATTTCGAAAGCGCCATTACTGTTGCCGCTGTGGCTTGCCAAAATTTGGCTGCATCGTGCGAAAATACATGCGCTTTGGAAAGCATGCAGGCAAAGCTGCCCTTCCAGTGCACGTAACTAGTCGAAAAAACCAAATTTTGTTGAGCCACATTCGCGAGGGTAATCGAGTTTTCGAAATTTTAAAAACTGATATGGTGATTATTAACGGCCGGCTGCAAATCTCTAATTGCAACTAGAGGCCTAACTCTAATAGTTAAGTTATTAGAAATTAGTTAGCCGTCTTACTAGTTAAGATGACTCACCGGTTTTATGGCATCCGCCAACCCTGGCAATGCCATGCCGCAGAAGCCATATTTTTTCTACAAAAATACACCAGGCAGTTATGGGTAATTTTTGTGGACAAAAAAGCACAGGATGTGAAGATAAACAAGGCGCAGACTGGAAAAATGGACAGGAAGGAACTGAAGTAACACAGTTTAATGCACAAATATGGGGTGGCGTAAAAAAAAAGACATCCGTGAGGCTCTTGCAGTATGGCGGCGTCACTCATTTGCATGATTAGGATTTGTAGCCCTCCTATTGAAACAATCCAATATAGTTTCACTCTATTTTGAAACAAATGGCAGCACTACACTTTTTCAACATACATTTGTGAGGTGGTTGCAAGAGGGCAGCCTGCAGTGCACACGCTTGTCAAGCCAATAGGGCAAGTGGTCCATTTTCTCCAGACTGACATCAGTAGTTGGCAGCGGCGCCAGCGGTACCCACGTGCGCTGACATCGCACAGTACACGGGCCTCTAGAATTTCGCCTCCATTGAAATTCGACCTCCGCGGCCGGCATCAAGCCCGCTTCTTTCGGGTCAGCAGCCGAGCGCCATAACCACTGAGCCACCGTGGCGGCCAGTCCAATTCCAAGCTGAGAGACCAACTGGACACCCTTTTGGATTTGAGTCCAATTGGAAGCTGAGAGACCAATTTGACTATCCAACTGGAATCTGGAAAACCAATTGGATTTCCCAACTGGTTTCCCCAAGGTCAGTTGGCTTCCATTTGGGTGCAGTTGATTCCAATTGGAAATCTCAATTGTACTTAATTTTTTTTTTACTGGAAGAGAGCACAAAACACAAATGTTGTGAATGGTATAAAGGGCAGAACGTGCTGTCGAGGCTGCTTGGTTGCGATTTAACGTGGGGAACAAGCCCGTACTGTATGCATACTCTTCTTGAAAGCGTGGACAAGCGGTTTTGTTCCTTGTGGCTACATTCGCGAGCTGCTGATTCTTACACTCGATCTCGACAAACCGTAGCCTCTTTAAACAGGAGGCTATTGGCATTAAGGCAACCAATTGGTTCACACCTACATTTACGTGTGCATGTGCCCCGCAGATAGAAGCCAGTAACGACTATGACGAGTAGGGGGCGAGGCAGGCACTTTCCCGTTGAGCGGCAGCCAACAGGCACAGGACGCACGCGCACCAACGTTAATCGGGGATTGCCAGCGTGCTGGGGAACTCAAAGAAATGACGCAGTGGGCGCGCTCACCGGACTAAAAGTTAATAATACGACGAATAATAAATTACAATAATAATAATAATTCTATTTCCATCACCATAGGTTGATGGAGGGGGTGGGAATAAAGGCTATTAGCGCTTGAAAAAGTTTCCACCCTCTTTACTGCAAGTGAGCAGGGGCATGCGACGGCACTTCTCTTAGGATAGCAAACGACGAAGTGAAGAGAAAAAGAGTAAAGGTAAAGTTCACTTAAGCTTGAGCTCGAAACAGCAGTTCGCTTAGGAAAAGAAAACGCACATGAAAACAACAACAATCATTGAAACTAAAATAACGCTTATTGTGCAAGGGAACGTTTATACAATGATAATGCACGGTAATACCCAGTGTAGATTATAACGGCATGGATATGTACATTGAAATAACTGTATGTGGACTAAGTCCGATATATTGCTTACGCATTTTCGCTTTTCTGTAACATACGTGCGCAGGAGTCTAAGCATGAAGACTGAAAATGTTTATAAGCTCATTCTTGGAAAATAAGTCTTTAGTGGAGTGTCTTTTTGGCAGGTTATATACAATTCTGGGAGCCTGCTTCTCAAGACCGGCTAGTTTTTTCAGACTGGTGTGTGTAGCAGTGCCCCACACTAATTGGCAGTAGTTTAAATTCTGAGCGAAACGATGCATGATAAAGCAACAGTTTAACTTTTTCGGGAGACAACTTCTGAAAAGCGCCATAAATCCGATGTGTCTGGACACTTAAAGCTACGTATGTTATGTGGTCATCCCACAACATATTTTCAGTGAATACTACGCCAAGTGACCTAAATGACCTTACTATTTCAATCTGTTCATTGTTATTGAGTAATGGTTCGAGATCAGTGCACCTTTTGTTTTTTGGATGAAAAAGTATTGCCTTAGATTTTGCAGTATTTACAGAAAGATTTTTACCAGACCATTTTGTATTTTCTCTAAGAGAATGTTCGTATTGCTTATTAAATTGTTATTAGTATCGCCAGATAAAAGCAAACAGGTATCGTCAGCGTAAATTATGAACCGAACACTGGTATCCACGCTTATTATATCATTCATGTATAGATTAAATAGCAGTGGTCCCAGGATACTCCCGTGGGGAACCTTGCAGGAGGCAGGCCATTATTCATTTATTTGCATATACTCTTTTCTAAATGCTAAGTACGATTTAATTGAAAGTAATGCTTTTCATGTTATTCCTTAACATTGAAAGCTTTGAGACAAGATGCTATGATTTATGCAGTCAAATGCTTTGCTGTAATAATCTAAGAAAAAAAAGGGCAAGTTCTGTTTAACAATTTTTCCTGAAGCCATGTTGGCAATTGGATCCGATTGCAATTTGCAATCAGCTAGCTATTTGCGCTCTTTGCAAGCGTCGCTCAAAGGCACTCTTGGCGGAGCACGTGACCGGTGCTGTTGCTAGGGTGCTTTTAATGGGCGCCAGCTCCGGCGCGCTACCAGAAGACGCAGCGCTCGACTGGCCGCATCGGTGATCCGACGGGGCAGTCGAAGGCGGCGCCGAACTCTTCCATGTTTTTCAGCGGCACGTTGCAGCGTTCCGACCAGGGTGCGTATCGCAGGGCGTGGCTGGCGCCTGCCTTGGCGCACCACTTGACGCACGATGAGATGAAAAACAGCTGCTCGGAGTCGAAATTCAGCTCCTTGAGCTTCTCCTTGTCGCCCAGGTTGGCGTAGGCGTTGTAGGACGACATCAGGCCCGCAAAGTCGGCCATGTTCTCGGCGTCGGCTTCATTCTGCGCAAAGATCGGCACTGCGGTTTCCTTTGCACACGACTGCACGCGTTGTGCATAGAACTGGCCCGGTGTCAACGCCATGTTAACGTCGATAAGCAAGACCTGCCTCCCCAGTATGGTTATTCCTCACGCAAGCTGCGCCCGTTAAGGGCGCCCAAAAACACGCCGTGATCTCTGCAAGATACCGTCACCCGTCACCACAGAAGCACATTGCATTCCTTATCCTACAGTGCTGGCAAGGCTATTCCATAGCGCTAACGTGCGAAATTAGCTAAACAAAAGAAAAAAATAGCACAGGTGTTACCTTAGAGACATGATGCTAGGCTTTGTGTCGGTTGTATGATTAATGATCTGCGTTCGGGCCTAAGCACTCTCGGTCATAACAAACAGTCATTCCCAATACTTCCTTAAGATTTTCGCTAATTTCCTCGCGCCACAAATCACCGCTTGTGTGCTCCAGAAGGCGCAGGCTCAAGGCTGTGCATTAAGCGTGCTAACTTTCATCGCTTTGCACCGCAGCGCTCTACAGATATCGCTGTGAACGCAATGTACCTGCGCTGATCCGTGCGAGCGCCGGAGGCAGCCGAGACGCTTGTCGTACATATCCCGTGAGATGGCCGACCACCAGTCTCGGCGGTGTCCGCGTCCGTCCCAGTGCCTGCCGACGGGGTCGAAGGCGTGCGTGAACTCGTGGCCCACCCACGGCTCCGCCCAATCCGCCGAAGGTGAATGCCTTGGGTGCCGCCGTCGAGAACATGGGCATGCGCAGCACGGGGGCCGGTATGACGATGCGGTTGCGCATGGGCAGGTACTGTGCATTGGTGCTCCCCACCGTGTACCTGCCGAAAAAGGGCGTGCGGGTGTCGTACTTGAGGAGGAGGGCCGGCCTGAAGAGAGGAGGACGACTGACCAGAACGGTGTTGACAGAGTGCAAAGCTGTGCGTGAAGTATAAGTGCCTTTGTTCTAACTCAACACGAAACTAACAACGGCCGGGAAGGGAGACTTAGTACGCTAGCCTACGTGGCAACAGAGGCCTTCTCATCGGCTGGGAAAGCGCGGCCATCAGTGGCAACGGTTTTATAGGCTCCTAACTGCAATGGGGAAGGACCGCGGTGGCTGTTGAAGGTGCACTTTTGTTGCGGATAGAGTGGGAAGGAGAAGCACGAAGCATCAATTCGCTAGACGTCTCGGCAGAGGTTGTCCAGCTGCCTGGACAAAAGCTGGTTCAAGTCCAAGTTCGCCTAGTTACCACCCCCCCCCCCCAACACATCTGCCCTTCATCATCGGAGTTAGGGGCTGTTACGTTCTTCTGCTGATAGCACCCTCTGTCACGCGGAACGTCGTTTTCTTGCTCATGATGACACGTATGAAAAACCCCGATATCGGGGGCAATATAAGCGCCACGGCGTAGCGCTGCGTGTGCTTTTCCTGCCCGGCTGCCGAGATGAATAAAGGCTAAGTGGTTAAGGCGCTCCTCTACTGAGCCGGTGTACCCAGGTTCGAACCCGACCGCCGCGGCCGCGTTTCGATGGAGGCGAAACGCAAAGGCGCCCGTGTGCTGAAGCGATGTCAATGCACGATAAAAATCCCCCAGGTGGTCGAAATTATTCCGGAGACCTTCACTATACGGCACCTCTTTCTCGCTTTCTTCTTTCTCTACCTCATTTATCCCTTCCTTACGGCGCGGTGCGGGTGTCCACCTACACATGTGAGACAACTACTGCACCATTTCCATTCCTCAAAAACCAATTTTCAATTCCTGACAAGCTCAGTGTCGCGGCGCTTGCTCCTCGTTCGTCGAATGATCCGGAAACGTAACAGGGCCGATGATAAAATCGCTGCCACTGACGACCGCGCTTGCCTGGACAAAGACAAGGCCTCTGTCGAGACGTTGTCTAGCGGATTGATGCTTCCCTCTGGGCTCTTGTTCACTATGTGTTTTAAACAATTCAGTCTTGCCTGTCGTCCCTCTGCAGTTAGTTCCAGGACGTTTTGTGTGCCTTGGCGCTCGACAAGGACTCGCTCACCAGAAGCTGCTGTGGTTTTTCGTCATCCACTGGACAGTCAGCTGCATGGCCCCCTGCCAGGGCTTCAGAAAGCTGGCGTCGACCTCTGGGTAGGCAGCGTACACGCGGTCTATTTGCTTGCGGGACCCGAAGTAGGAAGGGTAGCCGACGTGCGCGCGCATCGAGTGGACCTTGTTGATGGCCGTCCTTTTGGTCGCCCCATCCAGCCAGGTCGACGAGTCGATCTCGTCGAGAACCGACTTCCGCATGTAGTCGACCAGGCTCTTGGCCGCGGCCACCGTGCTCTGCGGCACCTCCTTGAAGAGGTACCACGACAGCAGGGGCACCTCCATGGCTCGCTCCACTGCGCGCAGGCACATGTACGTCGCCGACTCGGCCTTGTAGTGCACGGCCATGGTTGGAGACGAGAGCGGCATGAGCGTGCGAAGCAGCTCCCAGGCGGTGAGCAGGCTGAGGCGCTTCTGGCCTAGCCTTTTGCAGAGACGGGCGAAGCGGGACACGTCGGGCTGCTTCACCTGTGGACCGCGATGGCGTCAACAAGGGGCCGATGCCGCTCGTGTTCCCCCCTCATCGCGAGTCACCCTCAGCACAGACATGATCTGGACTTTCAATGAAAATGAGAGGCTGTCTAGATGGCGGGGACGCTTCCGTCCAGAATGTTCGCTGCCGACCGCGTGCCTTGTGTTCGCGACTTTCAGGGCACACACTGAGGTTAAGTTCTGAACAAAAAATTGGATACAACAGTCGTCAATGCCACTGTAAATGCGCACCTATAGCACTAAGTACCTACGTTAGTCATCGGCCGCGGTCTCCTTCACACAAATACTGAAAGGAACAAACTCGGCTGAAGCTGCCAACGGCTGCCTTATTTTTGCAAAGAAGCCGATCTGGCTGAACAAGGGGCAACCGCTTGTACGCGTGGGCTCGACGCCAATTGCTTCTTCGTAACCGGCATGTAGGGTTCGGCGCGCTGTCGCATCTTTTTGTACATGTGTTGCGAATATTCCGCGAGAGGGCAGTGACCTAGGCTGCGCGTCCGGTTTTTTTTTTTGCTTTGGTGCACGCCGTTAGAATGGGACTCATGTATTTTTGGTTAGTCTCCCCATTCGTCCTTGATGTTTCCTTCGCCGCTCCGGACGGCGGGGCTATCTGCCGGCCTCGACCTTGGACCCCAGTCCCCTTGGCGAAGGATTGCGAGACCACCTAGGGAGGCAATCGGTGGTAAGGGAAAACGCTGACATCAGTTCTGAGCTTTCCTATTCGTCAAAACTCATGAGCTGCAGTTAGCAGTTTATTTTTACGTGTGGAAAGGGGCGCGGGCATCTTCGGGGTGTACCTGCGAGGGGAGCCGCGCCCGTGGGCTTTTTGGTCTCTAGCTACTCCTAGATGGCCGGCGCTCGGTCTGGCCGAGTGCGGGGGGAGTAACCATTGAGAGCTGGTGCAAGGCGCGCCAGTTTGACTGTTGGGACGCGGTGTCACTCGCCTCTGTGCAGGCGGTCGGCTAGGCCGGCCGCGGATAGTTGTGGCCGTATACTGACTTTTGCTTGTACCCATCGGTAAACAGCCTGTATAAAAGTTCGTTTCTCACTAAATCGCTTCGCCTGCAAGTCATATCATCGAGAAGCCTTCAAGCGGTGCATCCAGTTTCTGGAAATCACCGGAGCAACACCACCGGCAAACCTTTACTGGCGCTGTCGACAGTACTGGTGCTCTGCAGCGGCCTCGAGGAACGGACGAAGACATCCACGGAGAGAACGACGAAGTTCGGCATCCAAGGCGAGATACCGAAAGGACGTCAGGCTATGGGAGTACGAAGGTGCGAACCGCATCGGGTGTGAAACGCGGAAGACAAGGCCTTCAACAGACACAGAGTGGTATACCTGAGCAACGGCGGCAGTTGGAAGATTCAAGCCGACACGGCCTTCAGCGGACAGAAAACGGCATCCCCGAGTAAAGGCAGCAGCTAGCCGCTTCAGTCGGCACCCGGTCCGAGGTCGCCACCATTCCTGCCCGAAAAGAGGACCCTGAGCGCAGCTCCGATTGAGTTCCCTGGTTCCTCCGTTTTCTTAGCGGTCACTGTTTGACTAAGGCTTGCGTAGTTGATAACCCGATTTGGTCATCTTAACCCCGACAAGGCATCTACGATGGACAGCGGTAGTGACAGTCGTGACGGGGGGGACGGTGGAGACAGGGGCAGCAGCGAGGTGTCGGGGTCACGGCATGGCCAAAACATTGAGAAAGAGTTGGAGTTGTATGAAAATCAAATAAGAGCCTTAGAGCTTGAGATGCAAAATCATGCGTGCTCGAAGCCAGAACGCGGCGCCTTCCGAGGACGAGCGGTTGAGACAGTACGCTATGCTACTCGCCGGTGCGTTCCCCAAATTGCCGGCAGGTTTGAGTCAGTGGAATGCTCGCTCGTGGCTTACAACGTGCCGAAGGAACACTGGGCGCAGCTTGTGTTCCCGGTGCTGGCTGAGCGGATAGCCTACTTATCGACACGGTTCACCGCAGAGCAGCACAGGGACGATGACAAGTTGAAGGCGGTGGTCCTAGACGAGTTGAAACTTTCAGCCGCAGAGCATCAAAGGCGGTTTTCTGGGGCCACCAAGCGCCGCGAAGAAACCTGGAAGGCTTTTGTCACACGCGTCCAGAGTTACTTAAATTTTTATTTAAAGTCACGATGCGTGTCGTCTTTTGACGGATAATTGAAGCTACTGGTTGCCGACCAGCTCAAGGCGGGGCTATCAGAAGAAGCACATAAATATGTCAAGCTGCGCGAGGGTGAGAAATGGCTGAATGCGGATGAGATAGCTGCACTGCTACAGACATACGAGGAAGCCGCCGAGAAGGGAAGCGCTCAGAGGAAAGCCGACAGCTTTAAAGGTTTTGACACGCCCCCAAAACCGAGAACTGAAGCCCCATCTACGCAGAAGCATGGAGCAGAGCGAGGAGACAGAATAGCCGCAGTCAGACCAGGAGGAGAAAAGAAAAAGGTATCGCGTTCGGGTGGCTGTTTCCGATGCGGAAGGTGGAGACATGTCCTGAACTGCCCATTTGATCGTGAGAACCCAGCTGACAGACGAGGAAATCCACCGCGCGATGATAGGCTAACGGCACGCGTGTCCACCCATGCCTTGCAATCCACGCGTCCAGCGCTCAGGGACATTAAAATCTGCTGTAGGGAAGCGGTTATTGGCGCTATTGTGGACACCGGTGCAGATATCACCGTAGTGCGCAAAAGCCTTGTACCTGAGGAGTTCGTATCCCCACATGGGGCAATCGATCTCGTCTCCGCTTTCGGAGAGAAGGTAGAGCCAAACTGGCAGTAGTTCCGTTGGCGCTGTGTCGTGGCGCTCCCCTGATAGAAAATGTGGACGATGCGACACCGGTGTTGTGTGCGCTCACCGACAAGCTCACACAAGCCGACTGTCTAATTTTCGCAGACGCATGGGAACAGCTGCACGACTCGGGCAAAACAGACAGTGAGGGTCCCGTGCAGGCGGTGGGAACTCTGTCGCCGCCGGCTGAAGACAGACCAGATAGATCAGGACCAGACGTGGGCACCGAGCCCGTCCTGGCGTTCGCAGACGAAACCCTGCCCCAGCAGACAGTTGACAGTAATGAGGTCGAGCCATCAAGGAAAGGCGGGCATGTCTATTGTAGATGGAGTTTTGTATCATAAAGACCAGGTGCTAGGCCAAGGGGTACAGCAGTTAGTACTGCCAAGATTACGGCGCGAGGCCGCACTCAGCCTAGCGCACGACTCCTATTGGGGGGGGGGGACACCTGGGCTTTCGCAAGACTAAAGCTCGCCTAAAGTACAGTGTCTACTGGCCGGGCATGGAGTCGGATATTCGCAAACACTGTGACAGCTGCCATAGCTCTCAAGTGCATTCAGACCACCGGCGAACCGATAGGGTACCGATAACGCCTCTCACTCGCCCGAAGTTTCCCTTTCAGAAAGTGAACGTGGATATCATAGGTCCGATTGAGCCATCGTCTGGCCGAGGACATCGGTACGCGCTTTACATAATAGATCTGTGCACGCGTTGGCCAGAAGTAGTCTGCCTAAGGTCTTTGTCCGCCAGGGCAACCTGCGACGCGCTGCTTTCGGTGTTTAGCCGGACTGGGGTTCCCGAGGTGGTGTGCTCAGACTGCGGCACCAATTTCACAGCCTCACTTACGAAGGAGTTTCTCGAGAGACTCGGCTGTACCCCACGCTTTTCCGCTCCCAATCATCCGGAGAGCAATGGGGCGGTGGAGAAGTGAAACAGTCGTTAAGGCCATGCTCTCACACGTAATTGAAAAGGAACCGAAAAACAGGGGCAAGTTCATTCCCTTTCTTCTTTGGGCCTATCGGGAGGTGTCACACGTCACCACTGGCGTGTCACCCTTCCGAATGCTTTACGGCCGAGACCCAGTAGGACCACTCGGTATCCTGAAGCAAAGCTGGGCAGGAAGCGTTGAGGTACCCGGGGAGCAGCGAGTGGTCCCGCTGAGTATTTGAAAAATCTGAAAGCACAGCTCGAGATCGCGGCCTACAGCAAGAGGTGTACTCGTCGCCCTACAACGAGCACACAATGGTAAAAGCCTTTCGCGAAGGTGAGGCGGTCCTCGTCTTTGATGACAAGAGTCCAGGGAAAATGTACCCGAAGTTGCTAGGGCCGGCTGTGGTGACAAAAAGGTACCGCGAGCACTCGTACTATGTGCAAATGAGTGACGGTCGCCGCATGCTAGTACATGCAAATAAGCTACGCCCTTACGTCGGGAAGGTAGGTTCGGTGAGCGTCATATTTGATGACGACTGCGATTTTGGTGAAATCGAATATACCCCGCGCGCAAGCAACGTCCCGAAGGACGGGGTAATGCCTACGCCGGATAAAACAAGCCACTTAGACAGGGATGCAGCGGAGCTGGTGCACGCCACGTTCGAGCAGCACCAGGCATTATTTGCGAACGAACCGTCGATCGCGTGCGTGGGCGAGCACAGCATAAAGCTCGCGAAGGGGGCTACTCCAAGGCGAGGCCACACTTATAGAATCCCAGAGGCTTTAAAAGACGAAGTAACGAGGCAAATTGATGAGCTCTTTGCACAAGGCCTCATCTACACCTGTAAAAGCCCTTTTGCACACCCGATCGTGTGCGTTCCCAAAAAAGGCGGGTCGATACGTCTTTGCATAGACTACCGAGCGCTGAACGCGGTGACCGAGACGGACACATTTCCTATGGTTTGCCCCCAGGAGCTGATCATGCGAGTCGGAGCCGCGAGGTTCATAACACTTCTGGACCTCAGGCGCGGCTATTGGCAGATGCCACTCGCTCAGGATTCTCAGCTTCCGACAGCGTTCATCTCGCACCTAGGCCAATTTGCCTGGCGGGTGATATGCCTTTCGGTCTTAAGAACGGAGCGGCAACCTTCCAAAGGAACATGAACCAGTTGCTAGCCGGGCAGGAAGAATACGCTTGCGCCTAACTAGACAATATCGCCGTATTCAGCCAATCTCTAGAAGCGCATATCCATCATTTAAAGCGGGTGTTTTGCACTCTGGAGGAGGTGGGCCTGCACGCTAGCTGGGAGAAGTGCCAGGTAGCGATGCCTTCAATCTGCTACCTGGGGCACGTTGTCGGCTCAAGCCGGCATGGCCCAGCCAAAGAGAAAATTGAGGCCATCGAAGGAATTCAAGCACCTAAGACAAAGAAAGAACTGAGGAGCACCCTTGGGCTGTGCGGCTACTACCGTACCTATGTTCCCAATTTTGCAGAAATCGCTCTGCCACTAACACGCCTGACAGGAAAAGGCGTGCCGAACAAAATACCGTGGCCAGATGACGCGGACAAAGCCTTGAAAGCCCTGAAGAAAGCTCTAAGCGAGGCTGTTTCACTGACCACTCCGGACCCGCGAAAGCCGTATCTGCTTTTTACAGACGCGTCGTCAGTAGCAGCCGGTACCTGTTTAGCGCAGCTTTCTGACAACGGCACTGAGGCGCCGATAGCCTTCGCCAGTCACAAATTCACACCATCGCAGATGCGGTGGGCGGCAATCGAGAGGGAGGCATTCGGGGTAATCTGGGAATTAAAAAAGTTTGAGACGTGGGTGTTCGCCGCCACCGTGACTGTCATCACTGACCACAATCCGCTCTCCTTTCTTACGAGCAGTGTGCCTCAAAGTGCAAAGCTTACGCGCTGGGCTCTTGCGCTCCAACGCTACAATGTTACCATTGAACATCGCAGAGGAGCCGACCACGCTAACGCAGATGCCTTGTCTAGAATACCCAACGCTTGTTGGGATTGTGTACTGGCTGACGTCCCGCAGTGACCGCTGGGGATAGTGGACCAGGGAACTGTGTGCATGGACAACAAACTGTACTCGTTGTACTCAAAGGCGCACGTCGATCGAACGAAAGCGTGGGATTTCTGTGCGTGTTTTTTGTCTATATTTTGTGGACCTTAGTAGCATGTATCTTTGTGTGTGACGAAGGGTCGCAGCATGCGGGCTCGCAGGCTCCGGTTGCTTGCTCGTGCAGAGGTACTCAACCGCCATTTGCCGAACCTTTTTGTTGTTTGTTGCCTCGGCTTATCTCTGAATAGATTAGCCGAGTCTTGGGGGGGGGGGGGGGGGGGAAGGTGTAGGGTTCGGCGCGCGTTCGCATCTTTTTGTACATGTGTTGCGAATATTCCGCGAGAGGGCAGTGACCTAGGCTGCGCGTCCGTTTTTTTTTTTTGCTTTGGTGCACGCCGTTAGAAGGCGACTCATGCCTTTTTGGTTAGTCTCCCCATTCGTCCTTGCGGTTTCCTTCGCCGCTCCAGACGGCGGGGCTATCTGCCGGCCTCGACCTTGGACCCCAGTCCCCTTGGCGAAGGATTGCGAGACCACCTAGGGCGGAACTCGGGGGTAAGGGAAAACGCTGACATCAGTTCTGAGCTTTCCTATTCGTCAAAACTGATGAGCCGCAGTTAGCAGTTTATTTTTACGTGTGGAAAGGAGCGCGGGCATCTTCGGGGTGTACCCGCGAGGGGAGCCGCGCCCGTGGGCTTTTTGGTCTCTAGCAACTCCTAGCTGGCAGGCGCTCGGTCTGGCCGAGTGCGGAGGGAGCTGGTGCAAGGCGCTCCAGTTTGACTGTTGGGACGTGGTGTCCCTCGCCTCTGAGCAGGCGGTCGGCTAGGCCGGCCGCGGATAGTTGTGGCCGTATACTGACTTTTGTTTGTACCCATCGGTAAATAGCCTGTATAAAAGTTCGTTTCTCTAAATCGCTTCGCCTGCAAGTCATATCATCGAGAAGCCTTCAAGCAGTGCATCTGGAAATCACCGGACCAACACCACCGGCAAACCTTTACTCGGCAACTTTGTAAACTAAAGATATATATTTATTGAAATGTGTCAGCTTCCGTCTCACTGCCAGGTAACCGAGCCGCGTCTTTTTTTCTAAGCGAAAGCTTCACTACGCCAGGTTTTCAAGAGGGTAGAGTAGTTCCGTTGATCACCTTGAAAAGCTTTAGAGGTCAAACCGTTCAGCAGTCGCGTAGCCCATGGAGCAATGTCACGTAGGCCATGGTGGCCCATATATGCCAAACCAAGATGGCGGGCCACCCCCCCCCCCCAATCTCTCGAAGGTCAAGGTCATTGAAGCGAAAGCTACACTACACCAGGTTTTCAAGAGGGTAGTGCAGTTTCGTTTATGACCTTGAAAAGCTTTAGAGGTCAAACCGTGGAGCAAAGTCACGTAGGCCAAGTAGCAAAGTAACGCAGGCCGTGGTGGCGCATATCTGCCAAACCAAGATGGTGGGCCACCCCCAAATCTCTCGAAGGTCAAGGTCAAAGGTTGAAGAGCTGGGGCAACTTGCGATGCTATATGACAGTGACGTCATATAAAAGGAATTTGATTAAACAAGCACATCAATCATGGAGATACTCTGCTCGACAACGGGGGCGTAGCCACCGTCTGTAACTTCAGTGGAGAGCTGTGTATATATACCAACGGCGAGCCGGTGGGGGTAGAAACTGGTTTTGCGATGGAGGAGGAAGAACATCCTGCTGTGATTGCGCGCCAGAAAGCGGAGCTCCAACGTTTCAGTGAGGCTAGGAAGAAACGCCGTGCCGAAGAGACAGAAGAAGATCGTGCGACACGCGTAGAGAAACGACGGAAGAGTCCTACTGCGAAGAAGCAGCAGAAAGTACTTCAGGCGGTACGTTTAACCAGCGACGGAGAGTCGGAGGTTTGTTTCGCTTCTCATCAGGTTTAGCCAAAGCTAAACCACAGCTTTTTTTCTTAGATCACCCAACCACGTGAGCTTCACACGTGCTTCGGGGGTGCGACCCACGACCAACGGTGCTAGACGGCTTTCACCTGGCCCACTCTAGGTCTCACTTCGCTGTCGAAGGCGCTACGGAAATCAATCTAGCCTTCATTTCAATGTGCAGTTATTTTGTCGTTGGTAAACTGGCAACATTTCAAATTAGGCGTCTTCTGATAACCGGCGGTTGGCCATAAAAGGCCTTCCGCTGCGGCTTCGATGCGGAGCACGCTATAGATTGCGAAATCGAGCCATCGCCACGCTACTGTGGCGCCGTGTCCAGCGCGCAACCGGACAACGTGTGTGCAGGGAAGCGTACCGTAAATGTCGTCCACGCCATTGCTGTACAGTGGAGCCCGTTTATTTCGAATTATTGGCTATATAGAACACAGATATTCTCCTAGAGATCATATGCAAAATTATTGGAAAGTCGCGCAGCACATCGAACTACAATTTCGCCGGCCGTTCGATATGTCGTACTATGGCGGCTCAACTCCTAACGGCACTCTTCGAACGCGTCCCGCGCGCTGAAACGGGTCGACTGCACGGCGTTGGGAACCTGCTGCCCCTTCTACTAATTTTCCGCGCCACCTCACTGCTGCGGGGAAGCCAACTTAAGTAAAACCTAGGGACAGCCCTCGCGTGGCGTCCTTCAATGCCGAAGACTTTAGGTAACCTCTGCACCGTAATTTCAATGAGAGATTATTTTATTTATAGCGTACTTGTAACAGGATTAGACATAGTCCTAAACCACCGTCCGCGGCGGTTTCGATGCGAAGCACGTTCAGCCTACAATGCTTAGCCTGCGTTGCACTGATAGCGCGTCGCCGGGCGGCATGCTTCAGAGAAGAGCGCGTCTCAAGCTTACAAATAGGCATATCCATTCTCATTTTTATATATCGTATCACCGATATATCAAACTATTTCGCGATCCCCTTCGAGCCCAATACATCCGGGCTCGACTGTATTCGCGCCACAAGTGGTCGTTGTGGCAGCGTTCTTGCCCTTTCTGCTATCATTGCCTAGCATGCCTAAAGCATAAGAATGGCGAAGTCCTCGTGTGGTACCGGTTCCAGATAGTGTGCGAACAGAACGTCACGTGGTCAGCATCATTGTAGCGCTTGCCGCAGGCAGCTGTCGCCGGCCGTACCTCCCGCAGAGCCATGCCGTACGGGTGGGATTATAAACGTATGGAACGCAGTTACTATTTGCTGGCTTATTTCAAATAATACTGTCCAGTCACGTAAAGCAATCCTCACACGACAAGAGTGGGTACGGTAGCGTGATGCAAGTTCTCTTGTACTAGAGGTGTCTCTGTGCTGTCAGTGCCTGTTGAAGCCAACAGATCTTTCGCTAATTTCCCGTGTGAAACGATTATGGCGGCGTTCCGATGCCACCTGTAGGCAGCAAGACGCTGCTCGAGCAACTGAACCCGGCGGGCGCAGCACTTTGATAGAAACGTTCCACCAGAAACGCGGCAACGTCACAGCCAACAACGCGCTGTGAAGCAGCATAGTTCGACGCACGTCGCTTACCAACACTTCATCTTCGTATCCGTACATATTGCCGGAGTATTTAGAAATGAAGGCCTCCCAGACACCCTGGGACGTGCAAGGCGCCAGGCGGTTGAGGTCAGGCGCCATGTGAATGAAATCGCCGTGCTGCTCTCCGTGGTGCGACTGTATCAGGAGCTCCTCCATGGCCTCGTTCTCGGCGCCAATGACTGCGCCGGCCATGTCTGCCGCCTCGCTGCTCGTGGCGGCCAGCCCGAACGGGCCCAGGTGGCGTGGGTAGAAGCTGGCCGAGGCCTCTCCGCGCTTCCCGAACCACGCGAGATGCGCGGGGCTCAGGGCCAGCCTGAGCACGCGTTTGCCTCGGTGCATCCGCGTGTCCATCAGAGACAGCTCCAGCGGGCCGACCAGGTTGTACTGGAAGAAGAGCATGACCATCTTGTCCGCCGCATCGGCGCTGCCATAGGTGGTCGCAGTGAGGCCCACGTCTTTCATCAACTGCGCCAATGCGGCGGTGTCGTCCACTTCCCCGGCGCGAACGCGCGTGCAGGCGTCGTACAGCGCGGCCGCCTTCTCGGTGGCGCTCTGACCGGTGGGCGGAAAAGTGGCCGCCTTGAGCACCTTAGCCAGGGACGCGTACATCTCGGCGTCCATCTGCGCGAGCATCTGGCCCGAAGGGTCCTTGTAGTTGCCGCACACGAACCGGTAGAAGTTGTGGCACGGGTCTTCGTCTGGCTTCATGATGGCCCTAAGCCTCTCGGCCGCATCGGCGCATTGGATGCCTTGACACAGCCGGTCGTCCATGGCCATAGCCGTCGAGCCGGAGTCGTCGCCGTCCATGTCGCTGGGCCAGAAGGACATGTACAAGCCCGCCGCCGTCAGTACACCCACGAGCGTGAGCACCACGAGGGCGCACACCACGCCTTCCTTGGTGTTGTCCGTCTTCTCCAGTTCAGGAGCATCCACGCGATTGCTCGACACGCCAAGCGTCTGCGCGAAAGCAGAGAACACGGGCGTGCACAGTCAGTCAGAAATATCTCTGCGGTTTTTTGATGAATACGATGCAAAATCTGCACGCGGTGACAGATTCGGGGTGTCATGACAGTTTCTAAATATAAAACCAGTTTCTCGCTTTACAGCATTAGCCGCGTGAAGGACTTCCTCAGGGGTAAAAGACGCCGGCGTCAGCGTGGTAGTGCGTCGTCAGTGGAAACTCCTGCTCTGCTAAACGAGGGCGCTTTCATGAGGCGGTAAGTGACGTGAAGTGCAGGATTAAAAACTGCATTTGGAGAAAATGCTTCCATCGCGGCGGCTGCGTTTCGATGGAGGCGAAACGCTAAGGCGCCTGTGTGCTGTGCGATGTCAGTGCACGTTAAAGATCCCCAGGTGGTCGAAATTATTCCGGAGCCCTCCACTACGGCACCTATTTCTTCCTTTCTTCTTTCACTCCCTCCTTTATTCCTTCCCTTACGGCGCAGTTCAGGTGTCCAACTATATATGAGGCAGATACTGCACCATTTCCTTCCCCCAAAACCAATATTTGTTAAATTGAAGGTAATGACAGTGAACAATATTTCAAATACGAATTTTCAGAACACTGCCTAATCTCAAAGCAATGTTATTTTTGGTGCATTTCCAGCAATTCATACACGCGGTTACGAACGCCTAATTGCGCATAAAATGCACAGAAAATTAAGTGCACTATCTCATGCAAAATTAAGTTGGAAACAAAAGGAACAGTTTATTTATTTATTTATTTCTGATACCCTCATGACCCACAGGGCATTATTGAGGGGAGTGGTACATAGATATAAAATGAAACTCTTACAAAAAGGGGGTTAACGCATACATAGGCATGCCTACAAAAAAAAGGAACAGGGCTAAATACACAATATACAAAACGAAGTGAAACAACTGAGGCTATGGTAAACCATAATGTAATGACAACAGTGCCCTAAACTCATCAACGTCCTTTGCAGCTACAATATGTGGTGGTAGGTGGTTCCACTCCGACGATGTTTTTGGAATAAAGGAATTTATGCAGGATGTTGTCCGGCAACGAGGAACGCCAACTTTCCGTGAGTGATCGATGCGAGATGAAACATATGTTGGTGTTGTGATCAATGCTTCTTTCAGAGTAGAGTTCATGCTGTAAATTTAAAAAAACAGACACAGACGGGACACTTTTCTGCGCAGAGCAAGAGGGCTTAACGATAAACTATTTTTTATTTCTGTGACACTGGAAGCACGATCAGAGTTGCGCACAATAAAACGCGCTGCTCTATTCTGCACAGCTTCTAGAGCGTCGATGAGTGTGTTAGTGAAAGGGTCCCATACAGGGTTAGCGTATTCTAATTTTGAACGCACAAGTGACTTATACAGAAGAAGCTTGACAGGTGTTGGTGCTAAGTAAAAATTGCGCTTAAGGTATCCAAGCATGCGGTTAGCGGAAGCTATGATAGAGCTGACGTGTGCTTTCCAAGTTAGATCTGATGTTAGAATGACGCCGAGATATTTATAAGATTCCACGGGTGTTAGCAAGGAAGAAGAAATAGTGTAGGCAATGGGACTTGAATTTTCGCGACGGGAAAAGCGCATTACTTTGCATTTAGTCGTATTAAGAGTCATTTGCCATTGTCAACACCAGTTAGAGATAGTGGTTAGGTCTGCCTGAAGTAATTCAACGTCATTCGTATTTTTTATTTCGCGGTAAACGACACAATCGTCCGCAAAGAGTCCTACTGAAGATGTTACATTGTTAGGCAGGTCATTAATATATACAAGGAACAGCAAAGGACCTATGACAGAACCTTGTGGGACGCCGGAGGTCACAGGAATGGATGACGAGTTAAAGCCATTAGCGTGTACATACTGCAATCGGTTAGACAAAAAGCACTCAATCCACCTTAGTACATTATGATCAATATTAAGTTTACTTAGTTTGTAAAGAAGTAAGTTGTGCGACACTGTGTCAAATGCTTTGCGAAAGTCTAAATAAATACAGTCAGCCTCATTGCCATGATCAAGTATGAAGGTAATATTGCTCGTAAGACTTATTAATTGTGTTTCGCAAGAGAAGTATTTTCTAAAACCATGTTGTGCACAGTTGAAGAACGAAGATGACTCAAGAAAGTTAGCTAGGTGAGACAGGATGACATGCTCCATTATCTTGCAAGGAATGCTGGTTAATGATATTGGTCGATAGTTGAGTGAAAGGTGTTTGTCGCCTGATTTGTGGAGTGGAACCACCTTACCCAATTTCCAGTCATCTGGGAGTTCACCGTCTTGTAGGGATTGCTGAAATAATTTTGACAGTATTATGGCAGAATATACTTTAGTGTTTTTCAGAATTTTACTGCTGATATTATCTGGACCGAAAGAAGAGGATAGTTTCATGTGATCTATGATAGTTATGATGCTGTGACATTCCGTGTGTGCTACGAGGATCCACGTTCGACGGCGCGGCATAGACGGAGACCCGTGACAGCGGCATCATCAATTACCCAGCCATGCTCTTTGAGTGACGACCAGAAAAACCGGTCCCGCCGCCGCCCCGGGGAAACAGGCTTTATCCTCCCCAATTTCCGGTTACATTCCAGGACAAGGGAGCTGTCAGCGGGCCAGAGCGCGCCGTACCACAGCCGACGCTATGCGAAACCGCGAAGACGACATTCTTTCCCTCCCCCCCCCCCCCCCTTTGTCGTGGGCTATCGCCGGGAAGGCACCCACAGCTTCCCAGAAGGGCCGCGACGGACACCTGTCATGGCGGACAGGCAGTACTCGCCAAGAATGTGGAAAGACAGGCGCTAGTGAATTAGCTCCGAAGAGAGAGCCTGTGTATACTCACTTGAGAGAGAGTGGTGGCGTTTTTGTTGTTTATTTAGTCTGTATTGTTAACAGACTCTGGGGTCGAGGCTAAGCCCAGCCCAAGAGGTGGTCCCCATCTCGCATGTTATTTTGGATTGGAGAATTGATGCTTTGGGCGGGCCACTGGAAATGACCGCCCTTAGTCCTTTGTTAATCAAGTGCTTAAAAGCGCATGTAAACGGATGCAGTTCAGTCTGAGCTGGGGCTCCATGCTTAGTATGAAATGTGATGCTACTTAGGCACTAACCTGCCCGGTCGATGAGTAAAGTAGTGCAAAGTTTGTTCTGTTGTAAAATTATGCTCTGCTGTCATCATCTACAAGCTCGCCTCCTGTTCATCTTCCAAGCCGAACGACACTAGAGGAAGGGTTTGGGAACCATCCTCGAAGAAACGGACGACTATTGAAATTCTACTGCATACACGCTCAGGACGACATCATTCGCCAAGAGGGCCTTCAGCGCCGAAGCCCCGACGGCGTGCAGCTTCTGCCAGCAACCGCTCGAGCCCAACTCCGGAGCCACTCCATCGCCCCCATGAAGTCGTCGGCACGTAAGCTCGGACGCCCCAGCCTCTGATGGATAATCTTCATCATGTGTAATTATTGAATATACCTGTTTGTTTAAACTGAGCCATACGGTGTCTCTTTGCCTCTCCGTCCCGTGTGGACCTGCGCATTATGGGGGTCATCACACTGGTGTCAGAAGTGGGGTCTCAAAAGCAAATGTCCTCTGAATGCTGTGACATTCATGACTTCAAAATTGTAATCAAAAAGGAATCACGGGACTGATTTTGGGACTTTTTACCCCCATTTGAGAGGCTTGAGGCACTGGAAGGCTTGAGAAAAAAAAAATGACTGTATCTGAGGGAGCTCCCACTCCACAGCCGTCGCTCGGAGCAAGCATGCTGGCATTAGGAAGCGTCATTCCGACGTTTACGGGAGATAAGACAGGGGTTCCAATCTGCGATTTCTTTTCCATGCTAGAAGAGATTGGGAAAATGGGGGGATGGTCCGATGCTCAAATGCTGGGAATGGCGAGGTGTAAGATGGCAGGAGCTGCTCATGATTTTGAATGGCGAGACGAAAAAGTAAAATCCACAAAATCATTTGCGGAATTTAAGAAGCTCGCGTTTGAGCATTTTGACACTGAACCACGTCACGTGCGAGTACAGAGGTTCCGTGACGCCGGACAGATGGTAGGGGAGGACGTGCGAACGTTTGCGTCGCGGCTTCAGCGCTTAGCGCGCGATACGTTAAGCAGGGAGGAGGAAGGAGACCAGCTTAAGAAGAAATACGCGGAGGATATACTTAAAGAGGAAATGACCGCTTTGTTCGTGGCTGGTCTGCAAGACCCCGTGCGCCGGTTCGTGCTCTCGCGCAAGCCGAGCAATTTCGACCAAGCCGTGGAGGCCGCATTGGATGAGGAACAAAATGAGGCGTTAACGACAGCCGCAGCGAGAGTACGCGTCATAGAGAGAGCGGTGCTCAACCCTGAGGTTGCTCTCTTGACAGAGCGGTTAGATCGCTTAGAACAGCTGCTATCTCAGCAGGTAGAATGCCAGGTTGAAGCGCGCGCTCAACAGCGCCCATTCGCTGGAAACCGGAGACCGCCGCAAAGCTACAGGCGCGGTATGCGAGATTTTGAAGAAATCGTATGCTTCGCTTGCCAGGGTCGCGGACACATCGCCAGGTTCTGCCAAAACGTGCGCCGTGGGGAGCCACAAAGAGAAGCAGGCGAGACACGCCCTAAGCAAGCCTACAGCGGGGCTCCAGATACCGAGTCAAAAAACTAGTTAGTCCTCCCCAGCCTGAGGAGCGTGGGGAGGGAGCAGTAGATGATGAGGTGGTGGTAGTTTGTGTGGCCGACGAGGCATGCCCTGTTGTGCGTTGCAAGTTAAATGGTTGTTGTATGGAATTGTTGATAGATACGGGGTCAAAGGTGACATTGCTTAAGGAGAGCAGTTTTAACACGCTTCGAAGGAAGGGGGACCGCGAGGTGTTGGAAGCGTCTGGTGGTATGGCAACCAAATTTGTAGGCATAACGGGGGATCCTCTTGGCATAAGTGGACTCTACCGGTTACACTTCTCTCTCGGCGGAATTGCATTGGAGCACCCCTGCTACGTATGCTCGGACACGGTGTCTCTGCCAAACGGAGTGTCAGGTATATTAGGGCAGGATTTTTTGAGAAAAGGGAAGGTAGTAGTCTCATTCTCTGAGGAAGAGGTTAATGCGGGCGGCTCAAAAGTTCCGTTTTTGAACAGGAGAGGGGCTGAGATTCGCATTACCGATATTGACACCCGTCAAACAGTGGGATCATTGGAGAAGGTATATTCGCGGGTTGCCGTCCGGCTGGTCGAGGAGGCGGTCGTCCTTCCTTGGTCGGAGCACATTTTGTACGCGTTTGTGCCTTCAGATGTAGAGAGCGGCGCCGTGGGAGTGCTTGAGCCGGTCGACTCTCTCAGCAATGGCCTGAAGGCAGCCGCGTGCCTCGTGACAGTTAATGACGCCCACAGAGTGCCCCTACGGGTGGTTAACTGTAGCCAGCAGCCACTGAGCCTTCCCAAGAACAAAACATTGGCTTTCTTCACCTCTGCGATAGAGCAACGTGAGCCCACCGATACGGTACTCGCAACTGTAGAGCATGCTAGTCCTTCGGCTGCTCCAAAGGTGTCGTTCGATCTTTCTCACGTAAAATCCAGGGAGAGGGAGGCTCTGGCTGGTTTGCTGAACGACTACTCGGAGGTATTCGCCGCGTCCAACCTGGATTTGGGCTGCTGTGGCGTTATAAAGCACAGGATAGAAACCGGCACTTCATCGCCCGTTTACCAGCGTGCGTACAGGATTCCTTACTCCCAACGGGAGGAGATGGAGCGGCAGGTGCAGGACCTGATTGATCGCGGCATTGTCGAACACTCAAAGTCACCCTGGGGAGCACCAGCACTATTGGTGGAAAAGCCAGATGGCTCGTATCGATTGGTAGTGGACTACCGCAAACTAAATGCCGTAACTCGCATCGATCCATACCCCATCCCCAATATACAGGAGACGCTTTCTCAGCTGGGCTCTGCCAGGTACTTCACGGTAGTGGACATGGCGGCGGGATTCTGGCAGATAGCAATGGATCCGGCAGATGCCGAGAAAACGGCATTCAACACGCCCTCAGGGCACTATGAATGGAAAAGAATGCCGATGGGTCTGGCCAACAGCCCTGCTGTCTGGCAGAGAACCGCTGATGTTATCCTGGCAGGTCTTCTGGGGAGGCTGTGCTTCGTGTATATGGATGACATTATCATATACAGTGGCAGTTTTGATAACCATTTGCGCGATATTGAGCAGGTTTTGGTGCGACTAAGAGCAGCGGGTCTCAAACTGAAGCCCTCTAAGTGCCAATTCCTCAAAAACGAGGTGAAATACCTCGGGCACGTTGTTTCAGCTGACGGCGTGCGACCGGACCCTGAGAAACTAAGGTGTGTCTCGGATTTTCCATCCCCGACTAGCGTCCGCCAGGTCCGGCAGTTTCTCGGCCTGATCGGTTACTACCGAAGGCACATAGAGGAGTTCGCCAAGCTCGCTAAGCCGCTCACCGCCTTAACAGCCAAAAATGTCGCCTTTCGTTGGGACGAAAACGCGGAGAATGCTTTTGGGGCCCTGAAAAGGAAGCTAATGAGTGCACCGCTGTTACGCCACCCGGATTTTAGTTTGCCCTTCGTTATGGCCACAGATGCGTCAAAGTTCGCAGTTGGTGCCGTGCTATCTCAGGTTATCGAGGGCAAAGAACATCCCGTTGCTTTTGCTAGCCGACAGTTGAGCCCCACAGAGCAAAAGTACGGAGCTACGGAAAGGGAGTGCCTCGCCGTTGTCTGGGCAGTAAAGCACTTCAGATGCTACCTTTACGGCCGCAAATTCAAGCTAGTCACAGACTGCCATCCTCTGAAATGGGTGATGAGTGTCAGGGACCCTAGCTCGCGACTCGCTAGATGGAATCTACACCTGCAGGAATACTGCTTTGAAGTTGAGCACAAGTCAGGAAAGACACATCTGAATGCTGATGCACTCAGCCGCACAGCTGCCGTGGCAGCTATAGAAGAGTTTGTCCCCGTAGTCGACCCCGCCGAATTACGCACAGAGCAGTGCAAAGATCCTGACCTGAAGCGAATAATCGAAAGCTTAGAGGGCGCACCGTCTCATCCCGAACAGCTAGGTTATTTCATTGACAAAGACGGCACCCTGTGTCGGCGCACGAGGCCAACCAGGAAAGGGAGACCAGAGAAAACCGCTTGGGAGAGAGTCGTCATACCTCGGTCGTGGACAGAAAGGGTTCTTCGCGCGTTTCACGATGCGCCATGCGCCGGTCATTTTGGCGTAGCGAAGACACGCAGGCGTGTGGAGCGTTTGTACTTTTGGAGTGGTATGCGACAGGATGTTAGAGACTACTGTGCGAAGTGTCATTCCTGTCTCGAAAGAAAAACACCCAAGGGACGAAGACCAGCTCCAATTCAGCCGTTCCCTGAGGTTTCGGCTCCCTTCGAGCGGACAGGTATGGACATAATGGGCCCATTGCCCACGACCACTTCCGGAAACAAGTACACTTTAGTATTTGTCGACCACCTTTCAAAATACGCGGAAGCGGTAGCACTCCCAGATCAGAAGGCAGACACGGTTGCAAGAGCATTTGTCGAACAGATCGTGCTCCGACATGGACCCCCGAGGCAACTCTTGACAGATCGGGGAACGAACTTCGTGTCGCAGCTAATGAGGAGAGTTTGCGAGCTGCTTAAGATCGCTAAGAAGCAGACAACACCGTACCATCCGGCTTGCAACGGCGCGGTGGAGCGACTGAACCAAACCGTGGCCGGGTTCCTGTCGCATTTTGTTTCGCGCGACCAGCGGGACTGGGACTTGTGGCTCCCGTATGCAATGTTTGCCTACAATTCCGCAGCACACGAGAGCACGGGCGAATCGCCATTCTTTCTTCTCTACGGCCGAGACCCGGACCAGCCTAGTGAAGTGCCAGAGGGCCCCCGTCGTGTCCCATACGCTTCACTGGACGACTATAAGGTTGAGCTAGAATCGCGCTTGCAAGTGGCGAGGGACATCGCAAAGGAGTCCTTAAAGAAAGCGGCGAAGCGCAGGAAGGAGGTGCACGATCGCAGTGCTAGAGACGCGCCGTTTGATGTGGGGGACAGCGTGTACATTGAAAACTGCCAAAGGCAGATTGGGCTAGCTCGTAAGTTCCAGACGAAGTGGAGAGGACCGTGCGAGGTTGTCGAGAAGCTTTCTCCGGTAAACTTCAGAGTCCGAGACGTGAACCGGCGTTTGATAAGGATACACGCAAATCGCCTCAAGTCGGCACCGGTCCAGTATTCACGAAATGAGGAAAGGGAAAGCGCGGATTTTGATGGGGACAGAAGTGAAGCGAAGCGCGCAGATAGTTCGCAAGAAACGCCCTCTCCTGCATTTGTTCGGCAGGCGCCCGAGGTGACGGCCGGAATGCCACCGGATTTACTTCATGCATTGCTAGAAGAAGAAGCGCGCGAGGTTGCCGCGCAGATAACGCCAGGAGAGGCTCCTGCCACGAGCCCTCGCGAGTCCCAAAGCAGACAAAGGGGCACAGACTTACTTAGTATGACTCATGAAGGCCGATATCCGCTGCGAAATCGGAAAGCTAAGTCGGACTAATGGCGTAAACAGAGCGGAGTTGTGAACTGGTTAGAATTGTGTAATGCCGCAGCTCATAACATTGCTATGTGCTTATGTGTTAAGTTATCGGAGTTGGTAGTTAAACCTTTCTGTCATTAAGTAACACCTGCACAGGAGAGCATGCGGAGCGCATGCAGAACCTGCCCTACTTCCTTTCGTTATCTATATTTTTGTCTGTGCCGTGATCGTGCTAGAAGTGGGAGCTCCTTTGTAACTGTGGTAAATTTATTTCGTCCAGTTTGGACTAGAAAGGAGAGGCTTGGGTGCTGAGTTTCATGTTTATCTGTAAAAGAAGATCAGTGCTGCCCCTGGAGACGCCAGTATTGACAGCGGAGGCATATGGTGTTGTGCAGTGGTGTTGAGTGCAGCGAAAAGTGTTTTGTCGGACGCACTGTGCGAGGCGATTCAGAAAGACAAGGGGAGCTGCGTGGACTCAAATGTTCGGAGAACATTCTTCTGGAGGGTGAGCGAGTGTGACATTCCGTGTGTGCTACGAGGATCCACGTTCGACGGCGCGGCATAGACGGAGACCCGTGACAGCGGCATCATCAATTACCCAGCCATGCTCTTTGAGTGACGACCAGAAAAACCGGTCCCGCCGCCGCCCCGGGGAAACAGGCTGTATCCTCCCCAATTTCCGGTTACATTCCAGGACAAGGGAGCTGTCAGCGGGCCAGAGCGCGCCGTACCACAGCCGACGCTATGCGAAACCGCGAAGACGACATTCTTCCCCCCCCCCCCCCCTTTGTCGTGGGCTATCGCCGGGAAGGCACCCACAGCTTCCCAGAAGGGCCGCGACGGACACCTGTCATGGCGGACAGGCAGTACTCGCCAAGAATGTGGAAAGACAGGCGCTAGTGAATTAGCTCCGAAGAGAGAGCCTGTGTATACTCTCACTTGAGAGAGAGTGGTGGCGTTTTTGTTGTTTATTTAGTCTGTATTGTTAACAGACTCTGGGGTCGAGGCTAAGCCCAGCCCAAGGGGTGGTCCCCATCTCGCATGTTATTTTGGATTGGAGAATTGATGCTTTGGGCGGGCCACTGGAAATGACCGCCCTTAGTCCTTTGTTAATCAAGTGCTTAAAAGCGCATGTAAACGGATGCAGTTCAGTCTGAGCTGGGGCTCCATGCTTAGTATGAAATGTGATGCTACTTAGGCACTAACCTGCCCGGTCGATGAGTAAAGTAGTGCAAAGTTTGTTCTGTTGTAAAATTATGCTCTGCTGTCATCATCTACAAGCTCGCCTCCTGTTCATCTTCCAAGCCGAACGACACTAGAGGAAGGGTTTGGGAACCATCCTCGAAGAAACGGACGACTATTGAAATTCTACTGCATACACGCTCAGGACGACATCATTCGCCAAGAGGGCCTTCAGCGCCGAAGCCCCGACGGCGTGCAGCTTCTGCCAGCAACCGCTCGAGCCCAACTCCGGAGCCACTCCATCGCCCCCATGAAGTCGTCGGCACGTAAGCTCGGACGCCCCAGCCTCTGATGGATAATCTTCATCATGTGTAATTATTGAATATACCTGTTTGTTTAAACTGAGCCATACGGTGTCTCTTTGCCTCTCCGTCCCGTGTGGACCTGCGCATTATGGGGGTCATCACAATGCCTTCAAAATCAAAATGAATGGGATCCATTGGGAATGTGATGTGACCATTATAATCCGGTAGTGATGTGCTTGAGGAGAGATAAAATGCCTTAGCAAAAGTTTCATTAAGTACCTTAGCACTGTCGCTAGCTAATAGGGATGGGATTTGATTGCGCATCGAGAAGAGAAACTGATGGCTGGACTGAACCGTTGACAACGTTCCAGAACTTTTTTGGATCAGTTAGTAAAAGTGATGGCAGAGTGACGTTAAAATATCGCTCCTTGGCTATCTTTAACGCATTTTTGTACTCCTCAACCACACCTCTGAGTGCTGCCCAATGTTCAGGTTTTCCCGATGACTTTGCCTTGGAATATAACCGTCTTTTTTTGTTACCAAGGCGTTTTAATGACCGGGTGAACCATGGTGACCTGCCATTAGTAGTGATGATTCTTCGAGGAACATGCAATTCAGTTAGCTCATGTAGTTTGTTCTTAAATAAAGGGAGTCCGTAGATGGAGTAATGAACGCGAGTGAATCATCGTGTAAATTATGAGCCGCATAACGAGTTGCTGAAATTCGAGCGCATTCCGGCATTGTACAGCACTCACACTTCACATGGTTTGTCGCAGTGAGCTTGAAAAACTTCCGAGGCGACGCAGAACTCCGTTCAACACAGCTCACTTCCGAGCGTGTTCGTGGGACTACACCCGCTATCTGGCGAGAAGAGCGGCGCGCGAACAGGAACGAGCGAAGCGGCAACAGAAATGGGCGACTTGCATCCGCGACTAATACGTGTGGAGAATTAGGAGCAAAGCATAGGGGCTACCGCAGTCAGAGAAAGCAAGAAGTCAGAAGGGGCCTGTAAAGGCGACGAGGCGCCTGCTAAGCTAGAGTAGACGAACTTAGACTCAATCAGACGCAGATCTAGCCCTAAACTACAAGGACTGCCGACGATCTGTAGGCCAAGAATGCTGGGCCCAGCTCGTTTTCACTCCATGTCATTTAGCGCTCTCGCTACATCGCGCCGTGCTGAAAGCAATCAACTAGTATAGTTGTACGCAGAAACTGGTAACTTATTATTGTCACCGACAAATGGTTGATATAACGTGCTAGGCCGCGCAAAGCAGCACGGAGCTCTAGACAATGAGGAACAAAACCGCCACCATCCTTGCATGCCCAAGACTAGCCAAGTTTCATATAATAGAGTTGAGCCGCCTCACGACGCCACTAGAATGGTTACTATATAGTGTGGCGTCAATACCCCCTCTCAAATGCGCCGATTCGGTGCCCCGCTTGGCGTCCAAGCAGTGGTAAGTCGAAACAGATGGAACGTCGCTAATGGCGGGTGCCTGGCATAGGCAAGAGTGAGTGGCTAACGGCCGTGGTACGACTTCATACTGGCGACTTTGGAAGTCGACCGTCTAGAGGAGCGAACTGTTCTTAAGGGGAGAACTTTATAGTTCACCTCGCTGAGTTGGCGGAGCACCTCTTAGGGCCAAAGTATCGGTTAATAAAAGTTTCATAGCAGAACCGCTAGCAACCTTGTATGCCCAAGGCTAGCCAAGTTTCATATTATATTGTTGAGCCGCGTGACGACGCCACTAGAATGGTTACTGTATAGTGTGGCGTCAATACCCCCTCTCAAATGCGCCGATTCGGTGCCCCGCTTGGCGTCCAAGCAGTGGTAAGTCGAAAAAGATGGAACGTCGCTAATGGCGGGTGCCTGGCTTAGGCAAGAGTGAGTGGCTAACGGCCGTGGTACGGCTTCATACTGGCGACTTCGGAAGTCGGCCGTCTAGAAGAGCGAACTCTTCCTATGGGGAGAACTTTATAGTTTACTTCGCTGAGTTGGCGGAGCACCTCTTACGGCCAAATTATGGATGAAGAAAAATTTCACAGCAATACCGCTAGCAACCTTGTATGCCCAAGGCTAGCCAAGTTTCATATTATATTGTTGAGCCGCGTGACGACGCCACTAGAATGGTTACTGTATAGTGTGGCGTCAATACCCCCTCTCAAATGCGCCGACTCGGTTCGCTGCTTGGAGTCCAAGCAGTGGTAAGTCGAAACAGATGGAACGTCGCTAATGGCGGGTGCCTGACATAGGCAAGAGTGAGTGGCTAACGGCCGTGGTACGGCTTCATACTGGCGACTTCGGAAGTCGGCCGTCTAGAGGAGCGAACTGTTCCTAAGGGGAAAACTATAGTATACCTCGCTGAGTTGGCGGAGCACCTCTTCGGGCCAAAGTATCGGGGAATAAAAATTTCAGAGCTGAACCGCTAGCAACCTTGTATGCCCCAAGGATAGCCAAGTTTCATAATATAGGGTTGAGACGCGTGACGACGCCACTAGGATGGTTACTGTATAGTGTGGCGTCAATACCCCCTCTCAAACGCGCCGACTCGGTTCGCCGCTTGGAGTCCAAGCAGTGGTAAGTCGAAACAAATGGAACGTCACTAATGGCGGGTGCCTGGCGTAGGCAAGAGAGTGGCTAACGGCCGTGGTACGGCTTCATACTGGCGACTTCGGAAGTCGGCCGTCTAGAGGACCGAACTGTTCCTAAGGGGAGAACTTTATAGTTTACCTCGCTGAGTTGGCGGAGCACCTCTTAGGGCCAAATTATGGATGAAGAAAAATTTCAGAGCAATACCGCTAGCAACCTTTTAGGCCCAACGCTAGCCAAGTTTCATATTATAGGCTTGAGCCGCGTGACGACGCCACCATAATGGTTACTATATAGTGTGGCATCAATACCTCCTTATCAAACGCGCCGACTCGGTTCGCCGCTTGGAGTCCAAGCAGTGGTAAGTCGAAAGAGATGGAACGTCTCTAATGGCGGGTGCCTGGCGTAGGCAAGAGTACTTTGGTAAGGGCCGTGGTACGGCTTCATACTGGCGACTTCGGAAGTCGGCCGTCTAGAGGAGCGAACTGTTCCAGAAGAACTTGCTTTGGGGCTAGTTGGTTCATGATTGAAATTCTGAAAGGCGCAAGAGACACACACACAGGAAAAAGGGGGGTGACACAAAGAGCGCCTTAAAAGGGGGGTTACACAAAGGCGCTCTTCACCCCCCTTTTTTCCTGTTCCCATGGGGAGAACTTTATAGTCTACTTCGCTGAGTTGGCGGAGCACCTCTTAGGGCCAAATTATGGATGAAGAAAATTTTCAGAGCAATGCCGCTAGCAACCTTGTATCCCCAAGGCTAGCCAAGTTTCATATTACAGGGTTTAGCCGCGTGACGAAGCCACTAGAATGGTTACTGTATAGTGTGGCGTCAATACTCCCTCTCAAACGCGCCGATTCGGTTCGCCGCTTGGAGTCCAAGCAGTGGTAAGTCGAAACAGATGGAACGTCACTAATGGCGGGTGCCTGGCGTAGGCAAGAGTGAGTGACTATCAGCTGTGGTATGGCTTCCTACTGGCGACTTCGGAAGTCGGCTGTCTAGAGGAGCGAACTGTTCCTAAGGGGAGAACTGTATAGTTTACCTCGCTGAGTTGGCGGAGCACCTCTTAGGCGCAAAGTATCGGTCAATAAAAGTTTCATAGCAGAACCGCTAGCAACCTTGTATGCCCAAGGCTAGCCAAGTTTCATATTATATGGTTGAGCCGTGTGACTACCACCAGAATGGATACTATATAGTGTGGCATCGATACCTCCCTCTCAAACGCGCCGACTCGGTGCACCGCTTGGAGTCCAAGCAGTGGTAAGCCGAAACAGACGGAGCGTCGCTAATGGCGGGTGCCTGGCGTAGGCAAGAGTGAGTGGCTAACGGCCGTGGTACGGCTTCATACTGGCGACTTCGGTAGTCGGCCGTCTAGAGGAGCGAACTGTTCCTAAGAAGAGAACTTTATAGTTTACCTCTCTGAGTTGGCGGAGCACCTCTTAAGGCCAAAGTATCGGTGAATAAAAATTTCATAGCAGAACCACTAGCAACCTTGTATGCCCAAGGCTAGCCAAGTTTCATGTAGGGTTGAGCCGCGTGACGACGCCACTAGAAAGGTTACTGTATAGTGTGGCGTCAATACCCCCTCTCAAATGCGCCGACTCGGTTCGCCGCTTGGGAGTCCAAGCAGTGGTAAGTCGAAAGAGATGGAACGTCTCTAATGGCTGGTGCCTGGCTTAGGCAAGAGTGAGTGGCTAACGGCCGTGGTTCGGCTTCATACTGGCGACTTCTGAAGTCGGCCGTCTAGAGGAGCGAACTCTTCCTATGGGGAGAACTTTATAGTTTACTTCGCTGAGTTGGCGGAGCACCTCTTACGGCCAAATTATGGATGAAGAAAAATTTCACAGCAATACCGCTAGCAACCTTGTATGCCCAAGGCTAGCCAAGTTTCATATTATATTGTTGAGCCGCATGACGACGCCACTAGAATGGTTACTGTATAGTGTGGCGTCAATACCCCCTCTCAAATGCGCCGACTCGGTTCGCTGCTTGGAGTCCAAGCAGTGGTAAGTCGAAACAGATGGAACGTCGCTAATGGCGGGTGCCTGGCATAGGCAAGAGTGAGTGGCTAACGGCCGTGGTACGGCTTCATACTGGCGACTTCGGAAGCCGGCCGTCTAGAGGAGCGAACTGTTCCTAAGGGGAGAACTTTATAGTATACCTCGCTGAGTTGGCGGAGCACCTCTTAGGGCCAAAGTATCGGTGAATAAAAATTTCAGAGCAGAACCGCTAGCAACCTTGTATGCCCAAGGCTAGCCAAGTTTCATAATATAGGATTGAGACGCATGACGACGCCACTAGAATGCTTACTGTATAGTGTGTCGTCAATACCCCCTCTCAAACGCGCCGACTCGGTTCGCCGCTTGGAGTCGAAGCAGTGGTAAGTCGAAACAGATGGAACGTCACTAATGGCGGGTGCCTGGCGTAGGCAAGAGAGTGGCTAACGGCCGTGGTACGGCTTCATACTGGCGACTTCGGAAGTCGGCCGTCTAGAAGAGCGAACTGTTCCTAAGGGGAGAACTTTATAATTTACCTCGCTATGTTGGCGGAGCACCTCTTAGGGCCAAAGTATCGGTGAATAAAAGTTTCATAGCAGAACCGCTAGCAACCTTGTATGCCCAAGGCTAGCCAAGTTTCATATTATAGGGTTGAGCCGCGTGACGACGCCACCAGAATGGCTACTATATAGTGTGGCGTCAATACCCCGCTCTCAAACGCGCCGACTCGGTGCGCCGCGTGGAGTCCAAGCAGTGGTAAGCCGAAACAGATGGAACGTCGCTAATGGCGGGTGCCTGGCGTAGGCAAGAGTGAGTGGCTAACTTCCGTAGTACGGCTTCATACTGGCGATTTCGGAAGTCGGTCGTCTAGAGGAGCCAACTGTTCCTAAGGGGAGAACTTTATAGTTTACCTCGCTGAGTTGGCGGAGCACCTCTTAGGGCCAAAGTATCGGTGAATAAAAATTTCAGAGCAAAGCCCTCTACAACGCTGTATGCCCAAGGCTAGCCAAGTTTCATATTATAGGCTTGAGCCGCGTGACGACGCCACTAGAATGGTTACTAGTGTGGCTGGGCTCTCCAGTCAGACCTGTTGGAGAGGCTGGTAAATCGCACTCCTGTGGCGGAGGCTGCAGAGGTAAACGTCTGCTTGCTACTCCCTGATTCACTTTCGAGAGATTTGGCCTCGGCGTGGCTAACGAATTGAACAGCCCCGACGACAGAGGAGACCGCACTATCTGGGAGCAGGCTTGCGCCCAGCATGGCAATAGCTTCGCGACCATGCATGTCAAAGAAACGGAGCGAAACGTGTCGTTTCTTGGAGCGCATTGTTACGTGCGAAGTTGACGTGATGGAGTATTGCGTTCCATTTCCGATCTTCAACGTTGACACATTGAAATCTTGTCGGCGATCGCCTTAATGAAACGTTGGATGAGTCCATTCGCTTGAGGGTGGTAAGCGAATTTTTTTCGGTGGTGTGTCGCTATTCCTCTGTCAGTTAAAACTATCGTGGCTGCGTCGTGGCGAAGCAGAATGATTTGAATGACGAATGTCGCCATGCCAGCAGCGCTACGACGGAGAAAGGCCTTTTCCTCACAGCATTAGCTGAACGGTGGGTCTAAAAATTAACATGCTGAAGACCAAAGTAATGTTCAACAGTCTATCAAGAGAAATGGAGTCCACAAATGGCAGCGAGGTGCTGGAAGTGGTAAAGGTTTACTCAAGGCAGGTAGTGACAGCTGATCCAGGTCATGATAGGGAAATAACTAGAAGGATAAGAATGGGGTGGCGCGCATATGGCAGGCTCTCTTAGATCATGAATGGCACTTTACCAATTTCCCTCGAGAGGAAAGTGTGCAACAGCTGTATCTTGCCGCTACAGGAGAAACGTGGAGGCTAACCAACAGCGGGCAGCTTCTTAAGGACAACGCAGCGAGCTATGGAAACAAAAATGGAAGGTGTCACGTTAAGAGACCGAAAGTGTTCATGGTGGGTGAGGAGACAAACACGGGTTAATGACATCCTAGTTGAAATCAAGAGGAAGAAATGAGCTTGGGCAGGGCATGTAATGCGAAGGCAAGATAACCGCTGGTTCTTGAGGTTAACGGAGCGGATTCCAAGAGAAGGCAAGCGTAGCAGGGGGCGGCAGAAAGTTACGTTGGCGGATGAGATTATGAAGTTTGCAGGCATAGGGTGGGCGCAGCTAACAAAAGACAGGGTTAATTGGAGAGACATGGGAAAGGCCTTTGCCGTGCAGTGAGCGTAGTCAGGCTGACGATGATGATCTGCTGAGATTGTCGGTGGCTACCAAAATGTACCGGTTAGCCAGCAAGAGTACCCGAAATGCGCCAAGTCCATGCCGACTTGATAGAACGGGGCTAGTGGCGGATCGAAGGGCTTCAGTAGTCCGGCTGGCTTAGCAGCGGCTTGCGACGTTGGCACTCGCCGCATGTTCTGACGTAATGCTTCACACCTGGAGCAGGCCTGGGCCAGTAGTACAGTCACGGAGAGAATAATATGGGCCACGCTTCCGCGTTAAAACTCTTCGGCCGCGTTGCGTAATGGAAATATAAATATTTGCTGCCTTTAGGTGCTAGAGAAAAACAAATATAAACTGCATCTGCATCAAATATCGTAAGCTTTTCGCTAGGTAACGCGTCAGAAGATTGAACCGGCCCGTTGTGGTACATATTCTTTCGTCCGCGACTGTACATTCGGAGTATCCGTGCCAACGTTCGGCAAAACCCGCGGTAACCAGAAGGCTCAACGCGGCCGCCTCCTGGGTTTAGTCGAAAAGGCCTTAAGTACGTACGACCAGCAGACAGGAGCTTTCGTCAGGCCATAGTTCTTGTACAGAAGGCCGTGTCATCGGTCAACAGACTGACGACAGTCCCGGTGAGAAGGCACGAGGCGTAGACTGAGCGCTTCCTTCAGGGTACTCAATGAAGGGATGTAGTTCACGTTCGTCTCTTTGTTTTAGACTTAGAATTGACGTGGAGCCTATGCCCACTGCAGGAGAAATGTCTCCTATGTCTCTCCAATTAACCCTCATCTCTGCCAGCTGTGGCCTCCCTATCCCCGCAAACTTCTTAATCTCATTTACCCACTAAACTTCCTGCCGCTCCCTGCTACGTTTTCCTTCCCTTGGAATGCAGTCTGTAACCCTTTAGGTCCATCGGTTATCTTTCCTTCGCATTAAGTGTTCTGCCCAAGTCTATTTTTTACTCTTGATTTCGACTAGCTTCATCCCTCTCCCACTCTGCCCTCTTCCTGTCTCTTAGTACTACACCTATCATTTCTCTTTCCAAAGCTCGCTGCGCTCTCCTTAGGTTGGAGCACAATAGCCTTCTAACTCAGCTCGGTTGTCCTGAATAGAAGCACAGGATAGACAGGTTCGCTGTTCTTCCCTAACTACAGACGATGGTCATAAATTCTTGCGATCTAAGGCTCCAGCCTGCAAGCCGCCCCGTAGGATCTTCGAGGCTCTCCAGCCAACCCCGCGAGTTATGATTGCTGACGACACGGAGAGAGCAGTCATACAAATACGGGAGAAATTTTGTCACTGCGTACAAAATAGATTTGCTTTCCTTTTAGATGGAGGAATAGCTTGCATCGGATAGTGATGAGGAGTGGATTGCGTATGCGGCTACCCGTTCAAGATCATGCTGCCACTACATCAGGACCGCACCGAGGCCGACGTCGCTTGCAATCTCTGAGCACTTCTGTGGAGAGTGACTCGTGGAAGTGTCCAAGTATGGGCGTACTTTGGAGACCATTTCAGAGTTCTCCGAAGGCCTGTTGCTGCCCCTACACCAAAATAGTGGTTCCTTTTTCGTGAGGCGGGTTTGTGATAGCGCCCTTAGACCTCACGATGTGGTCCAAAAACTTATGCTCTTGGAAATCGAAGTGACACTTTTTGGGCTTGAGAGAGAAAGGGAGAGAGAGGCTGGCCGAACGAATGGCTTCGAAAACAGGGCGCAAGAGCTTCATGTGCTCTTGGAACGTATCGGAGAAAGTCACAAAATCGAGGTACACGAGGCAGAACTGCCATTTCAAATCGGAAAACAAGGTGTCCATCATCCACTTGAAGGCTGCAGCAGCCGAGCACAGGCCGAAAGGGATCACGTTGAATTCGTAAGAACCAGGATAATAAAGGCAGTCCTCTCCGGACCACATTCGTCCACCTCTATTTGCCAATAGCCACTGCATAAATCTAGTGTCTAAAAGTTTTTGTCGCGACGCAGCCGGTTCAGCGAGGCATCAATGCGCAGCAGAGGGTAAACGTCTTTTTTGACGACTGTTTACACGTCTGTAAACAACGCATAGGCGAAAGGTTCTATCTTTCTATGCAACTGGAATAAGAGGCGACATCCATGGGCTCGTCGACGACTGTATCACGTCGGCCTGGAGAATTTCTTGAGCCTGCCAGCAAATTGCATCACGTTCTTTCGAACAAGCGGCTGGCATAACGGTTTCTGGCTTTCGTCGATTATAATTCTGTGCTTTATGAGCGGTATTTGCCTAACCTTTGTGGACGAGGCAAAACAGACGGGGAAAGAGTGGATAATGCTCTCCAGGCACCATTTATGATTACCAGGGAGGTTCGGGTTCACGTCGGTTTTAATGTGAGCACATGCTTCAACTGATTCCGTGGTTTCGGACAACGCGTGCTGTTTGTGCATTCGCCAGTTCTTCCCAAATACGAAATCGTTGTTTTGCCCGTCCAACACTGAGGTCCACAATCAAAATTCGTTACCAAAAGCTCGGTTCGCCTAATGTTATGTTCAGTTCCGAACAACGTTCTCAAACAAACACAACGAAGAAACAGACACGCGCTTTCGGGCGGCGTCACGGTGTGTTTGTGGGAGAACGATTGGAAACAGGAAGGCCGAAGTCCTCGCTTAGGCCAGCACGCGCGGTTTACATTTACAGAATATGTATACACAGCTGCAAAATGCGCTACACGACTTTTGCAGAGAGGGCGGCAAACGAGACGCATTTGCTATCAATGCGTCACATTATTTTCTTTTCCCAAAGCCGAAGCAAGGGCTAACGCGTATTACGTGCCGTCTCCAGTAAATTGCCAGAGACACTGGCATGGCTCTAGGAGTGGACGAAGGAAAAAAGGACGGAACAAGCAGCGCTTATCTGCTGGTTCTTCCAGGTGATCCGCTTAACGCACCCGAAGGCGCGTCACCAACGGATCGCCCAAAGACGCGACGCGAATGGTGCATGCTGCGTGCGACGAACAGCGGAATAATCTGCTCACCGACATGGATGATAAAGCAAGGCTGGTCGAGTAGCAGTAGATGCTGAAACCGGAGTGCGTTGGCTGGCAGTGGACGTTCCCCAATGGCGCTGGTGATGATTCTGATGATGGCGCTGGTGACGGGCGCATGAGACTTCTTCCTTACCTCAGTAAACATGGCACATACCCACATGGTGGAATTGGCCAAGGTGTAGTGGCATAAACAAGGAAATTTTCATAGGTGATTACGACAGAATATTAGCGCCAAGCGTGAATTTTGACAAATGTATTGCTGAAAAACGACAGAAAAATTTTCGAAGTAAAATAACAAACATTTTGGCAAAAAAAAGAAGAGCCCGAAAAATTTGTAGAGGTAGCAAATCAACCTACCAGATGAAGTTATGTAATCATTGAGAATAACCCAAATCAAACCCAGTGTAAATCCTTTGGCGCTCGCACCGAACAATAACACTGGTAGAGATAACGGGAGCCCTAACCTGGAGAGAGGGGCCTCCACGTAAATCTTTCTCTGAAGTGCGAACTTTGGACAGTAGAGGAGAAAATGATCTACAGATTCAACTTCCCCGCATGAGTCAAATAGGTTTGTCGGTGTCCACCCACATCCGCATAGATATGTAAATTCAAACTGGCAATCCAGCTGCACCGCAACCGCATCATTGATACGCTACACAACCTGATTTTACACGAACGGAAGTTCCAATTATATGCTCAGTGCTGAATATCAGTGGTATTTACTAAGGGATCGCGTAACCTAGCGGATATGCGTTGGAGCCGCTGAAACCTGGAAATCGCCAGGAGACTAAATTTCGGGACGGGATGTGTCGCTTACCTGTCAAGAGCTGACTTTGCTAAATAATCAGCCACCTCATTTGAATGAATACTTGAATTTCCAGTAACCGAGACAAAACGCACCTCTTGAAAAGTGCATGGGACAAAAAATTGCAGGAAACGGCTCAAAAATATTTTTGTGAACTTTCAAGGGAGACTAAACTGACAAACAATCAGCGAGGATGATAAGTGTGACAAAAAACTGAAATCCCACTGCAAAGAATTGAGATCAACACCAATCATAGTTAAAGGTTCTGCGTTAACGTAATTTGTGGCATTTGATACCATGGCCAATAATGGGAAAACAATAACGCCGGCTGAGACAAAAATATGGGTACTGACATCAGTCAACGGGTCAAACGACCTGAGGAAAGTTCGCACCGTGAGTGTTTGAAAGCGAGAATTTAGACCAGGGATACAAGCTTCCAGATAAACCAGGCCGTTTGACACTGATTTTTGGAGACCAAGGCAGAGACGTAGAGCGCGTCTTCCTAGTAAGAGTAAGGGCTGAATCATGTAGTTTGCGCTACCAGAAAACAGAATGCAACAAAATTCAAGTATAGGTCTTACATAGGTTTTGTATAGTAACAATAATGTGTTGCGACGCATCCTAAACTTTTTATTGGCGATTATTGTCAGGCGGCCTAGAGCGCGTTCTCCTTTAGACACATTCTTCTTTTTATGAAGGCTCCAATCTAATGCTAGGTGATAGTAACACCTAGATATTTAAAGGATTCCACTTGTGAAATCCGGTTAGAGCGATGGACTAATGAAATGTGCAAAGGCATGTCTGGCGGAAATACCAAAACGCCGCATTTCTCAACATTCAGGGATAAATTAATACCGTGCAACCATGCTCCAAGAGCATCCAAATATCCCTGCAGAACCTGGTAAAGGGAATGTATATCCCTGGCCGAGGCGAGAAACGCTGCTCGCCACTGCGCGAAGAAGAATACTTATTCGCTCTTTGGCCTGCTCGTGACCACTGCGAAGCTCATCTCCCACATTCGTGATTTTTTCTTTTTTGCTCACAGATTCCTCTACATTTATGAGCCCCCTTGGGATTAACCTGGATAAGTTTTTTTCTTGTTTGAATATGCACCAAACCCTGGCCAATCCCCCACCGTGGTTATGTGCCATTGTTTTTAGGCAACAACATCTGAAAGCAGCATGCTACACACAGGTGATGTTTAAATAACGCATCCTCTTGCACAGGCTTTTAGAGTTTTGCAAAAAAAATGTCAGCTGATGCTTAACGCACGACCAGAGAAGCACCAAACATCGCGGAGGAGCTTCAGGTGAGTTTCGGCTGGATTACTGCCTTATGCCCAATGATCCTGAAAGAAAAATGAAAGCGGCAGTTCTCTGATTTTGTGCAAATCAGCTGACTTGGATTGTGTTGCAGACTTGCTGCTGTGCACCTCTTCCGCCGTACTCCCGGTGAAAGCGTTTACTCCTGAGCAACTTGCCTGCGTAAAAGGAATAATCCGCGGTGTGGATCCTTCCGCTACGCCAGGAGAAATTCTAGAAGACTTCCATGATGCCGGTGTTGGCACCCTCTCAGTTTACCGCTGCAGCAGAGAGGTTTGAGGGCTCTCGTATACCAACTGAATCAGTTTTCGCAACTTTTTCGGGGTCCTCTTGCCCATGTGAAATCATAGTCTTACCCATTGTATACCGTCTTGACCCACTGCAGCCCTGACCATTACAATGTAAGAACTGCTGGCGTTTTGGTCACAGTGGGAAGTCTTGCGCGTCGGCAACGCTCTGCCGCGTTTGCGGCGGTGAGCATGCATTAGACGTCTGCACTTCTGAGTCGTTTAGCTACTTCCTTTGCAACTCTGATCACACAGCTCACGATGCCACCTGCCCGAAGCATGCCGATGAACAGTGTCTTGGACATCATTCAGCGTGACAGGTGCTCGCCCGCGGACGCTTATGCCTTACTTGACAGAAAACAGAGCTCGTACGCAAGTATTGTCCGCACGACCGCTACTGATGTGGAGGCAAGCTTAACAATGGTTGTTCCTGCGGTGAAGAAGGCTGTTGCTGGTGTACTTGACCGCATGATCAGCACTTACATTCACAGCGCAAAGACGAACACGGACACGAGGGGAGACACCACAAAGCTCCATTTCGTTGCTGCGCCTGCCCGCAGTACTCTATATGTATTCGCTGCGCGCAGTCATAAACGTTGTTGAAGTCGGCGCTTTATGGTGTCTCCCCTCGTGTCCGTGTTCGTCTTTGCGCTGTGAATGTAAGCATGAAATACCAACTCGCCCAGCAACAGATTTTAAGCGTGATCAGTACGTTCAGCGAGGCGTTGTCACAAGTCATTTCCGCCAAGGGTGCTTCATCGGCTTTTGGTACCCTAACCTCGTCTACTTGTTCGCCCTCCTAGGCATCTGCAGATGATATTCAACTAGCCACCTCTTCTGCATCGACGCCTGTGGGTATAAATGTCTCTTACCCAGTGTCACCACTTCGCGCACTTTTGCGTGCGCTCCCAGACACCCTTAGAGCGTGTGGGGGTAGCGGTCTCGGTCACAAAGGAGATGCCCTCGACTCAGCGTGGCAAGCTCAGCCGGAGACCAGCTACCAAGTGACAAGGGGGTTGGTCGTTTGGTGCCCAGCTTTCGCCGGTCGCAAGCCAGAGAATGGGTCGGAGCCAAAGGCTCACAAAACAAAACAGTTTATACAGCTAAGAGAACATACAAAGGATTTCACTATCACTCGTACAGGCAGGTACAAAGTGATTTACAAAGACAATGCAACTCGTGCAAAGTAACTATAGAGAAAGATAACAATTCAACTAAATCTTTGCACCTAAAGTGCACAAATACAGAGAGAGACAAAAAACAAAACACAATTTGTCCACCGGGCACTGCGAGAGTCCGACGGCCTGAGGAGCTCGACGGGGCCATCCCGCAGGTTGGCGCACGTTGCCTCGCTGGTCCGGGCGGGGCGAGTGGTGTTCTCCCGTGAGTCGAGCGGGCGCGCTTCTCGGAATCTTGAACAGCGGCTCGGGCTTAACTGACAGCGGTTGCAGCCCCTCATTTATAAGCGCAGTCCGCGTCTGTTCGCGCCAGTGCCGGCGCGCACATACACGCAGCTTCAACCGCACAAACTCCTCCTTGCGCCGGGCGCGCGACCCCATTGGTCGAGCTCGGAAACCACCTTCTAGAACAATCTAGGTCATTCGCGGCACGCTAAGTCATCGGCGCCGGAGCAAAAGGGGGAGGGTATCACTTTGGCGCGCACAAGCTTATCCCCTTTCCGTCGACAACAAGCAAAAACTTCTGCAGCATCCGAGAAAAATCGACGCCGCGCGCGGCCTTGCGTCCCTCGGCGCCGCACCGGCGAACTGTGTCGCAGCAGTACGAAGAGCTACGCACTCTCCGGGGGTTTCCCCGCTGTTTTCGTTTTTATTTTACAGCGCGCGGGCGCGATTGCTTAGGCGCAGCGCCGGTTTTTTTCGAAAATGCGCCGAATTTTGTCACACTTCCCCTTCCTTTAAGAATATTGTCAGGACTCGGTAGAACCCCGAGGAGAGCTGAAGGTAAAACAGTTTACTGGTTAACCAGAAAAAGTCCCTGCGCACTTCAGCTTCTTCTTGCCTCGCGCTCGTAGACCAAGTCTTCATCTATGGCGTCTTCTTGCATGCGGCATTTGCCCCCTCGTCAGGAAGCATCGTCTCGATGGTAACAAAAGGAAGTAGGAGGTCAAGATCGGTCCGAGTAGTACGGCTTCGTACGTACAACATGGACGACGTCGACTTGTTGCTGGCGTCGCTTGGATGTCGATAACCCGTCCGGCACCACCTCGTACGTGACGTCGGTTAAACGTCGCAGCACAACATAGGGCCCGAAGTACCACCGTAATAATTTTTCGGAGAGTCCACGACGGCGAATAGGCGTCCAGACCCACACTTTGTCGCCAGGTTCATATATGACGTGTCTGTGGCGAAGATTGTAGCATCGTGCGTCAGCCTCCTGCTGAGTTCTGATGCGCACACGCGCTAGTTGGCGAGCTTCCTCTGTGCGCTGCGCGAATTCCTCGGCGTCCTGATCGACATCGTCGCCGTCGGCATTCGGGAGCAGCATGGCATCTAGCATAGTTTTCACTGGTCGGCCATGAAGAAGGCTGAAAGGCGTCATGCGAGTGGTGTCTTGTTGTGCCGTATTGTAGGCGAACATGACGTAGGGAAGAATTTCGTCCCAATTCTTGTGGTCTACGTCCACGTACATACAGAACATGTCTGCGATTGTCTTATTGAGGCGTTCCGTCAATCCATTGGTTTGGGGGTGATAGGCCGTCGCCTTACGATGACTGGTACCGCTGAGGCGGAGAACGGTTTCTAAAAGCTTGGCCGTAAAGGCAGTTCCTCGGTCAGTTATAATGAGTGCCGGAGCGCCATGCCTGAGGACAATGTTCTCAACGAAGAACCGAGCTGCTTCGGCGGCGGTACCCCTGGGCAGAGCCTTTGTCTTCGCGTAGCGAGTTAGATAATCGGCCGCGACAATTATCCATTTATTCCCGGCAGTAGACGTCGGAAATGGCTCCAGGAGGTCCATGCCAATTTGCTTGAAAGGTGTCTTTGGCACTTGAAGAGGGTGGAGTAGACCGGCTGGTTTTTCAGGGGGTGATTTACGACGTTGGCAGTCTACGCACGTCCGTACATAGCGCTTCACTGTCGCCGGTAGTTTCGGCCAGTAGTATCCGCGCTGTACTCTAGCCAACGTGCGGGTGTGGCCTAGGTGGCCGGCGGTTGGCTAGTCGTGACACGCTTGCAAGATTTCCGTGCGAAGAGCTGTTGGGACGACGAGTAGATGACTGTTCCCCCCAGGACGGAAGTTCTTGTAAATTACGTCGTTGCGAAGAAAGAATGACGAGAGGCTGCGGGCGAAAATCTTAGGCACATCCGTAGTTCGCTTCTCCAAGAAACCAGTAAGAGGGAGCAATTCCTGGTCCTCTCTCTGCTGTTGTGCAAGAGTTGCGTCATCTACGGTTCCTAAAAAAGCAGTGTCTTCATCGGTAATTGTAGAGAGTCCGACTGGTACTCGCGAAAGGCAGTCAGCATCCGCATGCTTCTTTCCGGATTTCTAAATAACCGTCATGTCGAACTCTTGTAACCGAAGGCTCCAACGCGCGAGTCTCCCTGAAGGGTCCTTTAAGTTCGTCAGCCAACAGAGAGTGATTGTCGCTAACGACTTGAAAAGGGCGAGCGTACAAGTGAGGGCGGAATTTCATAACCGCCCATACAACTGCAATTCATTCTTTTTCTGTTGCCGAGTAGTTCGCTTCAGCTTTAGACAGAGTCCTGCTGGCGTAAGCAATCACTTTTTCCACACCATCCTGGCGCTGCACCAATACAGCACCTAAACCCACATTGCTTGCATCGGTATGAAGCAGGGTAGGGGCGTCGTCGTCAAAGTGCGCCAGGACAGGTGGCGTCTGTAGGCGTCTCCGGAGTTCATTAAAGGCTTGGTGCTCTTCTTCACCCCAGCGAAAGACAGCGTTGTCGCGTGTCAGTGAAGTTAATGGCCAAGCAATTCGTGAGAAGCCAGCAATAAATCGACGGTAATAGGCGCAAAGCCCCAGGAAGCGCCTAAGCGTCTTTTTGTCCGTAGGTGTTGGGAACTTGGCGACTGCGGAGAGCTTTTCGGCATCAGGCCGGACACCTTCTTGGCTAACAACGTGTCCTAAGAATTGCAGCTCCTCGTAACCAAAGTGGCACTTCTCGGGTTTTAGTATGAGGCCCGCAGATCGTATGGCCTGAAAAACAGCTACCAAACGGCGTAGATGCTCCTCGAAGGTTGCCGAAAACACGATCACGTCGTCAAGATACACCAGGCATGTTTGCCACTTGAGTCCTGAGAGCATAGTGTCCATCAGCCTCTGAAATGTTGCTGGTGCCGAGCATAAACCGAATGGAAGAACCTTAAACTCATACAATCCGTCAGGAGTAATGAATGCTGTCTTCTCCCGATCCCTCTCATCTACTTCAATTTGCCAAAGGCCGCTAGGGGGCCAGACGAAGAGAACGCCCTTCGCAAGTGCTCCTGCCTCGACGCCTCCTTACACCCGGCAAACATCAACGCAGTAGAAAATGGAGTACTCCATCGCTTTCTACTGATCAAGCGGAATCCGTGGATACCCGCTTTACATCCGTGAGTCCAGATTTCGCCATTTTCTGCCCGTCGGAAAATCCAAGGCAGAGAACGCCGCGCTAAGCCTAGGCGGCGTCGGGCCGTCGGCCCGAAGGAACGCTGCTACAGCTCACGCCGCACCCGTGAGGATGGCGGACGCTGACGCGGCGGCGTCGGCTGGAGCCACGACACCGCTCGAAGAGAATCTTCACAGCGACGACAACGCTACCAACAACGCTACCGACCACGCTACCGACAACGCTACGTACCTCTCGCAGAAGAGAACAATCGACAACGGGGGATGGTTCACTGCCAAATACCAGAACTCGAGACTGATTGCCGTTCCAGAGGCCGGGACAGACGCGGCGGACAATTCAGCGCTGAGCCCACCAAAACTCAAGTGGAATGCCGTTCGGCGAGAGAAGCTACCTCCTTTGCCAAAAAACGACTTCAAAGTCATCCTTAGACCGAAGAATGGACTCAACATCAGCGAACTGAGCACGCATCAGATGGCCCGGGCTATAACCAAAGCATGCGGAAAACCAGACATCTGCAACGAAGGCAGCTTCCTTATACGGCTGCACAACGGATCCAACATCGCTATACTCAGCACGCCAAGCATGGAGACTGCCAGTGCTGTGCAGTGTATTTCATGTCTACGCTTTGCTGCAAAGAACTATGCAGTGACAGCTTACGTGGCCGCGCCGGACAATTCGTGCAAAGGTGTCATTCATGGAGTGGACGCCGGGACCACGCCAACTGAACTACTATCGCATCTCCGGGTACGTACCCAAGGAGTCAAAATACTTTATGCAAGAATGCTTGGCAAATCCCAAAGCGCGGTCATTACCTTCGAGGGAAAGATCGTTCCGCGCTACGTCTATTACTACGGCGGCGAGATACGTTGCTACGTCTATCGATCATCGCGGCAAGTGTGTTATACATGCTTAAAGGCCGGACATAGGGCGGACGTATGCCCGACACCTGACGTTGTCGTCTGCTCTAAATGCACCGAGCCAGTGATCGAGGACGGACACTCCTGCGAGCCCAGGTGTGTGCTATGCACGGAAGCGCATCCTACGGGGGCAAAGGAGTGCAAGGAACGCCTCAGTAAACCGAGACCACGGACGAGAAAAAAAGAGGAACCAGGCGGCGGAGACAACGGCGGACGCGGCAGGGGGCCGGAAACGCTGGTTCAGCGAGGACTCCAGTTCGAGATCCAAGTCCAGATCGGCATCGAGATCAGGATCAAAGTCGAGATCGGCGTCCAGGACCCGGGAGGATCCAGAAACCAAAAAGAAGCAGGAGCAGAAGACCGCACCAAAAAAGGAGGAAGCAACCAGGGTGAGCTGGAAAGAGCATCTTTTCCCCACCTCTCCCACTGCTCCAAAAAACACAAACACACAGAAAACAGTGATAGATAACAACGCTAATGTGGAAGCTAACGAGGACGTTCAAGAGCTAAGACAAATAATTCAGAGGCTCAGGGCAGAAAACGCCGAGCTGAGACAGAAACTAAACGATCTGATAGACGAACTAAAGGCCCAAAGAACAAGGCTGAACAGCACTAACCCGCAAACAGACGAAGCTCAGGCGACAACTATAGGGCGCCAGGAATTTACAACTGCCATGGTTGCTGTTAACAATGCACTGGCAAATCTTAGCAACCTCATCTCCAACATCCAAGACGAGACGCGCAGGGATAGAGAGCGTCTAGTACAATTCACAGCCATGAAATCCAGAGGAAAACCCTATAACAGGCCATCCCAGTATGGCGAGCAACCGTAAACGCTCGGTCAAGTTGGAAACCCTTGAAACATGGCAGTGGAACTGCCGTGGGATCCGCCGAAAGCAGGGTCTTCTTAAACAACACATCACAAATTGCACCTCTCCGCCAGACATAATCGCCCTACAGGAAACCGGCTGCTCACTCACTCTCGCGGGGTACTCCGTCTACGAGGGGCAGGGGCAAAGCAAGGTCGCCACGCTGGTTGCAAAAGCAGTCACCGCAATCAGACACGACATCGACGGAACGGACATTGACCACGTCCTTATAGAAATCATTACCCAAAAGAGAAGCCAAGAAAGCACCTTCCTACTTAACGTGTACAGCCCGCCAAGCCAGAGGAAAGCCAATTTCAGCTACCTGCTAGGCAAAGCAGAAGAAGCAGCAGGCAAGAACGGTATCGTTATTCTGGGGGACTTTAATGCCTGGCATAAAAGTTGGGGCTACGTTCGGGAAACCCCGAAAGGCAGGGATCTAGCCAGGGAAGCTGATCGTAGAAGGCTCACCCTCATCACTGACCACACCCAACCCACGCGAGTGGGGAACAGCATCAACCGAGATTCGTGCCCAGACTTATCATTTGTCAAAGGGGTAAGGCACGCAAGATGGGAAAACGACGGCGAAACTCTAGGCAGTGACCACTGCATCCTGCGCATCCATATAGAAACCCTCCGGATCAGGCGACAGCATGGCCAGGCTAGACTGACAAACTGGGAAGCCTATAGGAAATCCAGGGCACAGCATGAAGACGCTGAGATCACCGACATAGAAGGCTGGGTTGTAAGAATCAAGACAGACTGGCGAAAACTAACCCGAAAGGTCGCCCTCACTACCAACACACCCGAGGTGGACAAACATCTCTTACACCTTTGGGACGCCAGACGGGGCCTACTAAAAAGGTGGAAAAGGCAAAAGCATAATAGGCGGCTCAAGCGTAAGATCGCTGAGGTCACCAGACAAGCTGAAGAATATGCGACGGAGCTCTCGAGGCGCGACTGGAACCAAAAGTGCAACGAACTTCAGGGGACTCTAGGTTGGGCCAAGACATGGGCCTTGCTAAGGGCTCTCATAGACTCAACCACCACAAAATCCGAAACCCGTAAGACGACCCAAAGGATCGCGCACCAGTTCCAAGGCACTGACGAGGAAATGCTACAGAACATCAAGCAGCGTTACATCGGCAATGCAACATACGCCGACAGCAGCTTGGCATACACGGGCGAAACGAATCCCGCTCTGGACGAACCCCTTACCATAGAAGAAGTCAGACACGCTGTGATGTCCGCCACAAAGAACACAACACCAGGGAGGGATGGCATCACCAATGCCATGATAAGGAATCTGGATGACAATTCAATCAAAAGATTCACGGAGTTCATCAATAAACACTGGGAACAGGGGACCCTCCCGGAGGACTGGAGACATGCGGAAATAGTAATGATTCCGAAGTCCGGAAAGACTCCAAACCTGGACAATCTTAGACCCATTTCCTTAACATCATGCTTGGGAAAAGTGTACGAGAGAGTTGTGCATCACAGGTTGCAGACCCACCTTGAGGACAACGAACTCATGCCGCACACTATGTTTGGATTTCGAAAATACCTATCGACACAGGACGTTCTCCTGCAGATCAAGGAGGAGGTGCTTACTTCCGTTCCAAAATATGGAGAAAACATCTTGCTCGCTCTCGATCTTCAAGCGGACTTCGACAACGTCAGTCACAGGGCTGTGCTGGAGGGGCTCAGCAAACTGGGTTGTGGGCAGAGAATATTCAACTATGTGAAAGCCTTTCTGACTAACCGAACCGCTACCATTGGAATAGGAGGCATCAGGACTGACACCTTCAACACCCCAGAAAAAGGAACACCACAAGGCTCTGTGCTATCACCTATGCTTTTTTAATATTGCAATGATTGGTTTAGCAAGGGCGCTCGAAGAAATTGAAGGAATCAGGCATGCCATCTACGCAGATGATATCACAATCTGGGTGGCAAGGGGATCCTTAGGCGAAAAACAAGAGCTTCTTCAGCGAGCGGCAGACACGGTCAACGCATACGCCCGACACTGTGGACTTGCATGCTCCCCTGAAAAATCCGAGGTGCTCAGAGTCTACAGACAAGGGTATGATCTGCAAAACTCCATAGATATCTACATAGGGGAAACGAAGGTTCCAGAAGTATCGAAAGTTAGGGTCCTCGGCATGTGGGTCCAAAGCAACCGTCGTATTGATCACACGATCAGACAGCTAGCAAATACCACAGCACAGATCACCAGGATGATTGCAAGAATTTCCAACAGAAGAAGAGGTATGAAGGAGGAAGACACATGTAGGCTAGTACACGCCCTCGTGGTCAGTAGGATCTTATACGGCGTCCCCTACCAAACACCGCTCGAGCAAGAAAAGGAGCAGTTGGAGGCAATTCTTAGAAAAGCATACAAATGCGCTCTCGGACTGCCGGTCAGCACTTCGACGGAGAAATTCCTTAAACTGGGCATAAACAACACAGTACAAGAACATATCGAGGCCCACCTTATCGCGCAGAAAACAAGACTGATGCTGTCCGCAACAGGCAGAAACACGCTGCGGTTGCTGGGCATGAGGGACGCTTTGAAAGAAATCAATAGCACAGCGAGCGTTCCAAATGAAATCAGGAGGATCATTGAGATCAGTCCGATTCCAAAAAACATGCATCCAGATATACATAAGGCGAGAAGAAAGGCAAGATCTGAATTCCATGAAAGAAGCTTCGCCGGAGCAAAAGACGTATTATATGTTGACGCAACAACATACAGACACCGATATGGCTCGGTAGCCAGCGTGGTGGATCACCAGCTCAGGGAAATCAACTGCGCTTCGATAAAAACCAACAACATACTCGAGGCTGAGGAAGCAGCAATTGCACTCGCCATCACCCAGCAGAGTGACGAGCCCCATGCACACATCATTACAGACTCGCAAGAGGCGTGCAGAAGATACAGCAGTGGACGCATATCCACTGCAGCCATTCACATACTCAAGGCGAGGACAATCACTTTTACGAGATGCTTCATCACGTGGACACCAGGCCATGAGGCTGTCAAAGGGAACCAATGTGCGGACGCCAATGCCCGAGCATACGCCAACCGGGAGGCGCGCACCGAAGGGGAACTGGACGCAGTCACTAGACGGTATGAAGCCATCTTAGAACACCAACGAGCCCTCCGGAGGACCTACCCGCCTCCCCACAAAGACCTTAGTAAACAGCAGTCGGTTGCCTGGAGACAACTACAGACTAATACATACCCCAATCTGAGTTTACTCAGCAAAATCTATCCATCCACTTATGAAAACAAATGCCCGCTATGCGGTGAACACGCAACGCTTTACCACGTTACATGGGCCTGTCAGAAAATGCAGGCAGCGCCGATAAACAACACACCTACACCGGAGCAGTGGGAGGCTGCGCTGTCCAGCTCGAAGCCTGAAGAGCAGCTCAAGCTGATCGACAGGGCTCGCAAGACTGCAAAGGCCGCTGGGGCCCTGGACTGAGGGCTCCACCTACGCTGCGAGAAATAACCCTTATACAATAAAGTTTTTCATTCATTCATTCATTCAATTTGCCAATATCCACTTTTCAAATCCATTGAAAAGAAGTAACGTGCATTTCGTAGCCGATCAAGGGAATCATCGATGCGAGGGAGGGGGCACAAGTCTTTTTTGGCCACTTGATTGAGCTTGCGGTAGTCAATGCAAAATCGTAAGCTGCCGTCCTTTTTTTCAACAAGTACCACGGGGGAAGCCCAGGGACTCTGTGACGGCTGGATAACGTCGTCTCGAAGCATTTGGGCCTCCTGACGCTGAATAGCCTCGCGCTCTTTCGCAGCCACACGGTAAGGATTTTGTCGAATCGGGCGAATCGCGTCATCCGTGGTAATGCGATGTTTGGTCAAAGGTGTTTGGCCAACCCGCGATTCTGAAGCAAAATAGTCTCGAAAGTGATCTATGAGATCCAAAAGACGTTCCCGTTCTGAAAACGACAGATTTGGGCTCACATCGACTATGGGTGCGGGCGCCTTGCTCACTGATCCTTCCAGTTGCAGCACGAAATAGTCTTGGTCACTTGGGACGCTATCGAAAAAGGCCACAGTTGTGCCTTTCGGAATTTGCCGACGCTCGTCGCTGAAGTTTGTCAGCAGCACTTCGGGGTGCCCATACGCCAAACTGACTAGTCCTCGAGCTATAGAAACACCTCGGCTGAGTATCAGGGTGACGGCCCGTTTGGCGACGTCATCGCCGGTATGCGCCACGTCGCACTTCACTTCAACAAGAGAGCACGATCGCGGAGGTAATGTCACCCCCTCATTGGCAACTCGTAAGGGCATCAGTGGTACTTGCGCATAACCAAGGTCTCCATGATTTTTGGTGAAGGCAACGACGTTGTCCCGAAAGCTGATCACAGCCCCATGAAGGCGCAGAAAGTCCTTGCCCAAGATGACGTCTTTGCAACAGTCTGAGAGGATAACGAAGCTGCCAACGAACACTGAGTTTCCAATTCCTATGCGGGCAGTGCACTTCCCAGTCGGTGCCAGTAGCTGACCCCCAGCACTTCTTATTACTGGCCCAGTCCATTCGGTTTTTACTTTGCGCAGCTTGTCAGCCAGTTTTTGAATAATGATTGAAAAATCCGCCCCGGTATCCACCAGAGCGTGTACCTCCAGCCCATCAATGCAAACGGCGAGGTCAGCGCTAACAACGTCGTCTCGGTTGCTCGTCTCTCTCGGCATTTGCGGCGGAAGTGCGGTAAGGTCTGCGCTGTTATTTTCGTCGTCGTGGCTGCGTATCTGGTTCAGCATGTTCGGCGTTAATGTAGGCGGCATTTTCGGTGGTAGTGCGGCAGCGTCAATGTGAACAAAGGCGTCACAGTGATGGGTTGAGGTCGGCAGTTGCGGCGGTAGTCAGGGCTTTGAAACTTTTCGACTGGTTGGAACCTCCCCTCGCGAGGTTGCGGCGGTTAGTTTCCCCGGCGAGGGCTCGGGGTCCGCCGTCCGCTAACGTCAGCATCGCTACGACGCGTCGGTGAAGAATAATGCCGTGGAGATGGGGAGCGGCGGCCGAAGCCCGGTGAGTCGGCTTCCCTGCTGAGCGGCAGGTCCTCGAGTTGGGCACGGCCAGCGTCGAAATAGCGTCGAGCAGAACCAGGCGGAAAGGCCTGCCCCTCTTGGCGGTAGCGGCAGTACCGATACACATGGCCAGGTTGTCCGCAGAAGAAGCAGAGTGGTCGGCTGTCATAAGAGCGCCACAGGTCAATTCGGCGCGGCTGAGGGCGGCCGGGACGTGCCCACTGAGGCTCCTGGAAGAACCGCGTCTGCTGACGGCTCGCTAAGCTCAGTGGGGCGTGGTCTGGCGGCGGACGACGAGGGACTTCCGCATAGCTCGCGGGTTGCGGCTCCGGCTCATAGTAAGGCGCCGTGTTATTTATTTTATTTATTTATTTATTCAATACTGCCAGCCTCCATTTGGTGGCCAAGGCAGGAGCGGTACAAGGATACATCGTACATCGCGACAAAACAAAGCAAGTAAAAATGCGGATAAAGAAGCAAAAGCTAACACACAGGGTTTTATAGAAAGACAAAGAGCAAAGTTAAATGCACTCGGTTACCTAAAATACAAAAGAAAGCAAACAAAAGAGCATGAACGAATACACTGCGCTTAAAATGACGATATGACGGCAGATAAAAGAGACTTCTGGTCTGTCAAACGGACCACGTCACACGGAAGCCCGTTCCATTCCAATATCGTTCTTGGAAAAAAAGAAAACTGATACGCTTTCGTTCGGCACCGTGGCACCATGATTGTCAAATTGTGTTTATTGCGCGTTGGTCGTGAAGTGTTGTATGCCATGTAGGTCTCAAAATGAATGTTTGTTAAGTTATTAACAATCCCATGCAACATTTTTAGTCGGTGCAACTTGCGACGAGATTGAAGTGTCTGCAGTTCAGATTCCCTCAATAGATTAGTAACCGAAACGTGCCTTCCATATGCGTTGTAGATAAATCTAAGCGCCTTCCTTTGAACGCCTTCAATGCGCTGTACATCTACTTGGGCCGTGTTGCTGTTGGGTTTGGGCACGTGGTATGGTTCGCAAACGGCTGCCGCGCTGTCAACTGGATGAGACTCGTGGTATGGTGCAGACGGTGACAGAGCATGCCGGAGCTCTTTCCTAACGGCTGCTGCTACGGCCTCTGGTGACTGAACGCTCGTAGCAGTAATTCGCTGCAGCTCCTCAAGGACAATTTCTCGAATGAGGTCTCGAAGAGTGCTCCTATCGGTTGCAGTGAGTGCCGCCGCAGTCGGTGGAACACCGGTGAATGGTCGGTCGTACTGGCGGCACCGTTCTTGGAGGGCTCGCTCAATAGCTGTAGCGTCCTTGACGAACTCACGGTTTGAGGTGGGTTGAGCACCAAGCCGGCAAACACCTGCTCCTTGACGCCATGCATGAGATGTCGTAGCTTCCTTTGCTCAGTCATATCGGAGTCGGCACGGCGAAAAAGTCGAGACATGTCTTCCGCAAACATAGCTACGCTTTCATTTGGCTTCTGGACGCGCACTTCAAGCAGGCACAGCGCATTCTCTCGTCGATCAGTAGTGGCAAAAGTGTCCACCAGCTGGCGGCGGAAGTTATTCCCTATGGACGAGCTGGTCTCGTGGTTTTCATACCAAGTTCTAGCAGTATTCTGAAGTGCAAAATAAACATTGCAAAGCTTCTGGTCCGCGCTCCACTGGTTGAACTTGGCCACTCGTTCAAACTGGTCGAGCCAGTCTTCCAGATTTTCAAACGCGCTCCCGCGGAAGCACTCCGGTACCTTGGTGTTGTGAAGAGTCACCGACGTAGGGGTGGGAGGTGCCATGGCTTGGAAGACCCGGCGAACTTTGACATTTGAAGAGTCGCCCGGTAGATGGTTGTACTCCGGGGAAAGGCCTAGACGTCGGCGGCTAGCGCGATGGACAGGCGTGTCAATGTCAGGGACTCACTGTGGACTGCCGGAAGGAGTCCTTTGCATACCCCGCACCTCCACCAGTGTCAGGACTCGGTAGAACCCCGAGGAGGGCTGAAAGTAAAACGGTTTACCGGTTAACCAGGAAAAGTCCCTGCGCACTTCAGCTTCTTCTTCTTCTTGCCTCGCGCTCGTAGACCAAGTCTTCATCTTTGGCGTCTTCTTGCATGCGGCAATATTGTGCAACAGTATTCACAAAACACAAAATTCGTGCGCACATGCTTGCGCTCACAATCTATATGACGAATGCCAGAATACATACATTCAAGCATGTTCTGACATAAATGTCACTTGACAATAGTCACAGTGTACTTCAACACATACCGCAACTCGGCACCACATTAACATATCATTACACAGGGAGCACACAAGTTCAAGGCATTCCTGCGCCTATATTCATAAATTCAACGTATACAGTCGGTTCGGCATAAACTTGCCCCGCTCGAGATTTCCGAAGCGTTGGGTTTCGCTTTCTAACGCGACTCTGGGTTTTCTTTCTGTCGCGCGTTCTGCTCTTTTTCCGCCTTCTGCTAAGGCTTCTCTTTTTTACGCCATTTTGGCTGTGCTCCCCACTCGTACTTCTCTGTGTGGTTCTGCACGTACTTCGAGCCCTTCCTGTTTTCCTGCGGCTAGCGCGTCTGTTGCAAAGAGATTTTACGCTAGTTCGCTCATGACGGCTTCGGTTCTCGTGTGTTACTTCTCGGCGTGCGCTTTTTCTGTTTGCGCTTACGCTTCCACACTGAGTCCTTTCTGAAAGTTGGGCTCGTTCGTCGCAGCTTCTTTTTCACTTTGCTGCGAGGTTCGTACAGCTTGCTTGCATCCAACTCAGCGGTTTTCAGCTTGTTTTTTTTGTCCTACTTCCTTCCTCATTCTTCTTCGGGGTAAGCCCGTTTCCTTTTCATTTGCATCGTTCGAGATACGCTCTCGTGATGAAGCCACTGTTTATGTCGCCTTTTGTTCTTCATGGACTGAACTTCCTCTTCCTGATTGCTTCTTTTTTCTCTTGTTGGCTTTTCCTTGTGCCAAGTACTTGGAGTGCAACTCTTTAACCATTGGAGACGCATTCTCTTTTGTTTTCAATTCAGCTTCCTGTGATTCGCTCTTGGGCTCGTCGGTTTCATTGCAGTCGTGCTTCATTGCTTGTACTGCGCTTTCGCCTTCCTCAGAGGGAAAGGCCTCCTCACTTGTAGAGGGTTCACTTGAAACGGTTTCCGGGTTTGCACTGAACTCTAGTAACATAGGAGCTTTCGCGCTCTTTTTCGTTCTTTCTCACGGTCACTACTGCGACAATCAGGCGTGCAGTACTCTGACTTCTCGGTAAAGCTCCTGCTTTCTTCTCCATCTTCAGGCGACTGCCCTAAGGTGTCCTCTGACTGAAGCGCCAGGGTGGCCTTCTCTTCAGTGTCCACTACCTGGGTAGTAGCTACACTCTCACTTTCCTGAGGAAGCGACACTCCGGTCCGGTCCTGACTCTCTTTGATTTCAGCTGCAGGAACTGGCTGCTCCTCAACCAAACCATCACTAGTGGCGCTAGTTACAACCTCTTCCGTGCTTGATGACAACTCAGATAGGTTAGTCCTCCACCCGGCCTCTCCGGGAATAAGCTCCACTGGCTCCCTGACGTTGTTCAGACGACGAACCTCAGCAAGCTTCCTCGCAAGGATTGCATACTCTCTTCGAAATTCTCTTTCTCGCTCCAAGGCGAGCTTTGCTGCTTCTCGTCTCTTCTGCCATTCTCTCTTTCTTCTCTTTCTTCTCGCTCCCTTTGTCTGTTTTTCTCTGCAGCTTCTCTAGCGCGCTGTCTTTCTCTCTCAGCGGCTTCTCTAGCGCGCTGTCTTTCTTCTTGCTTTCTCTGCCATTCTTTTTCTCTCTCTTCTCGAACCCCTTTCCATTTCTGGTCCACCCACTGAACAAGTTCAGCTCCCTTCAGACCTTTCTGAAGGCCTAGCTCGGCTATCTCCTTGAGATTCATTCTGAGCCTGAACTCTTCAGATGCAGCACATAACATCTGCTCTGTGAACCTCTCCAACCGCTACAGCGCGGCGCCTCACAATATCGCTCTGCTGCTAAACACTCGTTTACGACCTCTTCGTAAACTCCTTCCGACTCTTTCTCCGTTCTCTGAGGTCACAAAGCACCAAACGTCCTGTCGCGGACGCCAGAATATGTCACCACTTCGCGTACTTTTGCGTGCGCTCCCAGACACCCTTAGAGCGTGTGAGGGTAGCGGTCTCGGTCACAAAGGAGATGCACTCGACTCAGCGTGGCAAGCTCAGCCGGAGACCAGCTACCAAGTGACAAGGGGGTTGGTCGTTTGGTGCCCAGCTTTCGCCGGTCGCAAGCCAGAGAATGGGTCGGAACCAAATGTTCACAAAACAAAAGTTTATGCACCTGAGACGATACAAAGGATTTGACTACCACTCGTACAGGCAGATACAATGTGATTTACAAATACAATGCAACTCGTGCAAAGTAACAATAGAGAGAGATAACAATTCAACCGTAATAGTACCTTTTCTGAAACCCGGAAAATCACCAACAAGTCCTGACAATTACAGACCAATAGCCCTCACCAGCTGCATTGCTAAATCTTTTGAAAGTGTAATAAACATTAGACTCACCTTTGTACTCGAATCTCGGCAGCTATTTGATGTTCATCAATGTGGATTCAGAAAAGCATGCTCAACCACCGATCACCTTGTCCGCCTAGAGAACACCATACGGGAGGCGTTCATCCACAAGCAGCAGTGTATCGGGGTCTTCTTCGACATGGAGAAGGCATACGATACCACGTGGAAGTTCGGCATCCTCCGCGACCTAGCAGAGCTAGGTATCCGAGGCAGGATGCTGAACTGCTTAAATGACTTCCTGGCTAACCGCACATTTAGGGTCCGCCTAGGAACAACTCTCTCCATGACTTTCACCCAAGAGAATGGCGTACCCCAAGGTTGCATTCTAAGCACGACACTCTTCGTAGTAAAAATGAATTCGTTAGCCAAAGTAATACCCAAGTCCATAATGTATTCGGTTTATGTAGATGACCTACAGATAGCATGCACCTCCTCCAGCATATCGTCCTGTGAGAGACAAATACAAATCACACTAAATAAACTAGCTGCTTGGGCAGAGATAAATGGGTTCAAGTTCTCTCCTCAAAAAGCAGTAGCCGTTCTGTTCTCATTGCGACGAGGCCTACAATTCAATCCCAACCTATACTTGAATCAAGCCACACTACCAATTAAACCAGAACATAAATTTTTAGGACTCACTTTTGACAAGAAACTCACATTTCTACCACACATTAACAACCTTAAAAAGAAAGCATCCCAAGCCCTCAATGTATTAAAGGTGCTCTAGCGAAAACGGTGGGGGTCCGATAGAACATGCCTATTACACATCTATCGCTCTCTGGTACGCTCCAAGCTGGACTATGGGTGCATAGTATACGGTTCAGGAAGAGCATCCTACTTGAAAAGACTGGACCCTGTTCATAATCTTGGTCTACGACTATCAACTGGAGCATATAGAACATCCCCGGTAAACAGTCTTTATATTGAAGCTAATGAGCCTGCACTAGAGGATAGAAGAGTCACACTGACATGCGCATACGTCCTAAAAACCCGTACTCTTCTTAAACATCTCTGCCATCCCATTGTTACCAAGTGCCCATCCAAAAGAATATTTAACAATAAACCACAATCCATCCGGCCACTAATAATGCGCTTTGAAGATAAATGTGAAGAGTTAGGAGTACTGGATGCCCTGCCAAAAATTGCACAAAAATATGAAAATTTACCACCATGGTACAACCTGCCTTCAGTGTGCGACTTCACACTGACACACTTACATAAAAAGGAAATGCCACATCAGCTCATACTACAAGAATTCTTTGAACTACAAGAAAAATATGACACCTTCACTGAATTTTACACTGATGGGTCAAAAACAGAAAGTCATGTTGGCTGTGCAGTAATTCAAGACAAAAATGAAAAAATGATACGACTGCCACAGTATGCATCGGTTTTTTTACTGCCGAGAGTTATGCAGTCTTTGTAGCCGTAGACCAAATAGTAAAAGAAAACATTAAAAATAGCGTCATTTACACCGATTCACTGAGTATGCTCAAAGCGCTGCACTGTAGAAACGCCGCTGAACCTATCATAGGAAACATCATACATAACATAATTAAAATAAAAAAACAAAATCATAACTTTATATTCTGCTGGGTGCCCAGCCATGTTGGAATTGTAGGTAATGAGAGAGCAGATGCATGCGCAGCACAAGCTCGAATTGATCAAATAAAACAAGATAACATACCACACAGAGATTTTTTGAAATTAGTGCACAGTAAACTCAGAATTAAGTGGCAGGCTGCATGGGAAGAACAGGCAAACAACAAACTGCATTCTATAAAACCCGTTTTAGGAGAATGGAAATCATGTAGACATCAAGAACGTTTTACTCAAGTTATTTTATGTCGGCTACGCATTGGGCACACACACCTTACACACAACTTTTTACTGACAAAACAAGACAAACCTCTCTGCGAAATGTGCGGCGGTGTACTCACTGTAAACCACATTTTAATTTCATGTAGAAAACTGGAACAACTGAGAAAAAAATATTTTACAACACTCTACAATGAATACATCCCATTGCACCCCAAGTTGCTTTTAGGTGATCAAGCACTGGTTGATCTTTCAAGTATTTTTAAGTTTCTTAATGAAACCAATGTTTTAAACAAACTCTAGGTATAAAAAGTGTAACATTTAACAAGAACCTAACCTTGTGTTTGGCGCATCATAGCCATAGTTGTTTTTGCGCCATTAAAATCAATATAACTAACTAACTAACTAAAGTGCACAAATACAGAGAGAGACAAATAAACAAAACACAATTTGTTTACCGGGCACTACGACAGACATCCTGAGGAGCTCGACGGGGCCGTCCCGCAGATTGGCGCACGTTGCCTCGCTGGTGCGGACTGGGCGAGTGGTGTTCTTCTCCCGGGAGTCGAGCGGGCGCGCTTCTCGGAAGCTTGAACGGCTGCTCGGGCTTAACCGACAGCGGTTGCAGCCCCTCATTTATAGGCGCAGTCCGCGTCTGTTTTTCGCGCCGGGCAGCCGCGCACATACACGCAGCTTCAACCGCACAAACTCCTCCTTCTTGCGCCGGGCGCGCGACCCCATTGGTCGAGCTCGGAAACCACCTTCTAGAACAATCTAGGTCATTCGCGGCACGCTGAGTCATCGGCGCCGGAGCGAAAGGGGGAGGGTATCACTTTGGCGCGCACAAGGTTACCCCATTTCCGTCGACAACAGGCAAAAACTTCTCCAACATCCGAGAAAAATCGAGGCCGCGCGCGGCCATGCGTCCCTCGGCGCCGCGCTGGCGAGCTGTGTTGCAGCAGTACGCAGAGCTACGCACTCTCCGGGGGTTCATCCCCGCTGTTTGTTCTTTTATTTTACCACGCGTTGGCGCGATTGCTAAGGCGCAGCGCCGTTTTTTTTTCGAAAATGCACCGAATTTTGTGACACCCAGTCCTCCTCTCTAACGCTAGTCAGTCAGATATTGAAATGACATCTCCATCTCAGAAGTGTCGTGCTTCCTCTTCGCCTTCTAAATCTGAGCCTCCGCATGTCGAGACTAAGAAAGGCTCACCAGGAATTGCAAAGAAATCAGATGTATTGAAAGAGGCTGTTGCTGCCTCACTTTTAAAGCAGTTATCATGGTGGGAATATCTCTGCTCCAGTGAACTTCTCTTCTTTCCACGGCTTACAGCAGCTTATTCTTTAGCTTACTCCAGACATTATTTTACTACAGGAATCATGGCTCGCCTAGTCTTCCTTTCGAAATAAAACATTTCTGTGTTTTTAGAGCTGATCGCCTTAACGGCAGGGGTGGGGGCCTGTTAGGATTTATTTCAACGAAACTGTTTCATCGCGGTAAAGTGTGTGATAAATTTATGCGACCTGATTGTGAGATAATTGCAGCTGAAATTCTTGATCAGCAATGTGCCCCTGCTACAGTGGCAAATATCTACTTCCCTGCAGGTGTCCGTAGGACGGATGTGCTGGATGATTTACGGCGCAAGAACAAAAAAGCAGTTTTGTCTGGGGACTTCAATTGGCTTCATGATATATGGGGCTTCAGAACATACTATAGCGGGTATTTACTTTGGTCTTGGATGGCAGCAAATGTTGTGTGCTGTTACAACAGTCGCGCCATACCTTGCATGATTGAAAATTCTCATTCAGCTATTGATTTAACGCTAGCTGTTAATGCTATTGGGGTATCTTCGTGGTCTACAATTGACTACGATACGTCAAGTGACCACTACCCAACCATTTTCACCATTGCGTGCAGTCCGCTTAGGGCGACTTGTTACGCACAAAACTTTGTCAGTAATTCACTGTTCAACAACCTTGAAGTGAGGCCTTCTCGTCTGTTGTCCCTTCGGATAAATCTGACTGGGGTCCTCAAGTATTAACTTCCGTGTTAGACGCCACTCGAGGATCAGTCGTTACAGTTGAATCAGCGGTTAAAAATAAGACGCCTTCTAGTTGAAGGAATGAAGAATGCGAATAAGCCTATCGTCAGAGGAAAGCCGCATGGAAGAGCCTAGCACATGACGAGTGCCATAAGAACTGGATAAATTACAAATTCTTTGCAGCTTCTTTTAAACGAACGATATCTAAGACTAAGGATAAATAAAATGCAAATCTGAACACCTATTTGTCTAACCCTGTCCACCGGAAGTCCCTATATAGATACACGGAACGTACTGACGCGCTGCCCTCCTCTCATATCGTTCAGTCCACAGTATTGCCCCCTCGGAAAGAAAAAAGATACACTAGAGTCCATAGCCCAAGGTCTTGCTGCGCGTTTTCATGCTCACACTACCTTTCCTTCAACCCCATTTGAGTGCAGGCTTCACTGAGGTCTCTATATCTGATTTAGTGTCTGTAATATCTGTAGATTGTAGTGAAGAGAGGCTCAGATTGGTTTCCGCCGTGGGTGTTCAATTTGGACCGCGCACATAGACTAGGAGAGCTGTATTAGGGTTGCTATGAGGAAAAAGAGGCATCAGCTCTGGTTACTTTGGATATTGCAAAGGCGTATGAGAGCGTTGAACACAGAATTTTGCTTCATAAACTAGCTGGTGCACAACCTCATTTGTGTCTCGTCGCGTGGATAAGGGAGTTATTAAGGAATAGATCATTCTTTTGCAATAAGGGTACTGTAAATTCTAACACATACGCCCAGTCTATAGAGGTGTCCCACGAGGTTCCGTTCTCTCGCCGTTATTGTCTAATATACTAATGCGTGGAACTCCTAGACACTTTTCCCAAGCATCTCACCCTAGAAGAGCCGAGCACCAGGCCGGGGAAATCTTGCACCCATTAGAAAATCGGTGGGTACCCAGCGGCACTGGGGATCGAGCCCAGCAGCTCCCGAATGCGAGGCGGATGCTCTACCACAAGAGCACCGCTCCGCTACAGAAAGGGCCACAAATGGGCTTCTACCACACGAGGAGGATTACGGGTTGCTTGACGGCGAAACGTACCTCTCATCCGCCAAGGCAACCGTGGTCAAGACCCTTTTCCCATGCATCTCACCCCAGAATAGCCGAGCACCAGGCCGGGCGATACCTTGTACCTATTAGAAAACCGGTGGGTCCCCGGCGGCACTGGGGATCGAACCCAGCACCTCCCGAATGCGAGGCGGGTACTCTACCACAAGGCAACGCTTCGGTTTCAACCCCTATTTGTTATGCTGCGACGCGCTCTGCGCCTTTGCTTAGGTCTGCCTAAAACAGTGGCTAATGTGCTGCACTTGCAGGCGCGATATCTGATCTAAATTCGCGGTTTCAGCTTCTCACTGGGCGGACATTTTTAAGGTCTTTGGAGCCTGATCCTGGATACCCGATACTTACAACGAACCCAACTCTCTTCTTAGGTACTATTTGAGCTAGGAATAAGCTGCCTCAGGCTGTGCTCACTAATTCCCTGCTGTCAAAAATGTGTCTTTTGTCCTCGTTTTTTTGCGCTGCCAAGTATGAATCCACACCAACTAGCCCAACTTTCTTTTCTCAAAAATGTGTGTATCAATAAACTGTTTAGTACAAGTTAACCGCCACCGGGCTGATACTGTAGCGTCCTTTGACGACACCTTCCCATGTAATGCTAAGAATCTGCATGCCAAAGTATTAAATGGGCTTATTGAGGAGTATGTGGATAATTTTCCGAACCATATTGCCGTTTTTACAGACGCCTCCCAGCAAAGTGAAAAGGCAGCCATTGGCATTTAACCAAGGGCTCGACTGTAGTTATTCATTTCGGGCCCCTGACTGTACCCCTACTTTTGTCGCTGAGTTTCTGGCAGTGAGTTGGCCTTAATAACGATTATCTGCAGTATCTCTCAGGTTATTATACTTTCAGAGAACTTTTCCGTCTTGACAGCACTAGAAAAATTGTGGGGTACTCCTACGCACCGTTCTCTTTAGTTTTGTTTTACCACATATTACAGACGCTTTCACTGGGTCCCTGGGCACTGTGGCATTGCATCTAATAAGAGGACTGATTTTTATGGAAAGTCCGCCCATGAGGGACCCATGGTCCCGTTCGTCCCATATACTGTCTACTTGACTGCAGCACGCATTCAACGATTCCAGCCTCTCCGTTACTTAAGCCATGATCTTCTCCTTGCTGCAGCGGATTTCGAACTCCTGGCATTTCCTTGGAGTGTGCGGATGTGCAGTTCAAGGCAATGTGAGGTGTCCATGACCCTCCTGCTCTGCAGAACAGCAGCACTAAATCTCTATTTACGTCGATCAGGGTTATCTCTGACCAACCTCTGCGAGTCTTGTGACGAAATTGAGTCCATTGATCACTTCTTCGTCTTTTTCCGGCAGTTCGCTTCCCTGGATAGAATTCACTTGGAGATCTCCCTCACTCCACTAGGGCTTCCTCTATCCATTCCTCTTATCTGCTACTTCGGGACAAGAGCCAAGGGATATGCCCTGAAACCAGTGTGCGATTATATTCAGGGCTGTATAATTATGTCAGGTATATTTTTAGCTAGTATGAGAATTCCCGGCTTTTTCTTTTGTTCTTTTTTCGGTTTTTGTACAAATTCTAGTCTAAGACACAAAATCGTCCAAATACTCCGCTCCTTGTCCATGAGTGCGTTTGTATCCGCAGTGCATCCTGGCAAATCCCGCGCCGTGGGTATGTGCCATTAAGCTTGACGTCATCATCATCAAAAGACCATATTTTGCATGCCATGGTAACTCCGCTATCAGTGATGTATCCATATCAGAACAAGGCGTCTTATCGCTTTTACTGAACATCGATACAAAAAAGGCGCACGGAACTGACGGGATCCCAAACGCCTTCCTGTACAGGTACGCAGAGTGGTGCTCCAAATACTTATCTGTTATTTTTAGAATATCCCTATCTCAAGCAGCGCTTCCAGTTGACTGGAACTATGCGAAAATTACGCCCATACCGAAAGCGGAAAACAAATCACTTCTAGCATCCTATAGACCAATTTCTCTATTGAGCACAAGCGCTAAAATAATGGAACATATTATTTTCAAACACATATCTTCTTTCCTCGAGGAGCACAACTTAGTCGATTCCCGACAGCACGGCTTCCGCAGGGGCGTATCTACGGTCACGCAACTTATAGAGGTAGTGCATGATTTTGCAGCAGCACTCGATAAACAAAGCCAGATCGATATTATTTTTTTAGATTTTGAAAAAGCTTTCGACTGCGTGTCCCACCCAAAGCTGCTATTAAAACTGCGAACCATACTCAAGAACGACACATTGCTTGCATGGATAGCAGCTTATCTCTCCTGTAGAGGCCAATGTGTGGGAATTGATGGAGTGTGCTCGAGCTATATGTTTGTCCAGTCGGGTGTTCCACAGGGATCTGTTCTTGGGCCCCTTTTCTTCCTAGTTTTTATTAATGATATTGTTAGTGTAGTACCCGTGAAAATAAAACTTTTTGCTGATGATTGTATTATTTATCAAGAAATTAAAAACTCGAGTGACCAATCTCAACTAAATTTTTCGCTAGCTCAAATAGAAAACTGGTGCTCAACGTGGCAAATGAAAATAAACAGGAAGAAAACGGTAACAATGATAGTAACACGCAAAAGAAAACCCCTCCTATTTCCTTATTCTGTCAATGGACACCCTTTATCTTCCGTTAAAAGCTGTAAATACTTAGGTGTAATCCTCACCTCAGATCTCAGATGGAATGAACATGTTTCATACATTACAAAAAAGGCTATGCAGGAACTTGGTTACATGAGAAGAACCCTGCGCAATTCTACACAAGAGATAAAACTCCTTGCCTTCAAAACTTTTATCAGACCCGTTCTTGAATACGCTTCTGTAGTCTGGGATCCGTGCACTCAATTAAATATTGCCAAACTCGAAAGCATCCAAAAAAAGGCAGCTCGATTCATATATAACTCATATAGTTGGCGTACCTCAGCAACTGCACTTGTGGAAAAAGCTAATTTAGAACCATTACAATTGCGACGGTATTTTGAACGAATGAAATACATGCATCTACTCTACAATAGTAAGCTAGGTATAGATAGTAGCATTTATATCGAACATGTTATACGGCGATATACACGATCAAACCATTCCAAAAAATTAAAAGAATATATGTGCCGAACAGATACCTTTCAAAATTCCTTTTTTCCGAGAACCGTCCGTCAGTGGAACGCTTTGCCTTGTGAAGCTGTGGAATGCCCGACTGTCGAATCTTTCTTATCAAAATTGAAGTGCATACGTTAACTCAACCTAAGCGTTTTTGGTTCCCGCTATTAATATTGCTTTGTGGTTGTGATTATTGTCATTGCTGATGGATCAGCGTATGTCTACCGTTAGTGTTTATTTACTAAAGCGTGCTATTGATGCCAGTGTTATTGTGTTATGTGCCAGTGTGTTTCTATATGCCTGAACAGCGCGAGCTTGTACAAAGCATTTTTCTTTCTTATTTTTTCTTTTTTCTTTTCTTCTCGGTGTTAATCTGCTCAAGCAGGCGGATGACACCACTGTTATCATTATCATATCTTGTAGCGCTTTTTTGTACTTTCTTTACCATGTATGCTCACTCCTGCCAAAGGCCTTCTGCGAAGGCTGGCAGTACCTCTGAAATAAAATCTCCAGACGGAGGGAGCTGGCGCAGGAGTGGGAGGTTAACAAACGAGCAGTGAGCTAACCGGGAAGTGCAGCGGCGTGCCCGATGGGAAGGCAAGGGATGGATGGATGGATACGGCTGAACCCTTTACATCGGGCGGTGGCTCAAGCCACCTAGCCATGTCTTGTGAAATTTTACTCCTGTCTTGCTTTTAGCCACCAATCAGATAATCTCCGCTTGGTTACTTCTAACCTCTTAAAATCCACTTTCCCTTCACTATCCCTAAACCCCAATGCCTTGGGCAAGTCAGCCCCGCTGCCTTTCACTGTAGGGTGAAGCCCTTTACAGAAAAGTATCAAGTGTTCAGCTGTTTCCTCCTCCTCTCCGCACGCAATGCACAAAGTGTCTATCTCCTGGTACCTGACTCTATATGTCTTAGTCCGCAAAACTCCAGGCCTGGCCTCAAACAACAAAGAACTTCCCCTACAATTATCATAGATATTTTCTTTGACAATTTCCTGTTTAAAGGTCCGGTATGTTTCTAGTGCCGATTTCGTCAGCATCCCTGTTTTCCACAAAGCTCTCTCTGTTCCTTTAACCTTTTTCTTAACCGATAATTGCTGATTTGCCCCCTTACTGCTGTCCAGATATTTGCTTGTCAATTTTCTAGTTCGCTTTCTCCATTTCGTGTCAACATTCCTTATATACAGGTATCTGAAAACTTTCCTAGCCCACCGCTTTTCCTCCATCCTTCTCAATCGTTCCTCAAATGCTATCTTACTGCTAGCCTCTCTGCTCTCGAAAGACGCCCATCCCATATCACCCTGTACCCCCTGATTTGGTGTATTGCCATGTGCTCCCAAAGCTAACCTCCCTACTCCCCGTTGCCTAATTTCCAGCCTTGCTTGAACATCTGGCCTCATACACAGGACCGCATTCCCGAAGGTCAGGCTAGGGACCATCACCTCTTTCCAGATCCCTCTTACCACCTCATACCTATTGTAATTCCACAGTGTCCTATTTTTCATGACAGCTGCATTCCTACTAGCTTTATTCATTACATATTTTTCATGCTCTGTCAGATACTCAACACTGTTATTTATCCACACCCCAAGATACTTGTACTCATTCACTACTTTTAGCACGAACTCCTGTATTCTATGCTCGCCGCCCTCTTCATTAAATGTCATGACTGCAGATTTTTCCTTACTATACTTGAAGCCTAATCTATCTCCCTCTGTACTGCATATGTCTAACAACTTCTGCAGGTCTTCCTTGTTGTCAGCCATTATCACTATATCGTCCGCATATATTAGTCCCGGTAATGTCTGTTTAATCAATTCCCCTTGCTTGAAAAAAGATAGGTTGAAACCTAGTCCGCTCCCCTCTAGCTTGGCCTCCAAACCTTGCAGGTACAACATGAACAACAAAGGGGACAGAGGACATCCTTGTCTAAGCCCCCGCTGTATCTCTACAGGCCCTGATAGATGTTTTTCCCATTTTATAAGCACTCTGTTACCTCTATATATATCTTTTAAAAGATTAATTACTCCATTTTCCACATCCAATGTGCCCAATATGTCCCACAAATGCTCCTGAGTAACGTTGTCATAGGCTCCCCTAATATCCAGAAATGCTAGCAATTAGGGCCTATGTTCCTTTTCCGCAATTTCTATACACTGTGTCAATGAAAATAGATTGTCCTCCAACCTCCTTTGTTTCCGGAACCCATTCTGTAGTTCCCCTAGCACCCCCTCGTTCTCCACCCAAGCCTGCAGTCTATCCTTTATAATTTGCATCACCACCCTGTAAACCACAGACGTCACTGTTATGGGGCGATAGTTACTTACGTCTGCTTTGTCCCCCTTTCCCTTATATATCATGTTCATTCTACTTAATCGCCATTCATCGGGGACTTTCTCATCCACTATCATTTTGTTCACTACCTGTATTAATGTTTGCTTGGATTTTGGTCCTAACTTCTTTATCAACATAATCGGGATACCATCTGGTCCTGTTGATGTGCCACTAGGAACCTTCTTCTCTGCCCTTTCCCACTCTCCTTGCTCAAGTGAAGCTATTGCTGTAACCGGTCTATCCTCCTTCGATAAATTATGTACCACGTGCTTTGCTGAAAATTTTTCCGTCATCCTTGTTCCTATGTGTTTTATTGCTTCATCCCCTACAGCGCTTACAGCAGCGCTTACAGCTCAGCGCTTACAGCAGCGCCCTCTGCAGGCGGCGTCGGAATTTCGTGCAGGCGCAGAGCGCGGTGGGCGAGGCCACTAGCGCGTCGTCTACTGGCGTGTGTAATCTTGCCACGACGGGCGCTTGCCTGACGCGCTGATAGGAAACCGTCGCCAGCTTCAGATCGATCATAAATGCCTGTTACGAGTCACACGCTTCAATCAATCATTCAATCAATGAGCATTTATTTCAGCAACAGAGTGGTGAAATTGGGTGAAAAAGGGCGGCGGAGGAAAAGCTGCAAGTTTCACAGCTTGACAAAAGCCCCGTCCCCCCCTCGAGCAGTGACATGAAAAAAACATGTTGAAAACAAGGTACATGTAAAAAACGCACCTGCACACACATTGATAACAAAAGAAAAAGCATGTAATCGATGCTGATCAAGGGTTACAAAGACAGTAATACCACTCAGATCTGTCATTTATGATAACATATGTTTTAACAGAAAACTGTCGAAATAGCACATGGTTATCAAAGATGCCAAATCTTGGAAGGAAGATGCATGTAGTACACAAGACACACAGAACAACACGTTTGCTCTTATAATTGATTATTTCATTAATTTTTGTCCATTGAAATCTGATACATATTAACTACAAGAATAATTCTGTTAGGCGTCGATCATTTAGTGTAAATAGATCGATACCTAGTTGATCAAAGTAGTTTATTAGTGTAGGTAGAATACAACGTGCCCGCTTGCGACCGTACTCTGTGCGTGAGAATGGTATTTGCCATGGGGGTTGGTGTCTATATAGGTGCACGTAGTGGGTGTGTTTGAGGTTGGCATTTGGTAAAAATGAGTCCAGTTTTCCATGGATTGCACTTTTATAGCATCTTAGTAGTTTGTTATTATACACGTCTGCAGTATATTCAAGAAAATGTGCATTTTGTATCGCTGGTACTGCTTTCTTTTGTAAAATAGTCAGTTCATGCAGGTTTTGGGACATCGTATTTCCCCAAACTGACACACAGTAACAGAGATGAGAATGGAAAAGAGAATGGTATATGAGTTTTTTTATGGCGACAGGAAGTGAATGCCGGATTCTCTTAAGCACGCCAACTTATTTGCGAATTTTTGTACACGTAGCGTTAATATGTTCATTCCAGGACATGTTTTCTGAGAAAATTACAACACACAGGGCTTGTTTATATTAAAATACTTCCCAAATCTTTTCCTTGCACGTATATGGTGCAGTCGTCTGCTAAGATAAAGAACTTCCAGGCATTACTGATTGCTACAATATAATTTCTATCATAAAGAAAAAGTACCGGACCCAGGATGATACCTTGCGGCACACCAGATTTTATCGGTCGGTTACGCGATTTCTCCATGTATTTGGACAAACTGACGGCGTCTGCTTAAATAAGACTTAAGTTTAATGGCGACCCACGGAAACCCTAGGACCCGAGTTTACAGAGAAGTAGTTTATGATTTATGCAATCAAAAGCCTTCCTGAAATCTAAATATAAACCTAGCGTCATGAGTCTTTTTCCAAAATTATCTAGGATCATCTGTTTTTGTAGCAAGAGAGCAATTTCAGTAGAGCGTTTTTTTCCTAAATCCATACTGACAGTCAGTAATTAGGTCATGTTCTTGTGAAGAACTCTCTATATGGACATGAATTATTTTTTCCATACCTTTCGAAAATATGGGCAATATGGATATTCAGAAGCGTGAATTGTTGGGCGAGTTGGTACATGTTGACGTGAAACAAAAACCAGCGAGAAAAGACGCAAGACCAGAGGAAGACGCACACAGATTGGCGACAGTCTGTGTGCGTCTTCCTCTGGTCTTGCGTCTTTTCTCGCTGTTTTTTTTTTCACGTCAATATGGATATTGGGCGATAGTTTAATTGTTAGGCTATTTTTATCGCCTCCTTTAAGAATAACGACGACCTTTGCTATCTGCATCTGTTCAGGAAAAACACCAGTGGGAAGGGCAGCATTGAAAATATGTGTTAACATAAGCGAAATTAAATCTATTCACACACTTCACTGGCCGATTTCTATGCCATCAGCGTCTTGGCAATAGCTGTTTTTGAAGCCATTAATAATTCTACAGACTTCATGGATGGAAGTGGGTGCGAAGAGTATCGATTGTGGAACAAATGGAATGCTTGAAACAGTATCTAAGTCATTGTTTCTGTCCCCTAATTCAACAAAAAGTCATTGAATCTATCTGCCAGTTTTACCCCATTTATTGTTTCGCCATCGATAGTCAGGCTGTCCATATGTCTGCCACCAGATTTTCTTTTCAGCATTTCGTTTAACTTCCGCCACATGACGTCACTTCTTTTTATGCTTTTCTTATTGAAGATGCGATGATAGTACTCACTCCTAGCTTTCTGTTTCCTCTTGTTTATTTTACTTCGAAGTGTTTTAAAGTCCATCCATATCCTTTGGTCAGGGGTTTGCAGGCAGGACTGATAGTTTATTTTTTATTTTAATTTGCTTAATAAGGTGCCTTGGATCCACAGTTTTCTTGATTTCATATACCTTCGACGCGTTTGAATAGGGAAGGACTGAAAATATACTATTTTTAACGTAGGTAGGAAATTTTCGTATGCCTTATTTTCAACACTGACGGCCATTATTTCTCTCCAATTTGTTTCAGCAATTTTTTTTCTGAAGCTTTCTAGTGTACTTGGCGTTATCAGACGATACGTGTAATTTTCGTTTTTACTAGGCATGGGCACAAGATGCTGTTTCAAAGATAAAAATATGGGCAAATGATCGCTGATATCAGAGCTTATCGTACCGGATACTGTATCCTCGATGGACACATCTGTGATAAATGTGTCGAGTAATGATGATGCTAACGCGGCAATACGCGTGGGTGAGGTGACAGTACTAAAAAAACCATTAGACTCAAGTATAGATGACAAGGTTTTGGAAAGCGTTGAGTCTTTCAGAAGGCCTATGTTGAAATCTCCACCAATTGTGACGTTGTGTCCAGCATGATTTGCAAATGAAAGAAAACTATCAGTGAAGTCAAATTCATGCTCGTTTTGATTTCATCTAGTTCCGTACGCAAGTTTCTTCTGACCGTATGCTCCGTTCGAGTGATTCTTTAACGGATTTCCACTCAGACTTTATTTCCTCCTTGAAATCATTCAACAACATGAATACAAGAATTTACTAACGTGCAAGGCGCCGAAAGAATTGCTTAATGTCCTGCTCGTATAGAGCTGTCACTGCTGCCGAGTGCCGTACCGCCGGGATACTTCGGCTTTATGTCTTCTTCGGTAGTCACGTGGCCCACTTGCAAGCCACACGTAGGTGATGTAGCGTTCGGAAAGGGGAAGCCCGCCCGATATTTTTCGCAATCCAACGATGCTTGCGTAGTCCCAGCGGCAAAACTGCAAGGCGATGAAAGAATTTCTTAGTGTTCTGCTCGTAGCGCTGTCACTGCTGTCAATTGCCGAACCGCCGGGATACTTCGGCTTTATGCCTTCTTCGGCAGTCACGTAGCCCACTTGCCAGCCACACGTAGGTGATGTAGCTTTTGGAAAGGAGAAGCCCGCCCGATGTTTTTCGCAATCCAACGATGCCTGCGTAGTCCCAGCGGCAAAACTGCAAGGCGATGAAAGCATTTCTTAGTGTTCTGCTCGTAGCGCAGTCACTGCTGCCAATTGCCGAACCGCCGGGATACTTCGGCTTTATGTCTTCTTCACGTCACGTGGCCCACTTGCAAGCCACAGGTAGTTGATGTAGCGTTTGGAAAGGGGAAGCCCCTAAACATATACTGAAGCTGTCATAATCATTCAGTAGACGAAATTAACTAGCCTGACTCAATTTTTTACGCACGTTTCCTCTTCGTCTAGCCACATTGGTAGACAGCCGTCGCTACAAGAAACTAAGGGGGAGTCAGCCGGGCCAGTTGGTTCATGACAGAAAGAATTCCCCTCTTGGATCTAATTTCTTCTACATTGGGCACGTCTTTTCCATGGTTTCTACAAGATTCTTCTGTGTGCATCAGCCTCATCGTGACAGCCACATGCAGAGCAAGGCTACTCACCTATTTCATCAAAAATGACTACATTCCACCTGAGGTACGCTGCGTGATAGGACCGCTACCTCCTTCTGGAAGACATGGTACCAGGATGTGCCGCTTACTACGATCTGAAGCATGGTACCAGGTAGGCTACTTCAAGGACTGTTTAAAGTTGGCGTTTTTCCGGGAGGCCCCTCCGGGTGGAGGGGAAAAACGCTTTCTTCAGTCCCTTCGCACTCTATCTCAAACATCTGACTTTCTGTGGAGAAAGTTTCTACCAAACCTTCCGAAAAAACACCCACGTTCCGGTGGGCGCCAAACAGTGCATATTTTTTATTCCACAGAAATACCTGTAGAAGCAGCAAAAGCCTTGAACCTGGGACCAAAGTTTTGTGTGGAACCTCGCCTCGATAAGTTCGAGCTTCTTTCTCTAGTCAATGTGCTGCAAAAGCACACCCAGAAGATGCCGAAAGATGTATCAGCGAAGGCGTAGACACCCTAAAGAATGCCCCTGCGAAGAAGGCTCAGATGAATCTCTCCAAAGTAGCAGCAAGCCTCAAAAAGAAAAACCTTCGGCTCTTGACTTCCGGAGTTCCCGGGTTCGAACCCGACCGCGGCGGCTGCGTTTTTATGGAGGAAAAACGCTAAGGCGCCCGTGTGCTGTGCGATGTCAGTGCACGTTAAAGATCCCCAGGTAGTCGAAATTATTCCGGAGCCCTCGACTACGCTACTTCTCTCTTCCTTTCTCCTTTCACTCCCTCCTTTATCCTTCCCTTACGGCGCGGTGCAGGTGTCCAACGATATATGAGACAGATACTGGGCCATTTCCTTTCCCCCCAAAAAAACAATTATTAAATTATTAATTATTATTATTGACTTCCGATAAGGAGGGCGGATTTGTAGTTTTACCTACTGGTACGTTTTGGGAAAAAGCTCAAGAGGCCATCAAGGCAAATTTTAGTAGAGTGGACAAGGTTAAGCCGGAAGCTGTGAGGAAAAAGGCAAGAAAGCTTTGTGACGAATGTGGTTTAACCAAGATTGGGCAGGCTATAATAAAGGCTAAGGATGCGAGTTTGAATGCTTTTTTCAAGGTGAAGACCCACAAAGAAGGCTGGCCTTTGAGAACAATCGTGTCGGAACGAGGTACAACAGGATAGATAAGCGGGCGAGTTGGTGATACATAATGCAAAAAAACAGCGCGAACAAACGGGGACAGACGAAGAATACACAGGAACAAGCGCTGACTCTCAACTAAAGTTTAATCACAGGAAGCACACTTATAAAAGGAAACAGAAAACGAAAAACACAAAATCAGAACGCATGTGTTACTATGTGATGTCCAGATATGCAACCTCACAGTCACGCAGGAGCAGGGATGGTTGGCTGACACATAATCTTGGTTTCTTTGTCATGTTATACGCCTCGATAATTTCCCTGGTCAACTGGTCGGGGTGTTTGTACAAAATGTCAGTAAAATGCAAGGACGGAAAACATGATTGACACTCTCGGCAATGATCAACTAGATTAGTGGAACGATTAGATTCTAATGAATTGAGATGTTCTCCGAGTCGTGTGTTAATACAACGTCCCGTTTGCCCAATGTATATCTCACCACAGGATAGGGGGATTTTATAAACTACCCCTTTGGAGCACGGCACAAAACTTTTAGCGTGCTTAACACCACAGGACGCTACAGATTTCTTGGGGTTGCGGGACTTATTTTCTACTGCTGAACAAATTTTACTGAGCTTATTCGGGGCCGAAAAAACCACATCAACTTTATACCTATGGGCCACATTTTTAAGACCATGAGACAGGCGATGTACATAGGGAAGGACTGCGAACTTTTTCCGTTTCTGTTCTTTCTGTGAAGACGGCAGCAATGTCGGCGCTTTAAGCTTTTTAATTATTTTATTGCAACCCAAAGTGATAAGCTCAGCTGGATATCCTGCTTCCTTTAGTCTCTTAGCCTGATTATCAAAGCTTTCTTGCATAGCATGGTGACAAGATTTTGACAACGCAGATGACAAGGATGAAACAACAATTCCACATTTAACTACCTTAGAATGATGTGACTTATAGTTCAGCAGCGGTTTGTTGGCACGTGGCGCGTAATTCCAACACATGTGTCCCTTCCCCTCAGTCAAACATAAATCTAAGAATTGTATCTGGTTATCGACCGGTACCTCAGTGGTGAACTGTAAACCCCGTGCATTAGCTTTAAATGCTTCTAACACTGTAGACATGTGCTTAGCATAGTCCGTTTTTTCAATGAGGATTAAAAAATCATCGACGTATCTGAAAATTCGGTACGGCATTCCACACAAATCTTTCTGGATAGCTCTATCCACGAATGACAGAAAAATATCACTAAGCGCAGGCGCTACTTTAGACCCAATTCGGAAAAAGTTCGCAGTCCTTCCCTATGTACATCGCCTGTCTCATGGTCTTAAAAATGTGGCCCATAGGTATAAAGTTGATGTGGTTTTTTCGGCCCCGAATAAGCTCAGTAAAATTTGTTCAGCAGTAGAAAATAAGTCCCGCAACCCCAAGAAATCTGTAGCGTCCTGTGGTGTTAAGCACGCTAAAAGTTTTGTGCCGTGCTCCAAAGGGGTAGTTTATAAAATCCCCCTATCCTGTGGTCAGATATACATTGGGCAAACGGGACGTTGTATTAACACACGACTTGGAGAACATCTCAATTCATTAGATTCTAATCGCTCCACTAATCTAGTTGATCATTGCCGAGAGTGTCAATCATGTTTTCCGTCCTTGCATTTTACTGACATTTTGTACAAACACCCCGACCAGTTGACCAGGGAAATTATCGAGGCGTATAACATGACAAAGAAACCAAGATTATGTGTCAGCCAACCATCCCTGCTCCTGCGTGACTGTGAGGTTGCATATCTGGACATCACATAGTAACACATGCGTTCTGATTTTGTGTTTTTCGTTTTCTGTTTCCTTTTATAAGTGTGCTTCCTGTGATTAAACTTTAGTTGAGAGTCAGCGCTTGTTCCTGTGTATTCTTCGTCTGTCCCCGTTTGTTCGCGCTGTTTTTGTGCATTACGGAACGAGGTAGCTGGCAACACGTCTTGGGGCGGTTCCTCCAAGACTCCCTCGCCTTGCTAACTATGGACGACCCTTACTTGATAAAAAAGCCAGATCAGGTCTCAAAGTACCTACAAGAACAGTGCCTAGAAGGAGCAAGCCTCTTCTCGATCGACCTAAAAGACCTGTACTATTCGCTACCCCACGAACACTTGTTTGAAGTAGTAAAGGAAAGGATTGATGCTGTGGGAGCTGTAAGATTTCAAAATGCCTGCGGAGTAAGCTGCGACAACTTTCTTGAAGTTTTGGGGTTCTATCTCAACTCAACCTTCATATCTTTCCAAGATGGGCTTTACATCCAGAAAGAAGGGGTCTGCATAGGATCGTGCGTAGCGCCGATTCTTAGCGATCTGCTGCTCGGCCACTATGACAGAATTTTGGAAAAAGCTCTGGAAAACAGCAGTGTGGTTAGCGTTTTTCGCTATGTGGACGATTTTTTGGTCATCTACGAAGAACCTGCTGCAAGTTCGCAGAATGATGTAGACAGGATTTTCAAGACTTTTTCAGAAACGCTAAGAGACTTCACTCTGACGTTGGAATCGCCGACAGAAAGCCAGCTTCAGTTCCTTGATTTGCGACTTTTTATAAACCGAAAGCACATCTGTTGGAGCTATTCTCCACACTCAAAGAAAGGCCTGCCGCCTTACAGTTCAGCACACTCCAAGCTAGTCAAAAGATCAATCGCCACAAGTGCCTTGAAGAATAGCCTTGTCAGAATAGTCATGCAATCATCGTATTGATGAGAGTTTCAAGCGCCAACTGCAAGGACTTCGCATTGCGGGGTTCCCGGATACCGTTCTACGCAGTGTGTGTGACAAGTTGGTGAAAGATTTAACTCGAGCTTGCACAGCTACCCAGAGGCAAGTGGTCCAAGCAAGCGCTGTGGTGATTCCCTACATGCATGGGATAAGCCATCCTTTGAAAAAGGTCATGGGCCGGGCCAACGTGAAGCTCGTCTTTTCTGCCCCCAACAAGTTGGAAAAGCTTTGCAACTTGGTAAACAAGGATCGCCCAGCGTCAAAACTATACGAAAAGAAACATGAAAGGAAGTTCGCTGACTGCAAAAAAGAAGTCGTGTATGAGATACCACTATCATGCGGGTCATCTTACATTGGGCAGACAGGACGCTGCCTAAACGATAGGCTACGGGAGCATAGCAAGGACTTAAAAAATGGCGCCAGGAAAAACTTACCTGACCACGTGGCAATATGCAAGTGCACGGCTAACACTGACAAAAGCACGGTTCGGAGAAAATACCAGCATCAGCGTGGGCGCGAAATGTATGAAGCTTATCTTATTCATTGCAGAGGGATAACTTGCGTTAGCGCGCCCTCCTTAACGCTATAAAGAGGTTAGATTCCTCGATGACTGATCATGCACAGAATCTTGATACTGTTTTACCTTCTATTTTTCATGTTTTTACGCAGTGAGCGTGCCAAAGGGTATATATTGCTCTTGTAGCAATAAATTTCAGTTGTTAGTAGCGCTGGTGTGTTGTGTCTCCTTTTTCACCTTGTCCCGTCTGTAGCACTTTGAATTCTTTCTACAAGAAACTGTTGAGTCGACGTCGGTTTTTGTTTATTTTCTTGTGCCTCGATCGTGGTGTGTTGTGCTTGTGCGCGTTTTTTTTTTTTGCGCTGAATGTCAGAAATCTACCTTTTCTGAGGATTGTTGGCCAATACGGAGATGCTGGTAGAAGGGACAAGTGCGATATAAGGAAATTTCATCCCATTGCCGCTTTGCTGCTGCTGCCGCCGCCGCCGCCGCCTTGTGCGGCTCGCCCTTGGCTTCTGCAAGATCCACTGCTGAAGGCCTCGCGGAAATCAGGCATATCTTTATTTTAATATGGGACGAGTTCAAAGGAATTGTTCCTAGTGTGACAGCACCCAGTGCGGGGTCACAAACTTGCAACCAGAAAAGTTGCTCCAACTTGTCGTACTGAGATGAGAGGACGGGCCCCCAACTAACCGGTCAAGAAAAACTTTGCATTACTCAAACCTTGGTAGTTTGCACATGTGCCGTCAGCCTCGTGTTCTTTTTTGCTCAATTTATACTTAATGGAAGACAGACAAACTATCTCAGCCTGATCGATTTACTACGAAGTCAGTTCTATTTTCGCTCTCTTCGGATCCCTCCCCTTCGCCTCTATCTTCCCGTTAGGCAACCTAAGAGGCAAACGGCACTAGGGATCAGCGAATATTCGGAAATTTCTAATACCGAATCGAACATCTTCGTATTCGATCATTTCGAACGAATCAAATAGTGTATGTTCAAAATTACTCGAGACGAATGGAATATGCCCTAAAATTTTCGAAAACTTTTCGAATAATTGGCGTGAAGTTAGAATAAGGCCTGCCGTATTTTTCTTCCATGACTATTCCGAAAACTGTCAGCATGCACGCCGCGTTACCATACTGCCCCGATCGGTATGCGCGGGATGGAGGGTTCAGCGCCGCGGTGCGGTCCATTGACGTGGCGGCGTTCGTAATCCTCATACATGGCCTCAAAGATATCGGATGTCGCGACAGGGCCCAGACAGATTCAGTAAATCCGGCCTTTATGCCTGACCTCGGAGGCCATGCCTCATACGTAAGCTCTCGCCCGTCTCATGCACTGAGATGTGGCGCTAGTTCATTATCTGCCGTTATCAACAGCAAAAGGTACTTTTCCTATGAGCACTACATCACAGTGATAAAGTTAATACACTCGCTTCGTGTTGAAAGCCCCCAGATGCAGATCAGTGTTGCGTATTTCAACAGATAAAGCTATAACTACGAAAGCATGCTTCGCTATTCCTCACGATTGCTCATTGAATGTTCGCACAAGTAGCGAACCTTCCTCAAAATGTTCGATTCGTATTCGATTCGGTTCTCTATCTATTCGATTCAATTCAGCTTTCAGCTAAAATATCCGTTTTCGATACGCACGCCCCTAGGCACATCCTATCGGCCAACCATCTAGCTGAGGACACCTTCACCAAGTCCTCCTCAATGCCAATCACGGAACTGGCGGGTTTAATCCGGGCCGGTGCAAACCGCCTTTCCCGTCTTCACATTTCGCATGCGCCGGCCACATCGCCTGCATACGTGCCCGGTCATCCTCCCGATCCTTCAGTATTGTCCACAATTTCGTTCCGTCGAAGACCTTGAGGGAGATAGAGCGTGTTGCCGAAGCTCCATGGGAAACCGAGCGCCGGGATCGTGCCCGCAAGTGTCGCGGGGATTTGTATTGGAAACCGTTTATTATCGGCTTGAGTTATAAATGGGCTTGTTGATCTTGTTAGGTGGCCGTCAGTGAGGACTGGCGGCGACCTCTTCGGCTCTCGTCACCACCTGTACTTGGGTTTCCAGGTCGGAGATGAGCAACAAGGTCTCCCACGCGCCCGGGAGCGCGAGCCTCTTGAGCGATATTGGTGGGGGATCTCTCGGACAGTCCGTGAAGATGTGGTCTACGGTGGCTTTGCCACCGCATTTGCTGCACTCCGGCTTAAATCTATCCGGGTACACATGGCTTAGGACAGCTAGATTAGGGAGAGTTTTTGTTTGAAGTTGTCTCCACAGTACCTCCTGTTCTTTGTTTAGGCTTTTATGCGGAGCAGGGAAGGTTAGCGTTTCTAGCCTGTAATGCTGAGTAGTGTCATGGTAGGTATTAAGGCCGTCTCTCGTCATTTCGACGTCCGAGTTAGCGTCCACAGCTCGGCCGATAGGTCCTCGAGCTTTATCATGGGCAGCCTCGTTCCACGTCTGTCCTGTCTTTCGGGTAATTCCTGAGAATTCCCAAGGAGATGGAAGATATTCTGCCCTTGACGAAATTGCCAATGGCTGCTTTTGAATCGCTCACAATCACTTCTGCCCGCGGGTTTCTCAACGCCAAGGCGATTGCCGCTTCTTCGGCTATTTCTGAAGAGTTGATGCGTACTGTCGCGTTTGCTATGAGTTGGCCTTCCTCGGTCACCGCGGCTATCGTGAATGCTTTCTCGGGTGTTGGATAAGCTGCCGCGTCTACGTAGACTACGTCCTGTCGGCCCTCAAGTTTCTTAGCTAGGGCTTTTGCTCTGGCCTTGCGTCTGCCTTCGTGATGGACGGGGTGCATATTTTTCGGTAATGGTTTTACCGTGATTGTCCTTCGGAGGTTGGACGGGATTTTTCGAGTATCCGCGTTGAGCGGTTCCGCGTTTATTCCGAGCCTTTCTAGGATTGCTCTACCCGCATTGGTTCTAGTGAGCCTGAGCTCTTGCATTATACGATGGGTTTCAGTCAATTCGTCTAGCGTGTTGTGTAGGCTGAGTTGCAGTAACTTCTCAGTGGAGGTGTTGACAGGTATACCTAGGGCTGCCTTGTAGGCCTGCCTGATGAGTCTTTCAATTTTGAGTTTCTCAGCGTTGTATAACTGTATATAGGGGAGGGCGTAATTCATCCTGCTGATGACAAAGGCTTGCACCAAACGACATAGATCTCTTTCCTTAACTCCTGTTTGCTATGCGTCGGATAAATCTAATGGTTTGGTGAACTGAGGCGTTTACTTTTTTGATTATTTCGGTATTTTGGCGGTTCGCTTGGATTATCATTCGAAGGATTCGTACCGAACTCACTTGTATAATTACTTTGCATTGCACTTGTATGCTTACGTTGGCTGGCGGGAGGCTGGATTTCTGTCCTCTCGGAGTGTCTCTTTTAATTAGGAGCTCCGATTTGGGATGAGAACATTCTAGTCCTACCGTTTTAACGTAGGCTTCTATGGTATCGACGGCCCTTTGTAGAGTCTCTTCTATATCCCCATCATTTCCCTTCGTAATCCAGAGGGTAATATCGTCGGCATAGAAAGTGTGTCTGAGATTAGGGATGGCCTCGAGGTGTTTCGGTAGTTCTACGAGGGCCAGGTTAAGTAAGAACGGCGAGAGTACCGAGCCCTGCGGGGTCCTCGACAGCCCATGCGTATAGGATCCGAGATCACCCCACCGAGCGATATCTTTGCCGTCCTTTGGTCCAGAAAAGATCTTATATAATTGAAGGTTCTGAATCCTGGATTTAGCCTCGATAGGTTAGTGAGGATGGCCTCGTGTGACACGTTGTCAAAGGCCTTGTTTAAGTCTAATCCGAGGATAGCTCTCGTGTTCTTGCTTTTGGGGATTACATCTTCACTAAGTTGAATCATGACGTCCTGCGTGGACGGTTGGGCTCTAAAGCCTAGCATGGAGGGGGGTAGGAAGTCGTTATTCTCCGCGTATCCCTGGAGTCTGTTTAGAACCACGTGTTCCATTAGTTTCCCTAAACAAGATGTAAGGAAGATGGGTCTTAGGTTTTCAGCTGTTAGCTTCTTGCCTGGTTTAGGTATAAAGATGATTCTGGCGTGTTTCCATTCTTGAGGGATTTCACCCTCCTGCCAGAGTTTGTTGATTAGGTCAATTAGGGCAGTCACTGACGTAAGGTCTAGATTTCTCAACATTTTGTTGGTCACGCCGTCGGGTCCTGCGGCTGATGTCGTTTTTAGTTGGCTCATGACTTGCCATACTTCCGCCGTGCTGAATTCCTGATCTAATTCTGGGTTCGGCTCGCCCTTATACCAGGGAAGGGGGTTGGTGGATTGCGTGGTGTTTAGGTATCTATCCTTGAGTTCCTTGATCAATTCTTCTATGTTACCTGCATATTTGTATGCTGCTTGAGCAAGTCTATTGCGTTGAGCCGGTTTGGTCTGTGTGGGGTCGAGTAAGTGTCGCAGCAGAAGCCACGTGTGTTTCTTACCCAGGTGCCCGTTCATGCTGTCGCATACCTGTCCCCACTGCTGTCTTTCCAGCATTCATGCTGCACTCCCGTGGACAGGGGCGTCGAGCAGTAGCGCGGCGCCGGAGGAAGTACTTGTACTGCCACTGGAACGACGTTTGCTTCCCCACTAGTATTCTCTGCGTGCATGCCTCCGAACTGAATGTCATCCACACGACTGCAGCACTTGCGCTGCTACGGGAAGCTTGTCAACGGCGTTCGGTTCAGAAGTCAGTCGGGTTGACGGGGCGCCACGGAGAGGTTGAAAATCTTCGAACGCCTTTGGAAGGCGAACGCAGCACCCCTCAGCGACAAATAGCCGGCGCCATCGTCTCGCCCTGCCCACAACCGCGCTAAGGGACTGCTTCTGCTCTGTATATGCGGTGGTACCGATATATGCTGCTCGCTTTTTATTGCGTCATCAGTAGAAGCCCCATATCGGCAAATTTTTACTATTGTTTGTCTTAAGCCTCGGGTCAGAACAACATCCTCGTCTATATAGAGTACTGGTCAGAACTGAAGAGGGAGTTGACGGGTTAGTTGGTTCTGTATCGGAAAGCGCCCGTGTGTGTCTTAGCTGCTTCCATCTTTTTGCCATTGACTCTTGCGCTGTATAGAATCAGGTAAAAGGAGAAGGCTGGTTCAGATTTATGCATTACTAATTTGCTGTTGTTTCTGTGTTTTTTCATGTGCTTTATTTTTTCGCTTCCTTGCAATGTTGTACATTTTACCTACTTAGTTTTGCCGCTTTTAAACTTTTTGTTGTTGTTGTTCCCCTACTCCCCTCTTTAATGCCTCGGCGCTTGAGGGTAATCAATATAAATAAATAAATAAGTAAATAATGATCAATGAGTTAGATAGGCAGGGCAGAACGGTGGGTCTAAAAATTAACATGAAGAAAACCAAAGTAATCTTCAACACTACACAGCAAGGGAATAGCAGTTCACAACTGGCAGCGAGGAGCTGGAAGTGGTAAAGGAATTCCTTAGGGTAGGTGGTGACAGCTGATCCGGATCATGACAGGGAAATAACTAGAAGGATAAGAATGGGGTGGAGTGCACATGGCAGGTTTCCTCAGATCATCAATGGCAGTTTACCAATACCCCTCAAGAGAAAAGTGTGCAACAGCCGTATCTTACCGGTACTTGCTTACGGGGCTGAAACGTGGAGGCTAACGAAAAAGGGTTCAGCGGAGAACTCAGCGAGCCATGGAAAGAAAAATTGGCGGCGGTTTCATCATCATCATCATCATCAGCCTTACTATACCCACTGCAGGGCAAAGGCCTCTCCCATGTCTCTCCAATTAACCCTATCCTTTGCCAGCTGCATCCACCCTTTGCCTGCAAACTTCTTAATCTCATCCGCCCACCTAACCTTCTGCCGCCCCCTGCTACGCTTACTTTCTCTTGTAATCAACTCCGTTACTCTTAAGGACCAGCGGTTATCTTGCCTTCGCATTACATGCCCTGCCCAAGCCCATTTCTTTCTCTTGATTTCGACTAGGATGCCATTAACCCGTGTTTGTTCCCTCACCCACTCTGCCCGCTTCCGATCTCTTAACGTTACACCTATCATTTTTCTTTCCATGGCTCGCTGCGTTGTCCTTAACTTAAGCTGTACTTTTTTGGTTAGCCTCCACGTTTCTGCCCCGTAGGTGAGTACCGGTAAGATTGTGCTGTTGTACACTTTCCTTTTGAGGGAAATTGGTAAACTGCCACTCATGATCAGGGAGAATTTGCCATATGCGCTCCACCCCATTCTTATCCTTCTAGTTATCTCCCTCTCATTATCGGGATCAGCTGTCACTACCTGCCCTAAGTAGACGTATTCCGTCATAATTTCTAGGCTCTCACTGCCAATTGTGAACTGTTGTTCCCTTGCTAGGCTGTTGAGCATTACCTTGGTTTTCTGCATGTTAATTTTTAGACCCATCGATCACTCTGCCTGTCTAACTCATTGATCATGATTTGCAGTTCACCTCCTGAGTGACTCAGCAAGGCAATGTCATCAGCAAATCGCAGATTATTTAGGTATTCTCCATTTATTTTTATTCCCAACTGTTCCCAATTCAGGCCTCGAAATACCTCCTGTAAACATGCGGTGAACAGCATTGGCGAGATCGTGTTTCCTTGCCTGACGCCCTTCCTTATTGGAATTTTATTGCTGACTTTATGGAGGACTATAGTATTAGGACTATATATATATATATATATATATATATATATATATATATATATATATATATATATATATATATATATATATATATATAGATTTAAGAGAAGTGGGCACTTCTACAAAGACACTTTTATTCGTTTCGACCGCGGTGCGGTCTTCACAATCCTGAAGAAGACCGCACCGCGGTCGAAACGTTAGTGCCCACTTCTCTTAAATCTTTATTCTGCGGAGCCAACGCAACCTACGTTTATATATATATATATATATATATATATATATATATATATATATATATATATATATATCTTCCAGCGGTAGCACAGTTCGAAAGGATACCGGGAAGCTATCTCAGGTGACGAAAGATCTGATTAAGAAGCGCCAAAACATGAGGGCATCTAACCTACCGATAGAATTGAACGGAGCTATCAAAGTTAATAAATAAGCGAAAGGTAGCCGACATAAGGAAGTTTAATATGGAGAGAATCGAGCATGCTATAAAGAATGGAGATAGCCTAAAAACAGTGAAGAGGAAACTAGGCATAGGTAAAAATCAGATGTATGCATTAAGAGACAAACAGGGCAATGTCATTAGCAATATGGATAAGATAGTTGACGTAGCCGAAGAGTTCTACACAGACCTGTACAGTAGCCAGTGTAATCAGAGCGTTAATGAGAAAGACAGCAGTGCACAACAATGCGTCATCCCGCCAGTAACGAAAGATGAAGTAAAGAAAGCCTTAGAAGCAATGAAAAGGGGAAAAGCAGCTGGGGAAGATCAGGTAAAAGCAGATCTGTTGAAGGATGAAGGGGACATCGTGCTAGAAAAACCAGCCACCCTGTATACGCAATGCCTTATGACCTCGACTGTACCAGAAGCTTGGAAGAATGCAAACATTATCTTAATTCATAAGAAGGGAGACGCCAAGGACTTGAAAAATTACAGGCCGATCAGCTTACTAACCGTTGCCTACAAAGTATTTACTAAGTTAATCGCTAATAGAGTCAGGGCAACGTTAGATTTTAATCAACCAAATGATCAGGCAGACTTTCGTAAAGGATATTCCACAATAGATCATATTCACACTATCAATCAGGTGATAGAGAAATGCGCAGACTATAACCAACCTCTATATATAGCTTTCATTGATTACGAGAAAGCATTCGACTCAGTGGAAACCTCAGCAGTCATACAGGCATTGCGTAATCAGGTGGTAGAAGAGCCTTATGTCAAAATACTGGCGGTGGTTTAGCCCTGGTTAAACCTGGAGTGACTCGTAGCTACAGCTGGCCGAGTGGAACTTGCTCAGTTGAATTGCAAGTCTGTACGGTCTCTTAACGTGACACCTATCATTTTTTTAGCGATAGCTAACTGTAGCATTTCGAGCATTCAGCGTGGGTGCGCCGCCACGCCGTGGCTGCGCCGCCACACTGTCACGTGGTGTGGAGCAGCTGTCGGCGGCGCGGCGCCGTGGCTGATCACGTGGCTCGTCATCTGGCTGGTCACGTGACGAGCCACGTGGTGCGGAGCATCTGCTGCTGCCGGCGGCATGGCGCGCCGGCGAAAACCGAGCTGCCACAGCTGTGCGCATGTGCCGTGTCAAGATGGACTACGATGAAGGAACGCCCAGGGAAACGGAGCGGCGAAATTCTGCCGCCCCCTGCTACATTTTCCTTCTCTTGGAATCCACTCCGTTACCCTTAAGGACCAGCGGCTATCTTGCCTTCGCATTACATGCCTTGCCTAAGCCCATTTCTTCCTGATTTTGACTAGGACGTCAGTAACCCGCGTTTGATCCCTCACCCACACTGCCCGCTTGTTTAGGCTGGCTTTAGGTAGTGATCATAAATATTTTGGCATTTTTATATTCCCTTCGGGTATTGTACTTAACTCACAGATGAAAAATATTTTGCACTTTTTATATTCTCTTCGGCTATTGCAGTTAACATCAGATAAATCTTGGTTTAAACAGGGCAAAAGACGCGGACGCAGAAGGGACACTGTCAAGATATCGTGGGCGGCTGTGGTGTTGGTTGGCGCCGAAGTTACAATTAATCGGGCCAACCTGCCCACCACTGCACTCTCCGTAAGTTCGGAGGGGGAGGAGCGAAAAACTTCTCCACCCCGCGAGCGAAAGATTGTGATTCGACTGCTTACCGGTGATAGGGGCCACGCCTGATTAGTCGTTGACCGGAGGCATGAGGCGTAGGCAAGTTCCGTAGCAAATTAATTTAATTAGGCAAACAACAACTAAGTATTACAATATGCCCGACAAGGTAGCGCCGTACACTGACGTGACGCAAATAACACAAACACTGTAGCAAAATGGTGGTTTGAGCTAGTTGGTACATATTCACAATTTCACCCGGTGTGTCTAACAAAAAAGCATGCTTTCCTCTGCTTAACAGGGCTAAGATTAAATTCAGACATCCAGATCAGTTAACTAGGGAGTTGTGTGAAGCCTATCACATTCACAAGAACATCGACACGTGCGTTAGCACACCATCTGTAAACTTACATGAGTGTGAAATTTTGTATCTAGATTTTTAACTCTCTGTTGCGTGCGTGGTGGGGGAAGCGCAGGCGCTTTGGGTTGTCAGTTGTGTGCATATAATCTGTGTTTTTTTCAAATAAACTTTCAGTTGTTAGTAGCGCTTGTCCTTGTCTTCCTTCTCTGTTCTTGTTCCTAGTCGCAGCGCTGGTGAAATTGTGAACACAAACACCAATTGAACACGCTAACACAACAATTAACACAAAGAAAGAAACACCAGGGCGATTGCTATACAAAAATGTTACGAGACGGAAATACAGTACAAAGGATTACAACGAGAAACACAGAAAGCAAAAATACAAGGATAAAAGAGTTGAAGTGAGTGGTGAGAAACGATGGCGTAGCTGCGGAGTGGCAAGGTCCGGTCGCAGGGAGCGTCGGGCTGCGGTTGCTCGTCGCGGGGCTGATGGGGGCTTGCGGATATGCGCGAACTTTGGCCTCGCGTCTTAGGGACCACCATCGCCGCGCTCTACGCGTCAGATCTCCGCCTAGGCTCCTTGTCGACCACTTCCCTGGCTGACCTCACTCACGACCGCACGCACCAAAATCTCCAGACCAACTCCCAGCGCACGGCGTTCCCGTCGCCCCCTTCGCATGGCAAAGAATGAAAAAAAAACAACACAGGAAAAAAAAGTCTACAGGAGCCACGCACAGAGGAATGCCGCTCCCCAAAATAAAAAGGACACATGAAGGAATGTCGAAAGAATTCGGCACAATGCCTTAATCCCAAGAGGAGTCATTGGGGCCGCGAACAGTGCCCGGGCATTCAATCCGCTTCTGCTGTTCCCAACACATGCAAGCGCTTGCCACCTGTATGGCAACAATGCTAGGATGGGGGGGGGAGTAGTTTTGAGTGACCCCTCCAGCGCTATGGTGAGGTTGCCGATCCCCCGCGGGGGAGGGGGAAAAAGTCGTCGACGCCGCTCCGCGACATGTTTCTGGGAAACAAAGGTCAAAGCTGGACAGGGCAGGCATGAACTTTGTGACACAACGCCCACGAAAAAAATGATATTCTCAATAGCATTCACAAACAAAACGCAAATTTCGTGCATGCACACACGCTCCTGGCGGACAAGCCACCTCAGATGAAAGACGCGCACATCACTGTCACCAGCGCGCACCACCTCGTCGTATCACCAGTGTTCCACGAAGGCTCGCAGGATAGCGCAACGACACACGCCTCACGCACTGCCACACCTCACGCAGTCACGTCCCAGTTAGTCAAAACAGTTCGACACTGCACATTCGGTCGTAACAGTCAACACTGAAACACGACCACACGCAAACATTTTGCTCTGCATAACATTTCAAAACACTACCAACAATGCAGAAAATAACAATAAAAGGAAATTTCTAGCTAATAATGAAACTGGGCCATCGCAACGCGTTTAGTTCATCCCATGGCTATTCACACCCGGCTGAGGTAGTCTGCGCCGACGTTATCTTTTCCCTTAATGCTCTCGATTTAGACCCACGGTCGTAATACCGCTTGTTTCGCTCACCTGCCTCTTCTAGAGCCTCATGTGCCATCTGACAGGTCGTTTCGAGCCTCTCTCGCAGGTCAATCACATACTGGTAGGCCGTCTCGGTCTCCTCTTCCAGTTTGTCCCCCGTCCACAATTCCTTCAGTATAGTGAGGGGGCCTCGCACGTTCCGCCCGTACAAAAGCTCGAACGGGGAGAACCCAGTGCTTGCCTGGGGGACCTCCCTGTAGGCGAACAAAAGCGGCTCGATAAACCGATCCCACTCCTTGGGCTGTTCTGTGCACATGCGGCGGAGCATCTTCTTGAGCGTCCCGTTGAGCCTTTCCACGAGGCCGTTGGCCATTGGGTTGTAGGGGGAGGTGGTCTGCAGGCGAAGAGACAGCAGACGGCCCACTTCTGCCATGAGTTCCGAGGTGAAATTCGACCCTCGGTCGCTCAACATCTCCTCGGGAACACCCACTCGGGCGAAAATTTGTAAGAGAGCCTCGGCCACCCGCTCGGTCTCGATGCTGGGCAGGGCGGCGGCCTCTGGGAACCGAGTCCCATAGTCGACTAGCGTCATGATGTAGCGATTCCCCTTCAGAGTTGTGGGCTTGAGGGGCCCAATTATATCGATAGCCACCCGGCGAAACGGCGTGTCAACCAGAAGCATTTTCTCAAGCGGCACCTTTTTGACTGATCCCCGTGGGGCTGTCTTCTGGCAGCTGTCGCACGACGCCACAAACCGACTAGCGTCACCATACACGCCGGGCCAGAAGACATCAGCCAGAATGCGGTCACAAGTGTTTTTGTGCCCCAAATGACCTGCCATCAGTCCGCAGTGCGCGAGGCGGAGAACCCTGTTTCGGTGCTGAAAGGGGACAACCAGCTGTAAAGTACCCGAGCCTGACTCTGGTGGGAACTGGCGATAGAGCATGTCATCTCTTAGCAGAAAGGTGTACGAGCCCCTTCCCTTGCACCGGACCTTTCGCTCTTCCCTCTCCATCTGAAAACAACGCCGGAGGGTATCGTCCGCGTGTTGCTCTCGGCTAATCTGCGTCGGGGTGACTTCTGCCATCGCGGTTGGTACTCGTAACTTGCGGAACGTCTCCGACGATTGCTGCCTGGACTGTTGACGGGTGGTCACGGCCGCCGCGGATGCGGGCTCGTCCGGGGTACTTGGCTGTCCCTGTACGGGATCCGATGCACCCGCTTCGGCCCCTTCGGTACTCAGGGCTATTCCCCTCCAAGTCGCGTCGGGCTCGGACGGATGCCTGGCGCCGTCGATATTCCAGAGAATTAGGTCGAACAGTGACGATTCCATACATCCGGCCAGCACCTCTCCCCTATAGTAAGGTGTGTCAACTTGAATTCGCGCCTCGGGTAGCGTTTTGTCCGAGCGGTCCGGTCCACCAGGTAAACGGCTCGGTGTCGGCCAGTAAGTTGGGACTTTGTTAAAAGGTTTCGGTTGACAATAACTGCGTTACACCCCGTGTCTCTCAACACCTTTATCCTCTGCCCAGCAATGAGGCCTTCAACGATGGGAAGGAGCCCGGACTCTTGGGCCCTGCCGAGGTTCGCCACTGGCAGGAACTGGCCATCTTTCAGCTCTAGATAGCCGTTTTGAATGCAGGCCGACACGTCCTTTGCTCCCGGGCGTGCCCGGTTGCCCTGCTCAGGATTTCTCCGGCTCTCCTTGCAATGCGCCGCAACGTGCCCCGGTCGCGCGCAATTGTAGCAGCGTGGTGTGGATGATACTGCCGCGGGTAGCGGTTTTTCCTGGTGGCCCTTGCGGCCAGCGTCGGAGGACTTGTCTACGGGCCGGTCCTCACGTTTCAGTTCACGCCGGCCAAAGTATGTGGACCCCCTAGCAGTGACATAGTTGTCTGCCCTTTGTAGCAGCTCATTCTGATCGCCCGCCGTTTTCTCCTTCAGGAAGGTAGCCATCGACGGCGTGCAGTTCTCTAGAAACTGCTCCCTCAAAAGGAGGCTCTTGATATCCTCGTAGGTCTGCTCTCGCGAAGAGCTGTACCCACCAGTCCCAGTAATTCTCTAATCGGGAGAAGAACTGGGACGGGGTTTCGTGCTCGTGGGGGGCTTCTGTCCGGAACTTCTGTCGAAATCCCTCCTCCGTCAAGCGGAAACGAAGATGAGCTCGCTTGACCTTGTCATAGTCTACCGCATCCGCTCCCGGCATGCGGCCAAAAACGCTCAATGCCTCTCCCACAAGGCACGTGTTAAGGGCAGTAGCCCACTGGTCTCGCGGCCACTTCTCAGCCTCTGCGACCAGTTCGAACCGTGTCAGGTAGGCGTCCAAGTCGTGCGTTTTATCGTTAAACGGCGCCATTAGCTTATGTGGACTGACGACCGTGAAACGCGATGTAGGTTCGCTTTGAACCGAAGCGGAATCTGAACCAGCGCTCCCGCCACCCTCGCCTCTCGCGTGGAGAATTTGTAGTTCAGCGTTCAGTTCGAGCATTCGACGAGCGGAGCGCGCCTTGTCCCTTTCTTCCTCCTCGAGCAGCCGCTGCTCTTCTTTCATGCGCTCGCGCTGTTTCGCGCGCTCATCTCTGAGGTATTCCTGGAGGGCGACACCCTCGAAGCCTAGCTGCTTTCCGAGAGCAGTTATTTTTTCCAACTCTGCCATTGCATCAACGGTTCTTTGTTCTCAGTTCTGACAGTACGTGTGATATTACTTGAACGCTATGCCTCGCGGTCACGGCCAATCGTGGGCAGCAAGTCCTGTCGCGGACGCCAGTTTGTTAAGATATCGTGGGCGGCTGTGGTGTTGGTTGGCGCCGAAGTTACAATTAATCGGGCCAACCTGCCCACCACTGCACTCTCCGTAAGTTCGGAGGGGGAGGAGCGACAAACTTTTCCACCCCGCGTGCGAAAGATTGTGATTCGACTGCTGACCGGCGATAGGGGCCACGCCTGATTAGTCGTTGACCGGAAGCATGAGGCGCAGGCAAGTTCCGTAGCGAATTAATTTAATTAAACACACAACAACCAAGTATTACAATATGCCCGACAAGGTAGTGCCGTACACTGACGTGACGCAAATAACACAAGCACCAATTGAACACGTTAACACAACAATTAACACAAAGAAAGATACATCAGGGCGATTGCTATACAAAAATGTTACCAGACGGAAATACAGTACAAGGGATTACACCGATAAACACAGAAAGCAAAAATACAAGGATAAAAGAGTTGAAGTGAGTGGTGAGAAACGATGGCTTAGCTGCGGAGTGGCAAGGTCCGGTCGCAGGGAGCGTCGGGCTGCGGTTGCTCGTCGCGGGGCTGATGGGGGCTTGCGGATACGGGCGAACTTAGGGACCACCGTCGCCGCGCTCTACGCGTCAGATCTCCGCCTAGGCTCCTTGCCGACCACTTCCCTGGCTGACCTCACTCACGACCGCACGCACAGAAATCTCCAGACCAACTCCCAGCGCACGGCGTTCCCGTCGCCCCCTTCGCATGGCAAAGAATGAAAAAAAAAACAACACAGGAAAAAAAAGACTCTTCAGGAGCCACGCACAGAGGAATGCATCTCCCAAAAAGGAAAAAAAGAACACATGAAGGAATGTCGAAGGAATTCGGCACAATGCCATAATTCCAAGAGGTGTCATTGGGGCCGCGAACAGTGCCGGGACATTCAATCCGCTTCTGCTGTTCCCAACGCGTGCAAGCGCTTGCCACCTGTATGGCAACAATGCTAGGAGGGGGGGGGGGGTAGTTTTGAGTGACCCCTCCAGCGCTGTGGTGAGAATGCCGTTCCCCCGCGGGGGAGGGAGAAAAAGTCGTCGACGCCGCTCCGCGACATGTTTCTATGAAACAAAGGTCAAAGCTGGACAGGGCAGGCCTGAACTTTGTGACAGGCACACAAGACACACACAGCGCTGACTCTCAACTATGTTTATTCATGAAATTTACATGTATATATAAGATGGCTTGATGCGCCAAAGGTGAAAAACATATACAGAGCACAAAAGAGAGAGAAGAAAGAATTAATGATAATCGCGTTTCACGCGCTGATCCAAGTTCGCCCGTTCCTTTCCTGATAGGGCAAGAGAAGGTGTGCTAACGCAAAGGTCACCCAGAGCTAAAATCCTTCGAGCTTCAATTATTTCCCTCGTGGTTCGGTCTTTGCTTCTTTTGAAGGTACGGCACTAATCGAAGATGGGTTTTGCAGTCCTTATTTTTCTTTGTGCAATCGAAGCAGTGAAGCGCCAGGTTGCGGTCATTAGAGTTAGTCAAATCCCTTTTGTGTTCTTTTAATCTGCCATTCAGGCAACGCCATGTTTGACCCACGTATATTTTGCCGCAAGATAGTGGAAGTTAGCGCAACGTTTAGATGTTCGTGTAGCCTTTTCCGCTCCGTGCAAGCTGTCTATGCTTAGCCGCATCAGCACTCCTTTGACTAATCCAATGGATGCATGTAAGATAAAGCATCAAAGCAGGTTAGTAGAGTGTAATGAAGGGCTCGTTTATGAACTTCCACTATCTTGCGGCAAAATATACGTCGGTCAAACATGGCTTTGCCTGAATGGCAGATTAAAAGGACACAAAAGGGATTTGACTAACTCTAGTGACCGCAACCTTGCGCTTCACTGCTTCGATTGCACAAAGGAAAATAAGGACTGCAAAACCCATCTTTGATTAGTGCCATACCTTCAAAAGAAGCGAAGACCGAACCACGAGGGAAATAATTGAAGATCGAAGGATTTTAGCTCTGGGTGACTTTTGCGTTAGCACACCTTCTCTTGCCCTATCAGGAAAGGAACGGGCGTACTTGGATAAGCGCGTGAAACGCGATTAGCATTCTTTCTTTCTTCTCTCTCTTTTGCGCTCTGTATATGTTTTTCACCTTTCGCGCATCAAGCCATCTGTATATATACATGTAAATTTCATGAATAAACATAGTTGAGAGTCAGCGCTGTGTGTGTCTTGTGTGTCCCTGTCACAAAGTTCATGCCTGCCCTGACAAGCTTTGACCTTTGTTTTCCAGAGACATGGAAATATGTCGCGGAGCGGCGTCGACGACTTTTCCCCCTCCCCCGGGGGGGAACGGCATTCTCACCATAGCGCTGGAGGGGTCACTCAAAACTACTCCCCCCCCCCCTTCTAGCATTGTTGCCATACAGGTGGCAAGCGCTTGCACGTGTTGGGAACAGCAGAAGCGGATTGCATGCCCCGGCACTGTTCGCGGCCCCCAATGACTCCTCGTGGGATTAAGGCATTGTGTCGAATTCTTTCGACATTCCTTCATGTGTTCTTTTTTCTTTTTCGGAGCTGCATTCCTCTGTGCGTGGCTCCTAAAGAGTCCTTTTTTCCCTGTGTTGTTTTTTTTCTCATTCTTTGCCATGCGAAGGGGGCGACGGGAACACCGCGCGCTGGCAGTTGGTCTGGAGATTTCGGTGCGTGCGGTCGTGAGTGAGGTCAGCCAGGGAAGTGGTCGGCAAGGAGCCTAGGCGGAGATCTGAAGCGTAGAGCGCGGCGACGGTGGTCCCGAAGACGCGAGGCCCAAGTTCGCGCATATCCGCAAGCCCCCATCAGCCCCGCGACGAGCAACCGCAGCCCGACGCTCCCTGCGACCGGACCTTGCCACTCCGCAGCTACGCCATCGTTTCTCACCGCTCACTTCAACTCTTTTATCTTTGTATTTTTGCTCTCTGTGTTTCTCGTTGTAATCATTTGTACTGTATTTCCGTCTCGTAACATTTTTGTATAGCAATCGCCGTGATGTTTCTTTCTTTGTGTTAATTGTTGTGTTAACGTGTTCAATTGGTGCTTGTGTTATTTGCGTCACGTCAGTGTACGGCGCTACCTTGTCGGGCATATTGTAATACTTGGTTGTTGTTTGCCTAATTAAATTAATTCGCTACGGAACCTGCCTACGCCTCATGCCTCCGGTCAACGACTAATCAGGCGTGGCGCCTATCGCCGGTCAGCAGTCGAATCACAATCTTTCGCACGCGGGGTGGAGAAGTTTGTCGCTCCTCCCCCTCCGAACTTACGGAGAGTGCAGTGGTGGGCAGGTTGGCCCGATTAATTGTAACTTCGGCGCCAACCAACACCACAGCCGCCCACGATATCTTGACAAACTGGCGTCCGCGATAGGACTTGTTGACCATGATTGGCCGTGACCGCGAGGCATAGCGTTTAAGTACTATCTCATGTACTGTCAGAACTGAGAACAAAGAACCGTTGGTGCAATGGCAGAGTTGGAAAAAATAATTGCTCTCGGGAAGCAGCTAGGCTTCGAGGGGGTCGCCCTCCAGGAATTCCTCAGAGATGAGCGCGCGAAACAGCGCGAGCGCATGAAAGAAGAAGAGCAGCGGCTGCTCGAGGAGGAAGAAAGGGACAAGGGAAGGAATGCACGGGATTGAAATTTAAAAGGAGTGAAGAACCGTTGCGCTGAGGTAGTCGCAGAGGTTGTTAATGAAGCGGTTGTCCATTGCCCACTTCACGAAGTCACTTTCGCGGTTCCACCGCAGGCCTACCTCCCTGAGGAGCCGTTTTCTGATAGCAGCCGTCGCTGGGCACGTCCACAACAAGTGCCGCACATCACATATGTCTGGTGCAGCGCTACAGTGAGGGCACCTGTCAGGTAGTGGCAGATCTTTGGCACGCCACCGATGACGGACAGATGGTGTCAGAGCCGCCCCTGCCCGAATCAACACCCTCTCAAAGTATTTAGAGGGTGTTGCCCGAATCCGGCGCACGGATACCTCCTCCTGCCGAGTAAGACTACGGGGGAGAGGGTGCGAACACGGAGGAATGAGAGCGCGTGTTCGCTGGCGCAGAACTTCGGAATCGGAAACGTGGGACAGGAACGGATCTGGGGGAAGAAGGGAAGGTGGCGGATCGTCTAATGTATGAAGATGAGTCATAGCATCCGCTTGAATGTTATGTGGATCCTGGGCATGGCCGCGAATCCAGTGTATGCGCACAGGACATGGATACTTTGCGCAGAGCAAATGAAGAGATTGTGAAATCTGGAACGTTCGTCGAACAGCCTTCAGCTGTTTCAGGGCGGCGCGGGAGTCGGTGTAAATGTGAACTGTATTGAATGTTGGAACGAGCGGAAGGGAATCAATGGCATTGTAAATGGCTTGAAGTTCCAATGCCAGGGGAGTGCACGTATCCACAGTATACGTCGGGCGAGAGTTGAGATGCGGATGAGATGGACTATACACAGCAGTAACTCCCCTCTCTGCAGAATGAGATGCATCCGTTTATAATATGCACCCTTCAGGCAGATACGCTGCTGATACCGACGGGGAAACAGTGGGGCGATTGTCAGTGAGCTGGCAATAGGACCACGGTGGAAGTGTCTTTAAACGATGAAGTTTGAGAGACTGTTTTCGAGCTCTATTTGCCACCCGTTGGTCGATGATTTCACTGAGTGTATTAAGTTGGGCGAACTCCTGTAGCACAGGTATGGGTGTTAAACGAGGCAGATATGTTATGACGCGCATAGCCTCACGATTGATAGCTTCAAGGGAGTCCCACTGTCTGCGGGTGAGACGTTGAAATTGAGCCTGATATACTATCCGTGGCTGAAGGATAGAGCGCACAAGCTGGCGGGCCGTATGAGCACGTGCTCCACCAGAGCACATAGCTATGCGACGAATCAGACCTAGAGTAGCGTGAGCCGATTTACGGGTGGCTGTCAGCCACGGGGTGTCAGTCCCAGATGTATGGAGGAGAAGACCAAGAATACGAACAGTTTCTACCTGAGGAATCAGAGAATTATGTACCGTAAAATTTAAAGGGGGAGCTTTCCGTAAGGCGGCTTTATTTCCAATTCGAATGAAACATGATTTAGTAGGAGAGAGTGTTAGACCCAGAGGTGGGAGGCGAGATGTCACTACATCCAGCGCGTGTTGAAGGACCGACTGATGAATAGACGCATCTGGAGGACAGCACCACAAGGTGATATCATCGGCATATGCAAGCACGCGGGTAGAAGGGATGGTCTCTAGGGCTCGAACAAGAGGAATTAAAGCCACATTAAATAATGTGGGGGCGAGAACGGAGCCTTGCAGCACTCCTCTATTGGAAGTGAAATTACCAAAGGGCTTTCCGTGGACACGCACGCTGAAGGTTCGATTTGCTAAAAAGGCGTGAATGGAGAGGAGGAACCGGTGAGGGAGACCAAGAGTTTGAAGGGGGGCAAGAATGGCAGAGTGAAGGATGTTATCATATGCCTTTGTTATGTCTGTAGCGATTACGGTTCGTACAAGGTGACTCTGTGGAGAGTGGTCAAGCACGTCAGCAGCCAAAGTAGCAAGGCCGTCCTCCGTTCCAGTTTGTGGGCGGAAACCAATTTGGGAATCTGGGTAGCAATCATGGGATTCCAGCCACCATGATAAGCGTGCGGCTAGTATGTTTTCATAAAGCTTGCAGATGGTAGGGGTAAGGGAAATTGGACGAAGGGCCGAGAGAGATACTGGAGGCTGACCTGACTTGGGTATTGGAACCACAATAGAATGCTTCCAGTCTCCCGGCATGATGCCAGAAAGCCACACTTCGTTAAAAGTATCAAGTAGGGTTTCCAAAGCCCTCCCTTCCAAGTTACGGAATAAGGAGTTAGGTATGCCGTCGTGCCCGGGAGTAGTAGTAGTTTTTAAACGGTCAATGGAGGCCAGCAGCTCTGTCATGGTGAGGTCAGAAGTAATCCCATCGGGGGGCTCTGTTACCGATAAGTCAGGTGGAGACGTAGCGGTGCAGTCATGGTTTGGAAAAAATTGACGGGCCGCTTGTTGTGCAAATGTGTCCTCATCCACATTTAGCGCTAGGCGAATGCTCTCTGTGTAATCTGCGACCTGAGAAGGGCGCTCCATGGCGTGAAACACTCTCCAAAGATGTCGATTGCCCTGCGTAGAGGACAGGCGGGCACACCATGCAGCCCAGCGTTGCCTGCCTAGCCGCTTTGCATAGCGCCGCGCCCGTGCGGTAGCGCGGTGAAGAGTAGGAAGAGCCGAAGGGTCATCGGGGTGACGAGTAGCGTAAAGATCCGCCTGGCGACGAAGAGCCCACAGATTCAAGAGATGTATGTCCGGGTTTGGGTCGTCTTCATTTACAGTAGTGGTAATAGTGTGAGTAGCGAGAACAGCAGATAGAGTAGACAATGCTGAAGAGGGGTTGAATGTAGATAAATGATTGTCTGCGCGTACAGAGTCCCATGATGTTATTCGTACAGTGCGGCGTATTTTCCGTAGACGCGTAGGTGTGAGGGAGATAAAAATAGGGCTGTAATCGCTACCCCAAGTATCAGAATCAACAGCCCAACGAGGGTTACCGGGGCCTAACCACCAAGTCAAATCGGGTGAATACGGGCCACCTCGTGGGCGGGTAGAAGTATTCGGGTGGTTTAAAAGTTGAAAGGAATGATCTGAAAAGCTCCCTTGGATGTGTGAACCCCTTGAGGAATCCGATGGGTAACCCCACGCAGTGTGTGCGCCGTTGAAGTCACCACCAACTAGAATAGGGATACCCGAGTCGGTAGAACGTAGAAAACGAACCCATCCCAGATTGGGAGATGCGGAGCCAGGACGACTATAAAAAGAAGCTAGAATAAGGGGTGTGCGTGCAGGTTTTACGAGAAGGCGACAACCTCTTGACGTGTGTTGCACCAACATGAAAGGTCGAGTGGTGTGTGCGGAACTGAACTGTGAATATAAATTGCAGATTTACCTGGGCTGAGGGAGGAGGCGGTGCAACGGCGATCAGGGATAGATGGTGAATGGTATGCGCAGAAACCTGAAAGGCTTGGAAGTGCATTATGCTCTTGCAGTAGGAACGCCCATGCCCTCAGCTTTCCGTCGCGAAGGCGGATGTTCACTTCAGAGGCCTTATTAGCGAATCCTCGACAGTTCCACTGCAGCACCATCGATGATGATGCGCTATCCATGACGAGACCGAAGAGCTTCCACGATGAGGGATGTCACCCGCTTCATCAGCGCTAATATCTTGTCCACTGTCGGGGTATTCACGGCTAACAGGTTGTCGGCACCTGATTGTGGCCCAGTTCTTACCCTAGGTGATTCCTCTGATGATTGCTCCCGAGTTATGAGAATTCTTCGAGACGACTGAGAACGACGCTGTTCCCGGCGCTGGGTGAGTTCGTCTAGTCGGCGGCGAGCCTCCGCGATTGCATTGTCTAAAGCTGTGTCTTCATCTGTGGTATCCACATGTGATGGATGCACTGGACGTTTTGGCGTACCATTTGATCCGGGAAGGTGAGCCGCTTGTGCATATGTACGCTGGCGAGGAGACGTATGGTGATCAGCAGGCTCAGATAAAGGAAGTTCAGGGAAGTCGTTGTCATCACACGAGAGAGCTGCAAAGCGATTACTTGTAGGAACATCCATTTTTGCAGGCGACTTGTGAAACTTCTTCGCTTGCTTCTTCTTTGGACAAGCGGGGGAGCGAATGTCATGGTCCGGTGACTTGCACAGGGCACAATCAGCTGTTGGTTCATTCATGTCGGCCACAGCTGCTGGATTAGGGCAGGTATTTTGCATATGTCCTTCTTTGTGGCAGTGATAGCAAAAAATACGACGAGGTCGGAAGGGCTGTGGTTTGACGATCGCACCGTAGTAGGTAAGGTACTTCGGAAGAGTCAACGGGCCTTGCAGGATGAGCAGGTATGAGCCCCTGCGACCCATAGGCCGTGCTTGCAGTACAACATGAGTTGAGCAGCGAATATTTGCGCGCACCTCCTCGGGAGGGCTCGTGCTGTCGATATGATAAACCATGTAGCGGAGTGTGTCAGGACCAGATGCAAAATATATTTGCACCGGGACATGCTTGCTGTCATCCAGGGGGATCCGCGTAACTCCGCAAAGTTTCTGGGCGTCCATCAAAGATGACAAGTTTACCGTGATGGTGTTCGATGGGCGATGGACGACAAACCCGCAGTAGTTCGAAGAGCCAAGGGCATGGTCAATTGTGGCTTGAACATTCCGGGCAGGGATGGCAGTCATATCAAAGCGCAATGTAGGCTTGATGGTAACGCGGGACGAGTTCGCAGCAGGCGGAAGAGAGCCTTGACTCACGGGAGGCATCTGTGGAGTAGGCTCAGACGCTGGTGACGGCCCTTGGTGGGAATACTGAACTGGCGCGACGGGCACAGTTTCTTGAGGGAGTTCAACGGGCACGGAGGCGGTGGAGCAGTCCATGTCACAGGCCAAAGTCGTAGCATCGGAAGACGGCGCAGGCTGGAGGCCCAGAGGCGCTGACGATTGCGTGGACGTGGAGGCTGCGTCAGGTGGCAACACAGCGGGCATCCGCGTAGCCGCCGTCGACAACGCAGAATCCATGCAGACGCGTAGCGCGGCCTCGCTCGGCAGCGCCGAGCTAAGCCTAGCTTGCCCCTGAGGGTTCCGGTTGGGTTTTCTTACTTGAGAATGCGCCCGCCGTGCCGGGAATTTCTCCGCAGGGGCGTCGTCAGCATTCGGTCTTACGGAGGGCACTTTCCGACCCACGCCACACGCGAGAAGACAGCGAAAAGCGAAAACACAGACCTAGAAGGAGACACGTAGCCACCCACTAGGTCTTCGTCTTCCCCTTTCCTTTTTCAACTTATGCCTCATGGCACACTTCTCAAATAAAAAAAAAGAAAAAAGAAAGGGACAAGGCGCGCTCCGCTCGTCGAATGCTCGAACTGAACGCTGAACTACAAGTTCTCCAAGCGAGAGAGGCGAGGGTGGCGGGAGCGCTGGTTCAGATTCCGCTTCGGTTCAAAGCGAACCTACATCGCGTTTCACGGTCGTCAGTCCACATAAGCTAATGGCGCCGTTTAACGATAAAACGCACGACTTGGACGCCTACCTGACACGGTTCGAACTAGTCGCAGAGGCTCAGAAGTGGCCGCGATACCAGTGGGCTACTGCCCTTAACACGTGCCTTGTGGGAGAGGCATTGAGCGTTTTTGGCCGCATGCCGGGAGCGGATGCGGTAGACTATGACAAGGTCAAGCGAGCTCATCTTCGTTTCCGCTTGACGGAGGAGGGATTTCGACAGAAGTTCCGGACAGAAGCCCCCCACGAGCACGAAACCCCGTCCCAGTTCTTCTCCCGATTAGAGAATTACTGGGACTGGTGGGTACAGCTCTTCGCGAGAGCAGACCTACGAGGATATCAAGAGCCTCCTTTTGAGGGAGCAGTTTCTAGAGAACTGCACGCCGTCGATGGCTACCTTCCTGAAGGAGAAAACGGCGGGCGATGAGAATAAGCTGCTACAAAGGGCAGACAACTATGTCACTGCTAGGGGGTCCACATACTTTGGCCGGCGTGAACTGAAACGTGAGGACCGGCCCGTAGACAAGTCCTCCGACGCTGGCCGCAAGGGCCACCAGGGAAAACCGCTACCCGCGGTAGTATCATCCACACCACGCTGCTACAATTGCGCGCGACCGGGGCACGTTGCGGCGCATTGCAAGGAGAGCCGGAGAAATCCTGAGCAGGGCAACCGGGCACGCCCGGGAGCAAAGGACGTGTCGGCCTGCATTCAAAACGGCTATCTAGAGCTGAAAGATGGCCAGTTCCTGCCAGTGGCGAACCTCGGCAGGGCCCAAGAGTCCAGGGTCCTTCCCGTCGTTGAAGGCCTCATTGCTGGGCAGAGGATAAAGGTGTTGAGAGACACGGGGTGTAACACTGTTATTGTCAACCGAAACCTTTTAACAAAGTCACAACTTACTAACCGACACCGAGCCGTTTACCTGGTGGACCGGACCGCTCGGTCAAAACGCTACCCAAGGCGCGAATTCAAGTTGACACACCTTACTATAGGGGAGAGGTGCTGGCCGGATGTATGGAATCGCCACTGTTCGACCTAATTCTCGGGAATATCGACGGCGCCAGGCATCCGTCCGAGCCCGACGCGACTTGGAGGGGAATAGCCCTGAGAATCGAAGGGGCCGAAGCGGGTGCATCGGATCCCGTACAGGGACAGCCAAGTACCCCGGACGAGCCCGCACCCGCGGCGGCCGTGACCACCCGTCAACAGTCCAGGCAGCAATCGTCGGAGACATTCCGCAAGTTACGAGTACCAACCGCGATGGCAGGAGTCACCCCGACGCAGATTAGCCGAGAGCAACACGCGGACGAGACCCTCCGGCGTTGTTTTCAGATGCAGAGGGAAGAGGGAAAGGTCCGGTGCAAGGGAGGGGGCTCGTAAACCTTTCTGCTGAGAGATGACATGCTCTATCGCCAGTTCCTACCAGAGTCAGGCTCGGGTACTTTACAGCTGGTTGTCTCCTTTCAGCACCGAATCAGGGTTCTCCGCCTCGCGCACTGCGGACTGATGGCAGGTCATTTGGGGCACAAAAAGACTTGTGTGACGTTCCTTGTGTGTGCTACGAGGGTCCGCGTTCGACGGCGCGGCGTAGACGGAGCCCCCAGTGGCGGCAAAAGCACTAAAGGGAAAGCAATTCAGCTGGAGGAGAGGAGATCGGCGACAGCCGGTCTCGTTTTGGAAGCAGCCAGCACACATGTTTCTACTGTATATGGCTGCAAGCAACTTGAGTGGGATTGCTTTCGGGCCTGCCGCCATGGACCGCACGGAGAAGGCCCAGGTGACAGCTGCGTCCAATTACCGAGCCATACTCGTTGAGGGTGAACGACCAAAACGAAGGGGTTTAAGCACAACCGGACCCCCTTTCCATAGTGTCGGCACGTGTCGAACGCCGCCGCCGCCGCCGCGGGGAGACGGGCGTTATCTTCCCCAATTGCCGTGACCGTGCCGGGGACAAAGGGCCTCGTTTCGGCGGGCCTGGCCCCGTGACAAGACGGCGGGCATCATCACCAACACTCCCGAGCACATCCTAGGACAAGGGACCACTTTCCCGGCCTTTTAGTGACCTCGCGTTCCGGCCTTGAGTGGCGAGTGTCATTTGATGGAGAACTGAGGTCGGTGACCCGCGGGAACCGTCAACGGGCCAGAGACCGTCTACCACAGCCGACGCTACCTCGACGACAACCTTCTTTCCCTCGGACTCAACACGTGACGGGGGCGAGACCATAAGTGCGGTGGTGTGTTTGTGCGCCCAAGTGAAAGCCCTAGGCCCCTCCCACTTCGGCGTGGGCGTCCTCAACCTAGGGAATGTGGGGGATAAGAAGGATATAAAAATCGACAAGGAGTACGGAAGAAAGAACGCTCAGGACGACATCGTTCGCCAAGGGGGCCTTCAGCGCCGAAGCCCGACGGCGTGCAGCTTCTGCCAGCAACCGTTCGAGCTCAACTCCGGAGCCCCTCCATCGTCCCCATGAAGTCGTCGGCACGTAAGCTCGGACACCCCAGCCTCTGATGTATAATCATAATCATGTATAATTATTGAATATATCTGTTTGTTTAAACTGAGCCATACGGTGTCTCTTTGCCTCTCCGTCCCGTGTGGACCTGCGCATTATGGGGATCATCACACTGGTGTCAGAAGTGGGGTCTCAAAAGCAAATGTCCTCTGAATGCTGCGACATTCATGACTTCAAAATTGTAATCAAAAGGGAATCACGGGACTGATTGTGGGACTTTTACCCCCATTTGAGAGGCTTGAGGCACCGGAGGGCTTGAAAAAAAAAGTCTTTATCTGAGGGAGCTCCCACTCCACAGCCGTCGCTCGGAGCAAGCATGCTGGCATTAGGAAGCGTCATTCCGACGTTTACGGGAGATAAGACAGGGGTTCCAATCTGCGATTTCTTTTCCATGCTAGAAGAGATTGGGAAAATGGGGGGATGGTCCGATGCTCAAATGCTGGGAATGGCGAGGTGTAAGATGGCAGGAGCTGCTCATGATTTTGCATGGCGAGACGAAAAAGTAAAATCCACAAAATCATTTGCGGAATTTAAGAAGCTCGCGTTTGAGCATTTTGACACTGAACCACGTCACGTGCGAGTACAGAGGTTCCGTGACGCCGGACAGATGGTAGGGGAGGACGTGCGAACGTTTGCGTCGCGGCTTCAGCGCTTAGCGCGCGATACGTTAAGCAGGGAGGAGGAAGGAGACCAGCTTAAGAAGAAATACGCGGAGGATATACTTAAAGAGGAAATGACCGCTTTGTTCGTGGCTGGTCTGCAAGACCCCGTGCGCCGGTTCGTGCTCTCGCGCAAGCCGAGCAATTTCGACCAAGCCGTGGAGGCCGCATTGGATGAGGAACAAAATGAGGCGTTAACGACAGCCGCAGCGAGAGTACGCGTCATAGAGAGAGCGGTGCTCAACCCTGAGGTTGCTCTCTTGACAGAGCGGTTAGATCGCTTAGAACAGCTGCTATCTCAGCAGGTAGAATGCCAGGTTGAAGCGCGCGCTCAACAGCGCCCATTCGCTGGAAAACGGAGACCGCCACAAAGCTACAGGCGCGGTATGCGAGATTTTAAAGAAATCGTATGCTTCGCTTGCCAGGGTCGCGGACACATCGCCAGGTTCTGCCAAAACGTGCGCCGTGGGGAGCCACAAAGAGAAGCAGGCGAGACACGCCCTAAGCAAGCCTACAGCGGGGCTCCAGATACCGAGACAAAAAACTAGTTAGTCCTCCCCAGCCTGAGGAGCGTGGGGAGGGAGCAGTGGATGATGAGGTGGTGGTAGTTTGTGTGGCCGACGAGGCATGCCCTGTTGTGCGTTGCAAGTTAAATGGTTGTTGCATGGAATTGTTGATAGATACGGGGTCAAAGGTGACATTGCTTAAGGAGAGCAGTTTTAACACGCTTCGAAGGAAGGGGGACCGCGAGGTGTTGGAAGCGTCTGGTGGTATGGCAACCAAATTTGTAGGCATAACGGGGGATCCTCTTGGCATAAGTGGACTCTACCGGTTACTCTTCTCTCTCGGCGGAATTGCATTGGAGCACCCCTGCTACGTATGCCCGGACACGGTGTCTCTGCCAAACGGAGTGTCAGGTATATTAGGGCAGGATTTTTTGAGAAAAGGGAAGGTAGTAGTCTCATTCTCTGAGAAAGAGGTTAATGCGGGCGGCTCAAAAGTTCCGTTTTTGAACAGGAGAGGGGCTGAGATTCGAATTACCGATATTGACACCCGTCAAACAGTGGGATCATTGGAGAAGGTATATTCGCGGGTTGCCGTCAGGCTGGTCGATGAGGTGGTCGTCCTTCTTTGGTCGGAGCACATTTTGTACGCGTGTGTGCCTTCAGATGTAGAGAGCGGCGCCGTGGGAGTGCTTGAGCCGGTCGACTCTCAGCAATGGCCTGAAGGCAGCCGCGTGCCTCGTGACAGTTAATGACGCCCACAGAGTGCCCCTACGGGTGGTTAACTGTAGCCAGCAGCCACTGAGCCTTCCCAAGAACAAAACATTGGCTTTCTTCACCTCTGCGATAGAGAAACGTGAGCCCACCGATACGGTACTCACAACTGTGGAGCATGCTAGTCCTTCGGCTGCTCCAAAGGCGTCGTTCGATCTTTCCCACGTAAACTTCAGGGAGAGGGAGGCTCTGGCTGGTTTGCTGAACGACTACTCGGAGGTATTCGCCGCGTCCAACCTGGATTTGGGCTGCTGTGGCGTTATAAAGCACAGGATAGAAACCGGCACTTCATCGCCCGTTTACCAGCGTGCGTACAGGATTCCTTACTCCGAACGTGAGGAGATGGAGCGGCAGGTGCAGGACCTGATTGATCGCGGCATTGTCGAACACTCAAAGTCACCCTGGGGAGCACCAGCACTATTAGTGGAAAAGCCAGATGGCTCGTATCGATGGGTAGTGGACTACCGCAAACTAAATGCCGTAACTCGCATCGATCCATACCCCATCCCCAATATACAGGATACGCTTTCTCAGCTGGGCTCTGCCAGGTACTTCACGGTAGTGGACATGGCGGCGGGATTCTGGCAGATAGCAATGGATCCGGCAGATGCCGAGAAAACGGCATTCAACACGCCCTCAGGACACTGTGAATGGAAAAGAATGCCGATGGGTCTGGCCAACAGCCCTGCTGTCTGGCAGAGAACCGCTGATGTTATCCTGGCAGGTCTTCTGGGGAGGCTGTGCTTCGTGTATATGGATGACATAATCATATACAGTGACAGTTTTTAGAACCATTTGCGCGATATTGAGCAGGTTTTGGTGCGACTAAGAGGAGCGGGTCTCAAGCTGAAGCCCTCTAAGTGCCAATTCCTCAAAAACGAGGTGAAATACCTCGGGCACGTTGTTTCAGCTGACGGCGTGCGACCGGACCCTGAGAAACTAAGGTGTGTCTCGGATTTTCCATCCCCGACTAGCGTCCGCCAGGTCCGGCAGTTTCTCGGCCTGATCGGTTACTACCGAAGGCACATAGAGGAGTTCGCCAAGCTCGCTAAGCCGCTCACCGCCTTAACAGCCAAAAATGTCGCCTTTCGCTGGGACGAAAACGCGGAGGATGCTTTTGGGGCCCTGAAAAGGAAGCTAATGAGTGCACCGCTGTTGCGCCACCCGGATTTTAATTTGCCCTTCGTTATGGCCACAGATGCGTCAAAGTTCGCAGTTGGTGCCGTGCTATCTCAGGTTATCGAGGGCAAAGAACATCCCATTGCTTTTGCTAGCCGACAGCTGAGCCCCACAGAGCAAAAGTACGGAGCTACGGAAAGGGAGTGCCTCGCCGTTGTCTGGGCAGTAAAGCACTTCAGATGCTACCTTTACGGCCGCAAATTCAAGCTAGTCACAGACTGCCATCCTCTGAAATGGGTGATGAGTGTCAGGGACCCTAGCTCGCGACTCGCTAGATGGAATCTACACCTGCAGGAATACTGCTTTGAAGTTGAGCACAAGTCAGGAAAGACACATCTGAATGCTGATGCACTCAGCCGCACAGCTTCCGTGGCAGCTATAGATGAGTTTGTCCCCGTAGTCGACCCCGCCGAATTACGCACAGACCAGTGCAAAGATCCTGACCTGAAGCGAATAATCGAAAGCTTAGAGGGCGCACCGTCTCACCCCGAACAGCTAGGTTATTTCATTGGCAAAGACGGCACCCTGTGTCGGCGCACGAGGCCAACCAGGAAAGGGAGACCAGAGAAAACCGCTTGGGAGAGAGTCGTCATACCTCGGTCGTAGACAGAAAGGGTTCTTCGCGCGTTTCACGATGCGCCATGCGCCGGTCATTTTGGCATAGCGAAGACACGCAGGCGTGTGGAGCGTTTGTACTTTTGGAGTGGCATGCGACAGGATGTTAGAGACTACTGTGCGAAGTGTCATTCCTGTCTCGAAAGAAAAACACCCAAGGGACGAAGACCAGCTCCAATTCAGCCGTTCCCTGAGGTTTCGGCTCCCTTCGAGCGGACAGGTATGGACATAATGGGCCCATTGCCCACGACTACTTCCGGAAACAGGTACATTTTAGTATTTGTCGATCACCTTTCAAAATACGTGGAAGCGGTAGCACTCCCAGATCAGAAGGCAGACACGGTTGCAAGAGCATTTGTCGAACAGATCGTGCTCCGACATGGACCCCCGAGGCAATTCTTGACAGATCGGGGAACGAACTTCGTGTCGCAGCTAATGAGGAGAGTTTGCGAGCTGCTTAAGATCGCTAAGAAGCAGACAACACCGTACCATCCGGCTTGCAACGGCGCGGTGGAGCGACTGAACCAAACCGTGGCCGGGTTCCTGTCGCATTTTGTTTCGCGCAACCAGCGGGACTGGGACTTGTGGCTCCCGTATGCAATGTTTGCCTACAATTCCGCAGCACAAGAGAGCACGGGCGAATCGCCATTCTTTCTTCTCTACGGCCGAGACCCGGACCAGCCTAGTGAAGTGCCAGAGGGCCCCCGTCGTGTCCCATACGCTTCACTGGACGACTATAAGGTTGAGCTAGAATCGCGCTTGCAAGTGGCGAGGGACATCGCAAAGGAGGCCTTAAAGAAAGCGGCGAAGCGCAGGAAGGAGGTGCACGATCGCAGTGCTAGAGACGCGCCGTTTGATGTGGGGGACAGCGTGTACATTGAAAACTGCCAAAGGCAGATTGGGCTAGCTCGTAAGTTCCAGACGAAGTGGAGAGGACCGTGCGAGGTTGTCGAGAAGCTTTCTCCGGTAAACTTCAGAGTCCGAGACGTGAACCGGCGCTTGATAAGGATACACGCAAATCGCCTCAAGACGGCACCGGTTCAGTATTCACGAAATGAGGAAAGGGAAAGCGCGGATGTTGATTGGGACAGAAGAGAAGCGGAGCGCGCAGATAGTTCGCAAGAAACGCCCTCTCCTGCATTTGTTCGGCAGGCGCCAGACGTGACGGCCGGAATGCCACCGGATTTACTTCATGCATTGCTAGAAGAAGAAGCGCGCGAGGTTGCCGCGCAGATAACGCCAGGGGAGGCTCCTGCCACGAGCCCTCGCGAATTTCAAAGCAGACAAAGGGTCACAGACTTACTTGGTATGACTCATGAAGGCAGGAGAGCATGCGGAGCGCATGCAGAACCTGCCCTACTTCCTTTCGTTATCTATATTTTTGTCTGTGCCGCGATCGTGCTAGAAGTGGGAGCTCCTTTGTAACTGTGGTAAATTTATTTCGTCCAGTTTGGACTAGAAAGGAGAGGCTTGGGTGCTGAGTTTCATGTTTATCTGTAAAAGAAGATCAGTGCTGCCCCTGGAGACGCCAGTTATGACAGCTGAGGCATATGGTGTTGTGCAGTGGTGTTGAGTGCAGCGAAAAGTGTTTTGTCGGACGCACTGTGCGAGGCGATTCAGAAAGAGAAGCGGAGCTGCATGGACTCAAATGTTCGGAGAACATTCTTCTGGAGGGTGAGCGAGTGTGACGTTCCTTCTGTGCGCTACGAGGGTCCGCGTTCGACGGCGCGGTGTAGATGGAGCCCCCAGTGGCGGCAAAAGCACTCAAGGGAAAGCAATTCAGCTGGAAGAGAGGAGATCGGCGACAGCCGGTCTCGTTTTGGAAGCAGCCAGCACACATGTTTCTACTGTATATGGCTGCAAGCAACTTGAGTGGGATTGCTTTCGGGCCTGCCGCCATGGACCGCACGGAGAAGACCCAGGTGACAGCTGCGTCCAATTACCGAGCCATACTCGTTGAGAGTGAACGACCAAAACGAAGGGGTTTAAGCACAACCGGACGCCCTTTCCATAGTGTCGGCACGTGTCGAACGTCGCCGCCGCCGCCGCGGGGAGACGGGCGTTATCTTCCCCAATTGCCGTGACCGTGCCGGGGACAAAGGGCCTCGTTTCGGCGGGCCTGGCCCCGTGACAAGACGGCGGGCATCATCACCAACACTCCCGAGCACATCCTAGGACAAGGGACCACTTTCCCGGCCTTTTAGTGACCTCGCGTTCCGGCCTTGAGTGGCGAGTGTCATTTGATGGAGAACGGAGGTCGGTGACCCGCGGGAACCGTCAGCGGGCCAGAGACTGTCTACCACAGCCGACGCTACCTCGACGACAACCTTCTTTCCCTCGGACTCAACACGTGACGGGGGCGAGACCATAAGTGCGGTGGTGTGTTTGTGCGCCCAAGTGAAAGCCCTAGGCCCCTCCCACTCCGGCGTGGGCGTCCTCAACCTAGGGAATGTGGGGGATAAGAAGGATATAAAAATCGACAAGGAGTACGGAAGAAAGAACGCTCAGGACGACATCGTTCGCCAAGGGGGCCTTCAGTGCCGAAGCCCGACGGCGTGCAGCTTCTGCCAGCAACCGTTCCAGCTCAACTGCGGAGCCCCTCCATCGTCCCCATGAAGTCGTCGGCACGTAAGCTCGGACACCCCAGCCTCTGATGTATAATCATAATCATGTATAATTATTGAATATATCTGTTTGTTTAAACTGAGCCATACGGTGTCTCTTTGCCTCTCCGTCCCGTGTGGACCTGCGCATTATGGGGGGTCGTTACACTTGTGACCGCATTCTGGCTGATTTCTTCTGGCCCGGCGTGCATGGTGACGCTAGTCGGTTTGTGGCATCGTGCGACAGCTGCCAGAAGACGGCCCCACGGGGATCAGTCAAAAAGGTGCCCCTTGAGAAAATGCCTCTGGATGACACGCCGTTTCGCCGGGTGGCTATCGATATTATTGGGCCCCTCAAGCCCACAACTCGGAAGGGGAGTCGCTACATCATGACGCTAGTCGACTTTGCGACCCGGTTCCCAGAGGCCGTCGCCCTGCCCAGCATCGAGACCGAGCGGGTGGCCGAGGCTCTCTTACAAATTTTCGCACGAGTGGGTGTTCCGAAGGAGATGTTGAGCGACCGAGGTTCGAATTTCACCTCGGAACTCATGGCAGAAGTGGGCCGTCTGCGGTCTCTTCGCCTGCAGACCACCTCACCCTACCACCCGATGTCCAACGGCCTCGTGGAAAGGCTCAACGGGACGCTCAAGAAGATGCTCCGGCGCATGTGCAGAGAACAGCCCAAGGAGTAGGATCGGTTTATCGAGCCGCTTTTGTTCGCCTACAGGGACGTCCCCCAGGCAAGCACTGGGTTCTCCCCTTTCGAGCTTTTGTGCGGGCGGAACGTGCGAGGCCCCCTCACTATACTGAAGGAATTGTGGACGGGGGACAAACTGGAAGAGGAGACCGAGACGGCCTACCAGTATGTGATTGACCTGCGAGAGAGGCTCGAAACGACCTGTCAGATGGCACATTAGGCTCTAGAAGAGGCAGGTGAGCGATACAAGAGGTATTACGACCGCGGGTCTAAATCGAGGGCATTACAGGTTGGAGACCAGGTGCTCTTTCTGCTCCCCACCGAGCACAATAAGCTCACGATGAAATAGAAGGGCCCCTATGTGGTTAAAGGGAAAAAGGGAGAAGTCGACTACGTGGTAGATGTTAAGGGCGACCCAAAAACATTCCATGTCAATATGCTGAAGATATACTTCAGCCGGGTCCCTGAAACCGACTCTCACGTGCCGGTGGTTGTGGCGGTAGCCTCCAATATAGACGATGGGGCGCTGGTGTGGCCTCTTGGGGAACAAGCCGACCACCGCGATGTCGCGGCGTCCGAGAAACTGACCCCACCACAGGCACAGGAGCTGAGGTCCCCCATTTCTCGACATAAGGAGCTGTTTTCCGATCGGCCCGGATACATCACGTGGGCCGTGTGCAACTTGACCACTACCACCAACAAGCCCATCCAGGTCAAGCAGTACCCGCTTCCCTCCGCAGTGTGTCAGGAAGTTGAGAGGGAGGTTGCCGCGATGCTGCGGATGGGCGTGATCGAGAAGTCACGCTCACCGTATAATGCCCCAACAGTCCTGATAAAGAAGCTCGACGGTTCGAACCGCTTTTGCGTAGATTTCAGGAGATTAAATGAGGTACTGGCCGCCGACGCCGAACCGATCCCCGCGCCGACTGCCTCATCGCGGAGGTGGCAGGCAAAAAGTTCTTCTCTAAGATGGACCTCGCGAAGGGCTATTGGCAGGTCCCCCTGGACGATCACTCAAGGGAAAAGACGGCGTTTTCGGCTCCCAGTGGCCTTTACCATTTCAGGAACATGCCTTTCGGCATCAAGACCGCCCCAGCCGTCTTTGCTAAACTGATGAGGAAGCTCCTAGATGGGATAGACAACGTCTATCATTACTACGACGACCTGCTCGTAGCGACCGAGTCGTGGGAGGACCATGTCAAGGCACAGGAGCAGGTTCTCACGCGAATCCGGGAAGCCGGGATGACCATACACCCGAAGAAATGCGAACTCGGCGTCGATCAACTGTGTTTTCTCGGGCACACGATTGGAAAGGGGACCCTTGGCCCGATGGAATCAACACTGGACAGTTTCCGCCAAGCCCCACTACCGATAACCAAACGCCAAGTACGAGCCTTTTTGGGCCTAGCGGGATACTATCGTGAATTCATACCGAGTTACGCAACTGTTGCCGCACCTCTGACAGACCTGACCAAAAAACTCGCACCAAACAGCGTTAGGTGGGGATAACGAAGAACAAGCCTTTAACAGCCTGAAACAACTGCTCTCAGAGGCCCCCATCCTACAGGTTGCGGATTTCAGCAAGCCATTTGTACTCCGTACCGACGCCTCAGATCAAAGGGTTGGGGCAGTACTGTTGCAGGAAAAAGACGGGCTTCTGCATACCGCCGCGTACGCGAGTCGCAAGCTACTTCCCAGAGAGAAGGCGTACGCAGCAGTTGAGAAGGAGTGCTTGGCCATTGTATGGGCTATCAAGCGCTTCCATTTCTACCTCTACGGCAAACGATTCTCCGTCCAGACAGATCATCAGCCACTGAAATATCTGAACGAGGCTCAGTTTATGAATTCACGGCTGCTTCGCTGGGCGCTGCTCCTACAGGAGTACGACTTCGGGGTCGAGAGAATTAAGGGAAAAGATAACGTTGGCGCAGACTACCTCAGCCGGGTGTGAGTGAATAGCCATGGGGTGAACTAAACGCGTTGCGACGGCCCAGTTTCACCCTTAGCTAGAAATTTCTTTTTATTGTTATTTTGTGCATTGTTGGTAGTGTTTTGAAATGTTATGCAGCGCAAGATGTTTGCGTGTGGTCGTGTTTCAGTGTTGACTGTTACGACCGAATGTGCAGTGTCGAACTGTTTTGACTAACAGGGACGTGACTGCGTGAGGTGTGCCAGTGCGTGAGGCTTGTGTCGGTGCGCTATCCTGCGAGCCTTCGTGGAAAACTGGTGATACGACGAGGTGGTGCGCGCTGGTGACAGTGATGTGCGGGTCTTTCATCTGAGATGGCTTGTCCGCCAGGAGCGTGTGTGCATGCACGAAACTTTGTGTTTTGTTTGTGAATGTTATTGAGAATATAATTCTTTTCGTGGGGGTTGTGTCACAAAGTTCATGCCTGCCCTGTCCAGCTTTGACCTTTGTTTCCCAGAAACATGTCACGGAGTTGCGTTGACGACATTTTCCCCCCTCCCCCGCGGGAGAACGGCATTCTCACCATAGCGCTGGAGGGGTCACTCAAAACTACTCCCCCCCCCCCCCCCCCCCTCCTAGCATTGTTGCCATACAAGTGGCAAGCGTTTGCAAGTGTTGGGAACAGCAGAAGCGGATTGAATGCCCCGGCACTGTTCGCGGCCCCGAATGACTCCTCGTGGGATTAAGGCATTGTGCCGAATTCTTTCGACATTCCTTCATGTGTTCTTTTTATTTTGGGGAGCGGCATTCCTCTGTGCGTGGCTCCTGTAGACTTTTTTTTCCTGTGTTTTTTTTCTTTTCATTCTTTGCCATGCGAAGGGGGCGACGGGAACGCCGTGCGCTGGGAGTTGGTCTGGAGATTTCGGTGCGTGCGGTCGTGAGTGAGGTCAGCCAGGGAAGTGGTCGGCAAGGAGCCTAGGCGGAGATCTGACGCGTAGAGCGCGGCGACGGTGGTCCCTAAGACGCGAGGCCCAAGTTCGCCCGTATCCGCAAGCCCCCATCAGCCCCGCGACGAGCAACCGCAGCCCGACGCTCCCTGCGACCGGACCTTGCCACTCCGCAGCTAAGCCATCGTTTCTCACCACTCACTTCAACTCTTTTATCCTTGTATTTTTGCTTTCTGTGTTTATCGGTGTAATCCCTTGTACCGTATTTCCGTCTGGTAACATTTTTGTATAGCAATCGCCCTGATGTATCTTTCTTTGTGTTAATTGTTGTGTTAACGTGTTCAATTGGTGCTTGTGTTATTTGCGTCACGTCAGTGTACGGCACTACCTTGTCGGGCATATTGTAATACTTGGTTGTTGTGTGTTTAATTAAATTAATTCGCTACGGAACTTGCCTGCGCCTCATGCTTCCGGTCAACGACTAATCAGGCGTGGCCCCTATCGCCGGTCAGCAGTCGAATCACAATCTTTCGCACGCGGGGTGGAAAAGTTTGTCGCTCCTCCCCCTCCGAACTTACGGAGAGTGCAGTGGTGGGCAGGTTGGCCCGATTAATTGTAACTTCGGCGCCAACCAACACCACAGCCGCCCACGATATCTTGACAGTGTCCCTTCTGCGTCCGCGTCTTTTGCCCTGTTTAAACAAAGTATGAACTACCAACTGTCCCGCACGTCTACCCTTGTAGCCTTCAGGTCAATATTCAGGACGGCTGCGGCGGTCCCATTTCTATGGAGGCGATGGGCTAAAGGCCCGTGTACTGCGCGATGTCAGAGCACGATAAAGAACCCCATGTGGCTTAATTTTCCAGAGCCCTCCAGTAAGGCGTCCGTCATAGCCTTATTCGCTGGCTATATATATATTCAGGAGCATAAAATAATACGTTGCATAGTATACTGACGGGATCCATATTTGTCGGCATGATTTTCTTGAAGCCTAGACTAAGAATAGTAATAAACAAATAACTAATAATAAGGGAATAATAAGAGAAGCGCGTGAAAGCAAAGCGCAAGCCTTTGGTTGAAAACGGATCAGCTGTGTGCACACCCCCCCTCCACCCGAAAAAAAAAAGTGGGCTCCTGTATCTGTCTCTGCCTGCGAAACTAACGCTCAGCCTTGTCCTAAATTTAGAGCCTCCGAATACCAGAGGCTAATTGGTAAAGGTCCGTAGTGAGCTAGCTGTATTTTTAACGGTGACGAACAAAAACCAGGGGCACACTAAATGTTTGGGCCTGTTTTTGTTCCGGACAAGTGCGGGGCAAAAAAGGAAATAAAAATGCAGTACGGAGCAAGAAAAGACCCGTAACACAAAGGAAGGAAGGAAGGAAAAGCGAGCGCTGCTTGTTCTTCGTCTTCAATTAAACGATGAGCTGCCCCTGCCTGGAAGATATATATATATATATATATATATATATATATATATATATATATATATATATATATATATATATATATATATATATATATATATATATATATATATATATATATCTATATATATATATATATATATATATATATGCGTGTGTGTGTGTGTGTGTGTGTGTGTTATTCAGAAGTACAGTGTACTGGAAGTAACTTCGATGTCAGAAACAACACTCTAACTTGAAGTGCGGAGACTTCCAGCCCGGTACAAATGCGAGTGTGATGAAATTCGGCTATGGCACGTATCAGCGACTAGTGAAGTGATTTTGAGGGAGCAACTCAGGATGGAGGAATATAGACACCTAATCTTGGTGGCATGTTTTCTCCTCTATAATGATGCGGAAGACATACTATGCATGATACCACCGCTAAATAATTTATAATAGAATTTTTTTTCTGTCATGCTGTTTTGGATTCAATAGCCGAACGATGGCTGTGACGTCAAAGAGTGCTTTTGTGTCACGTGGGGCATAAATAAAGTCCATAAAATCGCTGCTTCATCGTTTTAATTTACTGCAGTGCTGAAGCCAGCCTTCCTCAAGAGCCGGAATGACAACGAATGAGAAAACAGAGATTATATTGCAGTTTTTTTCATATCTCACGTGACCTCTAAGTACACGTTGGCTGTTGTCCCCATTTGGCTGTTGAAATCGAAACCGAAACAGCACAAAAAAAGAAATGCGATTATAAATTATTTACTGGTCGTAAGAGAATACCAGGTGATAATCCATGTATACTAATGCCTAACGCATCATTACAAACAAGAAAACGCGCACCCAAAGTTAAGGTGTCAATACTCCTTTAGGGTGTAATAGGCAATTATACCTAAAGCAGCGTTTTTAGGACAGCTGGAAAACTTGTCCCCCGGGATGCGGCCCCACTTTCGTTGCCGCTTTCATTGGACGGACGGATGGATGGATGGATGGATGGATGGATGGATGGATGGATGGATGGATGGATGGATGGATGGATGGATGGATGGATGGATGGATGGATGGATGGATGGATGGATGGATGGATGGATGGATGGATGGATGGATGGATGGATGGATGGATGGATGGATAAGGCTGAACCCTTTATATCGGGCGGTGGCTCAAGCCACCTAGCCGTGATTTATGAAATTTTACTCTTCTCTTGATTTTAGCCACCAGTCAGATAACCTTCGCTTGATTACTTCTACCCGCTCAAAATCTACTTTCCCTTCACTGTCCTTAAACCCCAATGCCTTGGATAAATCGGCCCCGCTGCTTTCCACTGTAGGGTGAAGCCCTTTACAGAAAACATCAGAAATCGGGTAAAGAGACGCGAGCGCCAACTCTAGGCTTTTAAAGTACCAAGTTAGTTTTCTTGGCTTTCTCTTCGCCGCCGCAACGCCCATTGGCTGCGCTTGGTCACGTGGAGAGTTGCTTCGTAACCGGTCTACGCTAGCTCGCGCCTTGCATCGTCTGGCCCGGGCGCGGCTCCTTCAAGCCGCGCTCGTCTACGTACTGCAAAGTTCGCGTGCGCTCTACGCCTGCGTTACGGGAGGCCAGGGTGCTCGGGGTTAAGTTTTTGTCTGTAATCTCCGCCGGAACTTAAAGCCCTTCTTTCCGCGGTTCCACGCGGGTAAAATCAGAGAAACACGACGTGCCGCTTAAACCCTCGTAGTTTGGGTTCCTCGCGTGTGTAATATGCGGTTGTGCAGAGTAGATTGTAAACTGTCCCCTATTGATTAGATCACTAAAATATGAGTGTCTGTAAGTAAAACCTTGCAAAAGCTTACAAAGACATTAAATGCTTTTTCTTTCTTTTTCTTGCGGCATACGCACTTTTAATTTTTACTTCAGCCACTTTCTGTTTTAATGCACCGAGATGGAAATATAATCGTCCTGGTGGTTGAGGCATTTTCTATAAGTAAAGTGATCGGTACTGGGAGCACTGTAGCTTTACTTCTTGAATGCGTAACTAATACTCATGTGATAAGCTGTTTGCCAAGGCGTCTTCAACGTGCCCGGCTAAGGTTATGGTTATAAATGCTACTAAGCCGTCTTGTTTCATTAATACAAAAGAGATGAAGGCACAACTTACGTTTGTATTCATTATAAATACGTTTCTGTACGTACGCGAGTCACCGTCTGCTGACGCTCCTCAAGCTGGAAGTAGCAGACGACGCGCCCTTCGGATGGGGTGGATGGATGGAAGGTAGCGTCCCCTTTGAATCGGTGTGATGGCAGTTGCCATCATACTCAGCTTTTCCCCCTTATTTTTGTTTAACTGTTTTGTAATTTATTAAAATTCGCCATTTTCTTTAAATACGTCTTCCTACGCTTCTAACCTTGTCACCTCTCTGCTTTTGAGCCACCAATCTTCCAATCGCCTTTTGCTAATTTCCACCGCAGATTTATTTACTTAACTATTGCTATCTCTAAACCCTAGGGCCTCAGGAAAAGTGACTGTGCCTGCATCGACATCGGGATGGATACCATCACATTTTAGGATGAGGTGTTCTATTGTTTGTACAGATTTACCACACACAGCACATGTGTCATGTTCTTCGTTCAATTTCTTTTTGCAGCTGCGCGTTCTAAGACACCCTGACCTAGCTTCAAAGAGGAGGGCACTGCCTCTTGAGTTATCATAAAACGCTGCATTCCTGATCTGCATTTTCCACTATCGATATAGTTCTACATTATGCTTCTTTTCCATTGAATCTATCCAATTTTTACCTTCCGCGTTTTTAACCTCTCGTTTAATGCTCTTTCTTTCTCCGTCCGCGAGTCTGGCATACTTACTGGTTAGCTTCCTAGTTCTTTTCCGCCAGTGTGAGTCAACGCTCTTTCTGTATAGGTATTTAAATACTTTAGCTGCCCATCTGTTATCGTCCAGTTTCCTCAGGCGTTCTTTGTATAGTGTTTTACTCTGAGCTTCCCGTGCTTCGAACGATGCCCAGCCCATATCCTCCTGTACTGTCTCGTTTGTGCTTTTCCCGTAGGCACCTAGTGCTAATCTTCCAACAGCTCTCTGATTTACTTCTAATCTCGACTGAATTTCTGCCCTGTAGCACAGAACTGCATTCCCGAAAGTAAGCCCTGGCACCATTATTCCTTTCCGAATACCTCTCATGTTCAGTACTTCATACCTGTTGTACCCCCACAATACCGTATGTTTCATTATCCCGGCATCTCTTCGCCCTTTTGCTATGAGAGACTGCTCATGCTTTTCCGTGTACATCTGCCCTTCGTTTATCCATACCCCGAAACATTTGCATTCGGCCACTCGAGGTACTTCATGGCCTTGTATTGTAAGCTCCTGATCAGTTGTATTGTTGAAAATCATCACACCTGCTGGCTTACTTGCGCTAATACTGAAACCTAGACTGTCTCCTTCGTCTCCAGAGCAATTAACAAGAGTTTGCAAGTCTTCCTGGCTATATGCTAACAGTGCAATAACGTCCGCATACATAAAACCCGGTAGTCTTTGCTCAACAACTCTTCCGCCTAATCTGTACAACAGATTATAACCTAGATTGTTTCCTTGTAGCCCTCTTTCCATATTTATCATATAAAGCATGAACAGCAGCGGTGATAGAAGACAACCTTGGCATAATCCTTTGTTTACCTTGACAGTTGTCGTAATCTTAATTCCTTCTCATGTTATTTGAACTTTTTTTCTTGATATATTTCCTGTAGAAAATCAATTACCTCATGACCAATGCCTTCATCTTTTAATATATTTCACAGGAGGTCCCTGTTCACGTTGTTATATGAACCGCTTATGTCCAGGAAGGCTAAATACAGAAGTCTGTTTTCCACCTTAGCTATTTATATGCACTGGGTAAGCACGAACAGGCAATCATTTAAGCGCCTACCACTTCTGAACCAGTTCTGAAGTTCTCCGAGTATTGATTGTAAAACATTTTATTCGCCGGGAAGAGCTTGGCAAGAGGTCGCGTTAAGTGGTCGAGAGTACATAGCCCTCGACGACTTTGTCAGCCCACTCCACCGCCAAAACTGGCGTTCTGGGGTCAAAGCTAGCCAGCACGGTCTCCCACCGCTCGAGACAAGGAGCTGTAACTAGATCACCCGGAGGTGGCTCTATTTTGCAGTCCCACAGGATGTGATCGTAGGTAGCACGTTGGCCACAGTGTTTGCAGTTTGGGTTGTAAAGATCTGGATAAATGTGCGCGAGGAGTGATGGGGTGCGTATCGATCTCGTCTGTAGACGACGCCACGTAACCTCTTGTTCTTTAGTAAGTCTTTTGTCTGGAGGGGGGAAAATTCTCCTCTCTAGTTTAAAATGATTGGTGAGATCATGATATGTGATCATTGAGTCCTTCGTGAAATTCAGGGAGCCAGACTCATCCACTGCCCGGTCGACGAAACCTCGGGCTTTATTGTGGGCTGCCTCGTTCCCCGGATTCCCCGAATGGGCTGGGACCCATATCAATTCGGAATAATTTGGTGAGAATTTGGTTGCGTTAAGGATTCTAAGGGAGGTGTTTGTAATTCGCCCTTTAGCGAAATTATTGATACCCATTTTGGAATCGCTGAGGATGATGCTCCCTTGGGTATGTGCTAGGGCGAGGGCTATAGCCGCCTCTTCTGCCGTTTCAGAGGATTTCGTTTTGATTGTCGCCGAGACGATGTGGTCACCATTCTCGTTCACAACCACAACTGCAAAGACATTGGTATTTTTGTATTCTGCCGCATCTACATAAAGTGTTGCAGCGCACTGTCTGTATTTCTTATGTAAGGCTTTGGCTCGTGCTTGTCTTCTACCCTCATGGTGTAAGGGGTGCATGTTTTTGGGGAGTGGTTTGATTAGTAGGGCCGTCCGATAGGCGCGGGGTAAGTCTACTTTAGCATCGTTATTCGTAGGTTGAAAGTTAATTCCGAGCCTGGTAAGAATACTCCTGCCAGTTCTGGAATTGGCTAATCGCGCTGTTTGAGCCATTAAATGGGCTTCTTTCAGTTCATTGTAGGTGTTATGTATTCCTAACCTCATAAGCCTTTCGGTTGAGGCATTTAGTGGGAGTCCTAACGCAGCCTTATAGGCCTGCCGTATCATGCTATCCAATTTGTCCTTTTCTGCTTTCGAAAATTTCAGATAAGGGGTGGCATAGAGTATCCTGCTCAGCGCAAAGGCCTGCACTAGGCGGCATAAATCTCTTTCCCTCACCCCTTGTCTGCGGTTAGCTATGCGGCGGAGTAATCGCGCCGTCGCTTCTACCGTGCGTTTTAGCTTAGTGAGTGTGTCAGTATTTTTTCCATTTGTTTGTAAATAGAACCCCAGTATTCTCATGGTCTGTACCTCTTTGACAGATCGTCCATTAACATAGACGTTTATTTGCGGGGGGGATGTCGTGGTACGCCTACCTCTTTGTTTACGACGGATCATTAAATAATAATTGGTTTTTTGGGGAAAGGAAAATGGCGCAGTATCTGTCTCATATATCTTTGGACACCTGAACCGCACCGTAAGGGAAGGGATAAAGGAGGGAGTGAAAGAAGAAAGGAAGAATAGGTGCCGTAGTGGAGGGCTCCGGCATAATTTAGACCACCTGGGGATCTTTAACGTGCACTGACATCGCACAGCATACGGGCGCTTTAGCGTTTTTCCTCCATAAAAACGCAGCCGCCGGGGTCGGGTTCGAACCCGGGAACTCCGGATCAGTAGTCGAGCGCCCTAACCACTGAGCCACCGCGGCGGGGGACGGATCACGAAGAGTTCAGATTTAGAGTTCAGATTTTTGCTCAGAACAAGTGAGGCCGGAATCCCATGCGCATGCCTCGATGATGTCCACAGCTGCTTGGAGTGTGTCTTCTATGTAGCCTTCGCATCCTTTGGTTACCCAAAGTGTGATGTCATCTGCATAGAACGTGTGATGTAGGTCTGGTATTTGTGCCAGTTTGGGGGGAATTTTGATGAGGGAGAGGTTAAAAAGGAAAGGGGACAGGACGGAGCCCTGTGGCGTTCCTTTACTTCCTAGTTTGATTGGGGCAGACTCTATTGTTCCGACCGTTATCACTGCTGTTCTGTTAGTGAGGAAGGATCGGATGTAGTTGTACGTCCTTTCTCCGGGGTTGATTTCTGACAAGTTTGTCAAGATGGCTTTGTGGGTGACGTTGTCGAAAGCTTTAACAAGGTCTAAACCCAATATTGCTTTCGTTCCTGTTCCCTCGTCAGCTTCAATTATGTCCTTGTTAAGCTGCAAGAGAATGTCCTGGGTAGATAGTTGTGCCCTGAATCCTAACATTGTTTCAGGTAGGAGGTTCATGTCCTCCGCATAGTTTTGGAGCCTATTGAGGATGACATGCTCCATGAGTTTGCCTAGGCATGATGTTAATGAAATTGGGCGTAGATTCTTAGTGCTGAGTTTCTTACCCGCTTTAGGAATAAAAGTGATTTTCGCGTGTTTCCACTCTGGTGGTATGTTGCCTGCATGCCAGTATTTGTTCATAAGGTCTGTAACCGCCGCGATCGACGTTGCGTCTAAGTTCCTGAGAGTCTTATTTGTTACTTTGTCTGGTCCTGCCGCAGATGTTGTCCGCAGTTTTCCAATTGCGTACCAGACCTCTGCGTCTGTGATGTCTGCGTCTAAATTTGGATTTGGAGTCCCCCGGTAGTCTGGTTGTGTGGTACTATCATCCGTGTTTAGATAACGTTCTGCTAGCTTTTTGATTAGGTCTTCAGTTGTACCCTCATATTTATGTATGAGTCTGTACAGTTGACTTTGTTGCACGGGACGTGTTTGTTTTGGATCGAACAGGTGTCTTAGAAGATGTCATGTCTTCTTATTTCCGAGCTGTCCATTGACGCTTTCACATATTTGGTTCCATTGTTGTGTTTGGAAAGTAAGTGTATGTTCCTCGATTCGCCTCTCGATTTCAGCGATCTTTTTGCGTAGTCGCTTGTTGTGTTTTTGCTGCTTCCAGCGTTTTTGGAGGCCTTTTTGTGCCTGCCACAGGTGTAACAGTTTTGAGTCTGCAATCTGCTCCTCCTTCTCAACTGGCACCACAACGCTAGTGGAGCTGACATCCTCATTCAGGGAGATAACCCAGTCGCTAAGGTTAGAGATCTCCTTTGGAGCTGTTTTGTCGCGAAGTGGCCTGAACTTGTCCCAATCCGTGGTTCGTATTTCTTTTGCTTTGTTTTTAAGTTTTGTCGTGGGGAAGGTGATGCTAAGGATGAAGTGATCACTACCAAGGTTTTGCCCGGTGTTGACCCACTTTGCGTCCTTGACGTTTTTAGAGAGGGATAAGTCTGGAGATGTGTCTACACATACACTGTTACCCATGCGTGTGTGGTCGTTCGGGTTGTTTAGCGTTGTGAGCCCTAGTGACTGTATGATTTGCCAGAGCAGGTTCCCTTTCGGAGTTGCTTTGGTATATCCCCATGCTGGGTGTTGAGCGTTGAAGTCTCCCACAATTAATAGTTGAGCCCTAGCAGCCAGCTTTACTGTGTTTATCAACAAGTGTGGGAGTCCATTGCCTTTGTTTCTGGGAGGGTTATATACATTAAGGATGAAGAGATTTGAGCCTCCTTTTTGCCTTGGTACTATTTCAAGTAGGGTGTAATCTTCTTCCGAATCATTTATAAAATGTTGAATTGCGGTGATATTTCTATGCACCAGAGTGGCTGTGAAGGAGCCGGATGCGTTACTAGTATCATAATGAGGTGGCAGATATGCTTTATAGCCTGGCAGTGTAGCCCTGCCGCTAGCTTCTTGCAATGCAATCACGTCTGGGGTTGGAACAGACGGTGCTTGTTGGATGTGGAGCTGCAAGTGGGCCCGCTTGCGGCGGAAGCCTCTGCAGTTCCATTGCCAAATTTCAACTTTTTGGCGTGGTGCCATGTTGGGTTATAGATGGTTGTGGCGTCGTGGACAGATCCAAGGTGGGGGGTAGGCGGGCCTCGATAGTTGTAAGCCTATCCATTATTTGCTGCATGCAGGTGGCTATTTGGGATACCTGTCCCTTTAGTGTTGCAAAGCGAATATCTATCTCTGCAAATTTGGTAGTAACGAGGCCTTGGAAGGTTGCTTGTTCTGTTCATATAGCGCTAGTTCTCTCTGACAGAGTATTGATGTCTGCCCTGAGTTTGGTAGGCGCTTTCGACGGCTGCGGGGTGTCGGCTTCGGAAGCCTCGGCCTTTCTTTTGGATTCCTCGCCTTCTTTTGTAGGATGCGGTCTTTTAGTTGCTATTCTGGCGTCTGTGTCCGTCGCGTTATGGGCTGAACACTGGGACGCGTTGGAGGGAGTGTGGCATTAGTAGGTATTCTATTCTATTACTTTCTAAATTTTTCAAATCACGCGCGCGGTTCCGAGGTCATATGACAGGAGGAAGGAACCGGAAGAAACCGCGGACCACTTCTTGCGATCGAAACCATGGCAACGGAACGCCGCCTCCGTGGACGCCGCGCACGCCGCGCCCATGAGCCCTACCGCTGGCTCATGAGACACGTGGTGCGATTTAGTGGCTCCGTCAAAGCGCGGCCTGCGCGCCGCAACGTGGGTATTGTGAGGTGACTTTTTGGCTCCAGAAGCATTTAAAAGCTCTCAGCTGCCTGCAGAATTTTGTGTAGTACATGGGTTACCATCGGCCAGTCATAGCGCGCTGACTTGAGGACCTTGCAGCGCACTTTTGCTTTCAACGCTGGGAATGAAGATCGCCGAGGCCCGTCGAGTGCTCAGCGTGTACACGTTCTCCTGCTGTTGTCTGTGAGAATTTCCCCGGTTCTTTGCGATGGAGGACATCCGAGTGATGCTGAACTTCGACGTGCCTTGCGTCCAGCGCAAGGTGAGTTCCCGGCGCCTGCACACGTGGCCTGCACCCGGCATGTGTCCAGTCAGCAGCAATTTCAGCCCCGTCGCTGCTCGCGCTGGGTTTTGTGCGCAGCTACAACGACACGCTGAACATTTATTTGCCTCCGCAAACGAGAAGTGCCGGTAATTTGGGACGTACAGTAAATTTCGCTCCCCTTGCTGCACGGTTCGCTTGTGAAGGCAAATAATTCTTAAGAGCCCCTCGCTGTTACTATTTCAGGGCACGTTTGTCAGACTGTTGTGCAACATAAGCGCCGACCACAAGAGCACTTCTGCACGAAATTATTTGGCAGAGGTAGCTTAACCCGCGTGTCGAAGTTAGTGCCAGCGTGCGAGAACGACTGCACCAGCTGACGTCGTTCTCGCTGCGGGATGCGAAACCTTTTATTTTTTTCATCGGTCCCATGAAAGGCCGGAACTTGAAATTGACGCTGTAAACGATTTATTATTTTACGCCACATCTCATTTAACTCGTTACTGACAATGGTATGAAGCGTCAGCTTGAAAATCTCGCGGAAAAGGGCGAGGTAACGGGTTGGACGACTCCGTCATCCTGTCTGTTGCTTCTCGGTGTTCCGTGTAATTTTCTAGCTGACGTTTATACGATCGGTACCAACAGGCTCACTTTCTTGCTTCCCTGCCTGCGGTCTTTTGTTTTGGTAGCAAAAGCAAACAATTGTTTGCAAAAATCCTTTCTCCCGCCAGCTGTCCATGCTTCGATCTGAAAGCATGTAGGGTTGGAGGCGCCAGGTACACAGCTGGAAATTTTCTACAAACTAGGAACCATAAACTTACGGCGCGTTTTACTCATTTACAAGTTACCCTTCCAGCTGTTCTGAACTGAATATTTGTTTCAACAAATTATGGAATCGCATTTTTAAGAATGTTGTGAACACAATTCACTTCATACTTCTGATTCATGCCAACGAGAAACTTTGGTTGAAGAGTTTCGAAGGGAGGCTATAGCAGATACATGTCAATAGGAAAGGCACAACCAACAGAGCCCTTGTGCCTTCTCCCTGTTTGTATGTGCTGTTTGTAATTGTGTTCAGTTGGACAAGCAACTAGACCCAGTTAACCAAATGCTTAATAAGGTCTAGTCTGCAATAATTGCTTGAAAGGCAACTAATTCTTCTGAAATGTTCACTTTTTGACTCTGTCCATTTGTTCACTGCTTTAGAAATAGCTTTATCACTATGTATCCAATGCAACTGCAGAGCCGTTGTTGGAAAAAAGTACAATTTATGCACTTGTCAAGATTGCTCAAATGTCATATTTTGGTACACACTAATGGTTTTCACCACTCTCTTGGTCAAGCTTTTTGGGGCACGAAAAGTAGAGTATGTGCATGATAGGATGTGGCTTCGAGGCCCAAGCCACTCACAAACAATCTTTCCGTGCACTTTACTGAAGTGTGGGGAGCACTGCACAGCATCTATTGCTGCATGGCTGGGTTAGTCTGCACTCAGCCTTATGCTAATAGTGCATTTGGCACTGTGTTTTGGCCACTGGCTGCAGTGTTGACAGCACAGGTGTAGGTCATCCAAATTTACCGTTGATACTTAATTCTCGATGTGCTGGTCAGCAAGTGAACAAGTTTATTGATTGGAAGGGCCGAGAGGTCAGCCTTAAAGAGGAATGTGTGGCCTGCTTTCTGCACTGGGGAAGAAGAGAAGGAAGTGGGTCGTTATGAGTGATGATGTGGTGAGAAGAGAGATGGGAATATATATACAGGCACATTCATTGGCAGGATGCAGCGATGGCATAGAGGTAGAGCATTTGCCTTGCGTGCAGGACGACCGGGGTTCGAATCCCGGGGCTCCGCTATTCTACGCCGGGTTTGCAAAAAAAAAAAAAAAGCGTGTTGATGGAATTGCATATCCAGGCCTGGGGTGCGGCCTGATCTCGCTGACCAGAACCGACTGTGCCCTCCCTCACCAGAACAGGATTTGGCCACCCTGGTATAGTACTTGGCCACAACTTTTTACCAACAAACCAATTAACCCTCGGCCCTCAGTCCCAAGTGGCTGCGGAGCAACTGACCAAGGCGGCGGTCAGACCTGTGACACAGCGGAGGATGCTAAGAATCAGGACAGGCCGCCATTGGAATCTGAACCTGGCAATGTTTAACGCTAGAACCTCATACAGTGAGGCTAGCCTAGAAGTACTGTTCCGAGGAAATAGCGGGCATTAAATAAGATGTCATAGGCCACAGTGAAGTTAGGAGGACAGGTGAGGCGTATCTAGTACTAAAGGGCGGGCACATACTGGGCTTTTGCGGATTAGCGATTAGATAAGAACTTGGTGTGGGACTCCTCATCAATAAGGATATAGCTGGCAACATAGAGGAGTTCTACAGTATTAACGAGAGGGTGGCAGCTATCGTAATTAAGCTCAATAAGAGGTACAAGCTGAAGGTGGTGTGGGCCTACGTGTCTACATCCAGCTAAGATTACCAGATCGTTTAAAGCTTTTATAAAGACGTGCAATCGGCAATGAGCAATGTAAAATCACAGTGCACTGTACTGACTGGCGACTTCAATGCGAAGGTAGGAAATAAGCAGGCTGGTGACCAAACAGTAGGCGACTCTGGGATAGGTTCTAGGAATAGCAGGGGAGAGTTATTAAAAGAGTTCGCAGATAGAAATAATTTACGCATCATGAATACCTTCTTCCACTAACGAGAGAACAGGAAGTGGACCTGAAAGATCCCTAATGGTGAGGCTAAAAATGAAATCCACTTCATACTATGCGCTCACCCTGGAATTGTATAGCCCCAATGGTGAGACTAAAAATGAAATCCACCTCATACTATGCGCTCACCCTGGCATTGTACAGGATGTGGAGGTCGTCGGAGAGATGCGGCCTAGCAACCACAGAATGGTAAGGTCTCAAATTAGCCTAGATTTGAAGAGGGAACGGAAGAAACTAGTGAAGCGGAAGCCCATTATTGAGTTAGTGGTAAGAGGGAAAGTGGAGGAATTCAGGATTTCACTCCGGAACTGAGGAAGATGATCTTAATGTTCAAACAATGAATGATAATCTCACTGCTATTATTACGGAGTGCGCCATAGAAGTAGGTGGTAGGATGGTTCGGCAGGATACCGGCAAGCTATCTCAGGAGACGAAAGATCTGATTAAATAGCGCCAAAGCATGAGTGTGTCTAGCCTTATAGACAAAATAGAACTAGTAAGTTAATAAATAAGCGCAAGGTAGCTGACATAAGGAAGCTTAATATGGAGAGAACCGAGCATGCTCTAAATAACGAAGGTAACCTAAAAGTGGCAAAGAGGAAACTAGGCATAGGCAAAAACCAGATATATGCTTTAACAGACAAGGAGGGCAATGGCATTAGCAATATGGATCAGATAGTTAAAGCAGCAGAAGAGTTCTGCTGAAATCTATACAGTAGCTAATGTAATCAGAACGTTAATGAGAACGGCAGTAGCGAACAGCAATGCGCCATCCCGTCAGTAACGTAAGAGGAAGTAAAGAAAACCTGAATGCAAAGGGGAAAAGCAGCTGGTGAGGATCAGGCAACAGCAGATGTGTTGAAGGATGGAGGGGAGATTGTGCTAGAAAAACTAGCCACCCTGTATATGCAATGCCTTATGACTTTGACCGTACTAGAAGCTTGGAAGAACGCTAATATTATCTTAATTCACAAGAAAGGAGGTGCCAAGGACTTGAAAAATTACAGGCCAATTAGCTTACTGTTCGTTGCCTACAAGGTATAAACTAAGCTAATTGCTAATAGAGTCAGGGCAACCTTAGACTTCAATCAACCAAATGATCAGGCAGGCTTTCGTAAAGGATATTCCACAACAGATCATATTCACACTATCAGTGAGGTGATAGAGAAAGGCGCACAATATAACCAACCCCTATATATAACCTTTATTGATTACAAGACAGCATCCATGCAGGCGTTGTGGGATCAGGGTGTAGAAGAGCCTTATGTGAAAATACTGGAAGATGTCTATAGCAACTGCTTGGCTACCATAGTTCTCCATAAAGTCAGCAATAAAATTGCAATAAGGAAGGGCGTCAGGCAGGGTATACGATCTCGCCAATGCTAATCATTGCCTCTTTACAGGAGATGTTCCGAGACCTGAATTGGGGAAAGTTAGGGATAAGAGTTAATGGAGAATACCTAAATAATCAGCAATTTCCTGATGACATTGCCTTGCTGAGTCACTCAGGAGTTGAATTGCAAAGCATGATCAATGAGTTAGACAGGCAGAGCAGAACAGTGGGTCCAAAAATTAACATGCAGAAAACCAAGGTAATGTTCAACAGTCTAGCAAGAGAACAGCAGTTCACAATTGGCAGCGACGTGCTGGAAGTGGTAAAGGAATGCGTCTACTTAGTGCAGGTAGTGACAGCTGATCCGGATCATGATAGTAAAATACCTAGAAGAATAAGAGTGTGGTGGAACGAAGTTGACAGGTTCTCTCAGATCATGAATGGCAGTTTCCCAATATCCCTCAAGAGAAAAGTATACAACAGCTGTATCTTGCCAATACTCATCTACAAGGCAGAAATGTGGAGGCTAAGAAAAAAGTTTGGCTTAATTTAAGAACAACGCAGGGAGCTATGGAAAGAAAAATGATAGGTGTAAAGAGACCGGAAGTGGGCAGAGTGGGTGAGGGAACAAATGCGGATTAATGACATCCTAGTTGAAATCAAGAGGAAGAAGTGGGCTTGGGCAGGGCATGTACTGTGAAGGTAAGATAACCGCTGTTCCTTAAGGGTGACGGAGTGGATTCCAAGAGAAGGCACGCGTAGCAGGGGGCAGCAGACAGTTAGGTGCGTGGATGAGATTAAGAAGTTTGTGGGCATATTGTCAGGACAGGGTTAATTGGACAGAGCGAATTAGAGAGACATGGGAGAGGCCTTTACCCCGCAATGGGTGTAGCCAGGATGATGATGATGATATGAAAAATTATTCTGTCAGTTCTATTCTTGCCAGGAAAGTTAGACGTCCAAAATTTGCAAAAGCACAAATATGCATAGCAAGCTAGCGATATGGCAACCATACGAAGTTAATGAGATGAAGAGATAAAACGTTTTGATACGATGAAGGGTTGTTTGGAGAGCCAAGTCGTTTTAGTCAAGAAAATGGATGGCAGTCTTACATCTTTGTGTATGCCTTTTACAAGGTTGAAAGCTGCATCAGTCTTATGAGTGCACAGGTTGCGTTGTCTGGTCTTGTGTGCGGCACTAATAAAAGGCGGAATGCAGCTGTTGATGCATTGCTTATGTGCTGCTGTGGTGGCTCAGTGGCTGTGGTTCTTAGCTGTTGACACGAAAGACGCAGTTTCGAACCCGGCCATGGCAGTCACATTTCGATGGAGGTGAAATGCTAGATGCCCATATACTGTGCAATTTCAGTGTATGTTAAATAACCCCAGGTGGTCTAAATTGCCCATAGCCCTCCACTACTGCGTCCCTCATAGCCCGAGTTGTTTTGGGACGTTAAACCCCATAAAACCGTAAAACCAAACCACGCATTGCCAATACTTACAGCTGATTTCAGGCTGTCAAATTGTGTGGAAAAACTTTGCTGTGTAATGTGAGCGCATGATTGTGGCGGCGTGAAAAAAAAAGACAAAAACTTGCTGTCTCAAGCTATTCTCTAAAAGCTTGAAGCGTGTAGATTAAGTATTTATTGTTGGCTTAACCAACAAACATGGCTTGATTAAAACCATGTTGGTAAATGAGGGAACCAAAGCATGTCCTGGTTTAGGGCTTTATTAGTATTTTTTTTTTTTTGCAACGTTGGCTCGTTCATGTGGGAAAGTTCACAAGACGAGTACACCTGGGATACACCTGGCTTTTTGCAGGTGCGTATTCAGCAGCTTGGCAGTGCTGTTCGTGGTTTAGGTTGCTGCGTTACGTGGCTGTCATCTGTGCGCATGTGTTCCACAGAGCACACTGGGAACTCATATCAGGATCAGCTAGTCAGCGGCATTTTCATCAGTGTTCCTCTGCACTCTGTTATGGAAGCCTAAATCACCTGCTCGCCTAAACAGAAGCAGGTGATGCTGAAGAGTCGTATCACATGACCAATGTGGTTTATGCGGTTTGTGAAGGGCTAATGCAGCTTTGAAGTAAAAAATGGCCAAAAAACTCGTTTTTTCTTAAAATGGTTGTATCTGCTTGTATGGCTTGTTTCTTAAGCTGTCCGGAAAGTTTCATTTCTGAAATTGACCGGGTAGTAGTCTAAAAACTTTGTTTCGTGAACTGCAGCAGCTCTGCATCAAGTGCTCCAATAATGGCCACTTTTCTCATGTTACTATCTGCCTAGATACTCAGTGTAAGCTGGTTTCTTTACGACTGTTTCATCTATCTTGCCTTGTTTGTTTTTTTGCACTCCTAGGACCATAGTGCAGGTCAAGACATTCTTTGTCTTTCAAATTTGTAAATTTTAATTTCTTGTAAGTAATCTTCTTTTCACTGTAGATATGCTGTCGGACACTGCATTGCAAAAAAATTCGAAACAAAAATTTGTGCTTTGCAAAAAAAATAAAAATAAAAAATGTCCTGACCTGTAGCATTCCAGTAGAAACACAGTGAATGTTAGACCAGGCTTCTTTCACATTTTCTTAATTCTACAGTCTTGTCAGAAGATGTAAGGGGAAAACATATATTATAAAACAATTCGTTGGAGATGAAGCAGTGAACTTTGTTGAGAGTAGTCATAAAATTATTTCAATGTGTTCAAAGACTTCCATATAAGTACATAAAAACAAACTTTTTGCTGAAAGCTGCATCCCCCTTTAAACAACAAGTATGCTGTTGAAGGGTCATTGACATTGTGCACTTCTCTCTGCTGTATAGTTATCACCTTAGTTTGTTCCACAACTTCCACAGTGTTGTGCATAGTTGTAGCTCCTTGCACAGAGGTGGTGTGTGCCAGGGTGCTTTCAGTTGGCATGGCTTGGTGAATGCAGGCGGTACACAAGCTACTCCAGCAGATTGGCCACCATCTGAAACCAGGAGACCCTCCGTTGTCGGCAGAGACTGCTAAGGTGAGCTTTGCACGTGCAGGGCTGGCGTGCTCTCTGGAATCGGATAATGCTGATAGTCAGCGTTAAGAAGCGAAGCATCGCAGCACAGTGAAGGGGAGGGAGGTGCAGCAGCAGAATGTACACTGCTGAAGGCAGAAGTGGTACACACTGTGAGGTTTGGGCGACTCGCTGGTCTTGCGACACCTTTCGGCGTTTTTTTCAGTGAGCAGCACCGCAGGTTGAAATGAGCAAAATCTAGATAAATGGACAAATGATTATTCCCGGCTCGGTGGCTCAGTGGTTATGGCGCTCGGCTACTGACCTGAAAGAGGCGGGTTCGATCCTGGCCGCGGCACTTGCATTTCAATGAAGGTGAAATGCTAGAGGCCCATGTACCGTGCGATGCCAGTGTACGTTAAAGAACCCCAGGTGGTCGAAATTATTCAGAGCTCTCCACAAGGCATCGCTCATAGCCTGAGTTGGTTTGGGACGTTAAACCCTCATATACCAAACCAAACAGGTTTCCGTGAAACTCTCAGTTCCAGTAATTTTGTGATGATGAGAGAAAAAACTGTCAGTCTGTGCCTACATCTTCATAGGCAGGGCCAACTAAGGGTCATGCTACAGTGCACTTCTTGTAGCACTTGCAAAATAAGGTGTCCTGTATTCTGAAGGGTTGGTCTGGAGAATTTAGTTTTGCACCAGGAGAAGACTTTTTGCCAATGCTTGTAATCTTTCTTTATTCCTGATAAAGTTCCTGATTGCTTGTGCGATATAAAATAAGAAATTAAAGCCAGGTTAAAGTCAAGCTTGATTAAGCATGTTTATTTAACTTCATTCTAGTACCAGTGTGAGGGTTCGGCTGAGTGGGTTGTCAATGTTAAAATTTGAAGGGCAACAAACACACGGGCACAAAGGAGACAAAACACCAGTACAAGTACACGAGCGTTGCTTCTACTGAACAGTTCGTTTGCATGCATAAGGTTTTGAACAGAAAATATGGTGGAATGAAGGAAAGGCATTATGATTGTTAACATTGCAATTGCAAAACTGAATCCAAACGACTGAAAAATAAACAACTTGGTGGCCTTCTAATCAGATTTTTAAAGAAAATTTGGTAGTATTTAGAAGTTGTCCCCCCCCACCCCTCCCAAAATTTCAAAAGAGCCCAAAAATTTTGGAAGTAGGCTCACTGCAGAAAATGAATTGAGGCAGATTATTGGGGATTGGTAGGCGGTAAGTGGAGATTAATGGGTGGATTGACGTCGGTTAGTGGGTGGGGTTAGTATAATCCCATATAATAATCCAGTGGAAGGTACACCAACACTGTAGTCCTCAGAATTTCAAATTTGTTAGTGCTGATGATGTCATGGCCCCCTCGGCCAATCGGAATTTCATTACGCAGAAACCCAGTAGTTTTTCCATGACGACAACCTAAGTGGAGCGCTATAACATTAGTAACTCAAAAGGGGGAAAAAAAAAAACAAATAAATCTGTCTCATGTGTTCTGGTGCAGGGTGGCCTCCCTCAGGAAGTGGAGCTGCTGGTGGAGCAGTGTGGTGAACAGGCTGAGTGCTGCGAGGCCCTGGTCTCCTTAGTGGTGGCTGGCCAGCTGGAGTGGCGCTATGCCCTGGGGCAGCTGCTGGGAGCCTGCACGGCCGCCACCCGGTCAGTGCTGCTGCTCTGCTGCGGTCGTTAGAGGAAGATGGGAGCCCCTGACAAAAGCTAACGAAGCGGCTGCCAGTGGCATTTTTTTGTCACTTGTTCTTTGTTTTTGTGATTGATGCACTGTTGGTAGGCCGCGTCCAAGGTTTTACTTCTCTGCATACGCGATAACACTGAGAAGTTGCATGGAGGTTCATGCAGGGCATGTTGGTGCTCTGTTGGCCCACACATAAGATTGATGTGGTAAATCTGTGTCACATATCACGGATGCTCTTGTTTGCCAGCCACGTTTCTCCTTTTGTTATAATTTAAGTGCTGAGTGTGCTGATGGAGTTTGTATTGCAAATAATGCTAGTGAAATTATATATTTCTCATAGTCTGCGATCAGTATGCTGGCAATGTCACTCCTTCACTTGTCTCAAAACTCCGTTTATCTCTAGACTTTTATGTGTCTTTACAGCTTTGAGCTAACGAATACTTCCTGGTCTGGGCTACAGTTGTGCATTAATTTATATTCTTGCTGAGCTTGAGGGAAGGGCCAGCAAACTGCCAACATGTTCCATTTCCTAGGCCGAGTGCCTGTACCTAAGAGAGCTTTTTTTGTTCTTACTTGTACTTTTTCACATTGCCACAGGCACCCAAGCGGAGCAGTGGCGGCTGTTGGTCGCCTGCTGACGCTGCACATGCAGGGGGAACTCGAGGCAGGCCCCTACCACTGCCCCTTTGCCCTCAGGTGGGCCCCCTTCCAATGGGGTGTAAGGCATGTCATCTGGCAGGCAGACAAGCGAGCAAAGGCGCGTCGATGGAAAACTATTTATTGGACAAACTTGCACACGCTGATTGAGAATGACTTGCCAACTTTTATTAGTTCAACATTGCTTAATGCATCTGTTTCCTTTCACTTTGATTTTCCTGAAAGTTTAACGAGTCCCCACCTTTTTCTATGGAGAATAAAGTTAGGGTATTTTGTACACAAAATTTAAGATACTCAGTTTTCGTTCAAAAACATGGTTTATGGCTCATGGGTTTAATGTTCCAAAATGACATAGGTAATGAGGGACACCGTAATGGTGGACTCCGGATGATTTCGGCCACTCAGCGTCGTTCATCACGGACTGACATTGCACAGTACATGGGACTCTAGCATTTCGCCTCCATCTAAATGCGACTGCTGTAGCCAGGATTAAACCCGTGTCTTTTGGCTCAGCAGCCAAGCACCATAACCACTGAACCACTGTGGCGGCTCCTAACAAACTTGAAAAACATAATAACTGCCAGTGGGTAGGTTGCCACTGTTGCCTCTTTCACTAAATGCAGCACCTGTGTGCCAGCAGACATGGGCAGCCATGATGAAAAAAAAAAGCATCATTTAAGTGCAGGATGACTGAAAGGACGAGGGCAGCTAGGGAGGCGTTGCTGAGGTTTTAAAAAAAGGCACCGCAATAACTTTTTGCACTAAACCCGTGCCTTGTTGTGAAAACTGTCAGGCAGCAGGTAGCTACTCTTTTGGGTGCACATCTGACTAGTCATCTACTCTTGCAGATGTGAACTCAGCTCATGATTAGCTGCTGCAGTCTCTGGCCTTCACAACATTGCAAAGTTTTAGTGAGACAGGAGCCTTGGCGTTAACCCCGTAGCAGACATATTTTTTTTTCTTCGAAAATGGTGCCAAAATTGTCATAGTACCCTTGTTGAAAACGTGCTTTGGACAAGGCCTTCTGGCCTTAAACCGGACACAGAGTGTCAGAAAACACATGCCAAGCTTTACTCCTCAGGAGCCATAAATGAGAGCTGGCTTATAATGCACCTGGCTCATCCTAGTCCACTGCGGGATAATGACAGGGACGTTCAAGAACCAAGGCCCATCTGGGCTAATAGTGCTGCACCATACTGCCTGATGGCAGTATGGCGCAAGCTATGCAGACCGTAGTGATACTGTGGCAGGATTGTTGTCTATTTGGGTGCACATGGCTATAGGAAATTGTTGGGAAATAAAAGTTTGATAGACTACATATCTGAAATGCATCCTTTAATGCAAACTTAGGCAAAACCAGGCTGCTTTTACGTGTAGTACTGGTCCCAAATTAGGAAAAGTTGGCTGCACCTCTCGCAAAGGGAACAGCATTTGAGCGCTGCATATTTGGCGGCAATGTCTTCTGCTTTCACGAAGCTCTGGTGGCTTTGTGTAGCTTTTAGCCGAAGAGACCATCCAGTTGTCTTCTGGAAATTAAGAAAGATGTAAAAGATGTAAAGATGTGATGATGTAATACGCACGTACCAGGGCATGCCTGCTTATGGTTTGCCAGTGGCAGTTGGCTCGCACTTCCTGCCTTCTCTGTGGTGGAGGCCATTGGCCGCTTGGGATAAGGCATGAGGTGAGGCCCTGGGACCAACCAGAGCGCATTGGGTGGGAGTGAAAAGGCTTCTCGGTTTCTGCCTAAACGAGAGACTAAGTTTAAATTGAGGCTGAGAAGTGTGCAGAAGTAAAAGAAATTTTGTTCTGGGATGTTCTAGGTACTGGAGGAGCAGTCCAACTGTGTGGCCTCAAATTGGGTCATGCACAGTACTTCGTGGCACACTTGGCCTTTATGGCTGCATGTGGTGTTGCAGGCAGATGGAAAGCACGTGGCATGCTGTGCTGGGATGAACTGTCTCAGGTAATGGGGAGTGGTGCCCTGTACCACTGGAACTTCCTCATTGGCTGCAGGTGCCTCTCAGTAGTGATAAGGTGGCCACTCTTTAATTTCCTTGGGAGCCAGGGATGAAAGAAGAGTGTGCAATAGAAAAAATACTGATGCTTTCCGCCTTCTTCCAGGCAGTGTTGGCAAGAGGAGTGTTTTGTGGTTCTGCGACCCCATCCCTGATCGTACCTCCCTCGCTCACCTGAACCACCTTCCTGACACACCCACCTGCCACGGTGGATTAGCGGCTTTAGTGTTTGGCTGTTGATCCCAAGGTGTCAGGATCGAATTCCTGCACGACAGCTGTGTTTTGGTGGAGGCGAAGTGCAAAAGATAGCCATCTGCTGTGCGATGTCGCCACACGTTAAACAACGCCAGTTGGTCTTAATTGATCCAGAGCCCTTTACAACAAGGTGTCGCTCATAGCTCATGTGTTACTTGGGGCATAATACCCTGCATATATACATCTTCTTGAATGCAGGAGTTTTTAGTTGTGGCTCACTGAATTGATAGGGCACTTTATTCCAGAGAGAGAGACCCTCATCCAGCTCCAGCTCTAAAAGATGCAATGTCTGCATCATTTGGACTGGGGCAGATGGAACCGCTAATCCTAATACATATGGGTGATCTGGGGCAGAGGGCCCACAGTGGCTGATGTGAAGCTGGCATGTAGAAAGGTGAGCTGGGCCATCGGGGGATCATCCTTGTCCCCTGTGTACAGGAGCCACCCCTTGGTGCTGGTGCTCCGTGAGCGTCCGGACTGCTGGGATGCTGTGCTGCAGGCCACCCAAGAGGCCCTGCACACCTGCTCAGGGTAGGCCGCACCATTATAGACTGTGAGCTGGCCAGGGCCCGTGTTCCTGATGCACCGCTGTGTGGCTCTGTTTCCACTCTCAAGTTGCCACTGGTGCACAGCCCCTGACCCGTTTGTTGCACACGTGCAGTGCAGGATTCAGTGGTGACGGAGGGAAAAAGGGTCACTGTGCTGAACTTGCCAAAAAATATTATGTAGGTATTAACTGATGAATGATAGGTGTGACGTTAAGAGACCGGAAGCGGGCAGAGTGGGTGAGGGAACAAACACGGGTTAATGGCATCCTAGTCGAAATCAAGAGAAAGAAATGGGCTTGGGCAGGGCATGTACTGCGAAGGCAAGATAACCGCTGGTCCGTAAGGGTAACGGAGTGGATTCCATGAGAAAGGAAGCTTAGCAGGAGGTGGCAGAAGGTTAGGTGGGCAGATGAGATTAGAAAGTTTGCAGGCATAGGGTGGACGCAGCTGGCAAAGGATAGGGTTAATTGGAGAGACATGGGAGAGGCCTTTGCCCTGCAGTGGGTGTAGTCAAGCTGATGGTGATGACGACGAACTGTAGAACCCCGCTGTAGTAAACACGTTTAATTAAAAACTCGGATGTGCTAAAGTGAAACTGCTCCCATTTCACCTTCTGTAGACTGTACATTTTTTTTTGGTTATAGGAAAGATTTTTTTTAAAGAAACGGCTGTAGTAAAGAGCATCTGGCTGCGGCGACATACTATCAGCAAGAAATGAAATGCGAACAAGACAAGCGAGCCACAAACAGCAAATTAAGATGCTCTCAGCGAGAGAAAGCTCAATACTAGTGGCTGGTAATTTCACTTTGAAAGAGCGAAGACTCTTCTTCCGAGGGGTTTATTAACTTCGTTTGTATTTCCTCTCCCAGAGCTAATATGTTGGTGTTTTTATGTTGCCACCTCAGTTTTCTCGTTCGTGTTTCATTCGTTGGTGATAGTACTTCCCAGATGGATGGACGGAAAGTTGGAGCGGGCAGTGGTTGTTGCCACTATGCTCAGTTTTTTTTCTTTATTTTTGTTTACTCTGCTGTAAGTTGTTAATACAATTCGCCATTTCCTTTAAAAAAACGTCTTCCTACACTTTAAAACTTATGTCACCTCTCTGCTTTTGTGCCAGCAATGCTCCAATCGCTTTTTGCTAATTTCCACCGCAGATTTATTTACATGACTATTGTTATCTCTAAACCCTAAGGCCCCAGGAAGAATGTCTGTGCCTGCATCGACGTCGGGATGGATACCATCGCATTTTAGGATGAGGTGTTCTATTGTTTGTACAGATTTACCACACACAGCACATGTTTCATCTTCTTCGTTAAATTTTTTTCTGTAGCTGCGCGTTCTAAGACACCCTAACCTAGCTTCAAAGAGGAGGGCACTGCCTCTTGAGTTATCATAAAACGTTTCCTTCCTGATCTGCCTTTTCCAGAATCGATATAGTTCTACACTATGCTTCTCTTCCATTGAATCTATCCAATTTTTACCTTCGACGTTTTTAACCTGTCGTTTAATGCTCTTTCTTTCTCCTTCCTCGTCTCTGGCAAACTTACTGGCCAGCTTTCTAGTTCGTTTCCACCACAGTGTGTCGACACTTTTTCTGTACAGGTATTTAAATACCTTAGCTGCCCACCTGTAATCGTCCAGTTTCCTGAGGCGTTCTTCGTATAGTGTTTTACTCTGAGCTTCCCTTGCTTCGAACGATGCCCAGCCCATATCCTCCTGTGCTGTCTCGTTTGTGCTTTTCCCGTAGGCACCTAGTGCAGATCTTCCGACAGTAAGCCCCGGCACCATTATTCCTTTCCAAATAGCTTTGAGGACTTCATACCTGTTGTACCCCCACAATGCCCTATGTTGCATTATCCCGGCATTTCTTCCCCCTTTTGCTTTGAGAGACTGTTCGTGCTTTTCTGTGTACATATGCCTGTTGTTTACCCATACCCCGAGATATTTGTATTCGGCCACTCGGGGTATTTCATGGCCTTGTATTGTAAGCTCCTGATCAGTTGTGCCATTGAAAACCATCACACCTGACTTAGTTGCGCTAAAACTGAAACCTAGACTGTCTCCTTCGTCTCCACAGCAATTCACCAAAGTTTGCAAATCTTCCTGGCTATCTGCTAACAGTACAATATCGTCTGCATACATTAAACCCGGTAGTCGTTGCTCAACAACCTTTCCGCGTAATGTGTATGACAGATCATAACCTAGATTGCTTCCTTGTAGCCTTCTTTCCATACTTATCATATAAAACATGAACAGCAGCGGTGATAGAGGACAACCTTGCCTTAATCCTTTGTGTATCTGGACAGTTGTTGTACTCTTTATTCCTTCCCATGTTATTTCAACTTCATTTTCTCGATATATTTGCTGTAGAAAATTAATTACTTCATGACTGACACTTTCACCTTTTAATTTGTTCCACAGGAGTTCCCTGTTCACGTTGTCGTATGCACCGCTTATGTCCAAGAAGGCTAAATACAGAGGTCTGTTTTCTGCCTTAGCTATTTCTATGCACTGGGTAAGCATGAACAGGCAATCATCTAAGCGCCTACCACTTCTGAACCCGTTCTGAAGTTCTCCGAGTATTCTATTACTTTCTACCCATGACTGCATTTTTATTTTCACTGCCTGCATCGCCAGCCTGTATGTAACTGATGTTATCGTAATCGGTCGGAAGGATTTTATGTTCGTCTTATTGCCTTTTCCTTTATAAATCAAATTCATTTTACTCTGTATCCAGCTGTGCAGAATTTGCTGATTCGTTATGACTGCCTCCAATACTTTTATCAGCGTTTCCTTGCCTCTTCGGCCAAGTTCATTAATTAGCTTGATTGGAATTTCGTCGATCCCTGCTGACGTACATCTTGGAATATTTGCTTCCGCCTTTTTCCAGTCAAGATTCGTCAGTTCCACGCTGTTTACTATTGTGCGTTCCTGTGTTGCTCCCTCATTTGGGGTGATAACTCTATCGTCTTTCTTAAATGACTCAGCTATAACTGATGAAATGTAGTTCACAGCGTCATCTCCCTCTAAACATTTTCCTTCGGCATCGTGAATCTGTTCCTGCTTTTTGTGATTCGCTTTGCCCAGCCAGCTTATATGGTCCCAGAATTTTCTTGGCCCCCCCTTTAGTTGCATCGCGAACTTCAGCCAACCAGCGATCAGAGGACTGCTTTATTTTAGCCTGGACGAGGACCTGCACTTGCTGTTTCTTTTGTCGATAAGATTCCCATTTTCGGCCTATTTCCTCTTCAGATAACTGCGCCCTCTTTGCTTCTCTGTGTTCCCGTGATGCCAACCGTCGTTGTTCGATGGCCTCCGTAATTTTCTTATTCCACCAACTTCGTGGCTTCCTCTTTCCTCTCCAGTGGTTTACTCCTTTTACTTGTTTTATTTTTGTACTAATGAGGAGTTCTAACTTATTATAATCCCACTTTTCCATGGGATGTGTCTCTATTGCTTCCTCTATGCATGCCACTATTTGTGCTATTTGTTCGTCATTTAATTTTGCATACTCTTTTTGACTCCCCTTCATTTCTGTTTTGAGCAGGGCTCCAAACTGTAGACTAATACGCTTATGATCACTACCGAGGCTGTACTTCCCCTCTTCGTCTATTTCCATCATTGCGAGCTTGCTATACATCCCCCGCAAGATTAAGCAGTAGTCAATGGTCGTTTGCCTGTTACGGGATTCCCACGTGATTTGTCCTTCACACTTAGTTTCTCTATATACAATAACCGCGGAATGAGGGCAACGCGGCTCGCGGGAGGCCGAAATTCGGAGACAAATGGATACCAAAAACGATAAAACGGTGCTTTTTTGAGATAGCTTCACCACCAAGCTCGGAAGATCTGAGGCGAAGCCAACTTCTTGAACGCTCTGGGGCCGTGACGCAAAGCAGGCAGCGCGCACGAAAAAGAAAAAAAAAGCTGGCTGTGAACGCAGCAAGAAGGGGGCGCGGGTCGCTGAGGATGAAAAGACTAAACATGCAGTGAAGAGTAGGGCAGGGAAGAGCAGGGCGAAGATTCGCAGCACGGCCGCGCGAAGCAGCTGCAAGAAACGGAGGCGCGGTCGCACTCCATGAGCGGTACCTCCGCGCCTCGTCTCTGTCGCGCAGGTTTCTTAACTGTTGCCTCTTAACGATGCTGAGGCTGCGGTAAATGACTCCGTGTTCACGCAAAAATTTGGTTTCCACATGCAATCAAACTTCTATTCGTAGCTACATTGTATTTGTGAAAATGCGGTACTTCCACAAGACGTAAACAAAATCGAAAACTTTGTAACATGAGATAAGATAACTGAAAATAAATAATTACCACATACGTGGATGATTAAATTAGAATGTAAGTTATTTCTGAGTGTTCCATTTATGAACCAACACCGTGTTTAGTAAGTAGCCAATTAGTTACCAACAACTGATATAGTCATCATCATCAGCCTGACTATGCCCACTGCAGGGCAAAGGCCTCTCCCATGTCTCTGCAATCAACCCTGTCCTTTGCCAGCTGCGCCCACCCTGTCAGTGGAAAATTCTTAATCTCATCAGCCCACCTAACCTTCTGCCGCCCCCTGCTATGCTTGCCTTCTCTTGGAATCCACTCCGTTACCCTCAAGGACCAGCGGTTATCTCACCTTCGCATTACATGCCCTGCACAAGGCCATTTCTCCCTCTTGATTTCGGCTAGACCCTTATATGATAAATATTTTTGCTGGTCCAAGTCACTTTACTATAGAGGGGTTCTGCTGTACTGTGTGCAATTAAAGAGACACTGAGGGCAACTCCGTTCCAATATTCTTCGCAGTAAAAATTTATTCTCAGCTCTTCCTAGAAGTGTTGACCAGACAAGGGAAGGGAAAGAGGGGCTCGTTATGACGTACGTGACGGAAGCCAAAAAGTCACAAAAACCAAGGAGCATAGGGGATGTATTTTTTAAGATTAATTTGTGGGGGTTCATCAATGGGAGATTAATAAAAGCAGAAGCAAAAGCAACCACATGTCACCAGTGGGATCCGAACCCACAAAATCCGAATTTCGCGTCCGGTGCTCTACCAACTGAGCTACGGCGACAGCTGTCCAATATTTTGCTTTCGGGGTTATTTATGTATAGTGTAAGCAGTTTTTGTGGTTTTTGTTTTTTTTACTTCCCAGCTTTTCTCTCTAAATTAAGTTTTTTTTTTAGTGTTTAGATCGTTTTCTTTTTTTTGTATTGGCCTTAAGCCCGGTAAAGCGTTGCTGGTCCGGGCTCCCTCCCTCTTTCATTTATGTTTTTTTTGTATTTTTCTGGGAGGACCAATAAAAGGGTAAAAGGGCCTCCGTCATGCATGGCAATGTTGACGTTTGTCCTGCAGCAAAAGACACATTAATTGCTGAGAAAAATAGATTTGACAATCTTCTCGCCAGTCAGTTCGAACTTCTGATATCTTTACCAAAAAGGACTGGTTGCCGTCGCTTTGAAGTGAATGGCGGTGAATAGTGGCATGCCTGATCCACACTAAAAAATGGTGTCGACGCAAATATTATACTTGTGAAACCAGCTGGTGATGGTGACACTGGTATTTTGTTCCTTGGTCTTTTCAACCTAATGAAAGTTGATTTATGGTAAGAATTGCCTTTTTGTGATTACAGTGTGGTACCTTATCAATATGGGTCACCTTCCATTTGTTTTTAGTGTCCCTTTAGAGGGGAATACTGGACTGTCAGGTAGACTGATAGGTTAATGTCATAGGTTAAGCAAGTAAGCCATTTTTTCCGAAAACAAAACTTTTATGTGCTGAAAAGTTGCGCTAAAGCAAGTGCACAAGGCACCACCACTTGCAGATTTGTACAGCGGTGATGTGACATATTTATGAGCTCCCTCGAGGACCACAATTGTGCTGTCAATGGGCAATTACCATCATAATATGGGAAGTGTGGCAAGAAGCATAGCCAAGAGCGCGAAGAGTCTCATAATTAAAACAGCACAATACAGAGGAGGGAAAGTAAGGTTAGACACAAAATCGAGCAATGAATCTTTTGCCTCACATCCTGCGCACTCAGGCTGTGTGTGGCCATTGTACATAGCGAGTTCAGAACTGCAAGCTCTCAATGGCTTTCACGCTCTTGCTGGGCGACCGGTAAAGCAGTTTCATTCTGACTTGAGTCGCTAAATTGGCTACTCTGTGCAGGCTACAAGCATTCCGAAATTGCAGAGCGTGTTTCTTTTTATTCTTTTAGAATGCTGTCATGCAGACATATGCATGCATGCACACTGTCAACATGTGAAGCGCATGGTCTTCCTTGTTTCCTGTGCAGTGGAAACGGGCATATGAGAAATATTTGAGAAGAAGCACATTTCTATACTGCAACCTCTCATTTGGCCCATTAAAGAATAACTTTCCCAGTGCGGGTAATCATACATGTAGTACATGAGGCACTGGCACACAAGGCAGGATTTTAGTGCCTTTCATTCGAGAGATGTGACATGCAACTTAATTGCTTTAAGGTATACGTGCTTCCGAGAGAAAAACATTGATCAAGATTATAAGTGCATTCTAGAACATACCCTGATTCTTTTCTACTTACAATCCACAGGAAGCAAGTGTGTAAATTGTGATGACCACGGCAGAGTCAATCCCAAGGGTCGTAGTGATAATTGACAGCACACTGCATCATTTAATAAGCAATACACGTGCAATTTCGACTCAGACGTGGTGTTGAATTAAATATGTCATTGTATCACTTGTTGCTCGCATGGTTTTGAGGATCACTCAAAAGGACAGCACACAGTGCACCAAAGGCCACAAGCTCATGTCGTTGTCGCTGTTGTATGCATGCGTGGGCGCGACAGACAGCTTGTTCTGCAGTCTGAGGCTACCTTTGATAACTTCACGTAGTTTCTTTTGCATACAATGAACAGGAAGTGCCGATGTGACCCAGGCTGCTTAGCAATGCTTTAGGCGGCGAGTAGCATTCGTCACCATCATTTTTGGATAACAAATTGTGCCGTTTCTGTTAATGCAAGTGGTCACTGAACATACATCAAGGTAAAATGATTTGAAATCAGGTATTTTTCACATCAGAGAAATCAGGGTCAATCTGCGAGAAACATTGGTCCTGTGCAATGTCAGCAATCCGGCTGTCAAGTGTTGCCCACGTGGGCGATTGCATCGATGCTTCCTACCGAGTTGTCACTAGTGCCATGTAAACAAGCAAAGGTACAACCATTACAAAAGTAAAGAGAACAGTTAATATAAGTAAAGTGCTGCTTGCATTTTATGTCATGCAGAAGAGGAGCACTAGGCATTTGTACGCAGCAGTGTAAGCAAGAGAAATGGAGTGCAGTCGTCTTCATCGATGCATTCCTGGGGAAGTTTCACTCTCATGCGGTAAATGTTCACTGGTGTGCTATTATCTTCAAGCATTCATTTTATTTCATGCACTCACTTACACGAGCTGTTTGCTTAACAAGCAGCTTAAAAAATCCACAGGTATCGAAATCAACAGCCACAGAACTGAAGCAGTCGCAGGGCGCAGCGGTCGGCAGGACAAAGCAATGGCAACAGCTGTTTTTTGGTGCTGACTGTGTTTGGGTTTCAAAGGCACTCAAAAATCTCGGAATATCTCCACAGACTTCATCTACTCAAATGCCATATGAACTGAGTGCCGTTAAAAAAGCACAACTTTGGCAGTTGAGTCATATGATATTCAGTTCAACAGCATTTGAAAAGTCCATGTAGTAGGGGTATTACTTGCATTAAGTGCTATCAGCCATATGTCATACCATGTTAGTGCTCTTTAGGATCGCCTTGCAAGCAGTAAGCATTGAAACTATATATTGGGCGATGTATGACCGAATCATCAGTGAAGAGTTTAATTTCAGAACACATATTATGAGGTTGATCATTTTTATAGATTAGGAATTAAAAGAGGACCGAGAACAGTTCCTTGGGGCACACCAGAAATCACTCTGGGATTCGACTTCGGCACCATGCATAGCGTTCCGCTACCGACGAGCTTCTCTTCTCTGCTTTCGTGCTGCTGCCATTCCCTCCTCTGCTTTCCTTCTCGCACTCTCTTCGCTATTGCTGTCTTTCATTCTCCACTATGCTCCGTGTTCGCTTTCTTCTGTCCTCCGATGTGCTTGTTCGCTTGGTTTAGACAGGAGCAGGTACCTAAGAGCTGCACTCTAAAATGCGCTGAAAATTCTTTCATCAGAGAGTGCAGTGAAAGTGCACGCTTGGTGGTGGCTGTCGCCTCTGCAGGCATCCACTGGTTGCCAGTATTCTTCAAAAAGGACTTATTCCGATAGCTACACGCATTGCCTATTACGGTAGTTAACGTAAAAATTCAACAGGATTTAGGCAATTGCATCAAGCTGGTCCTTCAAGTCGCTCAAAAAGACTGCAGCTACTTCTGGCATCAGTTCCAGAGGCACTTCACCATCTTATACCCCTGTCACATGGGCACCTCAACGGCCTTTGAGAATCAGGTCCTTATAGTATCAAAAGGCATAAGGAGTGCAGCTACACGGCACAAATGTTGCGCCTTTGCAGCTACGGGCCTTGGAGGCGAAGGCACTCGTCCAAGACCTTTTGAGCCTAAAGGCGCGGCCTTCGATAACCTACGATCGCAGTGCTGTCCAACATTAAAAAGTAAAAGCAATGAAAAAAAAAATAGATGCAGCCAACAGTGTTTGAAAACATTGTTAGGTGTGTCTGGCTTTGCTTTTTTTTACCAGTGTTTATATTTTTTGCCCAGATTTCAAGACAGTAAAATTATTGCAGCAACACCAAGTTCTCCTGGTGGCCAAGGCAATGTACAGAACCTGCTATTGCTGATGAGAGTAGCTGGTGCATTTCTTTTAAGGAAGTTTGTAGAATAAAAAAAAACGTCAGCTCAACAGATGAACAGAATATCCCACTTCAGTTTTAAGACACTCACTTCAGCCGCCTCAAGCACAACTGAGGGCGCTAAGCCTCAACGACTGTTTCACCTTTGGGCTGCACCGTGTAGCTGCGTTGCTGTTCCTTTGAACTTTCAGTCCTTTGGTGAAAAGAGGTGCCTTTGCTGGAAAGGCCTTCAGGGAATGCCGTGTGACAGGGGTATTAGTCCTCTGACTCACTGAAGTCCACTTGGCCAGCATCGCCACCAGATGTGGACGAGATCAAACCAGCCTTGTCACCTCGTGAGGATTTGACTGGGTGAGATGAGGTGAGGGAGGATGGGCACATGAAAATTCGTGGGGAGGAGGGTGAGGGAGCAATGACATGCTAAGGTGAGGTCGAGGGAGGAAGATATGATGAGGTGAGGGAGAGGGAGAGCATGAGGCACAGTCTGAGGGTGAAGATGGGGTGCCAGAACTGTAGTCCGGGCTAACGTTCCTTGTCTGTGCAGCCTGTTATGAATTCCTGCTAGTTCTTAGGGCGAAGGTTCCTGGGGAAGACGTGGTTTCTGCATTCAGGAGGTACACAAGACGAACATGAAAGGCAGGGAACCGAATTCGTTCTCCATTGCTGCGCCCGTGTTGTAAGTAAACAAAGGAAGCGCGCACGAATAGCCACAGCTAGGCTTCAAGGGAAAGGAAAAACACTAGAATCGGCAAGGAGCAGGAACGAAAACTATAGAAAGTCGGCATGCTTGGTGAACAAAGGCTTATGATAGACGACCTTCTAATGACCACTGACCCAGCAGCAAGCTGCTGTGACTTAACACATTCTGCTCTTCGAAGCAGCCGCCGCCTTGCGACTTTGAGTGAGTGTCCATGCCTATTACCTTGTACCGTGTTGATGTGTACCAGTACCTGTAGCCAGGCACCTGTACGGGCGCTTCAGGAGAGGGGAGGGGTTGAAAGTAGAATTTCGCAGCTTCTGCCTCTCTGCCTCTGTTGTCTTCCGCCCCTCCTGTTGCATTTTGCGGAACTAGGATGCTCTGTGGACATGAAACTTGGAAGAAGACTGGCACAGTCTGCATGAGTGGCATTGGCGATGAATAACTTAACTGAAACGTGGTTATGTCTCCATAACTAGCGCTCATCTTCTGCATTTCCACGTGTGTTGCAAAAGTCCTTCTTTGTCGGACGGCTCTTACTCACGTGATCTTTTCTCGTGTCTCCCTCCTCTCGTCACCTTTGGGCCCCACTGTGCTGTTGTCTGTGCGTGTTTTCTAGAGGGAGCGGAACAGTGTGAAGAGACTTACTGCTGTGTGCGCTGGGGCTAACCTGAGATCGGGCTTCAGCAGCGGCGCCAGTGGGGAGAGTTTGGTAGAGAAAAGGTCTAGTCCGCGAGAAACGGCCGGTCCTCCTCCGCACATCTAGACAGCAAAGGATCCTTGTGTTGTGCATTCTGTCCAACGGCTCTTCATGTATCTTTAGCTTCGAGAGTTTAATGGTTCCCCCTGCTTATTTGTAAAAGGTGGTTTGGTTTATGGGGGTTTTAACGTCCCAAAGCGACTCAGGCTATGAGAGACGCCGCAGTGAAGGGCTCTGGAAATTTCGACCACCTGGGGTTCTTTAGCGTGCACTGACAGCGCACAGTACACGGGCCTCTAGAATTTCGCCTCCACCAAATTCGACCGCCGCGGTCGGGATCGAACCCGCGTCTTTTGGGCCAGTAGCCGAGCGCCATAACCACTCAGCCACCGCGGCAGCTTTTATTTGTAAAAGAACGAGTCTTCTTTTGCTCACTGTGTCTTCAGTGTTGATATCATCGCACAATTCGAATCATCAGTTATTCTATTAGACAGCCAAAGCTATACAGAGCCGAGACACATCATCTTCTCTTCTTACGGTGCGGAATATAGACTCCGGTTGAAGTTTCCTCTTAAAACAAATTATAATCGTAACATCACTGCTTAGGTTATATTGCTAACATAACTGCGAAGTTACAACATTCAAGTGCCACTGGGAAGACTCTTTGGTGACTCTGAATTTGCTATGTTTACATCTATCTCAGATTTTTTAAACACCCTGGCCTGGCTGGTGACATCTAGTCTCCGCAGCGAGTGTTGAGGGTCTTAAGAAAAATAAATTTTTTTCGTGAAACGAAACAAATGTGAGGCGAGTAAGGCAAGGCCGATGTGCTTTGTCACCGAGTCGCACGTAGGGATAACGAGCAATAGGTGCCCGACAAGGTAAAGTGACGCGATTAGTATATGTTGCTTATGTGATCATCCTCGATTTGTGTAAGCAGGAGTCCTCTGATTTTGTTGCATTCTTTTGTTTTGGGGCTTCCCTTATTTGGACTCAATGCACTATGAATGAAGGGAGCATTTAGTTTTGAAAGCGGAGAACTGCACATTTTCAGACCGCGCATCCGCCGTCAGGCTAGGTTTTGTGCACTCTGGTCTCAAGTTACAACAAAGCTGCATGAGTGAATCAGCTGTCGTTCGAGACATTTAAGCAGAACAGAGTGTGCAGGTGCGTGTGCTTTTTTTTTTTTCATGTGCTTTTGGAAGGGAAGAGACTCGGAAAATAACACAGCGAGCGGACAGCGCGACATAGACTCAAGAAGCGCGTGTTTATGAGGAAATGTGTACCAACAGGTGGCGATTGTTGTAATGTCGTGATAATAAATTTGGCCATGTCCGCCCAAACCGACGTGCTTAAGATGGGAGTTGATGATTGGATGGCTGTTTCGAGTTCGATCCATCGCGGTGTGGGTGGGATGTCTCGCGTTGTGATCATGTTTGCGCTGTGACGGCGGCACTGCTGGTTATGCAATTACTTCTCGCCATTTGGCCTCCTGAATGGGAGCTGTGTGTGCTGTGACTACAAAGCTCATATCAGTGTTATTGGAAGCAGCTCTTGTTTGAAGAAATTCACTGTAACAAGTAGTGAGGTTAGGTGATAAAACGATGTTGCTGTTCTTCACTGATTATGTTCCTGCTTGTTTGATGACTCGGTGACACGTTGCAACGGGCAGAGAGGTCAACACTTTCTTTAACTGTACTCTTTTATTTACAGTTATATCACAAAGTGGCCGGCAGGTACTCCCAGTAAAAGCTACAAGCTCAAACTCTCAAGCAGGCCGGAGCCCAAACCAAGCGGGATCCCTGTCAGCCTCCGACTATTCTAGAGTCTAACACACAAACTACAAGTTGAATACTGTGGAATCAGGCCCAAACCCACCACCAATCGAGATATCTGCCTTCCGCTCTCAAAGAGGCCGGAGTCTGCACCATACCGGGTCTCTGTCAGCCTCTGACTCACTACTGGATCGGACCGTCTCGTTCGGTTTAAATTCGGTCGGTTTATACACTTCCCTCAGATGAACAGTCATTTGGCGGAATTAACAACATCCTGCCTGTTTGAACTGCTAGGCTCTCGAACTGTGCTTGCAATGTCATCGTCTTCATCACCTACCTGCGTTCATGCATGTTAAGTATCTCGTGCTGTGGGTTGAAAACGTGATCTTTATAATTTTCCATCCATGCGTGTGGAAGCCCATCAGACAAGCATGCAGCAAGGTGCACGAAATGACGGGAGATTTGAAGCAGTGAAACTCATTTATAAGACCCGATGCTATTGCAATGTCATCGAGGAATGGTAATTAAGTGACCTACAAACTTTCCTTGTTCTGAGTCTGGGAACTTGTGAATATCCTGGAAAATATGATATGCTGTTGTATTCATTCCCACTTGGATTTTGTGGCATGCATTGAGAAAGAAATGGGTTGGTGCAGGCAGGAAGAGGCGCTGGTGGAGCTGCTACGGCCGGTGTTGGTGCACTGCCTGGCTGGGCCCAGTCAGCCAGCTGGGCACGCATCCCTGCGGCTGTGGCTGTGGCTGGCCTTGGCCCAGCACTGGCCCCGCTGGCTCAGGGCCCTGCTGCCATGGATGCCGGTGAGTGGGGGGCCACCAATGGCATCCTCATAATCATGTCTTGAAAGGGGAACTTTTTTTACTGCCGATTACTGAGGCATTGCCATTTTGCACACTTTTTAAGGAAAGAATAAAAACTGTACGACTGGTTTGTGTTGCCATGTATGCATGTGGCCGGAAACAAGCACGGTACTGCTGAGCTACAAGAGGAAAATGTGACGAAGAGATGCAGGGGCCATTTGCATGGCACCTTGGGTCAGCTGGTTCACATTGCACTGGGAAAGAGCGCAAAGATTAGGGGTGCGTGAATATGTGAAAGTTTGAGTAGTTTGTGAATATACTAGTATTTGCTATTTGATTTGATTTGCACCGCACTTTCACTATTCGAACTTCCTAAACATTCAGAAAATACGAATTTCCCGTTCATCTGACCTCGCGGTGAAACAACACACCATATCCAAACCGCAGTATTTTGCACTTGTCACATGAGTTAACTTGCTTTTTCCTCACAGAATTGACTGCCAGTGCACAGCAAAAGGATGTGTGCTTTGATGCTCCACTGTGTATAAAATCAGTGTGTTGACAGCCATCGATAACTGCTGGTAGATGCTTACAGGCCAGAGAACGGAAGGGCAGCACCATGTAGCACATCGTTACATCATGGCACGTTGCTGGTGGCCTGGGCGTCCGCTTCAGCTGCGGGAGGTGGTTGGTTTGAAACCCACCACCGGACACCCACCGGCAAAAATGGGTACAAGCCACCCCCGGCATGGTGCCCAGCTTCTTCAGGGGTGTGTGCTTGGAGGAGGCTCCGCAAACCCCGCTGCGCCCTTTCGGGGGCAAACCCAGTTTCGAACATTCGGCCTGCCGAGGTGGTGCTTTGTATTTCACTCCCAAGTGAAAAGTTCAACTCAAAGCTCGTACGCTGACGTTTCGGTTAGGATCTCATACGTTGGCTGACATGAGAATGAAAGACCGCTAGGATGGAACTGACTGTGGAGTGCATGCCGAATCACTTCAGTAGAGTATAGATTTATGGACTCGGAACGACGGACTATGCGGCAGAGCACCCATGAGTTCACACGTGCTTATAATTGTGCCAATGTGTCATTCATGCAAAGCTGGCAAGATATGATGTCGTTTAGGATGACTTGGTTTGTGCGGATGATGACGCCGACATCGTTCAGGCATTACAGTAAGCGAAATATAAGCATTCCTCAACTGCCAAGAATATCACGATGATGACCAGCAGGCCGACCTACCACCAGCTCCCATGAACACTTCAACCGCGATTAATTAGATCGCCTCCCCAAAACAGCTTCTTAACAACACGTGTCTCGGCGGGGAGCACATGACCGTGCTGGCGAGATCGGAAAGCGATGTGATATTTTAAATAAGCGAGAATCTTGAATCGAAATCGAAACTCCTGCGCGGGGCCCGGAGAGCTGCTTTGAGTGACGTCAGTGAGGACGACACAGGTTAGCAAGGGAGCCGCATGCACCTGCTGCTGCCCTGCCGTGCTTTGCGAAAAGCGAATCTCTGTGAGAGCATTATGTTGGAGGGAGCATTGAAATTCAGCGATTCTTCCTCAATGTCATCAGGCAGAGACAGCGACGATTCGATAATAAGTTTAGTGCAAGCAATTCCCCATTTGCCAACGACCCACCGTGACGACAGCAGCCCGACCGTAACGATGCTGAGCAAATGCTGCGCATCGCGCTTTGACACTCTTTTTTTTGGGCAGCGCGGGCCACGAGTGTGGGGGGCGGTAGGGTGGGGGGGAGGGGAGGGCTATTTTAAAATTATTTTGTGAGAAAACTAAAGTGTTCTCAGCTGTGCTGTTTGGCACACACAATTTTGACACAGAGAACACGTGATACAAATTTCATTGGCATCTGTGAGCATCAAAAAATCGCCGGAGTCTCCTTAAAGACTTTTTTTTTTTGTTTATGGCATGATCCTTATCATAGTTACCATGAAAGTATGCTTTTTGTGTAGAGTTCAAATATGCAAATAGATTTATAATAGCTCGACTAGACAATGAGCTATAAGCAGTTTTGTGGTTTTAATTGGGGTTTTCATTCCAGGCTCTTAGCCAAAGAATGTTTGTAAATTATTAGACATATGTGTAGAACTGTATCACCCAGTATGCACTTTGTGCAGTGATGCTATTTCTACACTTGCCTCAGTGAGAATGCATTGGTAAAAAAATTTATGAATGGGACATACAAAATAGGTTGGGTGGTAAGTTAGGAAAGCAAATCATCAAAATTTGGACAATATTCAAAAGCCATAAAAAACTACATCACTGCACAACTCTGCTGCTCCCGAATAAATCAATACCCAGCTTGTTTCAATTTCCCAAGGAAAACCAGTGAAAAAGCCGGCAAGGCAGAGATTGTAATCACAAACGGAGATGGAGACTTGGAAGTCTTGTTTCCCAAGTTTTGAGTCGCAAGAAATTGTGTCGTGGGAAAATGGCTGAAATGTTGGCTGGACAGCTCTGAAGCCATCTTGGAGAAGGTTTCAAATGAAAGGGCATGAATTGAGCTTTTAAATAAAAGCAAAAACCTGGCGGTGGAAAAGTGGTTTTGAAATTGCGATCTTGTGATGTGGAACGTCATTTCGAAGTTCGCGCTTTGTTTTTTGGCCGCACAACTCTCAAAATACTTTTTTGTATTTTAATCATGAATTTGTTGCGAGGTATTGTTTGAAGTATAATATAATACGAAGAAAGTTCTTTTGTGATCTGAAGACCGCATCCCCCATTAAGTGGAGAAGCAGCTATTAAAACTATTTTCGTTATTTATGCATGGAATATAACCAGATTTGGCACAGATGAAATATTTTATGCGGATTGCAGGCCTGCATTTCGTGTTTAGCTAGTTGGTTCGATTGTTGAGTGATAAAAATGAATGCCCTCGTCAAGTCTTCCCCCAAGTGGTAATAATTGAGGAGGAAGTGCACAAGCTTTGTTTCTCAGGATGGTCGCAAAGCCCTGCTCTGTTCATTAAAACTGTTAGTTTTTTTTGTAGATGCTCAGCTCTCGTGGCAATAAAAGTTAAACTGCAGCATGCATATTTTCGTTGAAACATATCTTACCAAAATTTCGTTCAAAAACTACTGCATGTGTACATAGAAAAATAGAAAGCTTTATTGCACTCCTTAGCATCTCAGGATTCATGCGCAACATACAGGCTCATTATATAGTGCCATTTGTTTTGAAGTGCTGAAAAAAAAATGAGTGACAGCAACTGGACAAAAGTGAAAGCTGAGAAAATCAACTTTAAAATTTATTCCCTCGCTTGCCTAATTTATTGCTTACCTGCTTTCACTTTCGGTCAGAGAAATACGGCACTACAGCCAGTCGAAGCTGTGATCTTCCGATCTAGTCTGCACGGTGGCTCAGTGGTTATGGTGCTCGGCTGCTGACTCGAAAGATGCGGGTTCGATCTCGGCCATGCTGGTTACGTTTCGATGGAAGTGGAATGCTAGAGGACCGTGTACTGTGCGATGACAGTGCACTTATGGAACCCCAGGCAGTCTTAATTACTGGGAGCCCTCCACTACGGTGTTCCTCATAGCCTGAGTCACTTTGGCACATCAAACCCCATAAACGAGATCTTGTGATCTCTCCTCTTCATGGCGATACTAAGATTGTGGTGATCCATTGTTGGAAACCTGTGGAATTTGTGATGCGTCAGAGCCATCAGAAGTGCGATTCTTTCACAATTTTCGAGACCGCACATAACAAAAATTCATTTGCTAAATTTGTATTGCTTATTTCTCTATAATATTTTGTCACTAAATAGATGGAGCCCCATGGGTTATGAAAAAAAAATAGGAATTGGAAATGTTATCAAAAGGGTAATTTTATTTGCCATGTCCTTCTTTAAATGTGCCTGAGTGGCACAGAGTGTTGAGGAGATGTCATTGTGGATCGGTCTAGCGGTGAGACCCCCCACAAACTAGATCACCTTGTGCGTGCAGCTGTGTGAACAGAACGTGCAGTGGCAGCTGCCGGTGATGGAGCAGCTACTGCCTCGAGCGGAGCCTCCATTGGACGGCCCCTGCTCACTGCAAGCGCTGACTGCCTGCCTGCTGGCCCTGGATGCGGGCCTCGGCTGTGGAGGAGTGCTGCGCGCCCTGCTTGGCCGCCTTCGGGGGAGGCCTAAGGTGGGTCTCGAATGTGACAGTGTTGAGGCTTTCTTTCTGCAGAAAATCTGGCGGCGGCGTCAGCAGTGTGAGCAAAAAGTCCCCGGAGAAGCAGTGTAAGTGGGCCACGTGACCTTGTGGCGCCATCACAACCTGCCCACCAGATTGTGAGCAAGCTGACCACCATGGCAGTTTGCTTAAATTAATGATTGGCCATGAGAAGCTGCTGCGAGGAGCAACCTGGGTTGCACGAGCCCCACAGGTGGCAGCACCTGCCATTGCATGGCAGTGGTGCATTGCTTCACTGCTGCACCACTGCGCCACGAGTGGTATGAGCACTCCCAGTGATCTGTGAACGTAAAGTAGCGAATGACCAATAGTGCATATATGGGCATTCCCATTTACCCATTAATGCTAATTTACCCATTTACGCTATCGCATTAATGGGTAGCTTAAATGTACTCTCCAATTTTTTTACATATTTAAAGTTGAAAAGTGCATGATACAAACCTGATGCGATAGTGCCCCGGAGCACTTGTCACTTAATTGTTGCCAGTGAAGCAGCAGCAAAGCAGTAGCAGAGCAAAGGTCCGAGTCTACTTCTGCCTCAGCATGATCACCACCACTTCTGCTAGTGGCACTGTGTGAGTGAGCACAAACAAGGCTTGTTCATTTGGCTGCACTTACTGCACCAGCTCAAGGACGCCAGTACTCCGCATTCGTTTTGCCAGTGCAGCACGCACCCACTCTACTTCCTTATTTGTTTTGCTAAAGTTCCTGCCTATACTCGTGCCCATTACTCCTGCCTATCATGAGCGGGAAATAACTAGACGGATAAGAATGGGGTAGAGCGCATATGGCAGGTTCTCGCAGATCATGAATAGCAGGTTACCAATATCCCTCAAGAGAAAAGTGTACAACAGCTGTGTCTTACTTGTACTCTCCTACGGGGCAGAAACGTGGAGGCTAACGAACAGCGGACATCTTCTTAAGGACAACGCAGCGAGCTATGGAAACAAAAATGGAAGGTGTAACGTTAAGAGACCGAAAGTGTTCATGGTGGGTGAGGAGACAAACACGGGTCAATGACATCCTAGTTGAAATCAAGAGGAAGAAATGAGCTTGGGCAGGGCGTGTAATGCGAAGGCAACATAACCGCTGGTCCTTAAGGTTAACGGAGCGGATTCCAAGAGAAGGCAAGCGTAGCAGGGGTCGGCAGAAAGTTACGTTGGCGGATGGGATTATGAAGTTTGCAGGCAAAGGGTGGGCGCAGCTGGCAAAGGACAGGGTTAATTGGAGAGACATGGGAGAGGTCTTTGCCCTGCAGTGGGTTCAGTGAGACTGATGATAATGATGATACTCCATTTCATACATAGCAGTCAACGCTGCCTAAGCTAGTGCATCTGTTTACTCAGGCAAAGTCCGAGGCCAAAAAGCAGTTCGCTATACAATCAAAGCGAACGCAGGCATATCTTGTTGCGTTAAATTTTTTCAGTTCGGTAGCTGTGCTTTGGAAGGAAGGAAGGACGCTAAACTGCATGCCTACAGAACTGTTACTAACTACAGAAGACTTTTGCCTACTAGGCAACGCCCAGAAGGTGTTCGTGAACGAGCACCTGACTCGAAACAACAAAGAACTGTTAGCGCTGCTGTCTCACAAAAGAAAGAAGTAGGCTGGAAGTTTGTCTGAACCAGCAATGGACAGATTCTTGCATGTCGAGGTGAGTCAACACCTATCTTGCGTATCGCGAACCTAATATCGATATCGATCGCATGACGCCAAAGCCTCAGTTGTCCAGAGGAAATGGGGATGGGTCAGAAAGCTAGAAGGAAATAGGTTCACGTGTGGCCTTATCTGCTTGTTATTTTTTGTGCTTCTCAAGAGCTGCTTATGGTACGGACCATGAATGGAACGAAATGTGACTATGAATACTTTAATCAGTATATCTCAGATAACAAATGGACGCGTAAATCGTTTTCTGTATTTGCACTCAATTGTCACAGCCGAAGGAATAAGGGCGAGCAGCTCGAAGCTTTTTTTGATGACCTTGCCCTCAAATTTGATATTTTATGTTTTACGGAGACCTGGTTTGCTAATGAATTTGATGTGCATACTTTTGACGGTTATAACCATTTTGGTTTGTGTAGATATGATAAGAAAGGTGGTGGTGTTTCTATATATGTTAGGGTCGGGCTGAAATGCACTGTGCTGCAGGAATATTCTTAATAATGATTATGAAATAATCACTTTAATATGTAATGATGCAGTTGTGGTACTTGTCTACAGACCTCCAGCTGGGAAAATACCCTGTTTCATTGAATATTTAGACACAATTTTAATGGACTTGTCTCAAACTGATGGAAATGCTGTTGTTGTTGGAGACATCAATATTGATTTACAAGTGTCCAGCAATGCTCAGAGTGACATTTTTACCGATGATGACTTGTCATAGCTTCAGAAATACTATTGCTTGTCCCACACGAATAACTGACACTTCTGATTGATAATTGCTTTGCAAATTACGAGAGAGGCAACACCGCCTCCTTTGCACTTGTGTCTGCAATCAGTGACCATCTGCCCTTGTTCTGTATTATTAGAAGATCGTGTCATAAGACAGCTGAAGGCATCAGGGTATACAGTCAGGAAAATTGCACGTTATCCACTTTTAGAACCCTTACTCTTGAGATAGATTGGTCTGGCGTGTTTTGTGAAAGTGACGCACGGAAAAGCTTTTCCACCTTTTATGGTAAAATTATGGGCCTATATGATAAAGCTTTTCCAATATGCTATTAGAAGAAATCGAAAAAAGCACGAAAGCCGTGGATGAACGCAGATATTTATCACAAAATAAGACGAAGAAACAAGCTGTTTGAGGATTACCCTAAGTCAAAAGACCAATCAAAATTCAAGGAGTTTAAAAAATTCTGCAATAAAGTTAATGCTTAGATCAAGAAAGCTAAACATCAATCAATCATTTATTTCCTTAGAAAACGAGGAGTACGGGACTAAAAGCTCGGACAGCTTGACGCGGTCCCAATCAGAGCCAATCAGAGCAGTAAATTTGAAAATATTGACCAGCCACATAAGTTCTGGAAGGTTTTTAATGAACTTTCAAATGCTGGAAATATGGATACTGCTCCCTCTGACATAATCTTAGGTGGCGAAATAACATCAAGGCTGGAGCTCTGTGAAAAGTTTAATTAACATTTTCTTGCAGGTGGTAATAGGCAAACAAATGCTGGGTTGTTACCTGACCCAAACAAAATACATAAAGAGACATGTCAAGCATTCAATATTTTTAGCACCTTCTGATGAGTCTGAAATTAAGGAGATTATTGAATCATTAAAAAAGTCAGGTGCAGCTTGTCCTGATGATATTAAAGCCTTGCCAATAAAAGTAGTAGCTGATGTTCTTGAAGCACCATTGTCGCATATTTGTAATTGTATTCTGAGTGACGGCTGTTTCCCTGAAGAACTAAATGTTGCACGAGTGACAGTAATACATAAAGGAGGAGGAAATGAAGACCTAAACAACTATAGGCCATTATCTATATTAAGTGTTCTTTTCGAAAGTGGTCGAACGAACGTTTGATCTACAGGAGGCTTTCCACATTTCTAGGCAGTCTAAAGATTATCACTCTGAATCAGTTCAGCGTTCAAAAGAACAAATCTACAGAATTAGCACTAATAGCCATAAAGGACAGAATAGTTGAAAATATTGAGAAGAAGCTGTACACTGTTGGGATTTTTCTTAATATTAGAAAGGCCTTTGACTCTGTAAATCATGATATATTGTTAAACAAGATCTGTTGTTATGGCATAAGAGGCATTGCATCAACCCTTATTTAAGATTACCTTTCAAATCGAAAACAGTATGTGATGATAGGAGATTGCACGTCTTGTCATGGCACTGTATCCATACGAGTCCCGCAAGGTTCAATATTAGGCCCACTTTTATTTTTACTTTACATTAATGATATATGCAATATACCTAATACAGATGAGTTTATACTATATGCTGATGATACTGATGTCTTTTTTAGTGGATCTGACTTGATGCACATAAATGAAACTTCGAATCATTGGTTACGAGAACTTTCTGAGTGGTTATTCTGCAATAAGTTAGAATTAAATACACACAAAACCAAATATGTTGTTTTTCGGTCAAGAAATGTCCTGATAGATAACAACTTCAGCTTGTATTATCGCAATGAAACCATACAATCAACATCATGCATTAAATTTTTGGGTGTATACTTTAACAAATTTTTATCTTGGAATGAGCTTGAAGACAACCTAAAATTAAAGTTAGCAAAGGTAATTGGTGCACTGTGGAAGCTTCGAAACCAAATTCCTGAGAAATTTAGATTAACCCTTTATTATGGCTTGATACAGTCTCATTTAAATTAACTGCCTATTAATCTGGGGAACAACAACTTCAAATAATATCAAAGCTTTAATAACCCTTCAAGAGAAAGCCATTAGAGCAATAGAATGTTTAAATCCTGGACAACAACCAGAGATTTCTTCTAAAGGCACACCGTGTTGTATATGCATCAGGTATATACATATAAACTTGCAATGCACATTTATCTAGAGAGGAGGAATAATCGCGCTTTTTTTGAGCAATTATATCTTGAAAAAATGAATTCTTTCCTTTTAAATATAGAATGCCATGACGACCCACTATGGCCAGCAAAGTTTTAAATACTTAATACCCTCTCACCTAAATCAAAATAGAGAAATTAACATTGCAATGGAAACTTCTTCAAGCAGAGTGTTTAAGAGAGACTTAGTTAAATATTTATTTGAGCAATGTTCCGCTGTTTGATATTGTCGCGAACTAGATGACGACAAAGTGTGCAGTGGAGCGAGCAGGAGTGCTCGCGCCAGGCCGTCAGCCATTAAAATCATTGTGTAGCCATCTGTCACCTCATCTCATTCATCAACTTGCCGTCACATAACAATATGATCTGATGAATTTATGTCTTGATAATGGTGACCTCTGTCCGATAACACTTTTCAATTTATTAATATATGATCCCTTTTCGTGCAAGACCTGTGTGTGTTGTTTTACATGGTGAATTATGTCTGCTTTGTTGATTAGTTTTATTACTGTTTTGCTTGAAGTAATATGTGTTTGTTGTAATTCTCCTTTATTAATTCTGTATGTAATGTTCGTTTAGTGCTGTATTTGTAGTTGTGTCTGGAATCGGTAACACGGAACACTATCTATCCAACAAAACAACAGAGAACAGACAAAACAAAATGAAGCCATATTTATAATTTAAAGGAAAAGAGCTGATACGAAACAAAAACAAGAAAAGCACACTCAACATGCATACAACACTACAGAATAAAAGAAAGCGTTCACCAGATATGGAGCATCCCAGGTGAAGCCGGATGCCTTGCAGACAGGATCGAACACGGGTTGATGAACTGCGACACGTCGCTGGCGCTGCGTCGACGGAAGCGGCGAAATAGAGCCAGGTGGTAGTAGAAGCGGCGAGGAACACAGGGAGACGTCAGTGGTCTCCCGTCAAGAGCCCAAAGAACTTGGCAGCAGCAGGAAAAACTTAGCCAGGTCCCGTCAACAGCGTCACGAAACGCCGGATGCTTAAAGCAGGCTATGCAAGAGTGCCTTTCGGCGGCACGGACCCTCAATTCATCGGCTGCTACCTCCACACTTGCAAAGAATGCAGGAGGCTTGCGTCGGTGATCCAAGGAAGGTCCATGGCAGCACGGACCCAACGTCCGATGGCTGCCACCTCCAGGCTTGAATGACCCGATCTCCGCTGCTCTGTCTTCCTTTACACCTCGGTTTTCTGACATGTCAGCTCCCCGCTCCTCGTGCTCGCCACGCTTTTCGTCGCCGTCGCCTCGCACACACCATTTGCACGCGCACACGCGCAACACTGGACTGGCACGCACCGCGCTCCGCTGTCCGGCGCACCACGTTCAAAAATTCCCTGACGATTGTGTGTGCACATCACATATGCCCCCCTTCGAAAAAGTTTTTTCACATAGAAAAAACTGCTGTTGGTGCCCACAACACTTATGTTTATGTGGTAAAGGGACAAGTTAGCCTCTGTCGAAGTCACCGGAGGCACTTACACAGCGACACATGCAGGGACATGGAAAGATGCGCAGAGGGAACATGTCAAACCTTATACACAGAGGGTCAAACCTTATACATGTGACAAAAGAGAAAATAAAACAGTACAAAATATTAGATACAAACTTGAAACATGTCTGTACTATGAAAGTCAATATGTACACACTGAACAACCCATAACCGGAGAACGAAGGATGAAGAACAGTAACCCACTACGACTACCACACTGCATTTGCATCGGTAACCATTGCAAACACCGGATAGTAGCACTGTACATTGGGCATCACCCTCTGGCAATTTGTAAACAACACATGCGATCAGCGCCTACATTCTCTGCCAGAGGCGAGATGACAGACGCGGTACAGCAAACCCTTTTCGACGGAATACGAGTGCGAAGTGCTGTGCTTGCCATGGAACACCTTTCCTACTTTCACCCAACACGCTTCAATGACCCATCTTCTCTTTGCTCTTTTTCTAGCATTTCCTTGGTGAACCGATGGTACCGACGCTTAAAGCAGTACTTTCCCTCCTTCGTCCGGAAACTTCCTTTCCGGCCAACACCACTTTTGGGCCCTCGCCCTCACCTTTTTCACTTGCGACCTCGTCATTGACTATGCCAGGACACAAATTAGCAGCGCCCTCCAATTTCTTTCAATTAATATCTGGATTTGATGGCTCGCGGGCATCTGGGATATTTCCAGTTATGACATCGTACAATGGTGTCTCCATGCACTTCACCAGAGCCGTGCCAGTGGAATAAGGGGAAGCGATATAGACTTCTGCCTCGGGAACTTCCAAACTACTGCCATCAACAAGGAACACCGTAGATCCAGAACCGGTGAGAGCTGAGTCAGGAACTCGGGCTCTCCGCACCACCACTGTATTGCTCTCCGTGTCCCGTAAAACACATTTGGGTGGACCTCGGAGCTCTCCCTCTAATACAGGCATGTGTTGGGCGTCTGCAGGCTTTTCCCGGACAAGTCCGACCACCACTTTGTCCTCAGCTGGTTCAAGCCTATCTGCTGTTGTAGACACCGTTTCAGGCGCAACACTCTCTGGTTGAACACAACAGGACAATTGCTTTTGGTTTTCGTGCTTCCTTGAGCAGGAACTTACATCATGCCCTGTTTTTCGACAATAAATGCAATAAAGCTGTTTTGGCTTAGAGCGACAATCGGCGGCCTTATGTCCAGGTCAGTTGCAAATGAGGCACCTTCCTGACTGTCTACTTGATGGACCATCCTTCTCTCTCGGGATGCCCACCTTGAACGATTCTTCGAACGAAGACAAGTTTCTTTGTCGCTGGGCCTCTAGACAGTTGTCTGCAGCCTCAGCCATTTTTCCCAGCGTCTTGCGCTCTCTTTCTTGAAGGAAAACCGCCATACGACTATGACAGTTCCTCATAAACAATTCGGCCACCACCAAGTCACGTAAATATTGTACGCTGTGGCCGTTCCCGACATCTCGACCCATCGATCAAGAAGACTGAGCAGACGTGCTGCGTATTGCTTGCCTGTTTCTTTATCAAGCGGCTTACTCTCACGAAACCTTTCGCGATAACCCTCTGCTGTGAACCGAAAATGTTGGAGCAAGGCTAGTTTTCTCTTATCATAGTCCATTGAATCTGCTGAAGACAATCGACCGAACACACGGAGAGCCTCTCCAGTCAAAGACATACTGAGTGCTGTAGCCCATTTCTCCTTGCGCCAGCTGTGCCCTTCTGCGATACGCTCAAAACGTTTGAGGTATGCATCCAAGTCATCCCTGCGATTGTCTAAAAGCGGGGTCAACTTGTGTGGGCTAACCGCTGCTGAGGGCACCGGTATGGGTTCTCGACCTCCACCAGCTTCTGCAAGCTTTAATTGAAGCTGCATCTACGCTCTTCTGCTTGTGCTAGCGATTTTGCATGCTCACGTTGAGCCTCGCATTCGGCTGCACATGCTGCACGTTCATTCTCTTGCTCAGCAGCCACCCACGTGCGCGGCTCGGCGTCTTTCTACCCCAACTCTTTCCCTAACTGAATTAACTCCTTTAGCGTGTTCATCGTTTCCTTATTCTTAAAGAAAATCCCTCAATATAAGTTCAACGGCTTCGTCCTGTCGCTCGGACGCCAATTGTCGTGAATTTGTTACGCGTCCCCGGCTTTCCGAAGGGGAACGCTATCGCATGCAGGTTCGATCCAGACAAGAGAACAAACAGATCAAACAAAACAAAATGAAGCCGTATTTATAATTTAAAGGAAAAGAGCCGATACAAAACGAAAACAAAGAAAACACACTCAACACGCAGACAACACTATGGAATAAAGGAAAGCATTCACCAGATATATCCCAGGTGAAGCGGGGATGCCTTGCAGACAGGATGGAATGCGGGTTGATGAACTGCGAAGAAGCGTCGCTGGGCCTGCGTGGATGGAAGCTGCGAAATAGAGCCAAGTAGTAGTTGGAGCGGAGAGGGACACAGGGAAACGCCGGTGGTCTCCCATCAAGAGCCCGAAGAACTTGGCAGCAGCAGGAAAAACGTAGCCATGTCCTGTCGACAGCGTCACAAAACGCCGGATGCTTAATGCAGGCTATCCAAAAGTGCCTTTCGGCAGCACGGACCCTCAGTCCATCGGCTGCCACCTCCACACTTGCAAAGAACGCAGGAGGCTTGCGTCGGTGATCGTAGGGAGGTCTACGGCAGCACGGACCCAACGTCCGACGGCTGCCACCTCCAAGCTTGAATGACCCGATATCCGCTGCGCTGTCTTCCTTCACACCTTGCTTTTCTGACACGTCAGCTCTCCGCTCCTTGTGCTCGCCGCGCTTTTCGTCGCCTCGCACACACCATTCTCACGCACACACGTGCAACACTGGGCTGGCACGCGCAGCTTTCCGCTGACCGACACACCACTGAGGACTTATAAAGAACTGCACATCTCCAACCAAAAATTTTAACTTAACCCAACGTTTTTTGAAGCCGACTCGGCTCCTTCGTCAATTGTGACTGATGGCAGTAGCTAGCATGTTTTAAGTATGGAGGGGAAGGGGCCGGGTCAAAGGATTGACAGCTGTGTCGCGAAAGGCGCGGGGGAGGGGGAGGGGGGTTTAGGCTGTTAGTCACGCTAGCGCACTGCAGGGAGGTGGTGAATGGTGACTTTTTTTCGTTGAGTTAAAGAGCGAAGTCCCTGGGCATATACTGGGGGCAGGTTTCCTTTTGTGTGGTTGATATTGTTCGGGGTGGTTTGGATATGCCAGGATTCCAGAAGGAGCCTTTTGTGGTAATTTGTTTCGGTTCCAAGGATGCGGGTTTCTTCGAAATTGATTCTATGGTCAGAGTCCTTGGAATGTTCGTCTACTGGATTGCGCTCTCTTGCGAATTTGTGCACGTCGTTTTTATGTTGCCGAATTCTTTCTTTGAAATTTTTGGTTTCGCCGATGTAGCTTGCGTCGCAGTCGGCGCATGGAATTTTGTAGACAATGTCTTGGGCTCTTTCTCTCGGCGGCCGGTCTTTGGGAACAGGTAGGCAAAGCGCAGCAGTGTTTGTGGGCTTGTGCGCAACCTGGAGACCCGATTTTTTCATGATTCGGGCGATGGTTTTGCTGACACCTCCGACATAATGTTAAGTGACGTATTTTGGTGGTGGCGCTGGTCTTTGTGCGTTGATGTCTTGACGAATGTTCTGTTTTTGACGTTGAATGGTTTTTTGAATAAAGTCTTTTGGGTCTTTTGGGTAGCCGTTCATGATGAGTGCTTTGAATACCGTTCGTTGTTTTTTTTTCTGTCAAGTTCTGTGCTGCAGTGTATCTCAACTCTTCAGAACAGTGTCTTCACCACTGATGTTTTATGGACTGTCGGGTGATTTGAAGAGAAGTGGAGATACCGGCCTGAGTGAGTTGGTTTGCGGTATACGGAGAATTGAAGGGTATTGTGGTTTCGGGACACGAGGACGTCCAAAAACGGCAGGGAGCTTTCTTGTTCCACCTCAAGCGTGAACTGAATGTCAGGTTCTACGGAGTTTAAATGACGAAGGAAATTTTGAGTCTCAGATCTTTTGATGACGGCGAAGCAGTCGTCGACATACCTGAGGAAAATCTTTGGTTTCGGGTGGAATGAGTTGAGGGCTCGTTGTTCGATGTGTTCCATGGTTAAATTGCCCTTGACGACAGAGATGGAGGCTCCCATTGGTGTTCCTTTCACTTGTTGGTAAAATTGCCCGTTTGATGAGAAGTATGTGTTCGATAGGCACAACTCCAGGAGGCGGCACACATCATTTACACTCAGCGGGGCTTGTGCGCTGAGCGTGTCATCGCATTGTAGAGCGTCTTGGGTAGTGGTCACCGCAAGCTTCACGGGGATGTTTGTGAAAAGGGACACCATGTCGAAGGAGACAAGGCACCGCAAGCTTCACGGGGATGTATATGAAAAGGGACACCACGTCGAAGGAGGCAAGGCATTCGTCGGCCTCAAGGGTGGCTTTGGACACCAGTTCGATGAAGTGACTGGAATGACGGATATGGGTCGGAAACCGGATATCGCAGGAAAAAGGGATATCGGATAACGGATATCGCAGGAAAAACAGCGACCCATATCTGTCATTCCAGTCACTTCATCGAACTGGTGTCCCAAGCCACCCTTGAGGCCGACGAATGCCTTGTCTCCTTTGACGTGGTGTCCCTTTTCACAAACATCCCCGTGAAGCTTGCGGTGAGCGCTACCCGTGACGCCTTACAACGCGACGACAGACTCAGCTCACGAACCCCGCTGAGTGTAAATGATGTGTGCCGCCTCCTGGAGTTGTGCCTATCGAACACATACTTCTCATCAAACGGGGAATTTTACCGACAATTGAAAGGAACACCAATGGGAGCATCCACCTCTGTCGTCATGGCCAATTTAACAATGGAACCCGTCGAACAGCGAGCCCTCAACTCATTCCACCCGAAACCAAAGATTTTTCTCAGGTATGTCGACGACTGCTTCGCCGTCATAAAAAAATCTGAGACTCAAAATTTCCTTCGTCATTTAAACTCCGTAGAACCTGACATTCAGTTCACGCTAGAGGTGGAACAAGAAAACTCCCTGCCGTTTTTGGACGTCCTCGTGTCCCGTAACAATACCCTTCATTTCTCCGTATACTGCAAACCAACCCACTCAGGCCGGTATCTCCACTTCTGTTCGAACCACCCGACAGTCCATAAAGCATCAGTGGTGAAGACGCTGTTCAGAAGAATTGAGACACACTGCAGCACAGAACTTGACAGAAGAAAAGAACAACGAACTGTATTCAAAGAACTCATCATGAACGGCTACCCAAAAGACTTTATTCAAAAAACCATTCGACGTCAAAAACACAGCATTCGTCATGAAATAAACGCACAAAGACCAACGCCACCACCAAAATACGTCACTTTAGCTTATGTCGGAAGTGTCAGCGAAACCATCGCCCGAATTCTGAAAAAATCTGGTCTCCAAGTTGCGCACAAGCCCACAAACACTGTTGCACTTTGCCTACCTGTTTCCAAAGACCGGCCGCCAAGAGAAAGAGCCCAAGGCATTGTCTACAAAATTCCATGCGCCGACTGCTACGCAAGCTACATCGGCGAAACCAAAAATTTCAAAGAAAGAATTCGGCAACATAAAAACGACGTCTGCAAATTCGCAAGAGAGTACAATCCAGTAGCCGAACATTCCGAGGACTCCGAGCATAGAATCAACTTCGAAGAAACCCGCATCGTCGGAACCGAAACAAATTACCACAAAAGGCTCCTTCTGGAATCCTGGCGTATCCAAACCACCCCGAACAATATCAACCGCACAAAAGGAAACCTTGAACTTGAACTTGATCTTTATTTACTAGAAAGGCTGGTGGGTCGCCCGGGCTATAAGCTGTAATCAAACAGCTTGACGAGGTCCAGGCAACCCTTACAAGGCGGCATAGACGACACCACTAAATAATAATAACACTAATAATAATGATGAAGAAAAAGGTTAACATGAAATATTCAGCTTTATAAAAACTAAACACTTTCAGGTAGGTCGTTGGAAAATGTGTACACAGAGACTGCATTTTTTGTTACTGATTGACACAAATCGCATGAATAGGGAGAAGGCATCTTCATGAGCAATTGGAGGGAAACCGTAAAAGAATAACTAAGAAACACTGCAGCGAAAAAAAAAAAGTGCTTTACAAATTGGAAGAAACCTCCCTCCAGTATATGCCCAGGGACTTCGCTCTTCAACTCAACGAAAAAAAGTTGCCATTCACCACCTCCTTGCAGCAGGCCAGCGTTACTAACACCCTTAACCCCCCTCCCTCGCGCCTTTCTCGTCGCAGCTGTCATTCCTTTGACACCCCCCTGCACCCTCCCCTCCATACTTAAAAGACGCTCGCTACTTCCCTCAGTCACCCCTGATGAAGGAGCCGAGTCGGCTTCGAATTGTTGGGTTAAGTTAAAATTTTTGGTTGGAGATGTGCAGTTCATTATAGGTAAGTCTTCAAACCCAACCAGACAGGCAAATCTGTCAAAATGTTTACTTTTCAACCACTGTGGATGCACCGTGTTCGAAAATCCCCCGACGATTGCGTATGGAAATCACAAGTTGGAGCAATAGAATTTCCTAGGCTCGAAGTTTGTGTTTTTTGTTCTGAAAAGTGGCACTGTTTCCGAACAAAGTAAGGGTTTAGGGATCTGGTCAGGTACACAGTACCTTTTGTCCCTGATCCTTTAGCTTTCTGTACACACAAAACTATGTAGAAATAAAATGAAATGAAAATGAAAAAAATGTCATGACTGGCAACCCCCCGTACTCTTGCCGCATTTTTGCCCTGTGACTCATCGAAACTTCGAGAAGTTTGAATGATATGTGGCAGCATGATTCGTGGCTGGTAGGGCGAATTGCTCTGACTCCATCTGCACCTAAAAGGTTGTTCAGCTGTGAAAATTATAGTCATAAGGCATGAATGCTGAGTCCTTTACAGCTTCGACCGTGGTTTTCAATGCTAGCACTTCGATTAACGCCACTCTTTGTTTTCGTTCAAATGGTCCCTGAGGCTTTGTGATGACCGAATGGTACATGGCGGAGTAGTATGCTTTTGTAGACACGCTGCTTGCGCAGCCTTCGCAGCGTTGACTGCTATGTATGGAACATAGTTCATGATTAAACTGCACCATCTAAAATGAAAACTAAAATTAAAAGCGCCAACTAGCCCGCCAGAAAACCCTTCTTGAACATGGAACATGGTGTAGTGTAGCATGAGTTTTTGGCTGGCTTGCACTCTCCGAAGTGGAAGTTCACCTGGCAAGTTGGCGGCACCCATGCCTAGGTCAAGAAGATGAGACCGCAGTCTTGACGGAATGGTGGCGGCTTTTCTTGAAGTGAGGAGGTGGGTAGCTGTTCGGGGCATGCTGTTAGCTGTTCGTGACGAGTAGTATGAACAACTGTGATGAGATTTATGCAAAAAGAATCTCTAGAAACTCTGCTCAGTTGCATAGCACCACTGCCACAATGAGCCATGTTGATGCTTAGAATTCCTTCCTCCCAGAATTCCTAGAATTCTAAATCCTAGAATTCCTTCAACTGCCATGTCATTGTGAAATGGTCCGTTCCTCTGGTCACTGGTTGCGACAGGGATTCCCAAAATACTGACCATGATCACTGTAGGGGGGGGGAAGAAAAATGTGGGTAAAAGCAGTTATATGTAGCCCTGGGATAAGTGCTGGCTCCCCTCTATAATGCATCTGTCCTAGAGGGTGTAAAAAATGACTTTTTGGTTAATGAACCTTTCATTACAGGTGCAAAAGGTGAAGGGACACTGAGGAGAACCCTATCAAAATTTTTTTGTTAGCAATATCTGATAGTTCGGCATTTCATGGCTTTGTTGACGCTTGTCCGGGAGCGAAAGTTGCATTTATTTCAAAGAAATTTGGATTCGAAGTTGAAAAATTTTTTCCCGCCGCTCCGATTCAAACTCGAGAACTCTTATGACGACACGGAGAAATCTTATGACGACACAGAACGGAGTGACGTGAAACGTGACGTAAACGGAGACTCCGTGATTTCTGATGGCTAGCGGTGCGGTCTAGCAGCTGCCGAAATGAAAGCTACCACCGCCGCACGTTGAAGGCATCTATCAGGGGTCGCCACCGTCGCTTCGTTTACGTTTGCACCGTCGTCTTGCCAGCGTTACGATGGATCCCGTTCCCGAACCCGACGACATAGTTCTCGCAAAAACTCTGGCCTGCATTTCAGCGACCTCAGCCCCACAGAGCGTGCGATGCTTTTGAGGGAGCACGGTTAGGTTAGGCGCCGGTGGGTGGTTTCCCCTTTCCTCAGACAGCAGCCGTTGCAAACTAAATATCATAACCCCAGTGCGGGGAGTCGCGAGGGGTGCGTTGCGCCCATCGGAGGCTGGCCGGGGCTTTGGGGCCAATGGATTGTGATTCCTTGAACGGAGCGGTTGCACGGCGCAGCAGGCAGCGTCGAGGTCTCCCACGGTTGCAAGGGCCAAGTTATTTATTTACTTTTCCACAAAAAATAAATGGGTGCTCGAGGGCGGTCGCATTTAAATTCGGCGGCTTGAAGCCAATGCCGGCGCACGACGCTTCAACGGCTTCTGCTAGATCCAACGGGTCCACTGGATCTGGCTCTCTCGCCAACTTGCATGTACCTTCAGATATGTAGTGTGAATAGATTAAAATAGCCGAGATCGAAAAGAACAGCTCCGCTGAACTGCCGCAGCTATTGAATATAACGCGCACCTCGCCGCGGAGCCAAATCAGTCTGGCCGGGCCGGCGGCGGCTGGCGCACTCGGCGCGAAATAGATACATGCTCCAATCTCCCCGCCAATGCGGTCAGAGTGCGCCGAAGCCGCCGAACTCGTCGGCGGTTAAGCGCAGTTGGAGTATAGAGGGTCTCGCTTTGACCGACGTGACATCGCCGTGCAGGGCGCGCACGTGCGCGCTTCACCGCAGCATAAACCGCGCCTTAACAGAGCCTGCGCTTAACCGCTAACCAACGTATTCAGCGGCGGCATCCATGGGAGCCACTGAAACCCCCCGCCCACTCACTAAATAGAAGAAAAGAAGTCCGGTGCCGAGGTTCGGAATCGAACCAGGGCCTTCGGCGTTTGAGGCGGAAACGCTACCGCTCCGCCACGACGGCTCAAGTTACAGCCGTCAATAAAGGCGCATCTAGTGAATGCACTCTTCTGATGCAGAAATCTCCGCGCTTTCGCTAGGTATATTCTGGCCTAATAGAGCTAGGCCATCAGCAATTTTTCTGACCTGCCTTGTACCTTGTCTCCCGTCCCTAATAAACGATTTCCGTTAAGTAGTTTGAAGTTGACTGGCACAGCCGGGAATGTTTTGCCGGACAAGCGTGCGAATACACAAGTGCTGCCTTCTACGATCACCGACCATCGTGCCATCATAGCTTTTCATCGACCGTGGCAATCATCTGACAAGCCTTAACAGGCTCCTTCAAAGGTTAACTAGCACTTGAAGCGGCACTTGGAGTTCCTCTGCTGTTCGGCGCTTGTAAATCGAAGCGCGTCAAAAAGAAAACCACGGGGCACGCAAAGCTCATAGACGCGAAGCGCCATAACAAATCGAAACTCTCCTGGCCGCCTGTGGCGCCGCCAAGCATCCGTTTTCTTTGCTTCCAACATTCAGGTTGTCTTTGCCTGCCTTCTTTGTGTGATAAAAGTGCACTATTGGTTTTAAAACAAAACTTACTTCAATATTGATCTGCGCAACCTACCTTTGTCAGCCTCAGAGATTCGCGAAACCAAATAGGATGGAAAATTCCTCCAAGGTGGCGTCTCTTGTCCTATGGCGTCACCACGCTTGTACTTGCGAGATTGGCCTGTGGTGGCGATACCTGTATTTTGGCTCTTGCTATTTTCTACCTTACAAGAGCTTTGTTTTCAGTAAGAGCGGCGTTTTTGTGATCAGGAGCTGGTATTCTATCGATACAAGCCAACTTCAATTTCTCCTCAGTGTCCCTTTAAGGTGTGTCTTCACGGTAGCCCATGAGCACTAAGAAACCCTTGCATTCATGAAAACGAGGCTTTTGCATGGAAGCCAAGGAGCAAGGTATTGGAGCTGGTTAGAATATAGAATAAAAGCACACAACCCTCTTGCATTAATAGAGACCTGATTACCGAATCAAGAGAACAGAATGTGGTTCAGGTATCCGTATTTAAAAATTTATGGTTTTTCTGCTGAGAATTTCTAGCTTATTCTTTCCAAGGACCGATGTGCAGTGAGATTTCACTGGCCAAGTGGGTGACACCTAGTGGTGATTCTGCTGTCTTGAGGTTCATCAGAGTGGTAAATCACAGAAGTATCCAGCTGGCGGGAGGGTAGGTTTTGCTTAATTGGCTATGTTAGGTGACACTGTGCAGTAGTGTTTAGGGTCAATATTTTTGCTACAGGAAATGTTGGCATGCATAGACAACACTCAGGAAGAGCAAATTGTGCAAATATACATCATACTTCATCTTGCTATTTACTTTGCACAATTAATTAATTAATTTATTTATTTGCATCATGTAAAGTATACAGGATACTGGAGGTCCGCAGAAACACCTGTTGCGGGTACAGATTGACGAGGCCGAAGATCCCCATGCAGTGGTCATTTCACAGCGTCATAGAACAGAGAGCATCATAGTACATGACAGCATTGTTTGATGGAAGTGTTAAGCCAAAGTGATTAACAGCTACTCTGTGACATCTGGTATAATCAAGAATTAGTTAGCATAAATGAATAACAGTATATGACAGCATTTGCTGCACAGGATTCAAATGATTTCACTATACAAATTCAAATATACCTGTATTACAATCTAATACACCAAACGAGATTGAGTGAGATGGCGATGAAAGATGAGCTGAGGAAACTAGCACAATGCCAACATGCGCTCATTCGATGCTCAAAACACATTTATGCATTTCTCCTTATATATCACAAAGCACATGGGCTTTTCTTCAGTACTAGTTATGCCTGCAGTAAGGGTGGCCTCATCTCCAATAACTTTGGGAATGCATTCTTGACATCTGTCAGCAGTGAGGGCCACTTTTGCAGAAACATGGATGTAACCAGCATAGCTACTTCTGGCCGTTGCAGTCAGTTTGAGAGTCCCAAATGCAGAGACTGCATTTAAAAAAATGCTAATCATTGCAGGCTAGCAGATTTTACAGTCCACAGATGATGCAAATCTTGCCAGATTCTTTTTTTACTTTTACTTTTTCATCTCTTACTCTCCTGCATACCTGTATGGAATCTTACACCATACGTAAGTAGGCTTGTTTGAATATTCGGTAATCTTTAATATTCGGTCGAATAGTGAAATATTCAGTATTCGATTTGATACGAATGCTTGGGATTGGAAATCACGAGTGTTCATCTCAGGCGAATGATGTTTCTGGAATGCTTGCTTCATGTTCATGATTAAACTATGCGATAGAACAGGGACAGAAGCAGGAAACACGTACACACACAGAGTGCAGTTTGCACTGCGCAGTGCGAGCTGTCTCTGTCCCCGGTCTATCGTGCAGTTTAATCATGAACAAGAAGCACCAACTAGCCTACCAGGAAACCCTTCTTGCTTCATATTGTTTTGGTTCAACTTGCTCCCTGCAGAATAGCACTGTGGCGCACGCGAAGCTAAAGCTCCGTCTCCATGGACACTTCCTAGGCATACGCGCCACGCACCTGTGCACCCACGCGTACACTAGAGGTAGTCTGTGCATGCACATGGCTGCCAGATCCGCGTCTGCTACCTGCACTGCGCACGTGCTACAACTGTCATGGCGGCATACACCAGTCAGAGGGCGTATGCCTCCCATGACTTCTGTGGGACGAGTCTGAGCTGGCTGCAGCTGCCGCAACTGTTCTGCTCGCAAAATTGACTTATCAAGCAATGCACAACAAGTTGTTGCCTACTGTGTGTCCCAAATACTAGGGGTGTGCGATTATTCGAAATTTCGAATACGAATCGAATATGTTTGATATTCGATTCGTATTCGAGAAATTGATATTCGAAAATTTCCGAATATTTGAAAATTCCCGAATACTCGCCAGCGATCGTATACTGCGCAGACTTTCATAAATTCTACCGTGGAAAAACCATAATATCTGGGCAGATTAGCAGATAATCAAGTACAAAATTCCAGGAAAACAATGCAGAGGTCCTATTCCCTTCCTTTTCCGTCGTTTATCACGCGGACCGATTGCATTCCGACGCCGCTAGGCTTGACCTCGTGTGAAATTTCGCAAGTTGGCTTTCCCACATATCACACGTGCTGCGACCAAGATGGCCGACGGCCCGCTTCGAACAATCGCAACGCGAAATCGCGCTTTTTTAATCCTTCCGTAATAAGTTGCATATTTAATGCCCACATCGCAAGAATGCGTCCTGCCGCCTTCATAACTCTCCGAGCGTGACCTCCACCATCCCGTTTTGTAAACTACAATATGCGGGAAAGCCTACTTGCGGAATTTCGACGCGGCCTCCTGAAGGGGCGCGTCGAGTAGTCACTATAGGGCAAGCGATCCTGCAAAAATCCCCGCCTATTGCATGGTGCATTGTAACCCGCGCACCTCTTTAGTGGGCGTAACGGCAGGCGTGACAATAATCGGAATGCCCCTGTCGGTAGGTCAAAAATTAGCCTGGCCGCGTAGTTTCGGTTTCTGAGCTTCGCCGCTGCCTCGCGGCAACTTCAACAGTCGGCCCGCACATTTTCCGATAGTCTAATCCAGCTCCGCGCGGCTTTCGGACGCCGACTGGCACGTCGCAAGTGATTTCTTTTTCTTTTTTACAAACCGTCTCACCGTTCAGACGCCAGAATGTGTTCCCCGGCCCCTTGCTTGCATTTGTGTTGTTCTTCCAGCACTCCAAAACGGGCGGTTCATCACGGGCTTGTACGTGTTAGCGCGATGGAGCCGACTCATAAGGCCTTACTGCATCTTCGCATTTACTGCAGGTTTTTTTTCTTTTTTCCGGGGGGGGGGGATTTTATAAATCGAGGCCTTCGGATGAATTGGGCATTTCTGCTGGTTCCTTGCACTCCGATTGAACGAGGTTTTACTAGTCATATTATTTTTTGTTGCCAGCCTTGTCATTTTGCGGATTTTGTTTTGCATGACCTCATTATAGTTTGGATACTGTTATGCTGTCTAATCAAGTAGTATACATTTCTGTGCACATCATGTTTTTTCATACGGTACTGAGGCAGTCTAATTTTGTTTATTTTAGTTGCAAATACCATACTCTATTTTGAAAAAGTAAGGGCAACAACATTTGCTTGTTTATCATTTTCTGCAATTTTTTTCTGTACTGAACAGGTATTCGATATTCGAAGCAGTTTTTTCTTCATATTCGTATTCAATTCGTATTCGAAAATTTCAATATTCGCACACCCCTGTCGAATACAAAGAAGATTAATTTTATACATTTGTCTCCTTTATGTAAAGGTGACTCAAACATGTGAGAAAGTTCTGTCTTGTGCAGAATTATTCCGTATGTGTGTATATGTAATTAGTAAGGCTTGCAAATTTTCAAATGCTTCGAATATGAATGAAATATGTTTTTGTTCAGTTTGTATTCATATTCGAGGAATCAGTATTATTTGAAAAATTCAAAATAATCAAAAAATTTAAATAGGTATTTACCAGTGATCATATGTGCCGCTTTCATGTATAGTGTCGCCGCCGTGCGGCCACCTCCAGAACCGCTCGAGTGATGGTACCCATGGATGGTGGGCTTGGTCAAGCATCTCCTACCGAAGTGGTGTGCTATTAGTTGTGTGGCACAACGCTTTTAGCATAGTATTACCTTTTTCTTACGTTTTACTCACAGCCACAGCAACGGGCTAATATAATAGCTTTTCATGCATGTAAAGCACACAGTATGGGCAGACATAAAAGCAATTGCATTTTGCCTTCCACAGTGGTCAAGCTGCGGGTTAAAAGGTGATGTAAGCCTGCATTCTAAGCTCAAGGAATGGACAATCAACTTTAAAATCTTGCTTTGGACAAGTCGGTTGCTCATTATGAAAATTTAAAACAGCATAATAAAACCAGAACAACTAAGAAATACACAAACGACAGCACTAGCACCGGTTGTTGGTTGTTGCTATGTTTGTTCATCGTGTTCGGTTTTTTGTGCTACTTTAAATTAAATTTGCAGCCAGATCGAGGTTTGCATTGCAAAGGCTGTGGCCAGGACTATGATTGTTTGCAGTGCGCATTTCTACCTAAGCAATTTCTTTGAGAGCAGCGCTGGTGAGCAGTGATGTAGATTGTGAACTCCCCTTCAAGGCTGCATTTTTCAGTAGTGACCACTTGATTGTACAGGTACTCTTTAAGAAATGAAAAACATCTTGTTTGTGTGTGATTCAGTGTATGTGATGCTTGCAGTTAGTAGTCACCAGTAACGGACAAAATTTAGGTTATGTACTGAACTTTAGTGAGGCTTGTATTAAACTACATCTGCATTTGGTACCATCACAAAGTAGCATTTGTTGCTTCAGGGAAGTACGGTAGTGTGGCTCCTTTTAAAAGATGGAGCTACGTCACAATTTACACTAGTAAAAAATCATTGCTTACTTTTTATGCTGCAAAAGCAATCAGTGATGCTGAAATGCACAGTGCAGACTGTCATGGCTACTTTGTATTCTTGCTTTCTTCTTGTGCCTAGTACCACAATTTTTTCTGTTGTGCTTGTCTAGACAGCCGGATGAGACAATGAACTGAGGTAGAAAATAGCTGCAATGGCTGCAAACTCACTGCAACATCTTGAAATGCTAGTCTGCGGGTACGATGAATCAGATAAGATTTGAAAATTTCCTTGCTGTTCGTGTTTCCTCTCTGCACATGTGTCGACCATTTCCCTGCCACCTTTCTTTCTAGGTGGGATTAGAGCGGCCTTTGTAGGCATCACACCTGCGCTGTTAGCAGTTCAATATTTTGCATACCAGATTAGCCACACCTGTGTCGTCGTTTCCATCGCACCTGTCCACGGAGAGCTTGTACGGCGACAGACTAGACTGCGCATATTTTCGTGACACAGCACACAACAGGGCCTGCATTCAGCGATTTTTTGTTTCTTCCCTTAAAGCAGCACACTTGCATGAACATTTTACATAGTAGCAAGCGGCGTAGCACAAGGCTAGCGGGGCGCCAGATCATCTTTACGGTCAGCCGTATCGGATTTCTAGTGACACCCCCTATAGGCCGTGAAAGTTGCGAATGCCGCATGGACTTCCATAACTTTGTCTACGCCAAAACCACAGTATCTCGGCAAATTATCCGATGACCAAGTTTAAAGCTTGACAAAAACAATACAACTGCGTCCTGTTCGCTTTCTTCTCTGTCATTTATTGTGGGAACGCATTGCATTCAGACGCTGTTAGGCTTGACTTCGTGCAAAATTCAGCAAGTGGGTTTCCCTCATACGGCTCCTGATGTGAAAAGATGGCTGACCACCCGCTTCGAACAATCACGATAAAGCTTGCTGTTTTTTCTTTGATCCTTTCATAATGTGTTACATGCTTAACACCCACATCTATGGCATTCGACCTCTCACCTTCATAACTCTCCAAGCATGAGATCACCATCCCGTTTTAGCCAGTCACAATATGTGGGAAAGCTCACATGTGGAATTTTGCGTCAGGCGCCCAAAGGGGCAAGTCGAGATGTCACAGCAGGGCAAACCATTGTGCAAATATGGTGCATTGTGACCCACACATCTCTTAAAAGTGCTTAACGGCAGGCGTGATTATGATAGGAGGGTTCCTGTTGCCAGGCCAAAAAATAGCCGCGGATAGCTTCGGTTTCTGAGCTTGGTTGTAAGCCTGCTGCGATGGCAGCTGAAGCCAGCTACGTGCCGTTTTCGAACACCAAGTGGCGCGTCACTGGTCATTTATTTTTCCGTTTTAAACGTAGTTTTGCTGTTCCTAAGCCGTTCCTATGCCAGTTCCTACGCTCGCTTATGTCCGCATTTTTCTCCCAGCATGCCGGAAGTAGGGGTGTGCGAATATAGAAATTTTCAAATACGAATCGAATACGAATATGAAGAAAAAACGGCTTCGAATATCGAATCGAATATCTGTTCAGTACAAAAAAATTTTGGAAAAAACGATGAGCAAGCAAAAGTTGTTGCCTTTTATTTTTTTCAAAATAGTGTGTGGAATTTGCAACTAAATTAAACAAAACTAGACTGCCTCAGTACCATATAAAAAAACATGATGTGTACAGAAATGTATACTACTTGATTAGACAGCATAACAGTATCCAAACTATAATAAGGTCATGCAAAACAAAATCCACAAAATGACAAGACTGGCAACAAAAAATAACATGATGACTATTAAACCTCATTCATTCGGAGTTCAAGGGACCGGAAGAAATTCCCGGTTCATCCGAAGGCCTCTGTTAATAAAATTGCCCGCGCCCCCCTGATAAAAAAAATGCTGCCGAAAATGCTGAAGATGCAGTAAGGCCTTATGAGGCGGCTCCTTCGCGTTAACACCTGTAAGCCCGTGACTTGCCACCCGTTTTGGAGTGCTGGAAGAACAACACAAATGTAAGCAAGGCGCCGGGGAACACACACTGGCGTCAGAGCGGCGAGGCGGTTTCTAAAAAGGAAAAAGAAATAAGCCGCGCGGAGCTGGGATTGGACTATCGGCGAATGCGCGGGCCGACATTTGAAGCTGCCGCGAGGCAGCGGTGAAGCTCAGAAACCGAAACTACGCAGCCAGGCTATTTTTTTTCCCCTAGCGACAGAGGCCTTCCGATTGTTGCCACGCCTGCCGTTACGCCCGCTAAAGAGGTGTGCAGGTTAGAATGCACCATGCAATAGGCGAGTTTTTTACAGGATCGCTTGGCCTGTTGTAACTACTCGACGCGCCCCTTCAGAAGGCTCCCGCAGCATTCCGCAAGTAGGCTTTCCCGCATAGCGTAGTTTACAAAACGGCATGGCGGAAGTCGCTCTCGGAGAGTTATGAAGGCGACAGGACGCATTCTTCTAATGTGGGCATTAAATATGTAACGTATTACCGAAGGATTTAAAGAAAAGTGAGATTTCGCGTTGCGATTGCTCGAAGCGGGCCGTCGGCCATCTTGTTCGCAACACGGGTGATATGTGGGAAAGCCCACTTGGGGAAATTCTCTCGAGGTGAAGCCTTGCGGCGTCGGGATGCGGTTGGTCCGCGTGACAAACGGCGGAAAATGAATCGGATAAGACCTCTATATTGTATTCCTGGAATTTTTAACTCGATTATCGGCTAATTTGCCCAGATATTGTGGTTTTGCCACGGTCGTATTTATGGAAGTATGCGCAGTATACGATCGCTGACGAGCATTCGGGAATTTTCGAATATTCGGAAATTCACGAATATCAATTTTCGAATACGAATCGAATATCAAACATATTCGATTCGTATTCGAAATTTCGAATATTCGCACACCCCTAGACGGAAGTCATTGCTACGGGCTTTTCGCTGTTTGTATGATGCTGCCTGCTCATAAGGCTTCACCGCATTTTCGCTTTTCCGGCTTTTTTTTTTTTTGGATGTGCATGGCATCATATTAATTGACCTCTAGATAATCCAGGCATTTTTACTGGTCCTTGAAATTCGAATTAATGAGGTTTACTAGCCATCACGTTTTTTTTAGTTGCCAGCCATGTGTCATTTCATGGGTTCCATTTTGCATGGCCACATTACACTTTGCATACTGTTATGCTGTCTAATCAAATTGTGTACATTTTGGTGCACATCACATTTTTTTTATGGGATGCTGAGACAGTTAGTCTTTATTTCAGATGCAAAGGCCGTACACTATTTAAAAAAAAAAAAGCAAGAACATTTGCCTGTTTGTTTTTTTCTGAAATATTTTGTCCTACTGAACGGATATTTGATATTTGATTTGATATTGAAGGCCCTTTTTTTTCTTCATACACATTGTATTCATATTCAATTTGTATTAAAAAAATTCAGTATTCGCAGAGCCCTATTGATGAGTGGTGCTTTTGCAACTCAACCTTTTTCTGCTTTCCACCAGGATGACCAGCGGGTGTCCAGTGCAGAGGAACAGCTGGTGTGGGATGCCTGCCTGGTGCTGGCAGCCATGTTGCTGGCACGGGTTCCCGGCTCTGGCCTTACTGACATTCTGGACCTCTGTGAGTTGCTGGAAGAGAGTAAGAATGGTGCCAAGTGCATTTGATAGTCACTCTCGGTTGATAAATAGCAGCTTGCGAATGCCCCTCTAGAGGACAGTGTACAGTTAAATCTCGATTTAACGAAGACGGTAAGATCGGCAGCTTACTTCGTAATACTGAAATTTCGCTACATTAAATTCGTCTTGTAGCATGCTAAGAGTCCACCAAAAACGTGCAGCAGATAACTCACGGGAAAAGCCTTTATTTGCAAGTGGTCCCTTGCTTCTGCCCTTTCTTTTCCAGCACCAATGGCATTACGTGCGTCTTGCTTATGCTGTGAGCTTGTGTGCCACCTCAGGGCGTCTTATTGTGCCTACCACCCTGTGGGTGATGGGGATGATGTACCTTTCTGAGTTATGGTTCTGCTGTCGTCATCCTCTTGTAACTGCTTCGAGCACATCGCTAACACCGCCGACACGCCGCCGCCTTGTGCCGCTGCCACTACTGCAACCTATTTGCCGTTGGCGGCGGCCTCTTGGCATGGGCTACACTGTCTGCGTTGCCCCCGCCTCCCTCTCTCAGCGAGAGTGAGCTGGGTGCCGTCCGATCACCAACCAATGAATGAAATCAGGCCCACTCTGCTCCTCATGTTTTCCGCGGTAAACGCGAGTGCGTGTCTTTTTGCACATACGCACGTCGTCTGAGTTAAAAGTGAGTTTTTCAGGTGCAAAGCATCCGACAGGTTTCACAGCTGACAGGTGTGCCAATGACACTGACACTTCAGGTCATTTTACCAAGCTTTTGGGCATCTATAAATGTGACAAACGTGGCGCGGTACCTTTGAACACACGCAGCGCGTCACATGCGGCGCCGATTTTGGGCTATGTAGCGAGAGTCGCGGATTGGCCTGGCAGGCTGCCAAGGCTGCGCAGACGCTCATGCCAGCCTTGCCTGTACTACTCCAAATGGTGTGGCGAGCGGTGCACTCGCCACTTGATCGTCGTCATATTTGCATCTACCTATGAGCTCTGTATGTGAAAGCCGGGCGGCACCCATATTACATGTGCTCTCCAATGTGCGCTTCAGCACGTGCTCTGCAATACAATTTTTTCTCACGTTCATTTCCGCCCAACAATGAAATTTCATAACACTGAAGGTGTAGCAGAAATCTATTTCGTTATACTGAAGCTAAAAAAACACAATGTTTTATAGACGTAAAGTTTTGAAAACTGAAATACTTCGTTACACTGTAGTTTGTTACATCGAGGTTTTACTGTATCTCCAGGCACCAATTATTATCAAATAAGGAAACATTTAAACCTTTCAGATTTCTGAACCGCATGCATCCACAACAATAACCTCCCACCTTCTTCAACGACTGATTGTAAAATTTCTGTCAGGTCGTCACATGTATCCATGTTGTGGCTCGGACCTGCCTTCAAGGTATCTAATACACTTCCTATGATTGATTCTTGTCATATGAAGTTGTCATATAAACCGATTGGGACATGTTATGCACATTAAAACACTTGCACTCACAAAACAGGCATGAGAAAACACACACTCACCAGAGCTGCGTCAAAGGTAAGGGAAAATGCGAAGATGTCCATTTTAAAAGACTGTTTTCTGCATTCATTTTACATGCCTGGCTTGACTTGTTTCTCATCATCATCATCAGCCTGACTACACCCACTGCAGGGCAAAGGCCTCTCCCATGTCTCTCCAATTAACCCTGTCCTTTGCCAGCTGCATCCACCCTTTGCATGTGAAATTGGGTCTCTGCACATTTAGAGTCCACATTAGAGTGAAATTGTGCCATCTATGTGAGGAATTTGAGAGTGTTCGGTTGTGTCCACAGATGTGAATGCAGTGTCTGGAGCAGAGCGCGTAACATTTTTATCTTGCCAGTACTCACATGTGGTGCAGAAAATGGCACTGGTGGCACTGAGGTAATGCACTCAGTACGCCTATGCAGAATGTGAATGTAGCACTTCTTAGCCCGTTCCTCAATTTTGAGAGAATGGAATCCACCTCTCCTCTTTAGGGGATAATGGGAAGAGGAGTAGGCGACAACGGATGGAAAAGTGGAGAGGAGAAATGTCTCTCTTCACCCTTGGGGGAGAAGAGATGGAGGGAGAGGGTGGGAGGCTGCCTGGTGGCTTGGGCATCCGCCTCCTCGGCTGTGGGAGGGGGCTAGTTTGAAGCCCACCCCCGAACAAGGATGGGTTCAGACATCTCCCAGCTGAGGCCCAGCTTCTTTCTTTTTTGTCACACCACAGCTGACGCTCAAACATTTGTGTTACATGTTCGTAAGTGTCCTGCGATACAACTGCAGACAGCTAGCCTGTGTGTCCGGTTGGTTGAGCTAAAAAACTTGCAGGATGGTTGTGATACTTGGTACTGATGCATTATTACAGCACAGCTGTAGTGGATGATTTCTGCCAATGAATGGAGGAGCTTTGTTGCTATTTTATATGAGGTGGAAAAGGAGGGAAAGGGGGAGAGACTGTAATGAATACAGCAGAGGTCTGCCTGGTTGTTAGCCTAGCATGCTACTCCAGGTGAGGGTGAAAAAAGATAAAAAGAAGAGGGTGGAAAAGGGGAAAAAAATAGAAAGGGTGAACTGTGGAACCAAACATTCTCAACACTCAGGCACTCACAAACACACATGAATATCAAAGGGTGTCCACCAGACCTGTGTCCCTATGGAAAACTAATAAAGCTTTTGTGCCTGGCAAGCCACATGTTGGGCACAGAGGGCTACTTGACGCACCAATTTTATGAACATAGAATTTGGTGATGGCTACGGCAAATTTGGTGCAGGCAGAAGACCTCTCCCTGTTTGCAAACAATGGGAAGTCAGGGGATGACGTGGCAAGGGGGCGCGCCAAAAGAAAACAGGCCTGGTTGCCAGAAGCCGCCTTTCCGGCCCGGTTTGCCTGCTGTGCGGCACGCATCGCGAGCCGTCTGGCAACGTATATTTTCTGCCTGAAATTGTGCATTAACTCTATTTAAATAAGGCCTAAGTACGTGACATTTCAGTACCCGGACCTATTAGCAACGGACAACTGGAAAAAGATTTTAAATGTAAGGCAGACCTGCACTTCAGAGATATTAATGTGCGCTAGAACAAGCCTGACCCTTGCAGTGCGGGCACTGAAAACCTACCAACCGCCTGAAAATTATATATGACCTTGCAATGGAAGGACATGTTGGCAAGGGGGTTATTTCAGACTTCGACACCAGTTACTGCATCCTAAGCGCCCTTCATAGAAGCGACTGCAGAGCCCCACGAAGCGCAGGTGGGTGCTTGTGAGCGAAGACTGCAGCGTACATGCGAGCACCATGTTTGGCCGGGTGATTTTTCTCTCAAGTATGGAAGTTTCTAATTTGTCTTGTTTAGCTTACATTCCGATTGACAAACACATGATATCATTGCTAGAATGTATACTATCCAGGCTAAGTGCAGTGTGGAACCAATGCGATGCATATCGCCAAAACCAGCTGCGTACAAAATAGCGGGGTGATTAAGCGCGTTTTTCACAACACTGCACAAATTTCAGGCAGAGCACACTAATATTGAAAATTGCACTGTGCACTTACATGACGCAAGCGAAACCCCTTTCCGACTCTGACACGAGAGCGCTTGATCGAGTGCGGTATGTTATGATTCCTGGTTGAAATGTGGCTGTACTTAATGGCAAAGGTGCTGGCATACCCCTGCGAGCAGTGGTGACAGAAGCTTGTTTCTTGAACACGACCTGCCGCATTGGATTAACTACAAATGCTTCGCATTAAGAACCAGCTCTAAAAACACACACAGAGGACGAGACGAGACTCACGAAGGCGCTGAACATACATCTGAATTTTATTCGATAGTAAGAAGTCAATTTATACAATACACACACACGTGTAAGGTTGTCCAGTCAAACACAGATGCTCTGTAATCACCCACATGCGATAAACCCCCCCCCCTCCCCCGGCCAAAAAAAACAAAAACACATTACACAAATTTCCAAAGCACATGCTCTATCGTCAATCCCACTACCCACAATGAAACAAGCTCATTTCTCTGCTTGACAAGCTTATCGATGTTTTGCTCACATATTCATCGCCCTTTCTGGGAATGTGGAATGCCTCAGCTATCTCCCTTGTGCATTGGTCATCATGTACGAACAGTACGGTTGTATCCACAAAAAACGGAGTACAATTACAAGCAATGCAGTGTTGTGATACATTTCTATTTTCTTTCCTGCTGATGGAATTGGCATGCTCTGTGAGGCGAACATTGCTACACCGTCCAGTCTGGCCGATGTATATACGCCCGCAGGACAAAGGGATAAGATATACCATGCCTTTCTTACAGGTAACAAACTTGTTCCCATGCTTGATAGTGCATTGTTTCCTGTTAACCTTCCCCTCACATCTTCTCGTACTGCAGCCCCTACTTTCCCCAGTTTATTGGGAGCAGTAAAAACCATGCTTACACCATATCGGGCGCCTACTCTTTTAAGCCGGTGAGACAGGGCGTGGATGTACGGCATAACCGCCAACTTCCCTACATTTGGACCAGAGCTAAGTGCTGAGTGGGGCCCGGATGCCTTCAGCGTTTTAGACACTTCTTTCGCACAGGACACGATAAGAGCATCCGGGTAACCCGCATCCCTGCACCTGCTGACCTGTGAGTTGAGGCTGGATCCTATTCTATGGGGGCAAGATTTCTTCAATGCCATACCGATGCGGTTCTTAATAATGCCAGTTATCACAATTTTAGAATGGAAAGAACTGTAGTTGAGCAATGGTTTCTCGCTCCGAGGGGAGTACTCCCAACAGGCATGTTCAGGGTCAAAGGTTAATTTAAAATCCAGAAACTGTAAGGATCTTTGATGAGACACTTCATGCGTAAATTCCAGTCCTGATCCATTGCGGGAAAAAACATCCAGAATGTGTGAAATTCCCGGGAATGGAGACCTGCTTAGTATCAAAAAATCATCGACATACCGGAAAATGCGGGTGTTACTTCCGGCCAGCTCTTCCTCAACTAATCTGTCAACCCTGCCTAGAAAAATGTTACTAAGAACGGGGGCTACTCTGGAACCTATGCAGACCGCAGATTTTTGCAAAAGAACCTTACCGTCCCACTCTACATACGTGTTGTTAAGGTAAAAATCCAACAGTTCTATGAAGGATGCAGTGCTAACGCCACAACCGTTTTAAAAACCGCATTCATCATTGTCATCCGTGATGCACTCCTGAACATACTGCATAAGTTGAACATGTGGAAGCGAATAGAACAAATCAACAACATCAATACTAAAACCCAGACACGTGGCAGGATTCTCCTTCTGGAGGAGGCTTGCAAGGGCTTCCGAGTTGGGAATAAGGAAAGGGTCATTAACCTTAAGGGCCAAAAGGTGCTTGGAAAGGAAGGTGGAAACAATTATCTGCCACGAATTATGCTCAGACACGATAGTTCTGAATGGTACGTTTGGTTTATGGGTTTTGGCTCTGAAGAAAATTTCTAGCACTGAAGATTCGGCCCCCTTCAACTTTCTTGCCAAACCCTCGAGACTAAAACTTTGAAGTAAAGCCACTGCATGTTCCATGTGTTCAACTTATGCAGTATGTTCAGGAGTGCATCACGGATGACAATGATGAATGCGGTTTTCAAAACAGTTGTGGCGTTAGCACTGCATCCTTCATGGAACTATTGGGTTTTTATCTTAACAACACATATGTAGAGTGGGACGGTAAGGTGTGTTTGCAAAAATCTGGGGTCTGGATAGGTTCCAGAGTAGCCCCGTTCTTAGTAACATTTTTCTAGGCAGGGTTGACAGATTAGTTGAGGAAGAGCTGGCCGGAAGTAACACCAGCATTTTCTGCTATGTCGACGATTTTTTGATACTAGGCAGGTCTCCATTCCCAGGAATTTCACACGTTCTGGATGTTTTTTCCCGCAATGGGTCGGGACTGGAATTTACGCATGAAGTGCCTCATCAAAGATCCTTACAGTTTCTGGATTTTAAATTAACCTTTGACCCTGAACATGTCTGTTGGGAGTACTCTTCTCAGAGCGAGAAACCATTGCTCAACTACAGTTCTTTCCATTCTAAAATTGTGAAAACTGGCATTGTTAAAAACTGCATCGGTAAGGCATTGAAGAAATCTTGCCCTTGTAGAATGGGATCCAGCCTCAACTCACAGGTCAGCAGGTGCAGGGATGCTGGTTACTCGGATGCTCTTATCGTGTCCTGTGCGGAAAAAGGCCGCCTTAACTTAATCATTAAGTGCGGTCATAACTTCGTCGTGCCTAGAATCCATTCTATCATGCAAAGATTTTATTAGTGAGACTAATTCACTGGTATTGCTGGGAAGACTCCTCCTTAGAGGGTCCAGGATTCAACTCAACGTCACCGAACAGTATTAGCAACTTGGTGACGTAAACGCAATCACAAATCAAAGACAGCAATGATTGTGGGCATGGAAGTACTAGCAAAAAAATATCGTCAGATTTTTTGCAAAATAGTTCAGGAAACTGAACCTACCTGCACCAAGAAACGAAATGGCGTTTGATGCATGTTCGCTGTTGCCGTACTTCCATGCCCACTAAGTGGGTATGGAAATGAGAAGGAAAGTTTGTAGACTTGTTTCTAGTTTAGTGACTTCTGAATCCTATAAGTTGTGAACCCTCTAAAAGCAGGATAGATACATACATACATACAAATTTTATTCTCCACAAAGAAGTGGAAGGAGGTGGAGTGAAAAGCCGTACATTTGCGGCTTGAAAAATCCTCCGCCCCCTTACAGTGTATACAGCAGCAGAGTGGGGCAGTAGACAGTCACGTTTTTTTGTTTCAAAGAGAAAAGAAAAGCAGCACTGTATCGCATCAGACAATAAAATAAGCCTAAATAAGAGTTTCAATAGAGCACAGGATTTGGACGCCTGTAAAATTTTTTTTTTTTTACGATAATGATAATTTTACCCTCACTGCATTCTTTGATATCGGGGCAAACCAGTGGCATGCATTTCAGCAAGTTCCTGCAGCAAAATTTCTTACTGTTTCTTTCCAGTGTCTTACATAAGGTGTTCATACCATATTTAGTCGTGTAATTTGCACAATGTTTTTCTTGAAATTGAGGCTTCCAAAAGGAAGTGTACAAATTACTTGAAGATTTTGCGAACACGTCCTCAACTGCTCTACAGAGGTCGTAATGGGCATATAAACCATATATTGCTTCCTCTATACTCGTGCCCCTCGCTGACCAAAAATAATAATAAAAAAAATTTGACAGATGCTTACATTTGCGAAATTTGAGCGCCTCTTTATACGGGTGGCAGGTGGCGGGTCACACTCCTAGCCACCCTCCGGGATATTCCTGCAGGAGCCGCCTTCCAGGTGGTGCTTCACTCTGCTACTTGGACAACCGGTTACGCCAAAGATGACATGGAAGCCAGAACTGGGTGCCTAGGAGCTGCGCTCTAGAAAAAACTGCTCAGAGGTTATGTGTGACCGCTTATCCCAGTAAAGCACAGTTCAAGTGCAATGCCCGTCTGTGTGAAACAAGTGTTTATCGTGACCACCTCTTGTGTTTTCACTGGTACCTTCTACAAATACTAACAGGCTATGGCTGGTGGTGGTGTGCAGGTGAGGTGCTGCTGCAGAGGAGGGACTGTGGTGACTGGCGAGGGGGCGGTGTGGGCCGCTGCCTGGCGCTGCCCTTGTGCCTGCTGGTGCAGCAACAGCAGCTGCTTCCACGGGGCCTGCAGGGGCGGGCGGCGGCCCTGCTTGGTCGGCTGGCCACAGATGATGGGCCAGCCGCACCACTGGAGGAAAGGATGGTCCCCTCTGCTGTGACGCTGGCCATTTGCCACCCTCTGGTGACCGGGGCCCTGTTTGCTGCCACTTGCCTGCGTGTGTTCTCGCCCAAGGTGAGATGCCATCTCTGCTCCTTTGCTGTTAGCCATGGAAGGCTTTTAGCTCGTGTTGGAGGGCTCCCTGCTGCACCTTTAGATAAATTAGTTATGATTGTTCTGCTTTTGAAAGCTTGGTTGCTAGCTCTGAAATCCTCTGAAGATAGCATTCCTGCAACTTTTTGTATACACGCCACCTAACTCGTGACAGATTTATAGTGCATGTAATTGGGCTTTACATGAAAGTTTGCCTGAAATTTGTAATACATAGTCACTGTGAGAGACCAGTATTATAGCAGGGTGGCTTTTTGTTTGCTTACCCAATGCGATAGTTCTTGCGTTTGACTGCGACAGCAGTTAAGGGCACATATGTTTTCTGAGGTGTCATTGGCATTGTAATATTAAGAAGAAATGAGGAAGAAAGAAGAGCACCGCGGGTCACACCCATGCCACAGTTTCATGGTGCCCTCTCTGTGCAGCAATGTGAACTGGTGTTTGAGCTGAGCGCTACTCGATGGATTCGTGGTGTGCACAGGGATGGGATCTGAGTGGTCACTCCATCTATGACTGATGTCATGGGACATTCAAGAGAATATAAAGTATAAAAAATAAACCAATAAATATATGTCCACCATTGCAATGGCTGTTGCAGAGTGTCGCGTTACGCAGGTATGGTAGCCGTCACGAGTTTTTTCTTCTTTCAAGCATTCTAATAGAACAGGTCGCATTGGCAGCCCCAGTTAGTTTTGTGACAAGTTTTTAGCTGTTACACTAGTTCTATCTCTCACTGGCATGGATTCTTCAGCCGATCTTGGGCCTACGACGCATGCATGGCCAAGAACCACTGCCCCATGTCTGCTTAGCTTATTGTGTTAAAGCAGCTCTTCACACACCTGGCCATAAACGGTCTCTTCGAATTTCCAAGCTGAGAACTGTCCCCGGGACTGTGTCTGGACTGGAAGTAGATTCATTAGTGACGCATACAAGTAGCTCCAGGCTTTCTGGCCGAGTCCCATATCTGACACGCTTGTACATCGAGGAGCTGCTTGGCCAATGCTCGTTGTTGCCTTCTCAGTGAAATCGCCATGGCTAGACAGCTGTGAAGACCCTTCGTGATGCATTAGTGCATTCCATGAAGTAAGCCTGTTTTCGCTCGTTGAGAACATGTAGTCTTTTTTCATCGGTGGGCAGGAATCACTCATTACTACGTTACCAGCAATTGCAGACTGTTCTTTATTCAACATTACACTGAAGCAGATGACGGCCAGAAACGAAACAAGCATGAATATGAAGTGCCTGCCACAGTGCCATGTGTACCAGAGCCATCTTCGAACAATGTAATTGTTTCTCTAGTTACTGGCTGTTGCAGTCACCCTTATTCAGAAAACAGTTTGGCTTGTCTCTCTCAATGTGGATGCAGGCAGCGCACACTGTGTCATTTTCTGCTCCTTGTCTAACGCAGTCTGGCTGAAAATGTGGGGCTAGCTGAGGAGAGTCCCCTGGAACTATATGTTGGTCGAAAAGAATACCTCTTTGAACAGTCAGGCTGGTTACCGGAGCTATCCTGGCAAACTGAATGGCAGACAGGGGTTCCGGGCAGTCTGGGACAACTATTCGAAGAGATCAAAAAGGAACAGTTGGGGAACTTGTTGCTGGCCTGGTAGGTGCACGCCATTGCAGAGAGGTTGCTTTGCACTGGTGAGGGCATTGTATTTCCCCTGTGCCAAAGCAACAAGATGCTGCCAGCTGAGGTTTCTCGTTTGTGCAGGAGTGTGTGGAGCGCTGGCGAAGCCTGCGTGGTGTGCTGTTGCCTGGCCAGGACAGTGCCCTGCTGGGCATGCTGGTTGCCTCATCGGCGCTGCTGGGTAGCCAGGCTCCAACCGATGCTAGGGTGGCCCTGGATGCTCTCCGCCGGGAGGTGGACGCTTGCACCCAGCTGGTGGGCAACCCTGCCTTGTTGTTTGCGTCTATTGGTTCATTCAGAAGGCCCGTGGCACTTATATTGCCGTGTGCATAAATACAGTAATATCTAGATGACACGAATCATATCATCCAAAGGTGTCAGAATCCATATGGAGAAGTACTGGAAATGCATTTACACTCACCTGTCTATGGCATTTTTTTACAGCCGCATGCGACTGTGTGTGATGCGTACTGCACGGATAGCGATCGCAATGTGTGGGCAGCACTTTAGTGCTAGAGGGTGCAGCCACGGCTCACACATTTGTGTCATCCGTAATGGCACGGGAGAATGTGCGGAACTTCTGAAGCTCTGCCCATAGTGCACGATGCACTCCGGCCAGGGAATTTCGATACCAAGATAGTGTCATTGAGATTTTGCTGTAGTGCCTTGTTTTCTGTTGCTGCTGCCACATGGGTGCAAAGTTATCACATATCCGCTGCCCAGCTAGGTGGCCGTTCAGGAGGCAGTTGCTGTGGTCTATCATTTCAAGCCTTTCCTTTCTCTTGTGTTTGTAGTGTGAATACAGCCTGACCACTGTGTGTGTGTGTGTGAAGTCATGCGTGCAATGCTAAATGGATGGTTCTTATCACATGTGCCACCTGGTGCACATGCAGCCCTGCTTTGAGTTGCAAGAATAAGTCTATTCTCTCTGCATTGCAGTTGCACTGAAGAGTGTTATTCTTTGCATTAGTTTTCTTTTATATTGGAGATATAAGTGGCTCTGAATTGCAAGGAAGAGCTTAGTGCCCAAATTGCATACGCCATGCAGGGACCTCAGCTACAGATTTGCTGCCATTTGGATTATCATTGGTCTGCTGTCTAAGTGATATTTTCCAGCATGGTCTTCGCTTAGTGCGCCTAATAAGCACAAGTAGCAGGTGACCCATAGATGCCACACACTACATAGTACAAGCTCGTTAATCAAACTCTAAGAGGGCCGGAAAACAGAAAATTGTTCGAATTAAGCGAAGTTCGAATTATTGAATGGGCACTGCATTGAGCGGTCATTGCACCCCGCCATGTGGGCAGAATCCAAAGCAATCACATTTAGACTCGGTATTGCGAGCTAGGCGCTACTACACGTTTGCGGTGGCCGATTCTGAGAAATAAAATCATGCGGTCCTAATGGCAAATGAAATAAATTGATCAGCCAGTTATGTGCCAGAAGGAAGTACTGGAATGCATTCGCATGAGCAGCGAGCTTTAGTGCTGGAATATATGATGCTATTTATGCTCTAAAACATGTTTTTGACAACCCTGTATGTAACACGTGCAGGGCTCTCAAAAACATGCCACGGCTTGCGCCGAAGCATCGGCGGCGCGGGCGGGTGCTCCAGCAGCGAAAAACTGCTTCGGCATGTACCAGAGCACAGGCTCCGCCAGTGTCGTGTGCTCGGCTTTTTTTTTTTTTATTGTTTCATGTCTCTAGTAAATTTGCAGCACGTTACAGCACGTCGCAGCACGTTGGGTCAACTTCTATCTACGAGGAGCGGTGTCCAGCCCGGGGCTGTTAGTTCGAATTAACCGTAGCAGATGCTGACTTGTTCGAATTATCGCAGGGGTGTTTCTCTTGCTCCGATTGTGCCATTTTTATACAAATGCAACTTCTTGCGCCAAACTGTGCCAACCACAGAGAAGGGACGAAAATTGCGCCACTTTGCACCAGAACGACTTCGGCATCTGTGCTCCGGCAGCGTTCGCGAAGAGTGCGATCATTCGTTTTTTGAAAAGAAAGTGCAGCCGTTCATATTCCACGTGGTGGGCCCCTCCCGCACAGTTTCTAATAATTTTCGTGCTCTTTTAGCCAGTTCCAGCAAGTGGCAGCGCACAAGCGGCCACTCCCGAGTACCGGCTGTCGTCGCTGCAGACGCCAAGGAACTGCATGGGATTGAGTGCGCTGAGCAGTACGGCGTTTCATAGCTTATGCTTAAAACATTGAAAGGGAGGCTGAGAGCACTGCAAGCAAACTCAATGTTAATGGGGCGATGAGCCTTGTTGATTTTGAGGGCATGGCGGAATTAGAATAAAGGTAGATTGGAACAGTTTTACGTTTACCAGCCCGTATTCGATTGCGGCTATATGGGGCTGTGGTGAATCAAATTATCTTATTGTGTCGATCGTAACGCGCGTTTGGGAGCATTTTCGCCGTCGTGAGTGTCGGCGCAGAGATGTATAATTCGGTGGTAGCACCACCAATGTTTTCGGTTTTACGGTAAAGTCTGTGCCATGCTGCCGTTTGACCCACTCTTTCATTTCTAGTCGTCTGCTGCAGCGCATCTTCTTCGCTCTGGAGTTCAAGTAGTGTAGTAGCCTCATTTGGTCTGTCTGAAAAGTGCGTACTTCGTGCATGTGTCATTGTGCTTGCTTTCTGTTCACGTGCTCTTTGAGTTCGCTACTCATGCTTGGACGAAGAAGATGAGCAAATGCTTTTTTATTTTATTTTTATCAGCTTTTATTAGGGGCATGCGAATATTGATATTTTTGAATACGAATATGAAGAAAAAATGGCTTCGAATATCGAATCGAATATCTGTTCAGTACAAAAAAAATTACAGAAAACGATGAGCGAGCAAACGTTGTTGCCCTTATTTTTTCAAAATAGTGTATGGTCTTTGCAACTAAAATAAACAAAACCAGACTGCCTAGTACCATATTGTAACGTAGTGGTGAGGGCAGTCGAAGCAGCGATGAAGACGGACGAAAGGGTCTTCTAAAAGAAAACTGTTTATTGGGCTGACTTGCACCCAAAATGAACTGAATCACTTGGCGGCGGTGAAGCGACAAGCGTGCTCGGCGGTTGTCGAACAAAATGCCCGCCGCTGTCGGCCGTGCTCAATTTAAAGCTGATGGCGAACTTTCGAGATAAAGAGCGCAAAGTTACTAGAACATTCCGGGACAACGTAGAATCAGCTCTGCCTGGCTGCGATCAATCGAGATAAATCTAGTCGCGTCTTGTGTCGCAAACAAAGCGATAAAGTGGTGTGGCGGCAGATTTGAAAACGAACAAACACTGCAAATATTCGCGGCAATATAAAAAACATAATGTGCACAGAAATGTACTACTTAATTAGGCAGAATAAAAGTACCCAAACTATAATGAGGTCATGGAAAACAAAATCCATAAAATGACAAGACTGGCAACAAAAAAATAACATGATGACTATTAAACCTCATTCATTCGGAGTTCGAGGGACCGGAAGAAATTCCCGGTTCATCCGAAGGCCTCTGTTAATAAAATTGCCCGCGCCCTCCCGATAAAAAAAATGCTGCCGAAAATGCTGAAGATGCAGTAAGGCCTTATGAGGCGGCTCCATCGCGTTAACACCTGTAAGCCCGTGACTTGCCACCCGTTTTGGAGTGCTGGAAGAACAACACAAATGCAAGCAGGGGGCCGGGGAACACACACTGGCGTCGGAGCGGCGAGGCGGTTTCTAAAAAGTAAAAAGAAATAAGACACGCGGAGCTGGGATTGGACTATCGGCGAATGCGTGGGCCGACATATGAAGTTGCTGCGGGGCAGCGGTGAAGCTCAGAAACCGTAACTACGCAGCCAGGCCATTTTTTTTGCCCTAGCGACAGAGGCCTTCCGATCGTTGTCACGACTGCTGTTACGCCCACTAAAGAGGTGCACGGGTTACAATGCACCATGCAATAGGCGAGATTTTGACAGGATCGCTTGCCCTATTGTTACTACTCGACGCGCCCCTTCAGAAGGCTCCCGCGGCATTCCGCAAGTAGGCTTTCCCGCATAGCGTAGTTTACAAAACGGCATGGCGGAAGTCACTCTCGGAGAGTTATGAAGGCGACAGGACGCATTCTTCTAATGTGGGCATTAAATATGTAACGTATTACCAAAGGATTAAAAGAAAAGTGAGATTTCGCGATGCGATTGCTCGAAGCGGGCCGTCGGCCATCTTGTTCGCAACACGTGTGATATGTGGGAAAGCCCACTTGGGGAAATTCTCTCGAGGTGAAGCCTTGCGGCGTCGGGATGCGGTTGGTCCGCGTGACAAACGGCGGAAAATGAAGCGGATAAGACCTCTATATTGTATTCTTGGAATTTTTAACTCGATTATTGGCTAATTTGCCCAGATATTGTGGTTTTGCCGCGGTCGAATTTATGAAAGTATGCGCAGTATACAATCGCTGGCGAGTATTCGTGGAATTTTCGAATATTCGGAAATTCACGAATATCAATTTTCGAATACGAATCGAATATCAAACATATTCGATTCGTATTCGAAATTTCGAATATTCGCACACCCCTACTTTTTATTGATCAAGTATGGTCTATCCCAGAGAAAGGAGATCAGGAAATATTTCAGTTCTTTTTTGTATGGCGGAAAACAGAAGGACGAGACATGATGAAAGGTGGCTGTGAGAAGGTTTAGTGACTATTGGCCTAGCCAAGCATCAGCATGTACTCCACCCACGCTTCTAATGCACTTCGCAATCTTCCACAACAGCATCAATAATTTGATATGCAAAGCATGGCAACAGATAAGCTTACATATAACCTGAAAGCAAGAATATGGTGTGCCCACACTAGTGGCATGCTTTCTGCTGGAGTACTGATAGCATGCTCCTAGGCTTAGCCTAGTGGTAGCCATTGTCTGTGGCACGGGTTCTCAAACCTTTTTGCCTCAAAGAACAGACTTCAACATGTGCCAAGGAACCTCCCTCCATCACAGCTGCTCAGTGTTGCATGCGAATGGACCCTTTGTGGTTTTTTTTGGGCTGTTTCCTTCACTTTTGCAGGTGTTTGTTTTCTTGCTTCCACCAATCAGTGTTTTATTCAATGCCCATCTCTCACTCAAGCTCAGGTCTCTAACCCCAAGACAAGAAAGCAGAAAACTAGTCACAAGACAAATTTTCTCCTGCTTTCGCACATTCGACTGGCTGCGCTGTGCACAGAACCACGTGATGGCTCGTCTGGTTTTGTTGGTGCTATGGCATCAGCGTGGCGTTGGCATTGCTTTTTTTTTCTAATTTTGACAGAGACTGTTTTTCCGGCACAAATCTGCTCGCTGGTGGTAACACTTCGCCCCAGAGCCATCAACGCCATCAAATTGCGTGGGAAAGCACCAAAAGAGACACGCATGCTTTCTTTTTTGTTTTTTTTTCTGGACTCGGCTAGCCCAGTGGTGCAGCCCACACTTTCAGCCACCACGCACACAAGCGCACATAACACAAGTCGCCTTGTCTGCTATGCCACTTCCACACCATCTAGCCAGTGTTCTAAACATATATGCACTGGCGCAGCTAGTCTAGCCACCCTAGCACAACTGGGCTCAGCAGTGTCTTGGCTCACTGCCAAGTTTGAGCCACCACCGCCGGTGCTCCGATCAAAACATACTAAACACATGGTGATGCTGCCAAGGTGTGTGATGCACAAGGCATGAAACTGAGGAACGAGCTAAGAAGAGCTGGTCCTCTAAAATGAGTGTTAACAAATAAGGTACTTTGTCTGCTTCGCACACACGCCCACCAGAAGTGTACCCGAAAGGGTGGGCAGCCCAGCATGGGTGTCGCGGAACCCACGAAAGCAGCCTGCGGAACCCCTGGGTTCTGCACAGCCCAGTTTGAGAACACTTGGTCTATGTTTCAGTAGGTGTCAGATGATATGTGCCCGACAGTCTTGTTCTTGGTTGTCTTCAAATGTGACAGTGCAGCTTTGCAAGCGAGAACTGACGCAGGAGCGATTTTATAAATGCATTTCTCACAACACGGAACAGCAATTACAGTTTGCTTCTCTCTTATTTTGCGCATCAGTACGTTTTTGAGCTAAGCATTTTCTTTTATACACGGGTGTTACAGTGGAATCCCTCCATAGTAAAGTTGCTCAGACCTGCAAAAATCTTTACCCTATCACTTGTTGGTGATGGCATGGCTCTAAGAATGTTGTCTGGCTATCTGGCTACTCACTGAACACGTAGTGTTGGTTTAGGAAAGAAACACATAGAAATACCTTCCATACTGCTCTAAACCTGCTGTGGTAGCTCAATGCATTTGGCGTCCAACTGTTGATCCGAAGGTCATGGGGTCGGATCCCAGCTGCGGCGGCCATATTGCAGTTTAGTCAAAATGCAAAAAGGCCTGTGTGCGTACAATTACGGCACACATTAAAGAACCCCAGGTGGCCGAAATTAATTCGGAGCCTTCCACCCTGGCATCCCAAAGCAACACAGTGGTTATGGGCCTCTGCAGTGGAATGTCACGCCACATACCAATGCCATCCTACTCTCATCATGTGCTGATGATCAATTTTCACATATCACATTCGATGTTGTCACGAAGTGCAATAGAACCCCTGTATAGTCTAGTCGCTCGGACCAGCAAAAATCTTTTTTATATTAGTTGTTGGCAATGGCATGGGTGGATGCTGCCTGCTAATTTGGATGCTTAGTAATCCCATTAATATAGCTTAAGAAAGGCGCACTTAAAGTGCTCTATTCATCCCATTACATGCTAATGATTTATTTTCAATTATATCACATTTTGTACAGTCGAACCCCGCTATGTAAACTTGGTTGTAGTTAAAACTTGGACATAGTAAAGTGAAGCTGAGGTTCGATCTCACCTTCCGTTGACGACTGCATACCTTTTTTCTATTACAGTAAAGATTTTTTTCACGGCCATAGTAGAGAGCGTCTGGCGGTCGCGATGTACTTCCCGCGGAATGGTGACATCGCGAGGCAAATAGGTATCAAATATGATAAAGCAGCACTCTTTGACGTGGCTTCACCGCCAAGCTCGAGAGCCGCGAGGAGAAGCCGACTTTTTGAAGACCTTAAGGCCGTGGGGCGCGCGGCGCGCACGGAGAAAGTAAAACTGGCTATCAGCGTAGAAAGAAGGCGGTGCATGTTGCTGAGACAAGAAAGCGAGTAAAAGTGCAGTGAGGCGTAGAAAAGGGAAGAAAATACAGTAGAGACGCTTAAGACTGCTTTCGTGTGAGAATGCGAATGCATTAGATTTTGAGCGGCTGAGTTTCTTTAAAGTTCTTTCTACGAGATGGTTCATCTGCATGGTTTGTTGTGCAAGAAGACCAGCACACGTTCGGAACTTCTAGCTGCCTTGGTGGCGACACCCTCTGGCCACAGCCTCTCTGTCCATGCAGCACACTTGGCCTTGAAGCTTCATTGCTGCGGTTCTCCCCAGACACAGCGCCATCTGCTGTTCCTGTAGCGCACTTGGTCTTGGCCAAGCGCGTTAAAGGAGGTGGCATGGTGTCATGTTTTTGGGACCATCTCTCGGCCTGAGCGACAATAGCCGACAGAATTCCGCCTAGTGGGGCTAGTAACGCTTTCGCGTTAAAAGGGCGAGCATTCGTAGCACGGCAGTGCAAAGCATGCAATAATGACACCAAGAAACCTAGGCACAGCGGCACCATGTGGGTGATTTTGCCACGCTTAACTGTGCCATGCGCGTTTCTTAACTACTGCTTCTTAAGTGATGCTGAGGCCACGGAAGACGACGCCGTGGTCATACAAAGCCCTCATTTTCACACGGAATCAAACTCGCTTGTATTCATTGCTGCACTGTATCCATGTAAATGCGGTATTTCCACAATGCGTAAATGAAATCGAAAATGAGATAACAGGTCATAACTGACAATAAATACTAATTATCACATAAAGGGATGATAACAGCTATATGTAAGGTATTTCTGAACTTTTCTCCCAACACTTCATGTTAGTAAGCAGCCAAAGAGCATTGTCAGAGCCATGCCATCACCTACAACTGATAATGTAAAGACCCTGATATAGTTAAGATTTTTGCTGATCCGAGTTACTTTACTATAGAGGGGTTCTACTGTATAACCATTTTTGATTCCAATCAAGTTTTGTGGACTTAACGGACTGCACTTAATGTAAAATGATCACGAATATACTTTATGAGGGGTTTTCGAGTCCATATATGAAAACGAAAGCTTTGAGTGAACATGACATTGTCTTCCGTGGCCTCAAAGTCATTGGAGCAGCAGTTGAAGACGTGCAACACACTCAAATCTCAAACACTCAAACAGTACCGCCGTGCCTTCATTTCTTGCTCCTACCCTGTGCTGCTACTGTTCGCCCATTTTTTTCCCTCTCCTACCCCTGACTGCTTTTTACTGCATTCTCTCAACAACGTGCATCTTGTTTGCACGGTAAAAGCCAGCTTTATTATTTTATTTTTTTCCCATGTTTGCCATGCCCATTGCCGCTATGGCCCCAAGAACTTGGCTTCTGTTCACAGCTGGTAAGCTTGGCTGCTAAGCTGGCTCAAAGAGATATGGTTTGTTGTCTTTCATATCCATTTGCCTCTGACTGTAGGCTTGCAATTATGCTGTTATGTATCTGTTGTTCTATCCATGATCCACTAGTAATGCAGGTGAAGCTTCCTTCTATCAGCCTCGGTCTACATTCCGCGGCTCTGAGATGACCCAGACTGTGCACCTTCTGTGACATTATCATTCCGTGGGAAGCGTGCTGCCATGGCAAAATGCTGTTTACTGTAACTGTTTCTTTATGAAGGGTGTCTTGAGTACTATATATGAAAAAATGTGCAATCATTTATGGGACTGGCGTTTCACTTTACTATGCCCGTGTCTTTAATGCCAGTTTACCAAAGCGGCATTCTCCTGTGGTCCCAAAAGTTGAAACATCTAGACTGGCCTGGCTCACAATGATATAGAGGCAACTGAGCCTGCTTGTTTACTTCTTACTAAGGCAAAGACAAGTCTCAAAAAAAAAAAAAAAAGACAGGAGGGAAGTAGCAGATATCAGTGAAAAACTCTAGCAGCTTTACTAAAAACTTCATGGCTTAGTAATAAAAAGGTGCAGAGCTCATAGCATGACATTTCAGCTTCTGTGTCTGTGAATAGAGTTACAGAGCCTAGTGTTGTGTTCAAGTAAGCAACATGTGAGGTATTCGGCACTGATGTCTCAAGTTCTTTTATATATACAGCTTAAAATATACAGATGTTCCTTTAGAAGAATTCCCTCTGCGGTTAGGGACAGAAATAATGGCGTTATGCACCTTGAGACCATGGTGAAGCTTTTTGAGTGTTGTCTGCCAACTTGAGGAATTTACAGATGAAACCGACTGCTCTGTATTTATTATGTTGTGAGGCTGAAAACTCTGGCAGCTAATAGCTTCATCCAAACATTGTTCCAAATTGCAGTTCTCTAGTAGCATCAATGTGAGAAGAGAAAAAAAAGAGCGGTGCAAGAGCGAATGACTACAGTAGCCTGTGCCATTGGAGCACCTGGGTGGCCACCTGTTGTTGGCACCAAGGTGACAGGATGCCACATGCAGGCCTCGTTGTGCTGTCGCATTTCAATGGAGCCGAATAGCTAGAGGCCCGTGTATTCTGCGATGTCAGTGCACATTAAACAACCCCCGGGGGGTGGAAATTAATGGGAGCCCTCCACTACAGCACCCCCCATAGTCATTTTGGGATGTCAAACCCCATAAACCGAACATGCAGGCCCCCTGTGTGCTGCCCCTGCTGCTGCATGTGCTGGGCCGCAGCCGCTGCCCGGAGACCCTGGCCCTGGTGCTGCGTTCGCTGGCTGCCACAGCCAACCACAAGGTGGGCACAGGCACTGACTGTTAGGCCAGCTGTTGTTGCGTTTCAGAGATGGGAGACAGTCTGTGGTGGTCGCTCTCGTCTCGGTTTGGTCCATGCGTACTTGCATGCTGATGTGCGCTAACGAAACTTGCACACCTTCTGTTGCCCTCCCCAGGACACAGAGGCGAAAGTGGTAGCTGTGCCATACTGTACCGTTGCGGCCCCTTGAGTGTAATTATTTCATGGAACAGGTGCAGCACATTCTCAAGGGCGCCCACTCCCTGCTCTGCATGTCCCCTGTTGCTGCCCCGGCCAGCAGTGAACCTGGGAGTCTCTGGTTGCAACATGCTGTGACACTGACAGAAGGGTTAAGAGCATTTATAGGACCATGGGGAAACTGTTTCTTACAGCTATCACTGTGAGTCTCTTGCAGCTTCACACCCACACGATGTGCGCTGGAGTGTCTTCTCGTGTTGTGTTGTGTTGGGAGGGCCTGCAGGTTCTAAGTATAGTGTGGAACTAGTGGAGGAAATTTCCATGCCATCCACAGAAAGCAGTGCCACCCTTGAGGCACATCAATCAGAATAGGAGCGCTTGTGCAGTTGGGTCATGAGAGTCTTGTGCAGCAGTAGATGGGCAGTTGTTGGAAATCCCAAATTGGTCGTTTGAAAATCCTGCAGTGTGGAGTTTCGTTAGAGGGGCATCATGCAACCCACATTCTTTAGGTGCCGAGAAAAAAAAAATAGAAGTTGCCCTGCCCGCACCACCTATGCCACAACCCAAGTTACTCACACTTTGAGTTAATTCGAATGAATTTTAAAATTTTGCTGCTGGCTGCCTGGTCGTGCCTTTCTGGAGGGCAAACTGAGGGAAAGAAAGCACCCTCTTTGAACTCCAGGTGTTTATCCTGCCTTGCTCTGCAGTGTTCCTATTCAGCAGCTACACCCTGGTCAGGTGCCAGTGGAGAAGGGACAAGTGGCTTGCAAAGGCTATGTGGCATCCGGCTGATGCCTTTTGCATTTTTACTTTCATTTTTTTTGTCCCCTGTGCTTTTTTAAAATTGTGCGCTGTAGCTGTTGTGGCAGCTGCCACAATTGTGGCCGTTCCTACATTGTTTCCAATTCTGCACCTGCTGCTTTCTACGCTGTGTTGTGGCAAGTGTGTTGTGTGGTCAAGATGATGGATGAAGCAACAGCAAGCCCTGCTGCTTTCTGACAAAGCAGACATTATTCTTTGCATAAAGAGCCACGAAGAAAAATCAGATGTTTCAACACATTTAAAGATTTCCAGGAGCTTGCTCAGTGCAGTTTAAAAAACAAGTCAGCCATTAAAGAGAACACACGAGAATGACTGAACGCTGTTGTCTGTCGCATCCCTGTGCAGGTGTTTTTGCTTGGTTATTTACAATGTTATATATAATGAATTTGCTAACGAACGTTGCTAAAAGCAGTTACGGTTAAACCAAACTGCTTCAGAGCAAATTCCAGTGAATCATATGATTTGACTGTATTTTTGAAACCTTTTGTTTCAAAATACAGGCTGAAAGAACAGTAGATGTCGGGAGTAACAGCAAATGCAAGAGAACGAAAACTTGGGTGTCACGGCATGAGCAGGGAATGAAGTCATAAATGGCATTTTAGAAAGTTCTGAACAGGTTCATTCAAGTTCCAAGCCCCATTTGTGGAAGCAACTTATTGCTCTTGGGATAGCATTGTTGACACCTGATAACTGGAATATATGGACATGTAGATCACAGCATATTCAAGAAGATCAGCTAACGCACCTATGGGCGTGCTTGCTTGCATGCAGTATGCGCTGGGCCCCCTTTGGAGTGGCGTGCGAGCGCTCTCTGGGCACCACCCTTCCCTGGCAGCCCTGTGCCTGCCCGGTCTCGCCACCCTGTGCGTACGGCAGCCTCAGGCCCTGCCAGTGTTGCTCCAGGCCCTGGGGGACGACTTCGCCTCCCAGGGCGACGACCTGGTGCTAGCCAAGGCGCAGGCTATTGGTATCCTCCTGGAGCACAGGTGCCTGCTATTATGTCTTTGCGTTTATTATATATCAAGCAGGTTAAATCTTGGTGGAGCCTGGCGAAACATGTTGGGACAGAGCAGGGAAGGAACACCCCCAGAATGCAGACCACAGGCAGCAGTGAGAAGCTGGCTGCCCAAAGAGGTCACATGCATTGTGGGGTATATTACAGCCCCTGGTTATTGCGGGCACACACCATTGGTCGCCTAAACACACGTGCACATAAATTGTCAGTGCACATAAACTGTCAGGTGGTGGGGTCCCGGACATATAAACACACACGACTTTCGGGAAGCACCAGCACTGGTGGGCTCTGGCGTGGGAGTGGGAACTCGCTAGTGCGTGAATACCTGACACCTCCCTAGCAGTATCACCTCTTGAGAGCACTCTGAGATATTCTCAAGGTTGAGTCACGAGTGAATCTGATTAAGAGGACAAAAACTGGGTGAGTTGATACTGAGGTGTGTTCTCACAGAGAAAAAAATGCCTGCAAAAATAGCGAACAACAGTACTGCTCTTGTCGGGTACGCTTCTGTGCCTTTTTGTGCGCACTTTTTATGCTACGTATGCATTTTTATACACGGAACGGGGACTTCATTGCTAAGAAATTTCTGATCTGCTCTCAGGTACTCATGAACGTGAGGAAGCATATGCCGTTTTTATGATGTATGATTACTGTAGCCCTCTGGCCGATCACAGGTGCCATATCAGAAGACTGGAAATGTGGCCGGAAACATGGACATTGCAGAGAAAAAAAAAAAGAAAAGAAAACCACAAAGCCCCTGGTGGCACTGGCTTCACCAATGTTGGCTTCGAGGCACTTTTCACGGCGGTGTTCTCACTCGAATGGACATTGGTTGTGTTCAGAACAGTGAGACTCCAGTCAGAGAAACTGGCTTAGGCTTAAGGGCAAACAGCGTAATGGATGAATGAATGAATGAAAAACTTTATTGTATAAGGGTTATTTCTCGCAGCGTAGGTGGAGCCCTCAGTCCAGGGCCCCAGCGGCCTTTGCAGTCTTGCGAGCCCTGTCGATCAGCTTGAGCTGCTCTTCAAACAGCGTAAAAGACGCACACGGAAGCAGAGGAAACTCAGGACAAGACAAACACAGGACAGCGCTTGTCCTGTGTTTCCTCTGCTTCTGTGTGCGTCTTTTACGCTGTTTGCCCTTAAAAAATGTATCACCAACTCACCCCCTTGGTATGGGTGTGCGAATATTCGAAAATTGATATTCGTGAATTTTCGAATATTCGAAAATTACCGAATACTTGCCAGCGATCGTATACTTTCATAAATTCGACTGTGGCAAAACCACAGTATCTGGGCAAATTAGCCGATAATCGAGTTAAAAATTCCAGGAATACAATACAGAGGTCCTATCCGCTTCATTTTCCACCGTTTGTCACGCGGACCAACCGCATCCCGACGCCGCAAGGCTTCACCTCGAGAGAATTTCCCCAAGTGGGCTTTCCCACATATCACCCGTGTTGCGAACAAGGTGGCCGACGGCCCGCTTCGAGCAATCGCAACGCGAAATCTCACTTTTCTTTAAATCCTTCGGTGATACGTTACATATTTAATGCCCACATTAGAAGAATGCGTCCTGTCGCCTTCATAACTCTCCGAGCGTGACTTCCGCCATGCCGTTTTGTAAACTACGCTATGCGGGAAAGCCTACTTGCGGAATGCCATGGAAGCATCCTGAAGGCGCACGTCGAGTAGTCACATTAGGGCAAGTGATCCTGTCAAAATCTCGCCTATTGCATGGTGCATTGTAACCCGTGCACCTCTTTAGCGGGCGTAACAGCAGTCGTGACAACGATCGGAAGGCCTCTGTCGCTAGGGCAAAAAAATAGCCTGGCTGCGTAGTTTCGGTTTCTGAGCTTCACCGCTGCCCCGCGGCAGCTTCAAATGTCGGCCCGCGCATTCGCCGATAGTCCAATCCCAGCTCCGCGCGGCTTATTTCTTTTTCCTTTTTAGAAACCGCCTCGCCGCTCCGCGCCAGTGTGTGTTCCCCGGCCCCCTGCTTGCATTTGTGTTGTTCTTCCAGCACTCCAAAACGGGTGGCTCGTCACGGGCTTACAGGTGTTAGCGCGATGGAGCCTCCTCATAAGGCCTTACTGCATCTTCAGCATTTTCGGTAGCATTTTTTTTTTCGAGGGGGGGGGGGGGGGGGGATTTTATTAACAGAGGCCTTTGGATGAACCGAGCATTGCTTCCGGTCCTTTGAACTCCGAATGAACGAGGTTTAATAGTCATGTTATTTTTTTGTTGCCTGTCTTGTCACTTTATGGATTTTGTTTTGCATGACCTCATTATAGTTTGGATACTGTTATGCTGCCTAATGAAGTAGTGTACATTTCTGTGTACATGTTTTTTTATATAGTACTGAGGCAGTCTAGTTTTGTTTATTTTAGTTGCAAAGACTGTACACTATTCTGAAAAAAATAAGGGAAGCAATGTTTGCTTGCTCATCATTTTCTGAAATTTTTTTTGTACTGAACATATATTCGATATTCGATTCGATATTTGAAGTCATTTTTTCTTCATATTCGTATTCGATTCGTATTCAAAAATTTCAATATTTGCACACCCCTACCGTTTGGCCATTACGTTGGCTTAGGTTTCACTGGTTTTAGTCACAGAGAGCACGAGATGCACCTGAGAACTCTCGCTGTTGGGGTTTCTGCGTATGGCAGCGACCTTCAGGCGACAGCCAGTGAGGCCTCGAGTTGAGCATGGCCTGAAACAGTGGCTACGTTTCTGTCTGAATTTTTTGTCTGTGATCTGGTTTACCCTGTTTTGATTATCAGACTTTGCATTCTTGGCTGTGCTTACCACGCTGCTTTCATGGTACTTCTTTCGGTGGTGCTTGTGCACTTGCGACGAAAGAACGTTTTATAAGAAAGCAATGAGCCAGTCTTGACCGCCAAAGAAATAAGTTATCAGGCGCAGTTGCAGCAATCAACGAGCGATGTCGCCACGTTTCCTTCACTATCATGACGTTTTGTTGCTATCAGAGCTCTATTTTTGGTAATAATGACAAGGTGGCTTCAGTAGAATACCGCTGTTAGGTGTCTCATGGGAGCGCGGAAAAGAAATGTACCAGCCAGGAAGCGTAGTAGCTGGGAAGTGTGCATGAAAAAGTTGTACATTTTTTTCTACCATTCTTTTTTTACTTTCAGTAAGGGCAACATGCTTCTCTGGAATTTGTAAGGGTTTGCGGCTATCACAACTGTTCACATGTCCTAAATGCCCTGCGATGCCTCTCCACTACGTGAACATCTGCTGGTAAAAGGGAGGCAGCAGCCGTGAAGAGGGCACACAGAGCGAGCGAAGTCTTGGCATGAATGCACGCTTTCGTGCTGTTTTTACAGTGGCCGCTGTAATCCAGCGCAGTCCTCTTGTTTTTGAGCTGCTGGTGACTGGGCGCACGCGAATGATGGAAACGTGTACCGTATTTACACAACTGTAAGTTGACCTATTTTTTCAATTTGGAAATCCGAAGTGGGGGGTGAGTCGGCTTGAAATCGAAACCAAAGCATGACACCATATACGAAGGCCACACAAACAAGATATCAGGGATGCTACAGCGTGGTTGCATTTTTGCTGCATGGCTCCATCGCATCGCTCTTGATGCTGACCTTGGTGGCTGCTATGTCGACGCGCAGAACCGGCACTCCCTCCCTGCGCGTGGCGGCCAATGGTGGCTGTTGATAAGCAGAAAACCGACACCCCTCTCCGCATCCTCCCCACACGTGGCTGCCGATAAGCAGCAGTGGCCAGATAATGCTACTCCGTTCTACTCTTAAAGGGAAAGCTTAAGTGTCCTCTGTTTTTTTTTTTTACTTTCAACTGCACACTCGGCACTCAAGGAAGTGTCAATAGTTGATGAAAGGGCCGCTGTACCAATCGCGGCTACACCTCCACTCGGAAATGCAGCGGTGCCGGGGAGCGTCGGTAGCTGAAGGAAAAGACAACGCCGCTCACGTGTAGTTTCGGACACATTTGATGACTGCCGGCCGCATTTTACAGGTTTTTGATGTAGTGCTTTGTCAGTCGTCATTTGTGCTCCAGGTGCGGTAAGCGTCCGGCACTCGTTCACGGCTACATTCAAGATGGCTGTCATTTTTTACGCCGAAGAAATGAACTGTGCGCCGGGCCGCAAGTTCGACATTCGCAACAGTTGATACAGGTGTGGCAGCTGCAGTGAGACAAAATTTTCAGCTGTTCCACGCGATGTTGTGGTGCGGCTGTTTGCGAAGTGCGGGATTTCGCTGTGCAACGACGTTAGAACGACGAGCTGTGGGACCGGAGCAGCAATCACGACGACAGCGCTAGTGAGGATGATGGCGCAATTGTGCATGAGTAGTCGAGTGACTAATACATTTTCGTTTTGTATTGAGGCCATGGGCACACCCACACATGGCAGCCCATAGCGGCTGATGATAAGTGGCGACGGCCGGATAATGCTGTCGGTTTCTACTATTACTATTAAGGCCAAGCTTAAGTGACCTTGAAGTTTTTTTTTATTTCCTGACATACGGTATGGGGGGGTCGACTTACATTCAAGCCGACTTACAGTTGCATAAATACGGCACAATGTTCGTGTGTGTGTGTGTGTGCAGTGCCTCGCAGCATGGAGCCAACCTGTTGAGGCCCCTGGTTTCCTTGGTGACCAGTTGCCATGGCGACCGCCAAGGTGCAGCAGTGGTGTTGGCACTGCGCTGCCTCCATCAGCTGTGCGCTGCTGAGGTAGGGCTTGCCTTTCACTTCCTAGTAGAGGCAGTGCACATCCACCAGTGAGCAACTCTGCTGGCAAGTTTGAACCGTTTTGATTGATGAGATCATTCAACCATAAACTTACTGGTGTTACATGTGTCATTGTGTTCAGATTTCTATGTTACGTCAGCATGTGCCATTTGTGATGCCCCCCTACCCCTATGCATGCATGGTTTTATAAATAAAGTGAAAAAATTTATCAGTAGTTTAATTGCAATAGTTGAAATTCAATCTGTATTCAATTAATATTAGGTTCTGAACAGGGTGGAGCATACCATATGTACTCATGTAAGGGCCACCCCCTAGTAAGCACTGCACATCCAACTTGGTGGTCGATAATTAGAAAAATAAAAAAAAGATCAGCGAAAAGAATTATTTTATGTTTGCATATTTTGCCCTTATGATACATTTCACTGGGAGTCAATAGACGCGAACTGCCTGCGATGCTCTATACAACCATGGATGCGTCATCCCTTGTGTGGAACTCGGCCTGGAGCAGCAAAGACACGGCATCTCAGCACTGCTGACTCGTTGCGTGTGCTCAGCATTCACACTTGAAAGGACAAAACATGCTGTGCAAAAGGTAGATTGAGTGCACACGCACTAAAGGTGCATTTCCTTCCAGCAACGCATGCATCGTAGCAGTCTGGTGTCACTAGGCGTGGAGTTCTTTGCATCGAAACTGCAGTGAAAATGCTTTGAACCTGGCCACGTAAAAGGTCTAACCTTGTTACTAGTTCTCCATCGCAGAATAACGCTCATTAAAATGAACGTGTAATTGATTCCCGCAAGGGCTTCAACAGTGAAGTGTGCGGAAAAGCAGGCCAGGAGAATATGCCACCTCACACTGATGGCCGCAGGTCATATGCATGGAGTGCCACTCCAAACCCTTGGTCAAGGTATCATTACTGTCAGTCAAGCACCGGATCTTCGAAGAATCCGTTTGCCATTAAACTGATAGCAACCTGTTTTACTCCGTGCGATTAATTTGTGCTGGTCGTCTGGCATGTGTCCTATCACCCGCACTTTCAATGCATTGTGTATTTGACGGATTTGCAGGGGCTGTGCAAATTTGTCATAAAAGTGTGTGTTGCAGCATAAAAGGAGGACATGTAATCAGAGCTCCGTTATAGTTGGAAAAATTTTATGAAAAAATGCTGGTTCCTTGTTAGCACAGCAACCTGTCAAAAGCGGAAAAAAAACAAACTTGCGGTCCTTACAAGAATATATACGGTAAGATGTGTATGAGCACAACGCTTGTTCTCCGTGTGCCAGTGGGTTCTGCTGACTGTCTTATGCAAGCACCTGCTTTCTATTTAACTGCAAATGTTCATTTAAAATTTAACTTTGTGATTTCTCTGGGGAGATGGCCTAAACAAATGCTGTAGCATTTAATGGGGTCAGTTAAGCCCTTCAGAGCTGGGTTCAGCAATCTTTCTTTTTTCAGTGTATGTTTGTTTCTCCACAGGTGGTGAATGTAAAGACAACTCTCTCGTCCGTCGTGCCAAAGTTGTGGAAAGACGACAGGTGGGACCCCGTTCATTCTTTTTGCAAGCTAGAGGTGCTTTGCAGGAGCCACCATGCATTCTTCTAGAATCTTGGGCTGGCAGCCAATTTGGTTTAATGAGAAGGAAGCCACTTTTAAGCAGTTTGTGCAGTTAACAGAACCCTGCAGGATGAGACAAAATCTGCATATCTGCATAAAATCTGCAGAGCTTGATAGCTCTGGTGTCAAGTGCTATATAACTAAGGATAGTACCTTAAAAAAATTTGGACAATCATCATCAATGTACAAACAGGGAATCCGGCTAAATGCTAAGAAAGAAAGACTTAAGTGCAAGTTTAACTTGATGCTCTTCAGTTTCATGTCCAAATTTGTAACAGTAATGAAGTTGTCATTGTCCTTCTAGTATTCGTGTGCTTCATCACTGTTCTGCACAAATCATCCTGCTGGTTCCACATCCTGTACTATGTTTTGTAATGTTGTGGGGACATTTGTAATGTTTCCTGTGAAACAGAGGTGCCTTGACTGGCTCGGTGCTGACTTTTGTCACGGTCAACACTGCTTCTTGGAGGGCAGGTAAAGCTGGCATTAACCGTACTGGAAATGAAAAAAAGGTGCACAGGCGATCATATTGTTACGAGCAATTCGAAGGAGAACCCTCGGAGACGAGACACAAAACTGTGTCGGTGCCGAAGTGGTCCGAGCGCGCGAGCGGGAGAGAAACATCTTCTTTCTCCACGGATGCAGGCGCTTTTTTTCTTCTTGTCTCACAGTGGCCTGTATCAATATGATGTGATGCGACTAATCTGCGTTAGCAGTACTAATAGTACAGTGTGATAGAAAGAGTTCAATTTTGTTTTGCAAGAAGTGCAGGTATCTTCTGCGCCCACAGAAGCGTCAGGCACCTGTGGGCGGGACACAGATATTTGTTCAGGGTTGTTGTTGGCACCACAGGTTGGGTTAGAGAACTGCAAGTTGCAACTGATAGTGATGCGTTTTGTATAAATGCAGAGATAGAATGAAAATAAACATTCAGAAGGACGCAGCTTAGAACAATGATCGACATACATTTGGCTACCTTCCTATTGATCTTTAAGTTTTATTTTGCTGTTGCTCTTTCATTTTCTTCATTTCAGTGCTGCATGGGTTTCTGGTGGGTGAATGCCCTCTGCAGGGCAGAGATGGGAAAAGGTAGGGTGGAGGCCCATAGGCAGGAGATTCATTTTTCTCCTGAGGAGGGTGCTTCCAGAGAGGATAGAGGCTACACGCACGCAGAGAGGGAGAGAAATGGACAGACTGCACTGACGGAGTAAAAGGAGAGGAATGACACTAGACTGGCTGGCATGCGTAGCTGTGCACATTCTGGCGAATGAGACGCTGTGCTCAGCGCTCACTCATATAACAAACACTCTGTGCTGGTCACGTGGTACAGGCCCTTGGTGGTGCGTGCAGTCTGCGAGCTGATGGCAGTGGTGCCAGCAGTGTCAGTGCCCACAGTTGAGTACGAGCGCTATGAGCAGGAGGCTGCTGCGCGCCTTTGGCGGCTGGCCGTGGCACCCGAGGGCCACCCAGCGGTGCGGGGTGGTGCCTTCCGTGCCCTGGCTGCCTTCCCTCCCAGCTGCCACTCTCTCAAGCACCTGCCTTCCGAGGTGAGGCCGCACCTTTCGCTTCTAGGCTCTGGCTGGCATGATTTAAGGAGGTACATGGCTTTCAGCCAAAAATTTATTTTCTGGTGTATTGACGCGATTTTTTTCTATTATATTAGAATAATCTTGTTACTACTGTGACAAGATTTCACTGCTAAATCTCTAGAAAATTGTTTTCTCATATATATATTTTTTCTCCGAATCTTGTGAAAAGTCTTCATAGTTAAGAAAATGTGCGGGAGGCTGGTTCAACATTCATTATGTTCCTCCTGGGATGCTACTGATCAAGACATTCTTAGAAATTTTTTTTTTTGCAAAGCACAAATTTTGGTTTTGAATTTTTTCGATGCAGTGTCTGTTGACATATCTAGATGGAGAAGAAAACCACTTACACGAAATTTAAAATTCATAAATTTGCAAAACAAAACAATGTCTTGACCTGCACTATGGTCCTAGGAGTGCAACAAAACAAACAACGTCAAAATGGATCAAAACAGTTGTGAAGAGATCTGCTCCGCTTGATGAGTGTCTAGGCAGAAAACCATAACGGAGAAAAGCGTCCGTTGTACAAACGTTTTCCCTCAATCAACAGCCACCTAGGGGGTCTGGCAGGCTGCCCACCGGACTGTGGACAACCTGCCAGGTAGACGCCCGTGCGTGCTTGCGTGCATGTGTGCGTGCATGTGTGTGTGTGCATGCATGCACGCGTGCGCATTTATACTTCCTACCGTAGCAGGTGGCAGTTAAATTATTGGTTGCTTGCAAGAGGTTGCTTAGGAAAAGAAACCTGAGTCTCACAAGCCCCACCAATTGCACCACCTGCCATCACAAGTGTAGTGGCGCACCGCTTAACCGTTGCACCACTGTGCCAGGAGTGTCATCAGGACTCCCTGGTGTCAGTGAATGTAAAGTAGAGAATAAGCAATTCCACGTGCATGAGCATTAACCCATTATCTATGTCCAAACAACTTCCATCTGTGAACAACTGATCCAAACATTGGAATTGAAGTGCAAAACCGAAGAGAATGCTGGTGCACCTAGATCACATTTGGCCTGAATACGCAAAATCGACCGTCAATTCTTTTAGACTACCTCCTGATCGATTTCAGCAAGAAACTTTGAGACAATGTAAAAAACGATGCATATAAGCGGATACAACAATTATCAAAAAATAAATTTTTTTTTGTCTTTTTGTGGGATTTCAAAGTCGCATCCACTCTCTCCTTGAGTGTGCCCCATTCTGTATGCACCGACCAGGCTAGGGAAGGCAGGGGTCATAGAATGCCATGGTGATATATTTGCTTGTCTGTGCCTTGAGTACTACTTAGCAAAAGTGTTGCTTTGTGATAGCAAAGCACTGATGGAGATTTGGCAGAGACAGCTCATCCATTGCTGATTGAAGCCCAAGACTGTAGGGCAACCAGGTGAATGAAGTACTAGACGGGCCTTGGCATTTTCACTTTGTTAACCCCTTCAAAACTAGTGCCTATGCATACAGACATTTTCAAAATGCACCCATGCGCAATAGAAACTTGGAGAAATGGTGAAAACTTTCAAAACCAATTAGCATCAAAGAAACGCCATCAAGTCCATCCGTGTGCCATGTCATCAGTAGCTGGATGATATCTGTGCACACGAGAGAGGTACAGCTGCAACAGTGGCTATATACCGTATTTACTCGAATGTAACGCGACTACGAATGTAACACGAGGGGTGCGTTTACATGCTTCCCAGCGGGAAAAAATAAAACCACGAATGTAACGCGAGGCTTAAGGATGCAAAACAAAGTACCTTTAATAGACATTGTTGCCAACATGTTTATTCATCTTCCCCGTTTTCAGAGTCCCCCTTGTCACTATCGATGTCTCCCGGTAAGTTCTGTCATATCGATGTTGTTCGCCGCAGAGAGAATCCATTCCTCTTCATGAACGTTTGGGCCCACCCATGAGATGCTCTCCCCCATGAGATGGTTGCGCTGCTCGATAATAAGTCCGCCACTTTTTTCTCCAGCTCGACGTGATGGCTGTGGCGAGGCCCACGAAATCCTTTGCAGTCAGGCTCACATTTAAAAAGCCCCTCCCGCAGCAGCCGCCATCCGCGGATGGTTGACTCGTTGAGGTCATGTCTTTGAGCTGCCGCAGAATTCCCGGCCTCTTCAGCTAGCAGGATCGCTTTTCTCTTAAAACGAGCGTTGGCACAGGAACGCGACGTGACGACGCATTCAGTGCGAGGCCGCAACGAACACAAAAAAATGACAGAACAACGGTTTGGATGGATGAGGATTTGGCTTCTGTGGTACCCATGTTGCCAGCGTAAGATCGCAAAACTGCGGAAACCGAAACCAAGCTGATTGCTTTGAAATGGCTGCACCGCGACACTGCTTTAGGTCAGTCGAAGTGCAGTATTCGATTATAACGCGAGGGTGGACTTTAAGAGGAAAAATTGCAGGAAAAAGCTCGCGTTACATTCGAGTAAATACAGCAAGGTGCTTGGCTGCTGACCCGAAAGACAGGTTTAACTATGGCCGCAGCGGTAGCATTTCAATGGAGGCAAAATGCGAGAGGCCCATGTACCATGGAATGCCAGTGCACATTAAAGAACTGCAGGTGGTTGAAATTAGTTGGATCCCTCCACTATGGCGTCCCTCATAGCCTGAGCTGCTTAGGGACGTTAAACCCCATTAACCAAACCAGAAGATTCGTACAAATGGCAAAAGGTTGTGGGAGCAGCAACCTTAGCTTTCTTTCTTCAGTTCCCTGTCATGTTCAGCTGCTCAGTCTACTAACTTGACAGCCAACATTAAAGCAAACTGAGGCCATGGTCAATGCTTTCTCAACACCAACCTCAACACCAACAACCTTATTTTGAAAATGATTCGTGGAACAGGTAGGCTTCACGTTAGGCCACTAACAAACTTTGGTGGGGCTGACGTGGCATTTACTCACAGATTAGGTGGATGTAAAACTCGCTGAATAGTTAGCGTTGGTTTGCTATTGTAGGTCATGCTGTAGCACTAGTTAGTCTGAAGTTGACCGTTTTCAAAGATATTTCTTTTTAGTCTCATAGTCTCTTCTCCCCTGTGCCTTCAGCTGAAATGCATTGTTTCCGCAAGAGCAAGTCAAAGGAACACCAAGCTATTCTCACATTCCAGCATGCGGAAATACCCGGCGGGTGGACAAAGCCTTTCGCCCCGTCCGCCGCACTCCCACTCCGCGGATGCAGCGTTCCCATTCGCTAACCGCGGAGGGGTTCGTGCTCGAGGGACAAAGGGAAGGGACGACACAGCGTTAACACTCACATGCTATTTATTACAGTTGCAATTAATGCACAGAGCGGGCCAGCTAGCTACAAAACATCAACGAGGCATTTTTCGGAAGTAGAAGGCTGCATAAGAAGGACTTCCGACTTACCGACTGGGGCAAGGGCATGACTTCGGAAGTATCGGCGGCGAACATTTGTATGCACCAACAATGGCGGCCAGGTTTTCCCGTGCGCGCCGCATTCTTGGGGCAAAGCCATTCCCTAGCATTTTCTGGGGAAGGCGACCAGAGCGCGCATTTGCTGCGCTCGCTTCGCTGCCTAGAACCAGAAGTCCAACGGCAAGGCACAACGGATCCCTGTGCACCTGCTGCGGAAGGTGACGAGAGCGTGCGGCTCCAACCGCTTGTAATGCTGGCCAGATACCGAAGAGAGTCTGTTCGGTCCCGCAGAATTCCGCGTAACCTACGAGGTGGCGCTCCCGTCGCCGTTCCCTTTCCCCATGAGGGAGACTTCCCTCCTCGCCCAACTGGTGCTGTCCTGACCGCCGACGATGAAGATGGGCCGCGTCGAAATGGAGGGGGGAAACAGGTTTCCACAAGCATGACCCTGAGAAACTTGTGCTGGAGGATGACACAGAAGGGGAGTAATTCATCATCATCATTGTCATCAGCCTGACTACCCCACTGCAGGGCAAAGGCCTCTCCCATGTCTCTCCAATTAACCCTGTCCTTTGCCAGCTGCATCCACCCTTTGCCTGCAGACTTCTTATACTCATCCACCCACCTAACCTTCTGCCGCCCCCTGCTACACTTGCCTTCTCTTGGAGTACACTCCGTTACCCTTAAGGACCAGCGGTTAAACTTGCCTTCGCATTACATGCCCTGCCCAAGCCCATTTCTTCCTCTTGATTTTGTCTAGGATGTCATTAACCTGCGTTTGTACCCTCACCCACTCTGCCCGCTTCCAGTCTCAACATTTTTTTCATTACATAGCTCTCTGCATTGACCATAACCTGAGCTGAACCCTTTTCGTTAGCCTCTACATTTCTGCTCTGTAAGTGAGTACTGGTAAGATACAGCTGTTGTACGCTTTTCTCTTGAGTGCGAATTTTCGACAGTTTCAAATATTTGGTCGAATAGTACAGTGTTCAATATTCGATTCGATGCAAATGCTTGGTATTCGAAATTTCAAAGTATTCGTCTTGAGCGAGTAATGCTTCTGGAGCTATTGCTGCAGTTGGTTTCAGTTCAGTGTACCTCTTCCGGAATGGCACTGTGGCGCGTTCGCAAACAAAGCCCAGACACCACACCACACGCCTCTGCTCCCACTCATATGCCAGAGCCGGTTTGTGCATGCTCGTGTCTGTTTACTAAGCATATGGAATCACGCCGTTTCTTAATCCTGGTGGCAGCGGTAGGGCAGCAGCCGCCCGTTTTCCGCTGCTTGTGGTGCTGCACAGAGGCGGTGCGGCGGCGGAAAAACGTCGCTCAAAATCCGCCAGGATTTAGGAACGGCGTGATTTCATGTGCTTGGTAAAATGCTGGAAAGAACAGCTGTGCATTTACAATTAAGCTAATATTTATTCAATGACGACAAAGACGACGAATTATTCTTTGTGACCCCGTTCTGAACCAAAATAGTTATCCTGTTTTAACCTCCCGCGCTACCTGACGTCAACCGACGCGTAGTGGCTAAGCCTAGCAGCTTTGAAAATCCACAAGCATTCTGAAAATCTGGCATGTTTCATCGCTAAAATTCTGTGCTGCGGGCATCTTCAGACAAATCGAAAGCTTCGTGCAACTTTTACTTGCCGTGAACATGAGGCACAATGTAGCGGCAATGACGGGTTTGTGGTGAAGCGAGAGGCCGCTTCGGCAGGCACGGCCATGTTGTAGAAGCGGGCGGAAGTCAGACGCGGTCGCACCCGGATTGGTCCGCGCTGATAGCCCTCGTTGGCCGCTTCCGGTGAGCAGCTGACCGCCGGGCATAGAGTTTCTTACTGTTAACAAGTTAACTAGAGGGAAAGCTGGCGGCGCTGCACCTGAACCTCCATGGGCGCGCAGAGCATCATGGGGCGATGAGCTACTTGGTGCGGGACAGTCGGTTTTCTTCAGGAACAGAGAGTGGCGTTACTGAGATGTCCCATACCGTCCACGGCACAGACGACTTTTGCGCAAACGTAGTGCGCAAAAGTCATAGTATCGAAAACGCAACAGCACACGATGCCAATAAAAGTTTTCTGGTTTTTAAAGTGCCAATAAAAAAACCTTTTAAAATGTTGAAGCGACAAAATTTTTTTCGAAACCATATTTCTTTTCAAGAAAGCTCCTGTTAAGCATGAAATGTTGGCTTTTGTTGTCTGCAATACTTGGCCAATAGGAGAGCCAGCCATCCCTTATTTTGGGCAAATTTTATATTTACATGCTTTTCTGCTCGTTTGTTGCAATTTATAGACAGGATATTGATTGTTAGGACATTCTTGATTATCGAACAACGTTTGTTTTTTCATTATTTTTTGTCCAAAAGTTGTGGTTCTGCAGTCGGTAGCTCTCCGCCCCATGATGCTTAAAGTGCCCATGGTGGCTCAGGTGCTCTCGAGGAAGCTCCATGCAAACTCCCATAGGCGGGTGCCAGCTTTCCCTCTAGTGTATAGTAAGAAACTCTATGCTTCTGGGCGATGCTAAAAGCTGGCGTCATGATCGCGGCTGGCCACGTGCTTTCGTTGGCGACTGGTGGGTGGAAGGATTGTCGACACTCGCAAAGAAAAAAAAAATGTTATTCGCACATAATTTGTAGCGCCCGTTCAAAGTCATAGCCTTTCATGGGCGTTGGCTGGGACCGTGCTGGCAGTACTTATCCATATTTCCAAATTAACAGGGCCTGAATTAACAAGTATTTAGTTGCGAGTTTCGGAGGCTGCGTGGAAATGAGGTTGGGGCTAGTTGCGGGGGTTCTTACTAGGCCGTAGAGCCTCCATTGAGGTCTAGGCTGTGAACTCCGAGCTCCCGGTATTGCACATCGCCATTCTCACGGCGGCGCAGTGGAAATGCGAAATAAAGACAACACGGAACAGGACGCCTTGCCCGGGGCCAAATGTTTATTGGGTTCTCCCAAAGTCGCTGGCTGCTTGAGGCTTGGTCTGCGACCCTTGCCATCTGGCTTGGTCGTGGGTCTGAAGGGGAAAGATGGCGGCAACAAAGAGGGAAGAAGGGTGGTAATTACCTGACGTCCTCTCGCTGTCGCGGCTTGTTGAAGTCTCCCTCCGGCTAGGCCGGTACCCGCCAATCTCGGTGTAGTTCGAATTATCCGAAAATTCGAATTACCGAGGTTCGAATTAACGAGCTTTCGCTGTATTGAAATAAAAAATGCAATAATGGAAGTGCACTAGAAAAATATATCCAGGCTTACTTTTTGAATAACATAATGCCAACTATGTAGACGGGCTGGTTTTCCGTAATTAAACTTTGGATCACTGTAAAAAAAAATTGCTTGCACCCAGCTGTCCAGATATTTAACTTTCGACACTCCACGCACAGCCTAATGAGGCGATAGGTGCGATTTTGTCTCCTATTGGTGTCATTCAAAAAAAAAAAACGGCCGTGGTTTAGCTTGGTTAAGCCTGGTGATTGCGAAGCAATAGTGTGTTACGAGTTGAGTCGGGCCAGCCTTGGTGAGAGATTTCTCCTGTCTTTTCTTCGAACGCTCTTGTCTCTGCTGGGGTGTTTCTTCTGCACACTGTTTTCTTCGCTTTTCGTTTTCCTTCTCTCGAAACGCACGTTCCTTCTCGAGCCGCTGCTGCCGCTGTTCCGGGGTTTCTTGGACACGCCTCTGCCGTTTAGTCACGTTCCAGCGTTCTGTACTAGTAGAAGGAGACTCACTGTCGGGCAAACTCATAATTTCTTTGCTTCTGCTGTCTCCACAGAGGAGGTTGCACGTTGTAGCCGAGCTGCATACTGGGCACGCCGCTTAGAAAGTCGTTCTTCTCGTTCTTCTTCCGTCTCTGTAGCTCGCTGATGCTTCCTCTTTGCATTCTGCCGAGCTGCCTTGTTCGTAGGCACCATCGTAACATCTGGCTGTATGACTGCCTTGGCGAGAGGAGCGGAGCTGTTTTATACAGCTGGTGTGACGTCACTCTGACCGTAGCGCCCCTGGTGAGAGGAGCGGGAGTTAGGCCACCGTTGGTGGCTACCGCCTCGCCTCGCGACGGCGTGAGATGGGGCCCTGTTTTTACACAGCTGGTGTGACGTCACACCGACCGTAGCGCCCCTGGTGAGAGGAGCGGGAGTTAGGCCGCCGTTGGTGGCTACCGCCTCGCCTCGCGACGGCGTGAGATGGGGCCCCGTTTTTATACAGCTGGTGTGACGTCACACCGACCGTAGCGCCCCTGGTGAGAGGAGCGGGAGTTAGGCCGCTGTTGGTGGCTACCGCCTCGCCTCGCGACGGCGTGAGATGGGGCCCCGTTTTTACACAGCTGGTGTGATTTCACTCTAGGTCACGTGGTGTGACGTCACGCAGCGAGGTCACGCTAAAGGTCAATGGTGCCTACCACCGCCTCGCCACGGAACAGGCTGAAGTGCGACCTAAAGTAGTATTGCTTCGCGATAAAAGGTAAACATACCATATTTTGAAAGATGTTCAAATTATGAAAGGGTATATCTCCTCAAATTTGAAACCTGGAAACCGGAAATTTTGAGGTATGATTATGGGTTCTGCTGGCAATATCCATACTCATTTTGGAGTGCGTGGGAGAATTTTTTCATGTTTCAAATTGTATGTGACTGCAGACAAGATACTTGTGCTGCCAAATTTTAAAAATTGTTTACATAGAAAGCCACCTTCAATTTCTTTCTAACCTTCAAGAATGATGCTTCAAAACATACTCAGTTGCATGCCTAAAATATGTTGCATTATTTTTGTATTTCTAATTTTCTACACTTACAGAGTAGCCACTGTGACCCTGCTAGGGGGATTGCTGCTAGTACCACTAGAGCAATGGGTTAGAAGGGTTGGGTTGCAACTTGAAACGGCTACAGTCGCCAACTGATTTTTCGGACTCGGCGGGACCCGGAAAATGGTCTGAATCGGTCAGAAAAATCAGTGAACTTCAAAAAAAGTTTTCTGTGAAAAACCGGCTTTCAAAATTGCGAAAATCGTTGTTCCCCATGTTCCGCCTACAAGCGATAATTTTAGACTGTATCTGAGCCATAGTTGTGCTTTTGTCATGTTCTCAAGTCACAATGCACCAGACAGTGCGTCGCGACCGCAAGTCATGCCGCGAAACCAATGCACTCGTACTGAGAGGTAAGCCATGGGAAGACTGGAATGGAAGCGAGCGCCTCCAAATGCACTCCCCCCTCTACTGTGTTTGCTGTCTTGCACCGTGGATAGCGTCGTCGAAGTCGCGGCGGACACTGCAGCTGTCCCATTTTCAATGCGATCGTGTGCTCTTTGTAAACCATCTTGAGGGCAACTGAGAGAATCCCATTACCTTGTATGGCAATGATGGAGAACGAATAGCCAAGCCTATGCAAACCACTGTGTCAAGGTAGAAGCTCGGACAAGTTGGTACAACATTCTAAAGAAACGGAATCCAGCTCAAAACACTGGATGAAGGAAGAAAACGACGCACAATGCGCTGACTAACAACTCAAGTTTAATCCGCCAGGAGCGAAATATATGGGTACATATTTGACTTGAGTTGTTAGCCAGTGCCTTGTGTGTCGTTTTCTTCCTTCATCCCGTGTTTTGCACTAGTTTACCTTTCTTTAGACTCTCGAAACCAGCCCGTCCGATTCACTCCATCAGCACCCGCCAATTCTGTTCAAATCCATGGTGGTGCCTCCATGGCGACGGAGAATGGGTTGGTTGTGACAGTGATGCCTGCTCGCGTCAATAGTAGGCCAAAATAATGAACTTTTAGACTCCCCAAAGTTCAAATTATCGATCATGAAAATGTACATGTTCCTATGAGGTGCACAATGGTTCCTCACCTAAGTCCGAAGTATCGTGTAAATCAAAGTTATTGGGGTCCGAACAATCGGTCGGCTACTGTACAAGTGGTCAGTGAGTGTGCATAATCTTCGCTTTCACTCTGAAAGGGCCGTAGGCACTATTAAAATAATTTTCACATAAATATCTGCTGCTCCATAACATTTTATTTCAAATGAGGGACATAGCAGGAATTGTTACATCACCAAGGACTGAATTTTGAAGGTGATGTGTTTTTCATCTAGCAACACAAAGAAAAAAAATAGCGTTTTCATAAGCTTTAAAGGAAGATTTACCGTATTTGCTCCAATCTAGGCGGTACTCATTTTTTTAAATTGTTTTCGAAAGTCGGGGGTCGGCTTAGATTCGAGGATGTGGTTTGCTTGCAACCGCTAGGCACGTAATGCCATCTCACAGCCACAGCTTGCAGGTTTGCAGGCTCCATTTTGCTTTTTGGTGCCGGCTTGTTCGAACGTTGTGAACAAAGGTCTCGCTGTCCTGTACTTGCTTCTGTTTATTGCCACGTGACTTCGAGAAACGCCCGCGTTTGTGATGCAATGGGACCCACCAAGCGATGCCATTACACCGCGGCTTTTAAGCGGAAAGTAGTTTTGGCGGCGGAAAGCACTTCAAACCTACAAGCCCAACGTGACTTTGGCATAGACGAGAAGAACGTGCGCGGTGGCGGGAGCAGCGGAACGAGCTCTTCAACTGCGCTGCAAAGCGAATGGCCTTCAGTGGATCCAAGAGCGGGCGATACCACGAGGTGGAAAAGGATGTCGCCAACTTTGTCAGGAAGCTAAGGGAAGTTGCGAAGCCCGTGACGACGGAGATAATACAGGCAAGGGAGGTCGCTCCCACGGACCCAATTTAAAGCCAGCAGGGGCTGGGTCACACATTTCATGAAGCATTCTGGGTTCAGACTGCGACGGCGGACTTCCGTATGCCAAAACCTACCACCTGATTTTGAGGAGAAGCTGGTGGCATTTCAGCGCTTTGTGATCAAGAAGTGGCTGGAGAAGCAGCACAGTCTGGGCAAAATCGGTAATGCTGATCAGACCCCAGTGTATTTTCACATGCCTGTGGCGTACACAGTCAATGAGAAGGGCGCAAAACAGGTGAAAGTACGAACTGCTGGGTATGAGAAGCAACGTCTTACCGTGATGTTATTTTGCATAGCCGATGGATGAAAACTGCTGCCCTACCTCATTTTTAAGCGGAGAACGCTTCCATCCAGAGAGGTTTTCTCTAAAAACGTTGTGGGCGCACAAGAGAATGGATGGATGAGTGGTGCCCTAGTCGAAGATTGGGTGAAGACCATTTGGCAACGTCGTGCCGGGGCACTGTTGTTCATAGAGTCACTCCTAGTTCTCGACTCTTACCGCGGCCACTTGACAGATGCCGTAAAGTCAGTGCTTTCGAAAGGCGGTATGGACATTGCAGTGATACCCGCAGCAATGACGAGCCAGCTACAACTGCTTGACGTTGCATTCAGCAAGCCCTTTAAGGATAGGCTGCGGAAGCACTACAATGACTGGCTGATGCTTCAGGTCCACCAGCTCACACTGACCGGGCGCTTCAAGCGTGCTTTGCTTAACCAAGCGGCGAACTGGGTTGCCGCGACATGGGAGGAAGTTCCGTCCGAACTGATTGTGCGGGCCTTCCGCAAGGGCAGCGTCTCGAACGCGCTGGACGAATGCGAAGACAGGGCGTTGTGGGAGGAAGCCAGCGTCAAAGAGCACAGCGATGTCAGCGATGTTGACGAAGATGAGTGAGCATTCGACGTGCAAGCTTAATAAAATGCATGTTCTAGTCGAATAAACTTTTTTTTTCTGACTTTATGAATTTCAGGGGTTGGCCTAGAAACGAGGCCGGCCTAGATTCGAGTAAATACGCTATTCTATATTCTTGTTTCCATTCACCGTAGTTGTACCTTTCGCGTGCTGCCGCCGAGCGTTGAAGATTTAGCACAATGGGCAAGCACCTTAATAGCTACACCAAAGTCATGCCTGGGAGTTTGCTGTGCGGGGGGCAGGAAGCATGGGGGGGGGGCAGGAAATTTGACGCAGCCGAGAAGTGCATTTGACGATGGTGCAACCAAAAATTGAGGAGCACAAGATGCAAAAAGCGCGCTTTCCGAGGGGCAAGCCGTGCAAGTTCCCTGAACTGGAAGAAGAGCTGCTCTGCTAAGTGATGGAAGCATGGAACAATGGCTATGCGTTGACAGTGGACATGCTGTGTGACTTCTTTTGGGATGAGCGTGCACCAGAGCACAGCACCAGCTCGGAGCCTGAATACTCCACAAGTGATGGTTGAATGTTGAATAAACACCGCTCATGCCCTGATTGGTGTGTTTTTACTTAAAAAGAAAATTTTTTTCCAGATTGCGTGTATGGGCCGCACTCCGAAAATTGGCCCTCAAATCTGGAAAAAAAAAAGTGCGGGTTTTACACGCGTTTATACGGTATTATCCAGAAGGCTTATAGACTTCATAGTCCCTCTGATCAAACAGGACGTAAGCATGATGTGATAAAATTTGATGATTTAATGAAATGAAATTGATTTTTCCAGTAGAACAGTACAGCACAGGTTCCAAGCAAAGAACAATGTTGAGCAGCAATCGGCAATGGCCTTTAAACAGCACAGAGGATGCGCTCATCAATCACAAGTACTGCACGAGCAAATCGCTTTCATTACATTACATTGGTACATGTGCATTTGCGTCACAGATTGAATGTGAACATGCACAAAGTAAAGAAGATTCATAGCATGGTGTTAGCCTTCCAGGGTTGTGGTAAAGTTCTTACAGGGACTTAGTGTGCGTCAGTTGAAAAAGAAAGTTTGTCTTGATTATGGCGCTTCTCTTTGGTGGGGGTGTCAAAATCTTTTGCAGTAGCATTGTGCTGGCTTGTGTCTTGCTGCGGAATCGTCACTTCCTGTTTGAAGGACATCTTGTGTAAGAAGTGTTTTTTGGATATTTTTTGTTGTCTCTCTGTGTTACGCACAAACTTCCTTTGGTAACGCTGTTTTCTGCTTGTCAGAAAAAGTCCACGCATTGCTCAAAGAGAGTGGGTGCAGTTGCTTTCTTTTTTTTTGTCATATTGTTTCAATCATTTCGAGCTTCTGGTGCTTTCAAAAAGAAGATATGTGTCATTAATGCTTTTCATTTACAATATTCCCGGCATTTTTGCTACTCTTCATCAAGAGTTATTTTATATGTCTGTGTGTAAATGGTGAGCAATGTTTTTTTCGATTCCACTGTTCAGCTTCTTCAGGGACAAAAGTTTCCTCTGGTCCTAATGACTGCAACGATTCCATGGTCAGTTCCTTCAACTGAGGATCTCAGCTTATCATCTCTGTTTATGCAGCTTGGCACAGGGGGCACACCCTCAAAAGAGGCGTGCAATGTTTTGATAGGCGTAGGTGAGCGAGGGCGCGCCCTCATCTGTACCTGCCAGATATTCGGTGGCCATGCTACACGTGCATTGTATCCGGCGCGCAAACTTACACATATCATCTGAGGACGTTCGGCTTTCGCGACTTCCGGAGTGTCTTTGAGCTCGCTGCCTTTCCTTACGCGCATCATACGTGGATGAAAACTTTCTTTTCGTTTTTGCTGCTTCCAAATTACACTTTGTGTTATATGCAGGTCTTTATTATACTCGAGTTTTTACTGTACTGTTCGAATGCTTGAAATTCGCTTCGAACAAAAAAAAAAAACGCTATTCGCACATGTCTATAAATAACCCATGGGGATTTCGCTGCAGCTGGCATTGTGCTATAAATGGGAACATGCACCATCTGGTAGTGTGCCAGAGCAGTTGCGCTGTTTGCAGTGTTGCCGTTCCCCTGTACCTATGCAATACTTCTAATAGCTACGTCAGAGAGTTGTGTCCGAGGATTTTGTAACAAGGAAATGAAGCCTACTCTTACCCTAATTTTTGTAACCACGCGGTGCTGGCCAGTCCTCTCCTCCTTGGTGCGGTTCCTTCTCTGTGCACGTTGGTGTGCATGCGTGTGTGCGTCTGCCTCTTCAGACAGATGGGAACCTGCCCCAATGCAGGCCAAGGTGAACCTGAAGATGCCGGCCTCTAAGACGCCCCTGGACCTGGGCCGGTCGCCTGAAGAGCTGCTCACCTACACTCCGGGACACTGCTTCCTTGACCTGCTGGCTACCATTGAGGATGAACAAGTCATGCACGGTGGGGCACCACAACCCTGTGTTCCCTATGACTGTGTCCGTACAGATTGCGTGGCATGGTGGAAGAAGGGAGGGTAAACCAAACAAGGCACCGCATTCAGGGAACTTTTCCCCGCTCAATTACCATGTGTGGTACGCCCACTGGTAGCACTGTCCTGCCAGCCTAAAGGTGTGGCTTTTGTTTTGTTCTAGTAGCATTTCCACTGCTGCAGGAGGCACCCCAATCACTGCCACTTTCTTGCCCCAGGAGATAGGGATGTTTTCTCCTCCCATTTATTTTTTTTGAGCGTTAGCTCTTATTAGCTCATTCCTGTATTTCTCGCCATCGTTGCTGTCTGCAGTGCCACCTGCCTCCCTTGGTTGGCAGGTAGCGAAGTGGCAAGAGGGAAACGCTATACTTTCAGAGGAGGGAGAGATGGTGGGAGGGTACAGGGGGAAATCTGGGGAGATAGAAATTCCTCCTTTACTTTCAGAGGAGACAGGAAGAGGGAACAGGACGTGTGGCCTAGTGGCTTCACTACAGGAGGTGGTTTGTTCGAACCCCATCGCTGAACAAGGAGGGGTGCCAGCATTCCCCGGTCTGGTGTCCAGCTTCTCTCATTGCTGTCACACTGCAGCTAACGCTCAAACATTTGCGCTCCACGCATATAACCGTCCTGTCATTTTCATACCCTTAGCTCTTATTAGTTCGTTCCTCAGTTTCGTGCCATCGTCGGCATTGGCATAGAGGTGATCGAAATTGCCCCCACCGAATTCGCCTGGTTGTTGCCTTCACTAAATCCTATTCACATAAAATTGGTGCATCAAGTAGCCCTCTGTGCCCCATATGTGGTGTGCCCGAGGATCTTCCACATTTGATCTCCCGCTGCCAACTCTTCAACAATCATTGCAAGGCACTTTTAAGTTTAGGAATCTGACAGGATGCCCCTGTGCACCTGGATCATGTCCTTAGACCTTGGAGGAATACGGCTGCGGGTATGGGTGGGACAAAAGCATATTTAGTGTTTTTAAGAGACATGGTTTGGTGGACATTCTTTGAGAATCGTGTTTGTGAGTGTGTGTGTGTGCTTGATTTTACCATTCATTCTCTTTTTCTCTTTTCCTCTTTTTTTCACCATCCTCTTCTTTAATCTTCTCTTCTTTCACCCTCATCTGTGAGTGTGCTTGATTTCACCATTCACACCTTCTTTTTCTCTTTTCCTCTTTTTTTCACCATCCTCTTTAATCTTCTCTTCTTTAACCCTCACCCGTGAGTGTGCTTGATTTCACCATTCACACCTTCTTTTTCTTTTCCTTTTTTTCACCACCCTCTTCTCTAATCTTCTCTTCTTTCACCCTCACCTGTGAGTCTGATTTCACCATTCACCCTTTCTTTTTCTCTTTTCTTTTTTTTTCACCATCCTCTTCTTTAATCTTCTCTTCTTTCACCCTCACCTGTGAGTGTGCTTGATTTCACCATTCACGCTTTATTAATCTCTTTTCCTTTTTTTTTCACCATCCTGTTCTTTAATTTTCTCTTTCACCCTCACCTGTAAGTGTGCTTGATTTCACCATTCACCCTTTATTTTTCTCTTTTCCTTTTTTTTTCACCATCCTGTTCTTTAATCTTCTCTTTCACCCTCACCTGTGTGTGTGCTTGATTTCACCATTCACCCTTTCTTGTTCTCTTTTCCTCTTTTTTTTTCACCATCCTGTTCTTTAATCTTCTCTTCTTTCACCCTCACCTGTGAGTGTGCTTGATTTCACCATTCACCGTTTATTTTTCTCTTTTCCTCTTTTTTTCCACCATCCTGTTCTTTAATCTTCTCTTCTTTCACCCTCACCTATGAGTGTGCTTGATTTCACCATTCACCCTTTCTTGTTCCCTTTTCCTCTTTTTTTTCACCACCCTCTTCTCTAATCTTCTCTCTTTCACCCTCACCTGTGAGTGTGCTTGATTTCACCATTCACCCTTTCTTGTTCTCTTTTCCTCTTTTTTTTCACCATCCTGTTCTTTAATCTTCTCTTCTTTCACCCTCACCTGTGAGTGTGCTTGATTTCACCATTCACCCTTTATTTTTCTCTTTTCCTCTTTTTTTTTCACCATCCTGTTCTTTAATCTTCTCTCCTTTCACCCTCACGTGTGAGTGTGCTTGATTTCACCATTCACCCTTTCTTGTTCTCTTTTCCTCTTTTTTTTCACCATCCTGTTCTTTAATCTTCTCTTCTTTCACCCTCACCTGTGATTGTGCTTGATTTCACCATTCACCCTTTATTTTTCTCTTTTCCTCTTTTTTTTCACCATCCTGTTCTTTAATCTTCTCTGCTCTCACCCTCAACTGTGAGTGTGCTTGATTTCACCATTCACCCTTTCTTGTTCTCTTTTCCTCTTTTTTTCACCATCCTTTTCTTTAATCTTCTCTTCTTTCACCCTCACCTGTGAGAGTGCTTGATTACACCATTCACCCTTTCTTGTTCTCTTTTCCTCTTTTTTTTCACCATCCTGTTCTTTAATCTTCTCTTTCACCCTCACCTGTGAGTGTGCTTGATTTCACCATTCACCCTTTCTTGTTCTCTTTTCCTCTTTTTTTTTCACCATCCTGTTCTTTAATCTTCTCTTCTTTCACCCTCACCTGTGAGTGTGCTTGATTTCACCATTCACCCTTTCTTGTTCTCTTTTCCTCTTTTTTTTCACCATCCTGTTCTTTAATCTTCTCTTTCACCCTCACCTGTGAGTGTGCTTTATTTCACCATTCACCCTTTCTTGTTCTCTTTTCCTCTTTTTTTTCACCATCCTGTTCTTTAATCTTCTCTTCTTTCACCTTCACCTGTGAGTGTGCTTGATTTCACCATTCACCCTTTCTTGTTCTCTTTTCCTCTTTTTTTTCACCATCCTGTTCTTTAATCTTCTCTCTTTCACCCTCACCTGTGAGTGTGCTTGATTTCACCATTCACCCTTTCTTGTTCTCTTTTCCTCTTTTTTTTCACCATCCTGTTCTTTAATCTTCTCTTCTTTCCCCCTCACCTGTGAGTGTGCTTGATTTCACCATTCACCCTTTATTTTTCTCTTTTCCTCTTTTTTTTCACCATCCTGTTCTTTAATCTTCTCTTCTTTCACCCTCACCTGTGAGTGTGCTTGATTTCACCATTCACCCTTTCTTGTTCTCTTTTCCTCTTTTTTTTCACCATCCTCTTTAATCTTCTCTTCTTTCACCCTCACCCGTGAGTGTGCTTGATTTCACCATTCACACCTTCTTTTTCTTTTCCTTTTTTTCACCACCCTCTTCTCTAATCTTCTCTTCTTTCACCCTCACCTGTGAGTCTGTTTGAATTCACCATTCACCCTTTCTTTTTCTCTTTTCTTTTTTTTTCACCATCCTCTTCTTTAATCTTCTCTTTTTTCACCCTCACCTGTGAGTGTGCTTGATTTCACCATTCACCCTTTATTAATCTCTTTTCCTTTTTTTTTCACCATCCTGTTCTTTAATCTTCTCTTTCACCCTCACCTGTGAGTGTGCTTGATTTCACCATTCACCCTTTCTTGTTCTCTTTTCCTCTTTTTTTTCACCATCCTGTTCTTTAATCTTCTCTTCTTTCACCCTCACCTGTGAGTGTGCTTGATTTCACCATTCACCCTTTCTTGTTCTCTTTTCCTCTTTTTTTTTCACCATCCTGTTCTTTAATCTTCTCTTCTTTCACCCTCACCTGTGAGTGTGCTTGATTTCACCATTCACCCTTTATTTTTCTCTTTTCCTCTTTTTTTTTCACCATCCTGTTCTTTAATCTTCTCTTCTTTCACCCTCACCTGTGAGTGTGCTTGATTTCACCATTCACCCTTTCTTGTTCTCTTTTCCTCTTTTTTTCACCACCCTCTTCTCTAATCTTCTCTCTTTCACCCTCACCTGTGAGTGTGCTTGATTTCACCATTCACCCTTTCTTGTTCTCTTTTCCTCTTTTTTCACCATCCTGTTCTTTAATCTTGTCTTCTTTCACCCTCACCTGTGAGTGTGCTTGATTTCACCATTCACCCTTTATTTTTCTCTTTTCCTCTTTTTTTCACCTTCCTGTTCTTTAATCTTCTCTCCTTTCACCCTCACCTGTGAGTGTGCTTGATTTCACCATTCACCCTTTCTTGTTCTCTTTTCCTCTTTTTTTTCACCATCCTGTTCTTTAATCTTCTCTTCTTTCACCCTCACCTGTGAGTGTGCTTGATTTCACCATTCACCCTTTATTTTTCTCTTTTCCTCTTTTTTTTCACCATCCTGTTCTTTAATCTTCTCTTCTTTCACCCTCACCTGTGAGTGTGCTTGATTTCACCATTCACCCTTTCTTTTTCTCTTTTCCTCTTTTTTTTCACCATCCTGTTCTTTAATCTTCTCTTCTTTCACCCTCACCTGTGAGTGTGCTTGATTTCACCATTCACCCTTTCTTGTTCTCTTTTCCTCTTTTTTTTCACCATCCTGTTCTTTAATCTTCTCTTTCACCCTCAACTGTGAGTGTGCTTGATTTCACCATTCACCCTTTCTTGTTCTCTTTTCCTCTTTTTTTTTCACCATCCTCTTTAATCTTCTCTTCTTTCACCCTCACCCGTGAGTGTGCTTGATTTCACCATTCACACCTTCTTTTTCTTTTCCTTTTTTTCACCACCCTCTTCTCTAATCTTCTCTTCTTTCACCCTCACCTGTGAGTCTGTTTGATTTCACCATTCACCCTTTCTTTTTCTCTTTTCTTTTTTTTTCACCATCCTCTTCTTTAATCTTCTCTTTTTTCACCCTCACCTGTGAGTGTGCTTGATTTCACCATTCACCCTTTATTAATCTCTTTTCCTTTTTTTTCACCATCCTGTTCTTTAATCTTCTCTTTCACCCTCACCTGTAAGTGTGCTTGATTTCACCATTCACCCTTTATTTTTCTCTTTTCCTTTTTTTTCACCATCCTGTTCTTTAATCTTCTCTTTCACCCTCACCTGTGAGTGTGCTTGATTTCACCATTCACCCTTTCTTGTTCTCTTTTCCTCTTTTTTTTCACCATCCTGTTCTTTAATCTTCTCTTCTTTCACCCTCACCTGTGAGTGTGCTTGATTTCACCATTCACCCTTTCTTGTTCTCTTTTCCTCTTTTTTTTTCACCATCCTGTTCTTTAATCTTCTCTTCTTTCACCCTCACCTGTGAGTGTGCTTGATTTCACCATTCACCCTTTATTTTTCTCTTTTCCTCTTTTTTTTTTCACCATCCTGTTCTTTAATCTTCTCTTCTTTCACCCTCACCTGTGAGTGTGCTTGATTTCACCATTCACCCTTTCTTGTTCTCTTTTCCTCTTTTTTTCACCACCCTCTTCTCTAATCTTCTCTCTTTCACCCTCACCTGTGAGTGTGCTTGATTTCACCATTCACCCTTTCTTGTTCTCTTTTCCTCTTTTTTCACCATCCTGTCCTTTAATCTTCTCTTCTTTCACCCTCACCTGTGAGTGTGCTTGATTTCACCATTCACCCTTTATTTTTCTCTTTTCCTCTTTTTTTTCACCATCCTGTTCTTTAATCTTCTCTCCTTTCACCCTCACCTGTGAGTGTGCTTGATTTCACCATTCACCCTTTCTTGTTCTCTTTTCCTCTTTTTTTTCACCATCCTGTTCTTTAATCTTCTCTTCTTTCACCCTCACCTGTGAGTGTGCTTGATTTCACCATTCACCCTTTATTTTGTCTTTTCCTCTTTTTTTTCACCATCCTGTTCTTTAATCTTCTGTTCTTTCACCCTCACCTGTGAGTGTGCTTGATTTCACCATTCACCCTTTCTTTTTCTCTTTTCCTCTTTTTTTTCACCATCCTGTTCTTTAATCTTCTCTTCTTTCACCCTCACCTGTGAGTGTGCTTGATTTCACCATTCACCCTTTCTTGTTCTCTTTTCCTCTTTTTTTTCACCATCCTGTTCTTTAATCTTCTCTTTCACCCTCACCTGTGAGTGTGCTTGATTTCACCATTCACCCTTTCTTGTTCTCTTTTCCTCTTTTTTTTCACCATCCTGTTTTTTAATCTTCTCTTCTTTCACCCTCACCTGTGAGTGTGCTTGATTTCACCATTCACCCTTTATTTTTCTCTTTTCCTCTTTTTTTCACCATCCTGTTCTTTAATCTTCTCTTTCACCCTCACCTGTGAGTGTGCTTGATTTCACCATTCACCCTTTCTTGTTCTCTTTTCCTCTTTTTTTCACCATCCTGTTCTTTAATCTTCTCTTCTTTCACCCTCACCTGTGAGTGTGCTTGATTTCACCATTCACCCTTTATTTTTCTCTTTTCCTCTTTTTTTCACCATCCTGTTCTTTAATCTTCTCTCCTTTCACCCTCACCTGTGAGTGTGCTTGATTTCACCATTCACCCTTGTTCTCTTTTCCTCTTTTTTTCACCATCCTGTTCTTTAATCTTCTCTTCTTTCACCCTCACCTGTGAGTGTGCTTGATTTCACCATTCACCCTTTATTTTTCTCTTTTCCTCTTTTTTTTCACCATCCTGTTCTTTAATCTTCTCTTCTTTCACCCTCACCTGTGAGTGTGCTTGATTTCACCATTCACCCTTTCTTGTTCTCTTTTCCTCTTTTTTTTCACCATCCTGTTCTTTAATCTTCTCTCTTTCACCCTCACCTGTGAGTGTGCTTGATTTCACCATTCACCCTTTCTTGTTCTCTTTTCCTCTTTTTTTTTCACCATCCTGTTCTTTAATCTTCTCTTCTTTCCCCCTCACCTGTGAGTGTGCTTGATTTTGCCATTCACCCTTTATTTTTCTCTTTTTCTCTTTTTTTTTCACCATCCTGTTCTTTAATCTTCTCTTCTTTCACCCTCACCTGTGAGTGTGCTTGATTTCACCATTCACCCTTTCTTGTTCTCTTCCTCTTTTTTTTCACCATCCTGTTCTTTAATCTTCTTTTCTTTCACCCTCACCTGTGAGTGTGCTTGATTTCACCATTCACCCTATCTTGTTCTCTTTTCCTCTTTTTTTTCACCATCCTGTTCTTTAATCTTCTCTTCTTTCACCCTCACCTGTGAGTGTGCTTGATTTCACCATTCACCCTTTCTTGTTCTCTTTTCCTCTTTTTTTTCACCATCCTGTTCTTTAATCTTCTCTTCTTTCACCCTCACCTGTGAGTGTGCTTGATTTCACCATTCACCCTTTCTTGTTCTCTTTTCCTCTTTTTTTTTCACCATCCTGTTCTTTAATCTTCTCTTCTTTCACCCTCACCTGTGAGTGTACTTGATTTCACCATTCACCCTTTCTTGTTCTCTTTTCCTCTTTTTTTTCACCATCCTCTTCTCTAATCTTCTCTTTCACCCTCACCTGTGAGTGTGCTTGATTTCACCATTCACCCTTTCTTGTTCTCTTTTCCTCTTTTTTTCACCATCCTGTTCTTTAATCTTCTCTTTCACCCTCACCTGTGAGTCTGTTTGATTTCACCATTCACCCTTTCTTTTTCTCTTTTCTTTTTTTTTCACCATCCTCTTCTTTAATCTTCTCTTCTTTCACCCTGACCTGTGAGTGTGCTTGATTTCACCATTCACCCTTTATTAATCTCTTTTCCTTTTTTTTTCACCATCCTGTTCTTTAATCTTCTCTTTCACCCTCACCTGTAAGTGTGCTTGATTTCACCATTCACCCTTTATTTTTCTCTTTTCCTTTTTTTTCACCATCCTGTTCTTTAATCTTCTCTTCTTTCACCCTCACCTGTGAGTGTGCTTGATTTCACCATTCACCCTTTCTTGTTCTCTTTTCCTCTTTTTTTCACCATCCTGTTCTTTAATCTTCTCTTCTTTCACCCTCACCTGTGAGTGTGCTTGATTTCACCATTCACCCTTTATTTTTCTCTTTTCCTCTTTTTTTTTCACCATCCTGTTCTTTAATCTTCTCTTCTTTCACCCTCACCTGTGAGTGTGCTTGATTTCACCATTCACCCTTTCTTGTTCTCTTTTCCTCTTTTTTTCACCACCCTCTTTAATCTTCTCTTCTTTCACCCTCACCTGTGAGTGTGCTTGATTTCACCATTCACCCTTTCTTGTTCTCTTTTCCTCTTTTTTTCACCACCCTCTTCTCTAATCTTCTCTCTTTCACCCTCACCTGTGAGTGTGCTTGATTTCACCATTCACCCTTTCTTGTTCTCTTTTCCTCTTTTTTCACCATCCTGTTCTTTAATCTTCTCTTCTTTCACCCTCACCTGTGAGTGTGCTTGATTTCACCATTCACCCTTTATTTTTCTCTTTTCCTCTTTTTTTCACCATCCTGTTCTTTAATCTTCTCTCCTTTCACCCTCACCTGTGAGTGTGCTTGATTTCACCATTCACCCTTTCTTGTTCTCTTTTCCTCTTTTTTTTCACCATCCTGTTCTTTAATCTTCTCTTCTTTCACCCTCACCTGTGAGTGTGCTTGATTTCACCATTCACCCTTTATTTTTCTCTTTTCCTCTTTTTTTTTCACCATCCTGTTCTTTAATCTTCTCTTCTTTCACCCTCACCTGTGAGTGTGCTTGATTTCACCATTCACCCTTTCTTTTTCTCTTTTCCTCTTTTTTTTTACCATCCTGTTCTTTAATCTTCTCTTCTTTCACCCTCACCTGTGAGTGTGCTTGATTTCACCATTCACCCTTTCTTGTTCTCTTTTCCTCTTTTTTTTCACCATCCTGTTTTTTAATCTTCTCTTCTTTCACCCTCACCTGTGAGTGTGCTTGATTTCACCATTCACCCTTGTTCTCTTTTCCTCTTTTTTTCACCATCTTGTTCTTTAATCTTCTCTTCTTTCACCCTCACCTGTGAGTGTGCTTGATTTCACCATTCACCCTTTCTTGTTCTCTTTTCCTCTTTTTTCACCATCCTGTTCTTTAATCTCTTCTTTCACCCTCACCTGTGAGTGTGCTTGATTTCACCATTCACCCTTTCTTGTTCTCTTTTCCTCTTTTTTTTCACCATCCTGCTCTTTAATCTTCTCTCTTTCACCCTCACCTGTGAGTGTGCTTGATTTCACCATTCACCCTTTCTTGTTCTCTTTTCCTCTTTTTTTTCACCATCATGTTCTTTAATCTTCTCTTCTTTCCCCCTCACCTGTGAGCGTGCTTGATTTCACCATTCACCCTTTATTTTTCTCTTTTCCTCTTTTTTTTCACCATCCTGTTCTTTAATCTTCTCTCCTTTCACCCTCACCTGTGAGTGTGCTTGATTTCACCATTCACCCTTTCTTGTTCTCTTTTCCTCTTTTTTTCACCATCCTGTTCTTTAATCTTCTCTTCTTTCACCCTCACCTGTGAGTGTGCTTGATTTCACCATTCGCCCTTTATTTTTCTCTTTTCCTCTTTTTTTTCACCATCCTGTTCTTTAATCTTCTCTTCTTTCACCCTCACCTGTGAGTGTGCTTGATTTCACCATTCACCCTTTCTTGTTCTCTTTTCCTCTTTTTTTTCACCATCCTGTTCTTTAATCTTCTCTTCTTTCACCCTCACCTGTGAGTGTGCTTGATTTCACCATTCACCCTTTCTTTTTCTCTTTTCCTCTTTTTTTTCACCATCCTGTTCTTTAATCTTCTCTTCTTTCACCCTCACCTGTGAGTGTGCTTGATTTCACCATTCACCCTTTCTTGTTCTCTTTTCCTCTTTTTTTTCACCATCCTGTTCTTTAATCTTCTCTTTCACCCTCACCTGTGAGTGTGCTTGATTTCACCATTCACCCTTTCTTGTTCTCTTTTCCTCTTTTTTTTCACCATCCTGTTTTTTAATCTTCTCTTCTTTCACCCTCACCTGTGAGTGTGCTTGATTTCACCATTCACCCTTTATTTTTCTCTTTTCCTCTTTTTTTCACCATCCTGTTCTTTAATCTTCTCTTCTTTCACCCTCACCTGTGAGTGTGCTTGATTTCACCATTCACCCTTTCTTGTTCTCTTTTCCTCTTTTTTTTCACCATCCTCTTTAATCTTCTCTTCTTTCACCCTCACCCGTGAGTGTGCTTGATTTCACCATTCACACCTTCTTTTTCTTTTCCTTTTTTTCACCACCCTCTTCTCTAATCTTCTCTTCTTTCACCCTCACCTGTGAGTCTGTTTGATTTCACCATTCACCCTTTCTTTTTCTCTTTTCTTTTTTTTTCACCATCCTCTTCTTTAATCTTCTCTTTTTCCACCCTCACCTGTGAGTGTGCTTGATTTCACCATTCACCCTTTATTAATCTCTTTTCCTTTTTTTTCACCATCCTGTTCTTTAATCTTCTCTTTCACCCTCACCTGTAAGTGTGCTTGATTTCACCATTCACCCTTTATTTTTCTCTTTTCCTTTTTTTTCACCATCCTGTTCTTTAATCTTCTCTTTCACCCTCACCTGTGAGTGTGCTTGATTTCACCATTCACCCTTGTTCTCTTTTCCTCTTTTTTTTCACCATCCTGTTCTTTAATCTTCTCTTCTTTCACTCTCACCTGTGAGTGTGCTTGATTTCACCATTCACCCTTTCTTGTTCTCTTTTCCTCTTTTTTTTCACCATCCTGTTCTTTAATCTTCTCTTCTTTCACCCTCACCTGTGAGTGTGCTTGATTTCACCATTCACCCTTTATTTTTCTCTTTTCCTCTTTTTTTTTTCACCATCCTGTTCTTTAATCTTCTCTTCTTTCACCCTCACCTGTGAGTGTGCTTGATTTCACCATTCACCCTTTCTTGTTCTCTTTTCCTCTTTTTTTCACCACCCTCTTCTCTAATCTTCTCTCTTTCACCCTCACCTGTGAGTGTGCTTGATTTCACCATTCACCCTTTCTTGTTCTCTTTTCCTCTTTTTTCACCATCCTGTTCTTTAATCTTCTCTTCTTTCACCCTCACCTGTGAGTGTGCTTGATTTCACCATTCACCCTTTATTTTTCTCTTTTCCTCTTTTTTTTCACCATCCTGTTCTTTAATCTTCTCTCCTTTCACCCTCACCTGTGAGTGTGCTTGATTTCACCATTCACCCTTTCTTGTTCTCTTTTCCTCTTTTTTTTCACCATCCTGTTCTTTAATCTTCTCTTCTTTCACCCTCACCTGTGAGTGTGCTTGATTTCACCATTCACCCTTTATTTTTCTCTTTTCCTCTTTTTTTTCACCATCCTGTTCTTTAATCTTCTCTTCTTTCACCCTCACCTGTGAGTGTGCTTGATTTCACCATTCACCCTTTCTTTTTCTCTTTTCCTCTTTTTTTTCACCATCCTGTTCTTTAATCTTCTCTTCTTTCACCCTCACCTGTGAGTGTGCTTGATTTCACCATTCACCCTTTCTTGTTCTCTTTTCCTCTTTTTTTTCACCATCCTGTTCTTTAATCTTCTCTTTCACCCTCACCTGTGAGTGTGCTTGATTTCACCATTCACCCTTTCTTGTTCTCTTTTCCTCTTTTTTTTTCACCATCCTGTTTTTTAATCTTCTCTACTTTCACCCTCACCTGTGAGTGTGCTTGATTTCACCATTCACCCTTTATTTTTCTCTTTTCCTCTTTTTTTCACCATCCTGTTCTTTAATCTTCTCTTTCACCCTCACCTGTGAGTGTGCTTGATTTCACCATTCACCCTTTCTTGTTCTCTTTTCCTCTTTTTTTCACCATCCTGTTCTTTAATCTTCTCTTCTTTCACCCTCACCTGTGAGTGTGCTTGATTTCACCATTCACCCTTTCTTGTTCTCTTTTCCTCTTTTTTTTTTCACCATCCTGTTCTCTAATCTTCTCTCTTTCACCCTCACCTGTGAGTGTGCTTGATTTCACCATTCACCCTTTCTTGTTCTCTTTTCCTCTTTTTTTTCACCATCCTGTTCTTTAATCTTCTCTTCTTTCCCCCCTCACCTGTGAGTGTGCTTGATTTCACCATTCACCCTTTAGCCGCCGCGGTGGCTGAGTGGTTACGGCGCTCGGCTGCCGGCCCGAAAGACGCGGGTTCGATCCCGGCCGCGGCGGTCGAATTTCGATGGAGGTGAAATTCTAGAGGCCCGTGTACTGTGCGATGTCAGTGCACGTTAAAGAACCCCAGGTGGTCGAAATTTCCGGAGCCCTTCACTACGGCGTCCCTCATAGCCTGAGTCGCTTTGGTACGTTAAACCCCCATAAACCATTCACCCTTTATTTTTCTCTTTTCCTCTTTTTTTTCACCATCCTGTTCTTTAATCTTCTCTCCTTTCACCCTCACCTGTGAGTGTGCTTGATTTCACCATTCACCCTTGTTCTCTTTTCCTCTTTTTTTCACCATCCTGTTCTTTAATCTTCTCTTCTTTCACCCTCACCTGTGAGTGTGCTTGATTTCACCATTCACCCTTTATTTTTCTCTTTTCCTCTTTTTTTTCACCATCCTGTTCTTTAATCTTCTCTTCTTTCACCCTCACCTGTGAGTGTGCTTGATTTCACCATTCACCCTTTCTTGTTCTCTTTTCCTCTTTTTTTTTCACCATCCTGTTCTTTAATCTTCTCTCTTTCACCCTCACCTGTGAGTGTGCTTGATTTCACCATTCACCCTTTCTTGTTCTCTTTTCCTCTTTTTTTTTCACCATCCTGTTCTTTAATCTTCTCTTCTTTCCCCCTCACCTGTGAGTGTGCTTGATTTTGCCATTCACCCTTTATTTTTCTCTTTTCCTCTTTTTTTTCACCATCCTGTTCTTTAATCTTCTCTTCTTTCACCCTCACCTGTGAGTGTGCTTGATTTCACCATTCACCCTTTCTTGTTCTCTTCCTCTTTTTTTTCACCATCCTGTTCTTTAATCTTCTTTTCTTTCACCCTCACCTGTGAGTGTGCTTGATTTCACCATTCACCCTATCTTGTTCTCTTTTCCTCTTTTTTTTCACCATCCTGTTCTTTAATCTTCTCTTCTTTCACCCTCACCTGCGAGTGGGCTTGATTTCACCATTCACCCTTTCTTGTTCTCTTTTCCTCTTTTTTCTCACCATCCTGTTCTTTAATCTTCTCTTCTTTCACCCTCACCTGTGAGTGTGCTTGATTTCACCATTCACCCTTTCTTGTTCTCTTTTCCTCTTTTTTTTCACCATCCTGTTCTTTAATCTTCTCTTCTTTCACCCTCACCTGTGAGTGTACTTGATTTCACCATTCACCCTTTCTTGTTCTCTTTTCCTCTTTTTTTTTACCATCCTCTTCTCTAATCTTCTCTCTTTCACCCTCACCTGTGAGTGTGCTTGATTTCACCATTCACCCTTTCTTGTTCTCTTTTCCTCTTTTTTTCACCATCCTGTTCTTTAATCTTCTCTTTCACCCTCACCTGTGTCTGTTTGATTTCACCATTCACCCATTCTTTTTCTCTTTTCTTTTTTTTCACCATCCTCTTCTTTAATCTTCTCTTCTTTCACCCTCACCTGTGAGTTTGCTTGATTTCACCATTCACCCTTTATTAATCTCTTCCTTTTTTTTTCACCATCCTGTTCTTTAATCTCCTCTTTCACCCTCACCTGTAAGTGTGCTTGATTTCACCATTCACCCTTTATTTTTCTCTTTTCCTTTTTTTTCACCATCCTGTTCTTTAATCTTCTCTTCTTTCACCCTCACCTGTGAGTGTGCTTGATTTCACCATTCACCCTTTCTTGTTCTCTTTTCCTCTTTTTTTTCACCATCCTGTTCTTTAATCTTCTCTTCTTTCACCCTCACCTGTGAGTGTGCTTGATTTCACCATTCACCCTTTCTTGTTCTCTTTTCCTCTTTTTTTCACCACCCTCTTCTTTAATCTTCTCTTCTTTCACCCTCACCTGTGAGTGTGCTTGATTTCACCATTCACCCTTTCTTGTTCTCTTTTCCTCTTTTTTTCGCCACCCTCTTCTCTAATCTTCTCTCTTTCACCCTCACCTGTGAGTGTGCTTGATTTCACCATTCACCCTTTCTTGTTCTCTTTTCCTCTTTTTTCACCATCCTGTTCTTTAATCTTCTCTTCTTTCACCCTCACCTGTGAGTGTGCTTGATTTCACCATTCACCCTTTATTTTTCTCTTTTCCTCTTTTTTTCACCATCCTGTTCTTTAATCTTCTCTCCTTTCACCCTCACCTGTGAGTGTGCTTGATTTCACCATTCACCCTTGTTCTCTTTTCCTCTTTTTTTTCACCATCCTGTTCTTTAATCTTCTCTTCTTTCACCCTCACCTGTGAGTGTGCTTGATTTCACCATTCACCCTTTATTTTTCTCTTTTCCTCTTTTTTTTCACCATCCTGTTCTTTAATCTTCACTTCTTTCACCCTCACCTGTGAGTGTGCTTGATTTCACCATTCACCCTTGTTCTCTTTTCCTCTTTTTTACCATCTTGTTCTTTAATCTTCTCTTCTTTCACCCTCACCTGTGAGTGTGCTTGATTTCACCATTCACCCTTTCTTGTTCTCTTTTCCTCTTTTTTTTTCACCATCCTGTTCTTTAATCTCTTCTTTCACCCTCACCTGTGAGTGTGCTTGATTTCACCATTCACCCTTTCTTGTTCTCTTTTCCTCTTTTTTTTTCACCATCCTGCTCTTTAATCTTCTCTCTTTCACCCTCACCTGTGAGTGTGCTTGATTTCACCATTCACCCTTTCTTGTTCTCTTTTCCTCTTGTTTTTTCACCATCCTGTTCTTTAATCTTCTCTTCTTTCCCCCTCACCTGTGAGCGTACTTGATTTCACCATTCACCCTTTATTTTTCTCTTTTCCTCTTTTTTTTCACCATCCTGTTCTTTAATCTTCTCTCCTTTCACCCTCACCTGTGAGTGTGCTTGATTTCACCATTCACCCTTTCTTGTTCTCTTTTCCTCTTTTTTTCACCATCCTGTTCTTTAATCTTCTCTTCTTTCACCCTCACCTGTGAGTGTGCTTGATTTCACCATTCGCCCTTTATTTTTCTCTTTTCCTCTTTTTTTCACCATCCTGTTCTTTAATCTTCTCTTCTTTCACCCTCACCTGTGAGTGTGCTTGATTTCACCATTCACCCTTTCTTGTTCTCTTTTCCTCTTTTTTTTCACCATCCTGTTCTTTAATCTTCTCTTCTTTCACCCTCACCTGTGAGTGTGCTTGATTTCACCATTCACCCTTTCTTTTTCTCTTTTCCTCTTTTTTTTCACCATCCTGTTCTTTAATCTCTTCTTTCACCCTCACCTGTGAGTGTGCTTGATTTCACCATTCACCCTTTCTTGTTCTCTTTTCCTCTTTTTTTTCACCATCCTGTTCTTTAATCTTCTCTTTCACCCTCACCTGTGAGTGTGCTTGATTTCACCATTCGCCCTTTCTTGTTCTCTTTTCCTCTTTTTTTTCACCATCCTGTTTTTTAATCTTCTCTTCTTTCACCCTCACCTGTGAGTGTGCTTGATTTCACCATTCACCCTTTATTTTTCTCTTTTCCTCTTTTTTTCACCATCCTGTTCTTTAATCTTCTCTTCTTTCACCCTCACCTGTGAGTGTGCTTGATTTCACCATTCACCCTTTCTTGTTCTCTTTTCCTCTTTTTTTTCACCATCCTCTTTAATCTTCTCTTCTTTCACCCTCACCCGTGAGTGTGCTTGATTTCACCATTCACACCTTCTTTTTCTTTTCCTTTTTTTCACCACCCTCTTCTCTAATCTTCTCTTCTTTCACCCTCACCTGTGAGTCTGTTTGATTTCACCATTCACCCTTTCTTTTTCTCTTTTCTTTTTTTTTCACCATCCTCTTCTTTAATCTTCTCTTTTTCCACCCTCACCTGTGAGTGTGCTTGATTTCACCATTCACCCTTTATTAATCTCTTTTCCTTTTTTTTCACCATCCTGTTCTTTAATCTTCTCTTTCACCCTCACCTGTAAGTGTGCTTGATTTCACCATTCACCCTTTATTTTTCTCTTTTCCTTTTTTTTCACCATCCTGTTCTTTAATCTTCTCTTTCACCCTCACCTGTGA